>NC_083238.1:43016201-43616201 GCF_032191835.1 Heteronotia binoei
CCGTCTATGGTGTTTGATCCATTAGGGCTCATTCACCCAGCTCATTACCCAATATGCCGGCCATCCAGTACTTGCAGAAATGAGCACCCCCCCCCGCTCCAGTCTGTTGCCAGATGTCCAGTGTGTCTCCAACCATACAGAAAAGCGAACCCCGGACATTTATTGAGGAAGTTACAGATGGCTGGACAAGCTGCCTTTGAGTCCCATATGAAGTGAAGACTGGGAAGAGGGTTGAATCCAATAAATGTTTCTGAACGGGGGAGGGGGCATGCACCATTAAAGAGCAGGAAAGGTGGGACAGAGAGGAAACAAGGTCTTTTTTCTGATTGTCTTGGGTATGAGCTAGCAGCAAGACATTCTGAGGACTTGGAATGTGAAATAAAAGTGCAAAAAAGTGAAAGACAAATCTGTGGGGAGGAGAAGGGTAGGAGATCATAAGCCACGAAGAAGAAGAAGAAGAAGAAGAAGAAGAAGAAGAAGAAGAAGAAGAAGAAGAAGAAGAAGAAGAAGAAGAAGAAGAAGAAGAAGAGGAGGAGGAGGAGGAGATTGGATTTATACCCTGCCCTGCACTACCCAAAGGAGTCTCAGAGCGGTTTACAATCTCCTTTCCCTTCCCCTCCCCACAACAGACACCCCATGAGGCAGGTGGGGCTGAGAGCTCTGACAGAGACTGCTCTTTCCAGAACAGCTTCTGACAGAGGCATGACTGACCCAAGGTCCCTACAGCAGTTGCCTGTGGAGGAGTAGGGAATCAAACCCGGTTCTCCCTGGTAAGACACTCCAGGGTAAAGAAAAGCATCTGCTTCATCTTCATAAAAATGGTCCACGTGTCACTGTTTTTGCAGTGCCAACCACCCTTTTGTGAGATGGACTGAATCCAGGCCCTTCCTTCCCCATCTCTTCATTTCTCCCAAGCAGTGCTGTGAAAGGCAGGTGTGTTTGAGGGGTAGATACAGATTTACAGCAAGCCGTACACGAACCTGCTGAGGCAAGCCAAGATCTGCGAATGGAGACTTATGTGTTCAAAATACGAACATCTCTCTCAGATCCACAACCCAAGTATAACTTGTGATGGCAATAATCCTATTTTGTTATTTCAAAAACAAACAAACCCCATCTCACATAATAGCCAGAATTCTTTCTCCACTAGATAAGACTTGAAATGCCTCAAAGAGACGAAATTGGTACAACCGCGGGCAAGTCAGGAAAACATGAAGAGCTAATGAAAAGCATTGTTCGTTTTTGCATCCTGAGCAGCTCATACTCGAGAGTCTATTATTTTCCTCATTCGCTTCTGCTGTCACGATTGCATCAAAGTAAGTAGCGCATGATTTCGAGTTGCACACGGCTGGCTATTGCCGTGCCCTACCAATGATCAAAGCTGTGATAACAGTTGACATAATTGGGCGGAGGGCGCTCAATGTCACGCTTACACAGGCCCGTAGCTACAAGGCGGCCCCCCCACTTCTGGACGAGGCCCCCTACCTTTGGGCCCCCACCAGCCCTCAGGGCCTCTGGTCTCCTCTCCGCTGCCTGCCCTTCCCTGGCACCCAAATCCTATGTGGGGGTGGGTGGCAGAAGTATCCCCCAGCCAGTTAAAGCACCCGTTGATCAGCTGATCCACGGGCCCTTTAACTGGCACGGAAGGCTGGGACTGCTTCTGCTGCCCGTCAGCCCATGCACGCTATTTGAGTGGCAGGGAGGGGAGGGCAGTCCCTTCCTTCCCTGCCACCAGGCCCGGCCTGTGGAGTTCTGCGGTCAGCACTGGAAAGAGGAATTGCCGTTTTTCCTTAGCTTTAAGGGGTGGGACTCCCCCCTCCCCTTAAAGCCAAGGAAAAACACTTGTCAGTTTCCCTCTGTAGCACCCGCAGAGTTCAGTCAGTGCAGGAGAGGGAAATCCCTGTTTTTCCTTGGCTTTAAGGGGGGGGGGGGTTCACAGGAGGTGGTGGTGGCTACAAGCATAGCCAGCTTTAAGAGGGGATTGGATAAAAATATGGAGCAGAGGTCCACCAGTGGCTATTAGCCAGAGTATATATATGTTATGTATTGAACATAAGAGATCAGGCCGCATGGCGATCGCTACTGAAGGCGACCCCCGGGTCCCCAGATGGAGCTCGCCAGTCCCCCCGCCCATCAAGATCTGTGGCGGGAAGTTTGACCGACCAGGATTGGCCTGGTCGGATGAGGGGGCTGTTCCGGGTAATGTATATAAGCGGGGCCCGGCCCGCGTGTTCATTCTCTTGTAATGTGCTACTGAATAAACTATGTTGCCTTCCAACCGTCTCGGTTCTCAGTACATTACACTGGCGACGAAGGTGGGATTCTAGCTAGCCCACTCCTGAGGGGCTTTGCAGATCCAGACGGAGACATATATATTGGCCACTGTGTGACACAGTGTTGGACTGGCTGGGCCACTGGCCTGATCCAACATGGCTTCTCTTATGTTCTTATGTTCTAATGTGCCTGAATAAAGCCGGCTCCTGTCCTCCTGGCTGCTGGGATTCCTTGGAGGTCTCCCATCCAAGTACTTGCCAAAATCCGCCCTGCTTAGTTTCCAAGATTTGATGAGATCAGACTTGCCTGAGCTATCCAGGTCAGGGCTGAATGTCTCTTGCCTTGGAAATCCTGCAGGGTCACCATAGCTTGGCAGAGACCTGACAGCATTTTCCACCACCTCCACCATGAATCGCTGTTACTGTGTGCTAGTAATACCTGTGCCAGTGCACCAGAAATAAACCTCAAATTACGGTGTAGTTGTCTTCTTTCCCTTCAACCAGGCCTCGGATTCAGCAGGAGCTCACAGGAGTGCAGCTCCTGAACCTTTCTGAGGGTTCCACCTCCTCCTTCCCACCTTGACCATTGAATGGTAGGCGCAGCTGCATAACAATCCCTGGATGAGCTCCACCACCTATTTTTCTACAAAATGACCCCTGCCTTCAACGAATAATATTTGTAGATTTAATCTCGATATTTCAAATATCTGTCATAGTGGGAGGACACTTCGCTATCCCCGTTATGAACAACTGCCATTGTTTGCTTCTACTGAACAAAAAACAGGCTAATAGCTCTAAATCGTCATCATTATTCAGGGGACGGAAGCAGAGAGAAGGAGAACGTTATTGACCCAGTCATTAGCTATCCACGTACACTCTTTTACTGTAGAAACTTAAAACACTGATAGGATGTTTTCCTTTGCTTTTCATGGCGGTGAGAGAAAAACCAATTATATGAATGAACTTGGAGAGGTTTGTTGTGTCTGAAAGCTAATCAAACAGCAGATTGAGTTGTTGGTTGTTCAGCTTTGTCATAAAATTCTCTGATGGAGGAACAGAATAAGTTTCATTGCCAAGTCACAGACGTACGTTTTACAAAGGAGGTTGCTGTAATTTGCCAGATTTGATTCCCGGTGCCATAGTTGTTTTCTGATGCAATTATCCCGACTCATTGTATCCTACTGATTGTATCTTATTTACTTTTCATTTGGAGCAAAAATAGGTGTCTGGCTGTACAAATGCTTATCCGAGCTTGGTTAGTTTATGGGGAAGCAGGAGCTCCTCTGCATATTAGGCCACACCCTCCTGATGTAGCCAATCATCCTGGAGCTTACAGTAGGCCGTGTACTAAGAGCCCTCTAAGCTCTTAGAGGATTGGCTACATCGGGGTGTGTGGCCTAATATGCAGAGGAGCTCCTGCTAGAAAAAGAGCCCTGTAAGGCAGAAGGAGGCGGAAGGTGCATTGAAATGAATTGATTTATTTACTTCTTTATCTCTTCCTTTTCTCCCCCATGGGAACCCAAAGCAGCCTACATCCTTTTTTTTTTTTAAATAAATATTTTTATGTTTTATTGACTTTAGTACAATTGGCCATTACAGCATATGGATGTTGAAATTACAAATAACCCTCGCCCCCCCCCCCAACCCTCCCCATCTTCTTTTAGTCTTTTCCCCTCAGCCAAGGGCACAAAGTCCTGATCTTCCACTGAATGTCCTTCCTTGCTTCTCCTGAGATCCACTCTAAAGGGTTCCATCTGGTCTCGATTTCCTTGACTTTATCTTCCCACGTGGAATCCTTGTTGATTGTTGCCACGATGTCAGACTGTATGTAATCAAACAAATAGCTGTGACAGCTTTCTATTGACCATTTACTTTTATCTTTCCACCCCAAGGCGATGACCGCCTTCCCCGCTAGTATCATTGCCTTGACAAGGTTTTGCATTGGTCTACGTAGTGCCGGACTTCCTATTATGCTTAACAACATCATATTAAAGCCAATGGTTAATGGTACATTGCAGACTTTTCTAATAAATTGAATAATTTCCCCCCAAAAGGGTTTTACCTCTTCACATTCCCACCACATATGTGCATACCAACCCTTAAATTGTTTGCAATGCCAGCACTTGGAGCTCACTCCTGGGAATATATTGGCTATTTGTGCGGGAGTTTTGTACCATTTTGTGAAAAATTTATATTCCAGTTCTTTAAATTTGGTTACTTTAATCCTTTCTAGACCATCCAAGATTTTCCCAGCCAACTCCTCTGTTAACTGACCTTCATGACTCCAAATCTTTTGTAAATGTACTATTATTTTATCTTTATTTGAAATCATTTTTCTGTATAATAACCCCACTAGACCCTTCCTTTGTTTGGCCATTACCTTATATATCTCTTCCATTGGAGTGTCTAACCAAAGCTCTCCCTTTTCACTGATCATCTTAACTCTCTTATGCAAGCCTGCTATGTTTAACCAGTATTGATTACCTAAATCTTCTATAATTTCCTGTAAGGGTTTTAGCTTACCACCCTTAAACATATCGTCCACTCTAAAATAGCCTTTGTTTTTAAGCCTTTCCCACCATTTTATAGCATGCACCTCCTTAACAATAGCTTCTAGGGGGCTCCACCTTGAAACCTTCCCTAGCCACTGTGGGTACCATTTCATCCAGGTTTCTAATGCTGCTCTTCTGGGCCCTATAGCTAATTTTAGATCTTTTGTCGACACTGTGGAAAAAAATCCAAATCTTCCAATGCCACTGTTGACCGCATTCTCGAAATTAATCCACTTCTGTACCTTATCCTCACTCAAATCAAGTAACGCTCTTAGTTGGAAGGCCTCATAATATTTACTTAAATTTGGGATTCCCCAACCTAATTCTGATTTAAGGTTGTATAGAATTCTCTTATGAAACCTACTGTTTTTATTATTAAAAATCCACACTTTGATTGCTTTATTCCATTGTTCAATTTGATTTTTCCTCAAACCTAAGGGTAACGTTTGGAATAAATACATTAACTTTGGTATCATGAACATTTTAAGAGATCTTATTCTAGATGATATCCCTAGTGTTTTATGATTCCAATTATTCATATCCCTCTCTATTTTCTTCCATATTTTACCATAGTTCTCCTTTATCATTTTGTCCATATTTTTTTGGAGGACTATCCCTAAATATTTTAATCTCTTGGCTCCCATTCCTATATTCGTAATCCTATTTATTTCCTGTTTTTCCTCTCTATTAACATTAAGGTATAGAATTTCTGATTTTTCCATATTCACTCCGAGCCCTGAACACTTTTCAAAATCATCTAAAATTATCTTAATCTCTTTAACTCCGTCTTTTGGGTTAGACATAATTACTATGATATCATCCACAAATAAATTAATTTTCATTTCTTCAATACCTGACTTATACCCCTCTATTCTCCCGGCATTCCTAATTCGCTCTGCTAGTTGCTCTATAGCTATTATAAATATAAGCGGGGATAGTGGACAGCCTTGTCTTACCCCCCCTTGAATTGGGAACGCTTGTGAGTGGTCAGTGTTGACTCTAACTTTGGCCTTACCTCCGTTGTATATTTCCTGTATAGCGTATAAGAACCGTTCCTCTAAACCTATCTTCTTTAATATTTGCCACAAGAATTCATGTGAGAGAGTATCAAAGGCTTTATAAACATCCAACTTTAACAGAGCTATTTTTTTCTTTTGGCCATGGTGCAATACATTTAAGATATTTCTAATAGGATGGGCAATAGATCTACCCTCAATAAAACCGTATTGGTCCCCTTTTATGATTGACGGGATAACTCTCTTAAGTCTATTTGCTAAAACCTTAGCAAAAATCTTATAATCTTGATTTAGTAAACTAATGGGCCTATATGAACCTACTTCTTCCGGATCTTTCTGGGGCTTTAATATCAAAATTATTTCTGTTTCCTTCCATGAGTCCGGGGCTTTCTTTCCTTCCAAGACTTTGTTAAAAACTACCTGCAATTCAGGTGCTATAATTTCTACCATTTCTTTATAAAAGTCAGAAGTAAAGCCATCCAGCCCTGGTGATTTACCCTTTTTGAGCGCTTTTATTACTTCCTTTATCTCTTGGAGTGTAATCTCAGCACCCAGTGAGGCTTTTGCTTCCTCCTCTATAATTAGCTTAGGTGCGTCCCACACCTCCGTTATATTCTTTTTCATATATAAATTTTTATAGAAGTCTTCAAATGCCTTAGTGATTTCCTTAGAGTTTTGAGTTGTACTATTATTAATTTTAATAGTTCTAATTGATTGTTTTGCCTTTTTAACTTTCAAATAATTAGCTAATCTTTTTGCTGTATTAATGCTATTCCTCTGGAAGTCGTTCTTAACCATTATTTCCTTTTTCCACATTGTTGCCATATCTAGGGCCTCCAACTGTTTTTGAATCTCTTTAATTCTAATCTGTAAACTAGGATTACACTTTCCCACTATTTCTTTTTGTAACTCCTCCAATTCCTTAAGTTTTGTTTGCCTTTTTTTATACCATTCACTTTTTATGTCTTTTTCCTTCCTAACCAAATGGCCCCTTATTACCGCTTTAGCAGCGTCCCACAATATATTAGTTGACACAGTTCCTCTATTTTCCTTAAAATATAATTTTAACTGTGTCATTAAGTATTCCCTATCCTCTTCTTTTGTCATTACCAAGTTGTTATACCTCCAAGGTCTATTTTTCGAGGGAAGATTTAATTCTAATTCAATACTTAGAGGGGCATGGTCAGAAATCAAAATTGGATGGGTCTTGATCTCTTTAACCACCATATTATTATTTTTTTCCAAAATTATATAATCTAAGCGGGATGCTGTTTTATGTCTACAAGAAATATGTGTCGGGCTGGGTCTCGTATTGGTGAACTCATGAGCGTCCTTCAAGCCCCAATCTCTTAGGTTAATACTATTGTTCTTAGTTATGTCCATATTTAGATCGCCCACTACAATTAGTTCGCCCTCTGAAAACTGTTGTATCTTCTTAAAAACCAAGTTTAAGAATTTCCTTTGTCTTTTATTTGGTGCATAAACATTTACTATAGTGATTTTTATGGCTTCCAGCTTAAACTTAACTAAGAGGTATCTACCTTCCTTATCTACTAATTTTTCCATGTTCTCCACCTTAATATCCTTACGAATCAATGTAGCCACGCCTCTAGCTTTGGAAGACCCTCTTGCTTCTGCTAAAACCTGCCACCTCAGATCTTTTATCAATGGTTTTCTATCATTTATTTTTTTGTGAGTTTCCTGTAGGCACAACAAATCTATTCTTTGTTCTTTAGCCATTTTAATTACTCTGAATCTCTTAAGATTTGATGATAGACCATTCGCATTCAGTGAAAGGACTCTTAAAGATCTATCCATTCTCTTTATATGTAACAGACTTGGGCCCTAATGGAGCAGCCTACATCCTTCTCCTCTCCAGAGATGGAATTCTAGCAGGAGCTCTTTTACATATTAGGCCACACCGCTATGATGTAGCCAATCCTCCAAGAGCTTACAAAAAAGAGCCTTGCAAGCTCTTGGAGGATTGGCTACATCAGAGGTGTGTGGCCTAAATGAGACCTTGTTGGGCTGGGCCATATGTGTTATAAGTGGAGACATTAACTTTATAAAAGACACAAACACAAAGTTAAAATAAAATAAATACATGTTTAAAAGATTAGCACTGTTGCAATATTTTATTTAATAGTGTCTAATAACTGAAGGAAGCAAGAGAGGGAGAAGAAAGCAGACTTGCTTGCGGGAAAGGGTGGAATTCTAGCAGGAGCTTCTTTGCATGTTAGGCCACACCCCCTGATGCAGCCAATCCTCCAAGAGCTTACAAAAAAGAGCCTTGTAAACTCTTGGAAGATTGGCTGCATCAGGGGTGTGTGGCCTAACATGCAAAGAAGCTCCTGCTAGAATTCCACCTCTGCTCTCCATTTAATTCTCACAACAACCCTGTGAGGTAGGTTAGGCTGAGAGCATACAACTCGCCCAAGGTCACCCAGCAAAGTTCCATGGCAGAGTGGGGATTCGAACCTGGGTCTCCCGAGTCCTAGTCCGACACTGTAACCACTACACCAAATGCACATCTGCATTACTCACACTGGGATTCTTATCTTTAACTAGCACAGCTACCCAAAATTGCACATCTTGGGATGATGTGCATAAGTTTGCACATCTGTTTCCAAGCGCACGTGTGTGTGTGTGTTAAGAAGGTCCAGCATCCATAGAGGTTGTTTGAGAAAACAAAGATGTCTAAGAGATTCCACAGACTTTGTCAGGCTAACTCCATAGACAGTTGCACACATCTGTACTGCATATCTTTCACACACATCCCTGCTTGTACTCATTATTTTGGCCAGTCAGTTTTGCATGCATACGAAAACTCCCTTCCTCTCACTCAATATAGTAGTCCTGTTCATGAGTTACAGTGAATGCACAGACCGATTTCTCACTGGCGTTACTCCGCTCCCAGGCTTCTGTTTTCCCCAGCACAAGTGATGAATTTCCCATCGGTTTCTCCACAGGCGCCTTTTGATGTGCAGCTCCCTCCAGTTCCCCTCGCGGCTTTCTGACGCTGTCTTTTAAGGATGAAGAAACCGTGAGGGGAACTGGAGGAAGCCGCACATCCAAATGTACCCAGGGAGCAACTGTAAGCTCCAGGAAGATTGGCTACATCAGCAGTGTGTGGCCTAACATGCAAATGAGTTCCTGCCACAAAAAAGCCCTGCTTATTATAGAAGAAGATGAATTGCAGATTTATACCCCGCCCTTCTCCCTGAATCAGAGACTCAGTGCGGCTTACAATCTCCTATATCTTCTCCCCCCACAACAGACACCCTGTGAGGTGGGTGGGGCTGAGAGGGCTCTCACAACAGTTGCCCTTTCAAGGACAACCTCTGCCAGAGCTCTGGCTAACCCAAGGCCATTCCAGCAGGTGCAAGTGAAGGAGTGGGGAATCAAACCCGGTTCTCCCAGATAAGAGTCCTTACACTTAACCACTACACCAAACTGGCTAATAGAAAGGTTTTTGTTAGTATTGTTAAATTATAAAATTCTTTCCTCAATAAAAGATATTAAAATGCAAAAAAAAAAAAAGTGAAAACTGTGCCAAGAATAACATAAATGCAATTAACACCTGGGGAGGGAAGTAAATAAATCAACTGTTGTTTCTGTGCACCAATTATTGCTTTCGTTTTTTAAATATGGATAACATGTCTACTTTTCCCAATCAATATTATAAAGCAGGGGTGACCAACGGTAGCTTTCCAGATTTTTTTGCCTACAACTCCCATCAGCCCCAGCCAGCATGGCCAATAGCTGGGACTCATGGGAGTTGTAGGCAAAAAACATCTGGAGAGCTACCACTGGCCACCCCTGTTTTAAAGAAAAGCAAATCTTTCGTATATTTCCCATTGGTTAATAGTGTCACTAAAAATGCATCCAAGCTGTAAAACTTTAATTATCTATATCTTTAGTTATTCCCCCACCCACATCACATATTCTGTACTCTGATTCCCCCCCAGGGCTCCGGGCCACTTCTAATCTGTCACCAACTTAGTCCTTATTGCTTTCTGTGCTCTTGGCAAATGGATGCTTCTGAATGCTGGCTCAGTACTTGGGCCTTCTAAATAAAATCCGGCTGTCGTCTATTTATAGTTTCGCACAAGAGGTGGTGATCCTGAGGAATCTGGTGAGGAGTTTCGCTATGCGACTGCGTGCAAGCCCCCACAGAATGGATTCGTTTCACTTCCCTTCACCAGACAGATTAAATATCCACAGCAGAGTTCAGACCAGTTCAGTTAAATTTATCTGGCCGTGAAGGGGGTTTGTTACGTCTTTTTGTTTGAAAGGCTCTGTCTGAAAATAAGTCAGGTTATTCTGCCCTTGAGGTGGGTCAGAGGGAAGCTTGAGACAAATTACATTAAAAAAAAAAGTTTCTGGGCACGGAGATAGCTAGGGTTGCCATAGAATCACAGAGTTGGAAGGGACCCTACTGGGCATCTAGTCCAACCCCCCGCTCGATTCAGGATCAGCCTAGAGCAGGGGTATCAAACATGCAGCTCAGGGGCGAACTCAGGCCCCTGGAGGACTCCTATCAGGCCCCCGAGCAACTGGCTGTCATCTGCTTCCTTCTCCCTCTCACTTCCTTCTGCATCACAGCTTGTTTTGCAAGGCTTGCTCAATCGCACAGGAGCTACAGAGCAAAGACTCTATTTTCTCCATTGGCTGAGGCTCTTCCCTTGGGGAGGAAGGAGGAAAGGAATAGCTTGCTTTTTCAGGCTCTCTCAATCACACAGCAAAGCTACTGAGCCAACCTGGCAATGGCATTTTTCAGTGGAAAAACAGCAGCAGGGGGGAGTTAAAGAACTCCACTCTGATCATGGCATTTTCCTGCTAAAAGAAATCCAGCTTCAGTACTTATATTAGGAGGGGGAAAAGAGGGAAAGTTGTAAAATAATTGCAGATTGAAATGTCACATGCAAATCCACCCTAATCTGACTTGTGGTTTTTCCACAATCTCATTTCCTTTGCTTGTGTGTTCCTGCTGTTTCAAGTTTTTTTTCTGTTCCACAACTGTTTTGCTCCCTCTAGTGGCCAATTCAATATTACATCACTTTCTGTTTTAGGCTTTTTATGTTGGACATCCAGTGATGTAAGATCAAATCAACCACTAGGGGGAGTGAAACAGTTGTGGAACAGGACACTACCTTTTCGGTAATGGTGCCTTGCTGGTGGAACCAGCTGCCGGAAGAGGTGAGGGCCCTGCGGGACCTTGGGCAGTTCCGCAGGGCCTGCAAGACAGCCCTCTTCCAGCTGGCCTATAACTAACTGACATTGGAAACTTTATGGAAGGTTGTAGTGTATCATTTTGGCAGATCGCTTGTTCTATATGTTTTATTATTCTACTGTTTTAAATTGTCTAAATTGATGTATTTTTAAAGCCATTGTTGTAAATTGATGTATTTTAAAGTCAAATTTTAGGTTAGATTTTATATGTTGTGAGCCGCCCTGAGCCGCTTCGGCGGGAAGGGCGGGATATAAATTGAAATAAACTGAAACTGAAAAAAAAACTTGAAACAACAGGAAGAACACACAAGCAAAGAAAATGATAATGTGGAAGAGCCCTCAGGATGAAGACACTTGTTCTGGGACATGATGAATATTATCAGGGGTGGAATTCTAGCAGGAGCTCCTTTGCATAATAAGCCATGCCCCCTGATGTAGCCAATCCTCCAAGAGCTTACAAAAAAGAGCCTTGTAAGCTCTTGGAAGATTAGCTACATCAGGGGGTGTGGCCTAATATGCAAAGGAGCTCCTGCTAGAATTCCATCCCTGAAGATTATTATTTCAAATTATTATTCAAATAATTATTCATTCAAAAACAGCACTGCGTTTCTGCATGCAACCAGATCCTCTGCTCTAACCAAGTCCAACCTGTAAAGCAATATTCATTGATCCCAGGGCTTCTTTGGTAGAAAAAGCCCAGCTGGAATTCATTTGCATATTAGGCCACCCCCCTGATTTCACCATTGTCTTATGTGGGGCTGTTTGTAGAAAAAGCCCAGCAGGAACTCATTTGCACATTAGGACACGCCCCCTGACACCGAGCCAGCCGGAACTGCATTTCTGTGCATTCCTGCTAAAAAGAAAAGCCCTGATTGATCCTTTTTTTAAAAAAACTCAAAGTTTTTTGTTTTTATTAACAAGAAAAGGTTTCCATATTAAAAAATACAATATTACAATATTTTGAACATCAAAAAAACAATAATCCAGAACACATTCATCCATCCACACACACACAAGCCACGAGGGGACAAAGAGAAAAAAAAAAGGGGGGGGGGAAGGTTAATTGTATTATCTTCAGCTACCCCAAGCACCACAGCCTAGATTCTTAGGATGGTCATTAGTGATGGCAAATGTGCTCAATACAAAACAAAATTTAGGTATTTCACTGGCATTTTGTTCTTTTTTGACGGATTAGCATTCACGTGTTCAAAAAATTTAAACCACTTTTCAACAAAAAAAACTCCAGCCTTAGGGTTATCACTAAGTGTAAGTTGAGAGGCTATTTTGTCCTGTATAATCATTTCCCATACCTTTTGGAACCACCGAGTAATAGAGGGGACCTTTGCCTCTTTCCAAGACTTTGCGAGCAAGATTTTGCCTGCCAATATTAGAAGGGAAATAAGTTCCTTCTTTTGCTTGGAGTATTTATTAGATGGCCAGTAGTTAAGCAAAATGGATTCTGGAGTCCGAGGAATGGTTTCATTAACAATGATCTCAATTTTGCTAATCAAGGTATTCCAAAAATCTTGAATTTTCTGGCAGGACCACCAGCAGTGGAGAAATGATCCAATTTCCCCACAACCTTTCCAACAAAGAGGATTATAGCTTTTACTTGCGTGGCTGAGGGAAAGAGGAGTCCAATACCACCTTGAAGTTAATTTGAATTGTTGCAGTTTAAAATTTGTGCAACGGGATTTGCAGATTGAAGCCGTCCAGATCGTGGACCATTGGTCTTCTGAGCAAAGACTGCTGATTGATCCTTTTAAGTTTGTGGCTGCTGGGAATTTTTCACGCTTGCATTCAGCCGTATTGCTGAGAGCCCTGCTAGTGGGATGCCTACTTAACACAGCGGGGATTGAATTCTGGCATTCGACCACATCTGTTCTGAATACTGAAACTGCGATGGACTGTCAAAATCCAGCTTGTGTTGACTTCAGCACATTACCGGTTTTTCACAGGATCACCTTTGCCTGTGGGAGCAGCACCCTTAAAAACCAAGCTGATGATAAACCGCAGCTGCCAGTAGGGTCATGGAAACAGGCCCTTGGAGTCTTTCATTGGTAACACAGTCTCGTGTTTTCTTTCAGTCTGACAGCTGTTTCTCTTGGCAGTAAAAAACCTGCCATTTTTATCTCTCTTTCTCTGTGACAGAGTGAAGGAAAGACAATTCTCTTTTTATTCTTTTCAAAAATATCATTTCGGTAACTGAATGTTCAAAATTACATAACTCTTGGTGTTACAATGAAAAAAATAGTTTTCCTCAGCACAAGTATAGTTTACCTGATACTTCAGGGGAAATTATTTCCCTTTTTGTTATGATTCTTTTTTCTTGAAGAGATCAATGTTGGTCAGACCTGAATCTGCCATCTCTGGGAAATAAATTGAGAAAGGAAGTCAGCGTTCAGACCACAGTTCAGGGGGAAAAGGTAGAAGAGAAGTTATTTAGACCCACATTGCTATATATTCAAGGCTTTTTTCTGTAGCAGGAACTCCTTTGCATATTAGGCCACACACCCCTGAGGAAGCCAATCCTCCAAGAGCTTACAGTAGGTCCTGTAAGAAGAGCTCTGTAAGCTCTTAGAGGATTGGCTATATCAGGGGTGTGTGGCCTAATATGCAAAGGAGTTCCTGCTACAAAAAAGCCATGCTTGACTTGATGGTTGCAACGTGAAGCCATTTGTTTGTAAGCAATTCCATTTCTGATGAAAGGCCTACAGCAAAAGTTGTGATAATGACAAGGAAATCACATTTTGTTTTCTGCACTATATTTAGGTTTTCTTTCCCCCACCTCAGCCTATTTTGAAAAATCTCAACAGTCTAAATAAATAATTTGCATTCAAGAAGGCAGGCACACATAGCTTAACTACATTAGAGTATGCTGCGTTCCAGAAAGCTACAGAAAGTTGTATAAAAACACAAGCTACCTTAAAAATACAGTTTTATCAGTAGCTGTATCTATCATCTTATTTCATCAGCAGCTTCCACCTTTTTTATCTTTTTAACTTATCTGTGCATTATTTGTCAAACTATGGCAGGAACTAGGCGAGGGAAAGAGGAAAAGGCAAGTTGCTGCACTAAGCCTAGAGCTTGTTCTCACCAGAAGGCCCACAGTCGTTTTGTTTGCCATTCCTAAGGCCAAAACACAATCATGAAAAGGAACTGGAATGGGAGTTGGTGGGTGGGAACGCTTTCTACAGCTGTAGTTCATGATTCATCATGCAAGACCAGACCTAATTTGAGAAATGTAATATATTATGTGGTGTATATGGGGGGGGGGTGTTAGCGACCTATGACCTTAGAGCCAAATATGGCGCTCTGTGGAACCAAATGGGGCCCTGTGAATGAAGAAATAAAATGTTTACGGAAAGTAAAATGCTAGCTTGAGCTCATCAGACCTCAGAAGCTACGCAGGGTCAGTTCTGGGAGACCACCAAGGAAGTCCAGGGTTGCTAAGCAGAGGCAGGCAATAGCAAACCACCTCTGAATGTCTCTTGCAACGAAAACCCTGTGGGGTTGCCATAAGTTTGTTGCAACTTGACAGCACTTACACACACACACACACACACGGTGGGGCTTGGAGATCTCCCACTTTTACAACTGAACAGGCGTTCTCTACAAAGGCCCCCCAATGGTGGAATCAATTGCTGGAAGAGGTGCGGGCCCCCTACGGGATCTTAACCAGTTCCGTAGGGCCTGCAAAACTGCCCTCTTCCAGCTAGCTTTTTAAGACAGAACTCCTGATAAGATCAGTAATACCGAGCCATCTTATATGCCATTTGACTGTATTTTAATGTCATACTGTTTTATTGGTTTTATTCTTTAAATTATTAACTATATTATTTATTGTTTATCTGTATCATGGTTTTACCATGTCTTGTTAGCTGCCCTGAGCCTGCCTAGGCAGGAAAGGCGGGGTATAAATAAAAGTTTATTATTATTATTATTATTATTATTATTATTATTATTATTATTATTATTATTATTATTATTATTATTATTATTATTATTATTATTATTATTATTATTATTATTATTCTCTCCAGCTGGCAGAGATCAGCTCCCCTGGAGAAAATGTCTGCTTTGAGGGGTGGACTAGGGCATCTACCCTAGAGGTCTCTCCCTTTCCCAAATCTGTCTTTGCCAGGTCTGTGTTGGAAAATACCTGGAGACTTTGGGGGTGGAGCCAGGAGAGGAAGGGGTGGGGAAGGGAGGGGCCTCAGCTTGGCACAATGCCAGAAAGTCCACCCTTCCGTCATTTTCTCCAGGGGAGCTGATCTCTGCCAGCTGAAGATCAGTTGTAGAAGCAAGAGATCTCCAAGCCCCGCCTGGAGGCTGGCAACCCTATACCCAAGGCTCTTTTTACCAACCCTAAAATCTCCAGGAATTTCCCACCCTGGATCTGGCAACATTAGGGGGGAGGGCAGGAATCATTTTGTAGGGAAAAAAGGTGCAGGAGCTCAGTAGCATATATCATTTGCATATGCCCCCCAGGATCTATGTGCAGCAGGGAGAGAACTCCCCACTGCATGCAGTCCCTGGCTGGAGGTTCAGAAGCTGCGCTCCTGTGAGCTCCTGCTGAATTCAAGCCTGGGTGGGGAATGGCAGGCAAAGATTTTAGAGGGCATCTTGGAGATGCTTTAAAGAAAAGGAAATTATAGAGCTGAACAATTGTCTGTACTCCCAAATACAAACCAGGTACAGATTTATGCCACAGCACTAAAGAAATTGTGCAGTGTGTGCCTGTTTTCTTTCTTTCTTTCTTTCTTTCTTTCTTTCTTTCTTTCTTTCTTTCTTTCTTTCTTTCTTTCTTTCTTTCTTTCTTTCTTTCTTTCTTTCTTTCTGTCTAATCATGAGATCTTGTGTATGCCACTTCTTAAAAAAGGCCTCTCAACACCTTCTCTCTCGATGGGCTGCAGAAACATTGTGGTTTATTAACCGACATGTCAGTTTTCGTTTGGCTAGCGTGAAGTTGTAAAGTTTCAGTTTTGCAAATTGTTTTCTTATACAGGATCTCTGCTGATCTCTTGAGCAGAATTTTGATAGCGACTCTACTCATTGTTCACCTAGCTTCTAGATCATCTCAAAGTACTAGAGAGATGGCGTGATAAAGGTTGCAAGAAGCCAACACCTCAGTTCTAAGAACTCTTAATTGGCTTCATATACCAAGGAGGTGCAATCCCAATGCAGTTGTCATAGTTACCGCTGGTATAAAATCCAGTGAGGGTTTTTTTCTGTTTTCTAACACAGAAGTTTTCAGCATAGAGAGAGAAAGAAAGGATGCCATACTGCACCCAAAAACAATAACAACCAAGAATGGTTTTCAGTTGAGTAATGAAATTCCTGGTTTCATAAGATTTTGGTCTTTTCCTACTTCTTAGAGCAGTTCTGGATGTTCTTCCAGGACCCTTCCACCTCCATTCACCTGAGTGGTTCTAGGGCCACAGTGAAAGAAAGAGAAGCAGACCAATTCCCCACTAGCCTTGTCCCGGTCTTACGCTCCTCTTCTCCGCGGGGCTTCCTTCCAATTTCGCGCAAGCTGCCTGGGGGCTGCAACTTGTTCTGCCTCTTTCATATAGCAAACAGAAACCGGCTTTCAGAGGATCTTGCTTGCCATGCAAAAGAGGTTGAGCGAGTTGCAGCCCCGGGGCAGCTTGCACGAAATTGGAAGAGGAGTGTGAGACCCAGACAAGGCTAGTGGGGAATCAGTCACAATGTTTTTAGCTTGAAAGTTAACTGAATCCGGAGAGAGCATATATGGGGTCTATCCTGCTTGTTCTCTGGAAATTTGCCTTGTAGGAACATCTATTTACCTCCACCAGTGTTGGGGATCTTTCTAAACCAAGAAAATATTACCTTCAGTCTCCAATGGTTTTTCATCCAGAGAAAACTAATCTTTTTAACATTAAAGGAAGCAGGAAAGGAATAACAGGGTTGGATCCTGTTGTGTATTGGTTGTTTTGACTGCTGCTTTGTTATGTCTGTTAGTTGACCTTGAAGCATACTTCATTGCCCTCTAGGACCCTGATGCCTGCATTCCAATTGGCTGTTCTTTTACAACCAGCCAATCGGAATGTGAGGCATTTCTCTCAGAAAATGCAAATAAAGGATCATGGAGAGACCAATGGGGTGGATTGCTGCCCACATAAGGGAGTGTGTTTAACTCAGGTCAAATGTACCTGTTTGTGTTCAGTTCTGCATGATGTGGCCTGTTTGTGTTCAGTTCTGCTCTTGTTTCAAAAAGATTGGCGCAGGGGGTCCAATTCTATGAGCCCCAAAAGAAGGTGCCCCCATCTTCCATTATTTCCAGTGAATGGAAAGCATTTAAAAGGAGTGTGGTCCCCTTAAATGTGATGGCTAGAACTCCCTTTAGAGTTCAATCAGGCTTGCCACAAGCTTGCTTCTGGTTCCACCCCCGAAATCCCCAGATAGTTCCTGAGTTGGACCTGGCAACCCTATGCTAGCTGCACTGTTTCTCATGATCAGAGGTCTTGAATTCTGCATCGCTGCTGTTTTTTGGGACATTGCTCATTTTTTCTTTTGCCATCTCAGTTGCTTGTTTTCCTTGGGGACATCAGAGTAGAGTTCCCCCATTCCGTTCTCACAGGGTTAGTCAGAAGGACAGAAAAGGCAATGCGGCCAGTTATTGTTTTGTCTTTGGGAATTATTTAGTTAATTTATCTCATGATCTTTGAATTATTTGCAACGTTAAGGAGGGGAAATTCAGTAAATAAATGAAATGCCAACAAAATTAGACTTCGTCCTCAGAAGAACCAGCTTTTAACTTTACTACTAAAAGCCGGCCCAGACAAAAATATTATAAAACATTCTTTGAATATAATCAGAACTGCTCTTTGGGAGGAAAAATGCAATGGAATGAGATGAGATTCTCAGTGGGAAGAAGAAGAAAAAGAAGAAGAAGAAGAAGAAGAAGAAGAAGAAGAAGAAGAAGAAGAAGAAGAAGAAGAAGAAGAAGAAGAAGAAGAAGAAGAGGAGGAGGAGGAGGAGATTGGATTTATTCCTGCCCTGAACTTGGAGTCTCAGAGAGCAGCTTACAATCCCCTTTTCCTTCCCTTTCCTATAGATGACATCCTGTGAGGTAGCTGGGGCTGAGAGAGCTCTAACAGAAACTGCTGAGAGAACAGCTCTGACAGGGTTATGACTAACCCAAGGTCACTCCAGCAGTTACATGTGAAGAAGTGGGCAATCAAACATGTTTCTTCCAGATAAGAGTCCACACACGTAACCACTACACAAAGCCACACACTTTACCACTACACCAAATTTGCAAATATGTTCCCTATATACACACAGCTCCTACTGGGGGGCTACAGTCCTGGAATTACCAGTGTACATCTAGTTTGATCTGATAGACAGAAATGCCTGATATAAGGGTCTCAAATCTTTTAAACTGGAATGGCCAAGGATTAAATCAAGGACCTTCTTGGGGAAAATCTACCATCTGGTGAAACTCAAATCTGAGTTGTCCTTGAGCACAGACTAGTCCAGGGGTGTCGAACTCATTTGTTATGAGGGCCAGATCTGACATAAATGAGACCTTATTGGGCCAGACCATCCGTGTACCTATTTAAAATTAGGTAGCAGAGGTAGAAACTCTATAAAGGACACAGACAAACACAATTACAGATTTTTTTTTTAAAAAAAACTTAGAACATGCTTAAAACATTAGCACTCATTGGTCTTAAAGGTGTTTTCTTTGTAATTCTCCCATGGGATCCAGGGAACTGGGCAAAAGAAGCTCTGGCTCTTTCCTTCCTTCCCCGGGGACCAGGAGGGGGAGGAGCCTCAGCCAATAGAAGGAAGACAGGCTTGGCTCAGTAGCTTTCATGTGTGATTGAGAGAACCTGGCAAAGCAAGGAATCGCTTCCCCCCTTCATCCCCAAGGGAGGAGCCTCAGCCAATGGATAAAATAGAGGCTTTGCTCTGTAACTCCTGTGCGATTGAGCAAGCCTGGCAAAGCAAGCTGTTAAGCAGAAGGAAGCAAGAGAGAGGGAGAAGGAAGCAGATGACAGCCAGTTGCTTGGGGACCTGATTCGGCCCCCAGGCCACATGTTTGACACCCCTGACCTAGTCCTTTCCTTTCTGCCTAACTTTGGGTGTGCTTCTCAAGCTGTAGTCTCCTCGAGCAACTAGGGTTGCCAAGTTCCTGCTGGGGGCAGGGGATCTCCCACTCCCAGAGGGCACTATCCACAACTCAGTTTGGTAGTAAAATAAAAATGAGAGGGAAATTGTGGGGTGGGGGGTGACTGCAAGCATCCCAATGTGCTGACATCACTCTGTAGAATTGTAACCAAACACTAGATTGTCCCCAGCAACACACTAGCATCATTTCCGATCATGCTGGAAGTGACATCACTATGTCCCTATCAAGCCCCACCCCTAGTGGTGAATCTCCTACTGGTTGCCAAATACTGCTGGCAACCCCAACACCAACTAACCATCCAACAGTGAGAGGGTCAAAATCAATGTAAGCACCTCCCCAGCACAAACTATTACTGAGATGAAACATTAAACATTTTAAGCCAGTGCTCAAAATAGTTTTTCTCAGCTTATTTGGTTTACAAGTAAGAACATAAGTGCATTAGAGAAGCCATGTTGGGTCAGGCCAGTGGTCCTTCCAGTCCAACACTCTGTGTCACACCATGGCCAATACCCAGGTGCTATCGGGGGGTCCACCAGTGGGGCCAGAACTCCAGAAGCAGTGTTGCTCCCCAAGCCAAGAATTCAGAGCATCACTGCCCCCATCCAGGGCCGTAGACAGGATTTTAAATTTGGTGGGACCACAGGCAGGATTTTTTGTTTAGGGAGGCCAGGTTCTCAGTGTCAACTCTCAAAAAATCTTCTGAATGCCCCTAAAAAAATATGCCGCATTATCCCTTATATCGTCACAAAATTATGCACGACTTTTCATCGTCTCTTGCACTTTTTATCAGGCTGGATGGTAAGGGGAGTGGAGAGAAAGAAAGGGGTTAAGGCCTCTTGAACAGAGTGGAGGCAAGCAACGGGGGGACTGATTGGTGGGGCCAGAAAGTTTACACAGGGGTTTGATTGGTGGGGCCACAGAGCCCCTCTGTAGCTTTGGGCCTGCCCCCATCACCCATTAAGCAAGATCAAATAATCGTCTGAGTTATATATTTTTAGTAAGGATCAAGACAAATTAATCTGAGCCATTGCTCACCAGAAACAAGTCCTAGAATTTGTTTTCAGTGTCACTGTTTTGTCTAAATCCTGTAAAGCAATACCTAAGGCAGGAACACTGCCAATCGAGTACAGAGCATACATTTACAATGGGCTTTTGGGGCAGAAAAAGCCCAGCAGGAACTCATTTGCATGTTAGGCCACACCCTCTGACACCAAGCCAGCCGGAACTGTGTTCCTGTGCATTTCTGCTCAAAAAAAGCCCTACATCTACACAACCAGTTAGTATCCATCTTGTACCATTTTAGCTGTCAATATCACTTGCAGAGAGCTCTGACAGAGACTTACACATATGCCCAACTACAGTTCTTGGAAACATTTTGTTAAACCAGTTTAATTCTGTGGTGCAGATATATACAGACAGAGACTGAAGTAGTACAAACTGCCCAAAGCGTGCTTCAGTCCCTTTCCTGTTGGTAGAATCTCTGTGTATAGAAAAACAGAAACCCCAACCACAGTTGCGCTTTCCAAATGAAAGTAATTCCTTCTTCATAACTTTTCTATTATGATGACTTTCTCAACTACCTTGGAGACGGTGTCTGTATGTTTGCCTTTTTATTTTTGGCAAAACAGAAACTGTCCCAACAGAAAAAGAAAAGAGCTGTAAAGTAAATGTGCTCCTATCAGGTTTCTGACTCAAGCAGTTAGCCAAGTATGAAGGTTGAATTACAGACGTGTTTCAATCTTCCTCTACTATACTATACGATCTCATTTTTTTTACACACACCCTCCTCCACAAGTAACCCCAGCCAGCCACTTACAACTCCCTCGAAGGAGCAGATTTGTAACTTGGGATTGGTTCTAGACAAGGGGTGGGGAACGTCAGGCCCCAGGGCCGTTTACGGTCCTCGAGATCACTTGGTCTGGCCCTTGGGGAGTGCTGGATTGAGCCTCCCCCTCTCGTGGGCATTCTGAAGGACTGCTGCTGGGGTATGTGGGTGCCTTTAGAGGTCTGCTGGGAGCAGCTGAAGGGAAGGAGGGCTGGCAGGGGTGGGAGCCAGCTACCACCAGTTCAATTTGCACGTGATTATCCCAGATGGTGTGGCCTAATATGCTAATATTATGGATGTGGTCTAATATACTTGGACCTAGACATTTGCCTAGGGCAGTAGGTTGGGGTGTGTAGGTGTGTGCCAAATTAGGCTCTCCCCACGTGACTTCAAATAGAAAAACAATTATTTGCATTAACAGCGCTCCCTTGGTAGAGCACTGTTTTTTAAGTTGATAATTTTGTATGGCCAGCGAATGATGTTATAAATATCCAAATGGCCCTTGGCAGAAAAAAAGGTTCCTCACCCCTGTTCTAGACCCTGGATTCTCAGATGGAGGCTATAAACTTGGGCAGATACTGAAGGGCTTCGTTTCTAAAATAAAAGGTGTTGCAGCTCAAAAGCTCCCCTGGAAGTCACATCCATATTTAGTCATTATGTAAAATCTTAGAATTCGCTTTTCGCCTCTCCCGAACTGTCGAAGCAGACGACAACGACAATTTGAAAGCATGTTTTAAAACATCAAAAACGACGGAATACCATCCCTGAACCAGCAGCTGCTAGAAAAGCAAAAAGAGACCATTTTGCCGTGACTGAATCTGCACAATAGCCTAACAAATGGAAATGAGGTATGTAATCTACAGATCGTCGACACGGCTACCGTACTGCTCATGAGCTTGTGCGGCGCTGCTCTTCCAATAGGGTATGAATGTAATATTTATAACAGCAGTAATGATCACCATGTAGGGAACTTCCTGAGGATTAGGACTGGCTGGTTGGCGCTAACTGATCTTTCTTGGCTCAGCTTCAGAGAGCAAAGCATCGGTTCCTACCAGCTGGTCATTAATCCCCAGGAAATGCCCCCTGTCTCCATTACCACAGCTTAATTTAAAGTTTTCTTACTTGAACTCCAATGCCAGCTTCTTAAGTTCTTGATCATTTCGTAACACAGCTTGCAGCCTCGTAGGCACTAGAGCCCAAAGCTCATGTCCTTTCCTGCCTCTGAGAATTTGTAACGTAAAATGGGTAAAAAGGTAAAGGTAGTCCCATGTGCAAGCACCAGTCGTTTCTGACTCTGAGGTGCTGTTGCTTTCACAATGTTTTCATGGCAGACTTTTTACAGGGTGGTTTGCCATTGCCTTCCCCAGTCTTCTACTCTTTCCCCACAGCAAGCTGGGTACTCATTTTACTGACCTCGGAAGGATGGAAGGCTGAGTCAACCATAAACTGGCTACCTGAACCCAGCTTCCACTGGGATCGAACTCAGGTCGTGAGCAAAGCGTACTGCATGGTAATTGAACCCCTCCTTGGCTCTTCATACCCGTTTCTTTATTATTGCATTCTTATCCCATCCTTCTTCCAAGGATGTTCATACACAGCTCTCCCTCCATTTTAACCTCCCAACAAACCTGTGATTAGGCCAAAAGCTTTTCATGCTGAGTGGAAGAAGAAGTCCGTAAACTTACACTCCACCCTTCTCTTTGAATCAGAGTCTCAGAGCAGTTTACAATCTCCTTTATCTTCCTCCTCCACAACAGACAACCTGTGAGGTGGGTAGGGCTGAGAGAGTTTTCCCAGAAGCTGCCCTTTCAAGGACAGCTCTGTGAGAGCTATGGCTGATCCAAGGCCATTCCAGCAGCTGCAGGTGGAGGAATGGGGAATCAAACCCGGTTCTCCCAGATGAGAGTCCGCCCACTTCACCACTACACCACACTGGCTGTGAGATCTGAGCCTGGTCATTGTTTGACATTCTAATCACTGTGGAAGATTCAGTATGACAATCAATCCCAAACAGGGTAGTAACTAACAAAAGCTAATCACAAATAATCATTTTATCCCACCTCTCCCTCTGAAGAGCATAAGGGACTAATACATGGTTTTCCCTTCTCCCATTTTATCCTCACAACAACCTTGTGAGGTGAAATGTGTGTGTGTGTGGGGGGGGGGGGGGTTGCTGTCAAGTGGTCAATTTGCAACTTTCTTAGGATGATTCCTTACAGTGGGGGTGTCAAACATGTGGCCCAAGGGCCAGATCAGGCCTCCGGAGGGCTCCTATCAGGCTTGTGAGCAACTGGCTGTCATCTGCTTCCTTCTTCCTCTCTCTTGCTTCCTTCTGCATCACAGCTTGCTTTGCCAGGCTTGCTCAAACACACAGGAGCTGTGGAACAAATCTATTTTCTCCATTGGCTGAGACTCCTCCCTTGGGGAGGAAGGGGAAGGAGGCAGAGCTTGCTTTGCCAGGCTCTCTCAGTTGCACAGCAGAGCTACTGAGCCAAGCCACTCTTCCTTCTATTGGCTGAGGCTCATCAGAGCAAGAATTTTCAGTTATCAGAAACAGTTAAATAAACAAAACATTGCAAGAGTGCTAATGTTTTAAGCATATTTTAAGGGTTTTTGGAAAAAAAATCTTTAATTGTGTTTGTGTCCTTTATAAAGTTTGTATCCTCTCTACTTGGCATTACATTTTATAATACACATGGCCTGGCCCCACATGGCAATGCCACAGAGGAGGGGGGCAGGACAGCAGGTGGCGGGCTTGCTTAGGGCACCATGCGCCCTAGGGCTAGCCCTGGGTTTGTGCATTTGAATTCTTCCTCATGTCATGAGAGAACAAGAGGGGTACTGAAGAAGGCACTCAGGACCGCCCTGACAGCCATTTTCTTTCCCTTAGGGACATTCTCTTCACACCTTGTGAAGCACAGCTTATAGGCTATTGCTTTATACACTAGGCTATTGCTTTATACATTGCTTTGCCAGAGAAAGCTACCTTTATTGAGTCTTTTTACGGAGGTCACATTCTAGCTTCTTGTCCTGAAGCCTGTCACAGAATGAATAACAAAGGAACATCAAAGGAAATGTCACAGAGATGTGCATCAACTGGGGAGTGTGTGTATGTGAGAGAAAGATTGAAAAATGAGGAAAGGGGGGAAGTGAGAGTCTGGCTTTTTCTGTTGTGTCAGTCGGTTTTAACCCACTCAATGTGTCCTGCTTCCTGTAATTTATGGTGGTAGAAGTGCAGCCCCATTAGGCGTATCTCTGCTAGATTTCAATGGCTCCTTCTAGGAAGAAAAAAAAATCATCTTCCCACTGTTTCCTGCAATTGTTCTGCTTCAGGCTGGAAAAAAAAATGGGTGTCCTGTATCTGGGAAAAGGCGGGAACCAGGAATGCTTCATTTCCTTTTGCCTCTGGATCCCTGCCAGCGGAATGGGGAGGGGTGACATGGAATGTCTTCATTGACATGGAATTTTACTTTTAAAAGTATGGAATCTCTTCAACCAGTTGGATGGCAGCAATTCCACCCCCCACCCCCCAATTAATAGAAATGTAGCTCAGAAACAGCTTTAGAGCCCATTTTCAGTTCATTTGACATGGAAGAAGAAGAAGACAACGACATTGGATTTATATCCCACCCTTCACTCTGAATCTCAGAGTCTCAGAGAGGTTACGATCTCCTTTATCTTCCTTTCCTATAACAAACACTCTGTGAAGTAGGTGGGGCTGAGAGAGCTTTCACAGAAACTGCCCTTTCAAGGACAACTCCTCTGAGAGCTATGGCTGACCCAAGGCAATTCCAGCAGCTGCAAGTGGAGGAGGGGGGAATCAAACCCTGTTCTCCCAGATAAGAGTCCATATATTTAACCACTACACCAAACTGGCTCTTAAGATGATAT
The DNA here is from genome assembly GCF_032191835.1 of Heteronotia binoei. Lineage (NCBI taxonomy): Eukaryota > Metazoa > Chordata > Lepidosauria > Squamata > Gekkonidae > Heteronotia > Heteronotia binoei. The sequence goes on from NC_083238.1 coordinate 43,041,152, forward strand.
CATTATTTTAGTGCAGCAAATTTGGACGCTATTTCTGCAAGTCCGCATCATTCAATGCTCGTATTAATTAATTAATATTGTGGTGTTTCTTGTGCATGATCAGGTCTGGTCAGGATGAAGGCGAGAACACATGAAGACCAGCTGCTTAAAATGGCACAATATCTAGCAGCAGTATCACAATATCAATGCACAGCAGCCAAGAAGGTCAGAACGCCTGCTCCGGCTGCAACGCCACTGAGGATGTTCTCCGCAGCTGAGAACGAAACGTCTGGAAGAAAAACTTTCTCCAGTAGAACACGGCACTTGAGCCCAAAAGATTCTACAAACCCTAATGATGATGCCAGCCGTGAAAACCTGAAATCTTTGATAATATCTAGCAGTCTCCATTCTGGTTCCAGAGATGGCTAACAATATATTTGCAAAGGAAATATAAAATGACACCTTCAAAATGATTTAAAGGTACATTCTACCTTCTTGTCCTGACATCTGTAATGGAATGGATAACAAAGGAGCATCAAAGGAAATGTCACAGAGAATCATCTGCAGTTTACCAGCTTAACTTCTCATAGTCAGCCCAAGCAGGGAAATGTTCACTCAAAGTTATAATATTCATCATTCAGTGATGATTAGATGTTGACACCTGTGGGAAACAACCACGTATTTCATATCACTTCACTTTACCTCAGACACGAGACAGCTGCTCAGCCTTTCTCTTCAGCTAGAAATCATCAAATGACCAAGGAAGTGAATGTTTGGTGTAAACATTTTTGACAAGCAGCCTTTTAAAAAGGGTTGTTCTGAAAGAAGATGGAAAAGTGTTCTCAGTTTCAAAGGTCTGAGGTATTAATACAGGAAGCATTGCCCTCACTTTCAACTCAGCGGACTTCATTTGCCCACACTGACATCACCATGATGACAAAGCCAAATCTGACTGGCTGATGGTTTTGTGATGGCATCTCATTTACTATGGGATTCCTGATTAGAAGGAGTTGTCCAAGAAGTGAAAAGGTGACCTGGGGGTGGGGGTTGTAGCAGAAACTCTTTTGCATATTAGGCTACACCCCTATGATGTTGCCAGTCCTCCAAGAGCTTACTGTAGGCCCTGTAAGAAGATCCCTGAAAACTCTTGGAGGATTGGCTACATCGGGGGGGGGGGACCTAATATGCAAAGGAGTTCCTACAAAAAAAGCCCTGGTTGTCATAGCAGTGGCAGCAGGGCTTTTCTTTTGAGCAGGAATGCACAGGAACGCAGTTCCGGCTGGCTTGATGGCAGGGGATGTGGCCTAATATGCAAATGAGTTCCTGCTGGGTTTTTTCTACAGAAAAGCCCTGTGTGAAACAATAGTTTATCAGGGGGTGTGGCCTAATATGCAAATGAATTCCTGCTGGGCTTTTTCTGCAAAAGAGAGGAAATAATAGGGGCAAATGAGAACAAGCAAAGCCATTGGCATTGTTTTAGGAGGTCAGCAATGATTTCATATCCTGCCCACCGAAAGTGCCTTCTAAACTGAAAAAGATAAGATTTATTATTGCCCTGACCTTGATAGCCTGGGCAAGCCTGATCTTGTCAGATCTCGGCAGCTAAGCAGGCCTGACCCTGGCAAGCACTTGGATGGGAGAGCTCCAAGGAATACCAGGGCTGGGATGCAGAAGCAGCCATATCAAGCCACCTCTCTGAAAATGTCCAAGCCCCCATAGAGGTCACCAGAAGTCACTATGACTTCCAGGCACACACTCACATCCACAGGGCTTTTTTTTTTTTAGCAGGAATGCAGTTCTGGCTGGCTTGGTGTCAGGGGATGTGGCCTAATATGCAAATGAGTCCCTGCTGGGCTTTTACTTCAAAAAAGCCCCGTGGGAAACAATGGTGGTGTCAGGGGGTGTGGCCTAATATGCAAATGAGTTCCTGGTGGGTGTTTTTTCTACAAAGAAAGCCCTGCACAAACAAACACACAAAATACGAATAAAAATTTAAAAAAGAGGAAAGATTTATTATTTAATGTAACCTGGAGAATAATTTTAATTCTGGGAGGATTCGGGGCTATGCCTGAAGGCTGGCAATCGTTTGCCAACACCAGAGCTGAAGTTCATCAAGTGGAGTGTGATGCCGGTTTTGCACTGGCTTCCGGTTCGTCACAGCAAGCAGCATTAGGGATGGTGGAATGCGAGAATGAAGAAAAGGCGAGTTTGTTCGTAGGGTTGGTTATGTGAACAAAGCTCCCCCCTCCCCTTTCTGTTTCTGCCAGCAGGGAGCGCTGTGTTGTCTTTGCTGAACCGTTTTTATTGTGCACCTATTCTGCGCCACCACCACCCCCCGCCAACCCCAAGCCAGCTGTAGATTACTCTTCCCTTGTGAACTTTTGGGAACTGACATACAAAGTACCATTGAGGATGAAAGATTCTGGGCTGGCGCATCAGCAAAACAGATGGGGGGTTTAAACAAAACAACAATACAAACAAAACCTTTTTTTGAAACGGTTGCTGCTACCTCTTGCCAGATTTCCTTACCACTTTTACTGTTAGGCACATGCAGTGGTTTATAAACTCAGCTGCTAAATCTCACGCCCATTGCCTGATTATTCTGATACAGACATTTTGAACATCAAGCACCAAAGTATTCCTGCTGTGTCGGTTCCAGGACTTGGAAGAGAATTTAAGTTAAACAAAATTTCCTTAATGCAAAACACTCCAACGTGCAGGGCAATACAATGAGACTGACAGCATTAAACGCAGAGATGTAACAGTAAGGTTGCCAGGGCCTGGAGATCTCCCAGAATTACAGCACATCTCCAGATTCATTCCCATGGAGAAAACGGCTGATTTAGAGAGTGGACTCTCTGGCACTCTATACCCTGCTGAGGTCCATTCCCTCCCCAGCCCCCACTCTCCCAAGGCCTCACCCTAGGGTTGCCTAGTCCCTCCACTTTGGTTGTGGTGCAATGACATCACCCAGAACTGATTTCATTGCACCAGGCACGTCATGTCGCAGATGCTCTAGGATTCACACTAAAACTCTATGATACCATAGAGTTTTACTGTGAATCCTAGAGCATCCCTGGAGTGATGCTTTAGGATTCACAGTGAAAACTCTACAGCACCATAGAGTTTTACTGTGAATCCTAGAGTGTCCGCAGCATGATATGCTTGGCACAATGACATCATTGTGTGGGATACATTGCATGGTGACAGGGCTGTTTGGGGGCAGGGATCCCCCAGCGACCTGCTCTGTACCAGCAAGTTGCCCCCCCCCCCAAACAGGGAGATCCCTACTCCTGGCTGGAGTTTGGCAGCCCTACTTCACCGCCCTCCCCCCCAAATATCTAGGAATTTCCCAATCCAGATCTGGGAACCCTATTGAATAGTGGATAGAAGTTTGCCACAGGGAGTCTCTATGATTTAGTGTAGCCATTTGCTCTTCCTTGCAACAACTGAGTGGTGAGCCAATTCCTGCTTTTCTGCTCTACCAAGTAGCAGATCCTTCCGACATTCTTCTTGTGCAAAAAGGAACAAATTGGACATTACTGAAGCCAGGCTGCTGTCATGAGAAACATAACCCTGTAATAAAAATATGATTGATTTGTTGATTGATTGATTGATTGGGATATTTAATTAATATAGCAGAGTTTTGCCCCATCATAGAAGCATGGTACTGAGTGCAGTAAATAAATCTCCCAAGAAGTGTCTTGGGGGGAAAAAAGATAAACTCACATTTATTCAAGTAGATCCAGTTCACATTCAGGTTGCAGTCAAAAAAGAGAGAAAGAAGCCTAATCTAAAGAGGCCAGTTTGTCCAGCATCACGTGTGGGGAGTATGAGGGCATTGTATCTACTGGAAAGACCTGCAGAGACATGGCTCTCCATGGAAGGCCGTGTGAGAGAGTGAGAGGATAAAGCAAGCAAAAAGAGGCCATGTTCCCTCTAATTCCACCTCCCCCCCTGCCAAGCCGAATATAACTGCTGTAGTCTTAAAATGTGCAATTAGAAATCCCCCAAGCATCACAATTCATTCAAATGTAATGCAAATACTTTCCAATTTTTCTTGATTTCAATCACATATCACTATATTTAATACCAAAATTCAAAGACATATAGAACTCATTAACAATACACAACCGAATTGTAGCAATATACCAGCTGTACAAATACTTCAATACATCACATCTCCATTGTCCCCCCCAGTAACTTTCATTCCTAATACAAGATTTCCAATTAAGTGGCAAAAGACAAAGAGTACTTTCAGCCTTCAAGAGGCCCATTCCAGATATTCCAAGACGTTTCAGTTATATATTCGTTTTTCAGGCTGTTAAACAGAAATAAAAATCAAAAACATTAATGTATTATGCATGCTACAACTAGTTCCATAATACATTGATGTTTTTGATTTTTCATTCCATTTAGTCCTGTAAACCAGGGGTGTCAAACATGCGGCCCACGGTCTGAATGAGGCCCCCCCTATTTGAGGGCTCCTATCTGGCCCCTAAGCAACTGGTTGTCATCTGCTTCCTTCCCCCTCTCTCTTGCTTCTTTCTGCATAACAGCTTGCTTTGCAAGGCTTATATATAAGAACATAAGAGAAGCCATGTTGGATCAGGCCAATGGCCCATCCAGTCCAACACTCTGTGTCACACAGTGGCCAAAAAGGCTTGCTCAATAGCACAAGAGCTACAAAGCAAGACTTCTATTTCCGCCACTGGCTGAGGCTCCTCCCTTGGGGAGGAAGGGGGGTAGGTAGAGCTTGCTTTGCCAGGCTCTCTCAATCGCACAGCAGAGCTTCCTTCTATTGGCTGAGGCTCCTTCTGGTCCCCTGGGGAAGGAAGGAAAGAGCCAGAGCTTCCTTTGCCCAGTTCCTGGATCCCACAGAAGAAATATAAAGAAAGCAGCTTTAAGACCAACGAGTGCTAATGTGTTAAGCAAGTTTTATTGTAAGATTTTTAAATATATATATATTTAATTGTGTTTTCCTGTGTCCTTTATAAAGTTTATATCTCTGCTACCTAATTTTAAATAGGTACACACATGGCCCAACAAGGCCTGGCCCGACAAGGTCTCATTTATGTCATATCCGGTCCTTATAACAAATGAGTTCGACACCCCTGCGCTTAACAAATCTTGGAGAGTCTTACAATGCCATTCTAAGCATAATTATTGACTAAGCCCAGGGGTGGAATTCTAGCAGGAGCTCCTTTGCATATTAGGCCACACACCCCTGAAGTAGCCAATCCTCCAAGAGCTTGTAAGGCTCTTTTTTGTAAGCTCTTGGAGGATTGGCTACATCAGGGGTGTGTGGTCTAATATGCAAAGGAGCTCCTGCTAGAATTCCACCCCTGACTAATCCCGTTGACTTCAGCAGTCTTAGAAGGGTATAACCCTGCTTGTGATCACACAGTAAAATACTCAAGAGTATTCAGCTTTTTTTGATACAGAACTACACATTGGGAAGAACCCTGAATATGAGACATTCCAGGAAAGAGCACAAAAGTCTGTATTTGCGTCTGTTAGCTGAAGAGCATCCAAGAAAGACTCCTGATGGCATGCTTCTGAAACAATGTTGCTTGATACCATTCCGAAAGCTGGACTGAATCTAAACAGCATAATGTCGGCCTATATTTGGACGCAGAAATTTCCCATGGGAAGATGGGAAGCAAGCATTATCTCTAGCAGTAGGAATACACTGTCATTGTTTTAAAGTTCATACTACACAATGGCCAATAAACAGTATGCAGCAAACTCAAAAGAGATTGTTTTGCCCCCCGTTACTTATTTCCCATCTTTTGGGTTGTGGTTTGCCAGGCATTGAATGTTCTCATGGGAAGGAAAAGAAGCTACTGAATATACCCTAACTGGCTCATTCTGCTAATGGTGTCTGCCAGATTAAGTGCGCAGACTCTTCTCTGGGAGAACCAGGTTTGATTCCCCACTCCTCCACTTGCACCTGCCAATGTGACCCTAAGTCAGTCACAAGTTCTCGTAGAGCTGTTCCTCTCTACAGCAGTTTCTGTCAGAGTTCTCTCAGCTCCACCTACCTCACAGGGCGTCCATTGTGCGAAGAAGGGAAAGGTGATTATAAGCCTCTCTGAGACTCCTTAGGGTAGTGAAGGACAGCATAAAAATCCAATCTCCTCCCCACCTCCTCCTTCTCCTCCTTCTCCTCTTCCTCCTCCTCCTCCTCCTCTTCTTCTTCTGGAAATTCTTACTCAAATAGTTGCTGTACATGTTGGCTTGAATCCTATGAAATGTTTCTGTGGGTTAAAGGATTTCCACATGTGGGACGTGGCTTTCTTGCCTCCCTGTTCCCACTGTTGCCCCAAGTACCTACAACCATCTCACCAATCATCAGAAGGCCAGAGGCAAGAAAGTTCCATTTCTTAGGCAGAAATCCTTTGGCCACGGGGATGCCCCATTGGAACCAACCATTTAACAAAATTGTTGATAAACTGAGGTGATAGAGTTCAGGAATAGGGAGAGGCACGGATCAACTCATGAACTACAGTTTGGGATGAGTTTTGGCCAGTTTGTGAACTGAAGTTTGTGGCAGGTCAGCTGGCACAAACTGTCGGGCAGTTTGTGGAGGTTCGTGCCCATTTGTGGATGGATACATTTCCAGACAGACTGCCTCTGCTCAAACAAAATGTTTACCAAACTTCAAAGCAAGAGGAGGGTGGAATTCTCCAGCTTTGGAAACACTCTTGTCAGTTTCAAACTAGTCATGTCAGTTTGAAGTGTGATTCTAAGCTAGACATCAGTCCTGTTGAGCTGGCATTGACACAATGGCACTGGATTCTTCTGGGCACTCTTTGATTGCAGTGGTACTGCTGGGCACTCTATACATTGCACTGGTTCTGCCAGGCTTGCAAAAATGCTCCCCTTTCAGTTTCTACTGCAGAGATTCTCTGATCTGACTTCCACAATCTTGTTGAGTGGCACTGGTTCTGCTGGGCACATTGCAGTGGTTCTGCTGGTCTTCCAAACCCCCTCCCCACCTTTTGGATTGTGATTGAGCTGACATTGCCACATGGCACTGGGTTCTTCTGGGCACTAGTACATTGCACTGGTTCTGATGGGCTTGCAAAAATGCCTCTCATCTTCAGTTTCTACTGCAGAGATTCTCTGGTTTGACCTTAGTCCTGTGGGGTTTGCACTGCCGCAAAGGCACTGGTTCTGCTGAGCATATTGACCTGGTTTGGCTGGGCATGCAAAAATGCCACCCCTTCAGTTTCAACTGCAGAAATTCTCTGGGACTTTGGTTCTGTTCTGCTGGGCTTCATATTCTCCTTGCTTTTTCTGCTGTGTTTATCCTCCTTTAGAAACAATGGAGAATGGGGCACCTTCTGCAGGGGGTGGGGGCATAACTTGGACCCCATAAATCCAATCTTCATCAAATGCAGAGGCCAGGTAGAGGGGTCATCCAAAATCTGTGATTTTGGTATCTGTATTACACTGGGGGATGTTCTATTGTGTCAACAAATCTCACAAACTGAACCAGTTCGTTTGGCTCTTTAAATTTCATGATGGTTTGTGGTTCATAAATCGAACACACCACAGACAGAATCACATTTTCCCACTTCGTGCCCACCCTTATTCAGGAATGCTCCACTTCCAAGAGCAGGGATGATTTTGCATCATTTAATGTGTCCCAACATTTACAATGATAGAAACCCCTTATTTTGTGTAGTGACTTAGCACTTCAGACAGAAAGGCTGAGTGTATTTCTTTTCCTGATACATGAGGTCAAGACTCCACTACCTTCTTGAGGCTATGGGCACCTCTGGAATTCTGACACAAAGCAATGAGCATAATCTCAAAATGGCTGCCACAGAGGTAGATCCAATCACAACATGGCTGCCACATATGCTTGCCAATCCCCAGGTCCCAGCGGGGGTTCTTCCAGTTTCCCAGGCTCCTTCCCACCCCCAGTCAGCTGGTTGGCAGGGGGGAGAAGCCCCGCCCTCAAAGCCACCATGTGACTTTCCCCCTCCGGAGGCTCCAGTCTCCGATTGGAAAGGTTCCTCTTGGGATGGGGTGTCTGTGTTACTTGGAGGACATTGGCTGCAACTCGTGAGTAGAGAGGCCAATCCCTTGCTTCAGAGTTACCAGAAACCGGGGGGGGGGGGTGGCAGGGGTGGTGGGTGCTGAGCACTTCATTATTCCCTATATGGAGATCGATTCTCACAGGATATACTGAGGAATTGATCTGGCGGTTTTGGGGGCTCTGGGGGAGCTGTTTTTTGAGGTAGAGGCACCAAATTTTCAGTATAGTATCTAGTGCCTCTCCCCAAAATACCCCCCAAGTTTCAAAATGATTGGACCAGGGGGTCCAATTCTATGAGCCCCCAAAAAAGGTGCCCCTGTGCTTTATTATTTCCTATGGAAGGAAGACATCTAAAAAAGTGTGCTGTTCCTTTAAATGTGATGGCCAGAACTCCCTTGGAGTTCAATTATGCAATTCACACCCTTGTTCTTGGCTCCGTCCCAATGTCTCCTGGCTCCACCTCCAAAGTCCCCAGATATTTCTTGAATTGGTCTTGGCAACCCTACTGCCACAGGAGGTAGAACCAATCACAAAATGGCTGCCACAGGAGGTAGATCCAATCACAAAATGACTGCCACAGGAGGTAGAGCCAACCACAACATGTCAGAGAATAAGGCTCTTCAGCATTTCAGGAAAAAGTTTTGTTCGGCAGGATTCCATTTAATACTGCACAGCCAATCAGAAGCCCTGCTGGGAAAATTCTCCACTTAGCCTTGCCCACTGTTTGAAAGTTTTTAGTGGACAACAAGAAAGGTACCATGATACCCATAGACACCCCATTGGGGACCCCTGTACTAGCTTTTTAAACTCAAGACCTCTTTTTACATCAAAGAGCCTTCAAAATATGACGGATCCTCCCATTCTTCCCCCTTCATCCTGTATAATGTATGGAATGACACCATTGCTTTATTTTTACTGGATGTTCATCTGTGCTCAGTTCAAAAAGTAAGAGCTTGTTGTTGTTTGTTTATTTGCAGCAGCCAACTCCTACGGCCAAAGCATATGTAAGAAAGGAATCGTTTTCATTGCTTTTGGAAAGTACAAGCTCCATCCAGCTGCAATAGAAACCCTGGGGGAAGGGATTTACCTGCCGTCCAAAGTTCTTTATTAACCAGAATGTGAATTTAGTGACAAAGAACAAAGATGTTGTAATAAATGCACATGCAATTGTCTTAAATTGTTTTTATGTTTTATGTTTTTATTGCTGTTTATTGTATCGGTCACACTAATGTGTTTGTGTCGACCTTTGGTTTGTGAGCCGCCCTGAGCCTGCCTTTGGTGGGGAGGGCGGGATATACATTAAACAAACAAACAAACAAATAAATGCCTCCAGGTTACTCTTTCTCCTGAAACTCAGCAATCTGCTAGAGAAGAAGCCAATACCTACTGAAGCTTCAACAGAAGCAGGGGTCGGTTTGTAGAAAAATAGGTGATGGAGCTCATCCAGGGGTTGTTATGCAGCTGCACCTACTATTCAATGGACACGGTGGGGAGGAGGAGGAGGAGGAACCCTTGGCACATCTTAGCTTATACACATACTAACTGGTTGCAACATCCAGCATAATTTCATTGTGATAGCCAACTACACACTATGGATACATCTTGCTAGGCTGGCAGCAGCTCATTGGTCAGGAAGAAATTCCACTTCTCATGTGCCTTGACCAGATAAATCCATTTTGGCCTCTAAGAACCCCCTACTTCTATTGTTGCTTAGAAACACAGTAGAAATGCAGTAAGGCATAGGACAAGTTATGTTTCTGTCAGAGAAGACTGGAATGTTGGTAACTCTTCTGTCTTTTCTTCTGTTCGGTCAGGCCTAGCTGTGTGTTAACCCTTAAGGATGTAACTTAAGCGTGCTTGTGGGGGAGCCAGTTTGGTGTAGTGGTTAAGTGTGCGGACTCTTATCTGGGAGAACTTAAGTAGGTGAGATGTTTCCCATCCCATATCTTTGTGCCAGGAACAAAAAATCTCCCTTTACTTCATTTCTATGTGTCAGACAGCTGTTAAAAAGCAGGAGGAGAGCCAGTAAAAAACCTGGCCATTTTTCTGTGTACTCACATCTGGAGGAAAATAAGGAATACAGACACAAAAAAGGACATCCAGGGCTTTTTTTTGTAGCAGGAACTTCTTTGCATATTAGGCCACACACCCCTGATGTAGCCAATCCGCATGGAGCTTACAGGATTTATGCAGAAGAGAGAATATTAGGAAAATCAGCTATTTACTAACAAATCTTACCAGCTGAAATTCCCTCTTCTTCTCTTAGAGTTTCTAGAACCTTGTTTTGTTTTGCTCAAACTGGGAAATATTTAGTCAAGCTCTGTGTACTAGAAGATTAGATTGGTGGGAAGAAGAAGCAGTGTGGGGTTTTTATACCCCTCTTTTCTCTAGTCTCAGGCCCTGTTCAGACACACAGTATAATCAGTTGTCACTGCTGTTTCATACCGAATTAAAAGTGGCTGATCAGATAGCAACATCTGCTTCCCAGTATTAACTCGTGGTAGCCCCCCTCCCTCCCCACAATCCTTCTCGGAACTGGAGTATTTTGTTACCTGCTCCTTTGTGGTGTTTTTTTAGTTCTCCGGTTTCACCTCGAAGCTTCTCCGTCTGGATAATTCTCGACCAACTTTTGGATGTCTGAAGGCTATCCCGGAGCAAAAGAAGCCTCAGACGTCCAGTTTACGGTCGCCATTTTTTTTTTTACTATTTAGCTATATGTGCATAACTGCATAACCACATAATGTTTTAACCTATGCGCACGTGCATTCATGCATATGCATGTGTGCGCATAGTGCACACATGTGCATAGTGTGTGCATGCACGTGTGCATAATAGTGGAGGAAAAAAGAACTGCATGGTGCTGTCGCGTGGATGGCAGAAGACGGTTTCACCCCGGAGTGATTTGAATTGCAGTATGGCAGTCTGATCGATAGTATCCAGAACAAAGATATTTGGAACAGAACTGGGTCAGTTTAACATGGACTCAACACACTGTGTGCACAGGGTCTCAGAGTAGCTTATGATTGCCTTCCCTTCCTCTACCTACAACAGACACCTTGTGAGGCAGGTGGAGAGGAGAGAGTTCTGAGAGGAGAAGAAGAAGATGATGATGATGATGATGATGATGATTATTATTATTATTATTATATTGGATTTATATCCCACCCTATTCTCTGAATCTCAGAGTCTCAGAGCGGCTCACAATCTCCTTTATCTTCCTCCCTCACAACAGACACCCTGTGAGGTGTGTGGGACTGAGAGGGCTCTCACAGCAGCTGCCCTTTCAAGGACAACCTCTGCCAGAGCTATGGCTGACCCAAGGCCATTCCAGCAGGTGCAAGTAGAGGAGTGGGGAATCAAACCAGGTTCTCCCAGATAAGAGGTCGCACACTTAACCACTACACCAAGCTGGCTCTCAACTACTCAGAAGAAGAAGAAGACTTGGATTTATACTCTACTCTTCACTCAGAGTCTCATGAGGCAAAGGAGGACTTTGGCACATTGGCCAGTGTTCCCTACAAAACAATGTAAACTGAAATAGAAAGGCTAAAAGGTCATTGCATGGATTCTGCCAGTGAACCTTTCTCATGTGAGACCTACCGTACAGGAATAAGAAGTCAGAAGAAGCACTTTGTCTTTATGGAAATGTCTTATTGAAGCCAATGTTGAAAAAGGCCCTTAATATTGATGGAGGAGGGATTTGTAAAGTCGTACTGGAGCTTATTACTCATCTAAAGACAGGCACAGCAAATTAATTTGAAATGGATTCCTGTAATCTTCCTAACAGCATAATTTCATCCTTTCCCACCTTCGAATTTAAAAATCCTTTTAAATATTGTCTTTTAAAAAGTTTAAGATATTTGTGAATGCATTTTAAGATATTTGAGATTGGTTTGAAAACTGTTTTTATTTGCATTTAACTTTTTGTCTTTATATTTAAAAGTATAAAGTGTATGAAGTAAAATTTTAAATCACATTATAGAAGTTTAAGTAATTGGGGGACAATTATAGAAATAGATATTAAGTAAAATTGAGAGACAATTATTAAACTTTTGCCATAATTCATTCTGAGGTAAAGCCTCTGATCTTGGAGGATATGTGACATTTGAAAAAGATTTGGCTTATTTAACCTAGATGAACCAAACTAGATAACATGGATACAAGTTGATTCTATGAAGGGACAGGCTGAGGTTATAATAGGAAATGAATTCTTCACTAGTAACGCAGAGCATTTGAGAAGCCTCACTTGGGGTATTGCATTATAATATATTCTATTTGCTCTTCTTTGTAATATGTTTGATTTCCTCTCATCTGAAAGCAGTTGCAAAGAGCAAACCAGTCTTCAGCCTTGACGTACACAAAAGAAACCTTCCACTCATCTCAAAACTTCAAAGAGCAACATCCTGCTGCCTTTATTTATCTTGGTCTTTTATTATTTTGTTGTTGCTGTTGTTCAGTTGCACAGTCGAGTCCGACTCTTTGCGACCCCTTGGACAAAGTCACGCCAGGCCCTCCTGTCTTCCACCATCCTCCAAAGTCTGCTCAAATTTGTGTTTGTTACATCAGTAACGCTGTCCAGCCATCTCATCTTTTGCCGTCCCCTTCTTCTTTTGCTTTCTGTCTTTCCCAGCATCAGGGTCTTCTCCAGGGAGTGCTCCCTTCTCATTTGGTGGCCAAAGCATTTGAGCTTCAGCTTCAGCATCTGACCTTCTAGGGAACAGTCTGGGTTGATTTCACTTAGGACTGACTGATTTGATCTTCTTGCAGTCCAAGGGACTCTCGATTCTTCTCCAGCACTACAGTTCAAAAGCATCTATTCTTCTGCGCTCGGCCTTCCTTATGATCCAGCTCTCACAGCCATACATTACTATTGGGAATACCATTGCTTTGACTATACAGATTTTTGTTGGCAGGGTGATGTCTCTACTTTTTTTTATACTGCCCAGGTTCGCCATAGCTGTCCTTCCAAGGAACAAACGTCTTTTAATTTCATGGCTACAGTCACCATCTGCAATGATCTTGGATCCCAGAAATGTGAAGTCTGTCACTACTTCCATGTCTTCCCCTTCTATTTGCCAAGGTGTGATGGGGCCAGATGCCATGATCTTAGTTTTTTTGATGTTGAGTTTCAAGCCTACTTTTGTGCTCTCCTCTTTCGCTCTCAACAAGAGGTTCTTTACTTTCTGCCATTAGAGTGATATCATCTGCATATCTGAGGTTGTTGATGTTTCCCCCGGCAACCTTAATTCCTGCTTCTGCTTCATTCAGGCCAGCATTTTGCATGATGTACTCTGCATATAAATTAAATAAGCAGGGTGACAATATACATCCTTGTCGAACTCCTTTTTCTATTCTAAAGCAATCAGTTGTTCCATATCCCGTTCTGACTGTTGCTTCTTGACCCTTATACAGGTTTCTCAGGAGACATGTGAGATAGTCTGATACTCCCATCTCTTTAAGGACTTGCCACAGTTTGTTGTGATCCACACAATCAAATCAATGAAACAGAAATAGATGTTTTTCTGATACTCCCATGCTTTCTCCATAATCCAGTGAATGTTGGCAATTTGATCTCTAGTTTCTCTACCTCTCCGAAACCTAGCTTGAAATTCTGGTAGTTCCCGATCTGTTAAATTATTAAAACAAATATTTTGTTAAATTTGTGTTGCTAAATTTTATAGCTTTGTTGCCCGCTTGAAAACAGGTCTATATATAAAAAAAATGCAAAATATTGCCCTGAAAGCATACACCAGCTTTATCCAATAGCTCAGGGGTGGGGAACCCTTTTTCTGCGAAGGGCCATTTGGATATATATAACATCATTCGCAGGCCGTACAAAATTATCAACTTAAAAACAGTGCTCTGCCAAGGGAGAACAATTCAGGGCAGCAAAATTAATGTAAATAATTGTTTTTCTATTTAAAGTCATGTGAGGAGAGCCTAATTTGGCACACACACACACCCGACCTGCCACCCTAGGCAAATGCCTAGGTCCAGGGCTTTTTTTGTAGAAAAATCTTGGCAGGAACTAAATAGCATATTAGACCACATCCCCTAATATTAGCTTATTAGGTCACATACTCATTAGCATAATAAGCCACATCATCTGGGATAATCAAGTGAAAATTGAACTAGTGATAGCTCCCACCAGCCGGGCCCCAGGGAAGCTGCTGTACAGCGTGGCTGGGTCCCATGATCCTTGCTGGCCAGCAGGGCACCAGGAAGGCCGCCACATGGCTTGGCTCAGTCCAGCAATCCCCGAGGGTCAGACCAAGTGATCTCGAGGGCCACAAACAGCCCTTGGGATGGAGGTTCCCCACCCCTGCAATAGCTCACTCCTCACAGGAGTGTTTGTGTCGTATTGGATTTTGTAACTTTCTGAGCCAACCATGAAAGACTGAGTTGGACTTCAAACCTGAATGAAAGAAAGATGATCTGAAAGCATCGCAAATACATACATTCTGCTATCTCTGTGTTCAAAGTACATATTGCATTTTTTTAAAAAAGGGAGTGCTAGGACCAAACTTGCATTCATACTTGAACCATAAGATTGTGCTGTGCTCCCTCTAAGCTGAATTAGTGTGAGCTAGCTCGCAGCTTTATAGCCTCCAGCTTACACATTTTTGTCTTAGCTCAGGAAAAATGACCCCAGAACAAGCTAATGTATTCAGTAGCTTGTACTCACAGCCTTAATGCCAGTAGCTCATGAAGTAGAATTTTTGCTCACAAGACTCCACAGCTTAGAGGGAGCAATGTGTACCACTGTCTCAGTGGCATGATCCAATAAAAAAACTGAAATACTGAATCGGCTTTTCTGTCTGTCAGATGCAGAGGATTAACAACATGGTAGTTAGCTTGCAAACACTCCAGAGGCACTGGTCTAGCTAGGGTTGCCAAGTCCCCTATAGCCTCCGGAAGGGGACTTTTTCATGCGCACAATGTGTGCAGGGCATGATGACATCACTTAGAAGTGATGTCATCACACTGGTGATATTGCACACCGGGCACTCTGGACATTTCTGGGAAAACTCTATGGTTTTTCCAGATGCTCTAGCAATTTGGGAGGAAAACTCTATAGAGTTTTCCTCCCAAATTGCTAGAGCGTCCAGGAAAACCAGAGTTTTCCCGGAAATGCCCAGAATGGCCAGCGCATAATCTCACCAACTTGATGATGTCACTTCCTAGTGAGGTCATCATGCAGGCAATATCAAGCAGGGATCCCCCCATCAGCCCACTGCAGGCTGGTGGGTTGGGGACCCCAAAAGCAGGAGAACCCCCACCCGGCCCAGGAGCTTGGCAACCCTAGGTCTAGCTCAGCGATACTCAGTAGCATGTGAACCAGATGTCACTCACTGACAACGTCTCCTTCCTCTTCTGAGCACTGGTCCCAGATGTGGCTCCTGCCTTTTGTTTCAGAAAAGTGGACAAGGCCTTTTCCCAGTGGAGCTTGTAGCTGACAGGTGGTTCCTGCCTTAAAACAGCTGCCACAATGTAAACGGGACCACGGAGGAGAGACTAAGCCACAACAAAAAGAAAGAACTCTCCATGTAAAATGCCTGCATTGCTGATAAGGATAGTACTTACTATGGCGTTCCTGCTATTATGAGTGCTAATTAGAGAAAGCTAGGAATTCATTTGGCACTACTGGACCTGGAAAACTGTACAATACTAATAAGGATGGTTCCTAGAAGAAGGATTTGAGATCCAAAACGGCTTGCAAAGCGGACCGGTTCTCCGTTGGAGCGCCTATTTTTAATACTGGACTGAATATAATTTAGCGGCTTTCAGCCACATAAGGGCAGTAGGAGCACTGAGTAACTTGTGAGGTTTTAACTTGGTGAGAAGGACTGATAATATTTGTTTTGTATTTTGATACTTATTCTTCACAACAAGTTAAAATTGCATTTTACACAGAGAGCTTAAAACAGCTGCCGGCAGATGAACAGGTAAACTGTGGGCCTCCTTAAAGTGCAGGCCTAATGTTAGGGAAAGAAGTACACCTGACTGTTTTGGTTGATGGTAATTGGAACTTTTTTGGTAGAAAAATCCCAGCAGGAACTCATTTGCATATTAGTCACACCCCTTGACACCAACCTACCCAGAACTCCATTCCTGTACATTCCTGCTCAAAAAAGCCCTGGTGGTAATTATGAATGTGACTTTCTACAGGTCTAGCCAATGAAAAATGCAAATTAATTGTTTTATTGGTCTGCCTCATTCTTATCAGACATTTATGGGATTTCTGATGAAGCCCATTATACTTTTGGAAGTGTCTTGAAGACTGGTAAAAAAAAAGTGTGAAGGGCATCTGTACTTGAAAAGAATCACAAGTATTTAAAATTAATGGACTTTTCTGATTTTGCTACTCAAATATTGAATGTGAAACTTCAGGTTAGTACTTTGAATATAAAATTCAGCATCCAGATTTGAATGATTTAGTTTTCTTGACATCTCCTGACTGTTTTGGTTGGCATCAAACGTGTCATATCCTGTCAGTTGTCAAACACTGTCCAATACTAAAGATAATGTTATAAATATGATCAGATACCAAGTACCAGTGTATGCCAAAAATCCAATACTGTCTAAGGTTAAATACCTCTGAATGCCAGCCTTCAAATATTGCCAATTACTAAGTGCCTTTGCATATAGTAATAAATAGCATTATATACCAACTATCCAATACGGTCAAAGATCAAACACTGAATTCAAATAACATAGGATAAATAGTCAGAGTATGTATACAGAACATTCAAAGAATGTTTATTCATATGTATTCAGCATCCAAAAAAAGCTGAAGTGTCCATGGAATATCAGGAGAATATTCAACATCAAGTTCTGTGTAGGCGAATTCTTGTGCAATTTTTCAAGCTTCTTACTTGGACATCCCAAAGTATACATGATGTGAAAATAAATTAAGAAGATATTGGATTTATATCCCACCCTCCACTCTGAATCTCAGAGTCTCAGAGCGGTCACAATCTCCTTTACCTCCCCCCCCTGCAACGGATACCCTGTGAGGTGGGTGAGGCTGAGAGGACTCTCACAGCAGCTGCCCTTTCAAGAACAACCTCTGCCAGAGCTATGGCTGACCCAAGGCCATTCCAGCAGCTGCAAGTGGAGGAGTGGGGAATCAAACCTGGTTCTTCCAGATAAAAGTCCGCACACTTAACCACTACACCAAACTGGCTCCGGAGTGTATGAGACACTATCAGTTGAATTCAAGCCACAGATATATTCACAGAAAGCTTCTTCTGCTTATATAAGGAGTTCTTTCATAAGTGGCAGGTCACCTTTCGATTAAACCTTTGTATTTAAGATTTAAGGGGGGAATTATTGTGATGATCAGGCCTCATTTTGGGCAGGAGCAAACAGGAGCAGAGCTCCAGAACCTCTAAATTTTATTGTTCTCTTTCTTTCTTAACCCCACTCCCCATACTTGCTTCTGGACTCTATTGTTCAAACCACCTGTGAGAATGTTGCTAGACTCTAAGATTTGACTAACTTTCTAATATTTTCCTCCACAAAAAAATGGGAAAATAACCAAAACATATCAAGGAGACAGATGGAAATCTTCCTCATGCCACTGTGGCCACATAGGAGAAAGTAATTTAAAAAGTATGATGGGAGCCTTCTTTTTTCTTACGACAATTCTACTTCAAGAAGTATCTGCATCAGATATGGGGTGCAGTCAGACAGTACCTCAGAATCAGTTTTTGAAAAATATTTTGTGTATTATTTGGTTACACAAAGTAATCTTACTCTTGATATCATTATGTTGAATTTTCTAGCCATATTGTACAGGATTTATCATGCGTATATCCTCAGCAATTTCTGTTGGAGGTTGCTAAAATGCTTCTTCATATATTTATTCTGTATTGTCAAAATAGTTAATAATAAAATCTTTGAAAACTTAAAACAAAAGAAAGAAGAAGAAGCATTTGAAGGTAGATGCTGGGCTGATATAATTGAGTACACCTTCCGGTGATGTCAGGGGTGTGTGGCATATGCAAATGAGTTGTGCTAATGAGATCCGGCACCTCTTTTTCTACAAAAATGACCCCTGGTAATGATGATTCAGAAACAGCTTAAAATCTACTTTAAACTGGAGCAATGGCACAAAGGTTATTCAAATGACAATAAATATGGCTATTATTGTTTGACGAATGAACTGGTTTAGAAACGGAAAAGAAAAAAATCAATACCATCGTCCTTCTTGCTTGCCCTTCCAAAGTTCTGCAAATTCTGGGATAAGCTTTTTCATTAGGTCGAATACTATTTCGCCAACTTGGTCGAAATATTTCAAGGCTTGTTCTCATTTAACATTTTCAGATATCAGATGAACCCCCATGGTATTATAACTCTCCTCGCTCTTGTGTGTTTCCCTGCCTATTTTTGCTGAAGGTGACCTTTCTATAAAGAACTGATGTGTAACTACTCAGTGGGAAGAAAGCAACCATCGATTTTTAGAATTCTGATTAAAGAAGTGTTTTGAAACTCGGCATCCTTGTCACCACACTGATAGGTTCATTTGGTTAGTACTTTTACTTAAAGAAATTAAGCATGTGCTATAGCCCCGCAGGGCAGAGTGGTAAAGCTGCAGTACTGCAGTCCAAACTCTCTGCTCACGACCTAAGTTCGATCCCAGTGGAAGCTGGGTTCAGGTAGCCGGCTCAAGGTTGACTCAGCCTTCCATCCTTACGAGGTTGGTAAAATTAGTACCCAGCTTGCTGGGGGGAAAGGGTAGATGACTGGGGAAGGCAATGGCAAACCACCCCGTAAAAAAGTCTGCCGTGAAGACATCATGATGCGACGTCACCCTAGAGTCAGAAATGACTGGTACTTGCCTTTATAGCTTCTGCATACTGAGCTGATACGGCAGGAAAACAAAAGTGTGCCAAAGGAAAGAATCAAAGGGGGAAAATGGATATTGGATATCCAAGCAATTGATTCATTGTTATCCGGGCTTAGCCAAAACTGTCTGCTCATTTTATGCTCTTTGTTATGAATGTAAAAAATGCCTTCTACTTTGGGTCATTTGTTTACTTGCTGGGTAAACCTATTTGAGTGGTTCTGATGCAGTTCTTTCTAGTGCCATTTTTCTTTTTCATTCTCTTCACCAGGGCTTTGTTTGTAGAAAAAGCCCAGCAGGAACTCATTTGCAGGTTAGGCCATACTCCCTGATGCCAAGCCAGCCAGAACTCCATTCCTGTGTGTTTCTGCTCAAAAAAAGCACCATCTTTTGCCCATACTGTAGTTGAATCCTATTGGCTACAGTGATTCACATGACTGTGTAGATGATGTCATGGTTATTGGTAAACAAAATAATGTGGATCAGTGCTAGGGAATATTCTGTGTTCACAGTTACCAAGGAATTCTGGAAAATAATTCAAAGAGGTGGAGCTTTTCATTTTATTCCTTTGGAAAACCAGGGGGTTTTTTTGTAGCAGGAACTCCTTTGCATTTTAAGCCACACACCCCTGATGTAGCCAATCCTCGAAGAGCTTACAGTAGGCCCTGTAATAAGAGCCAGGAGTGTGTGGCCTAATATGCAAAGGAGTTCCTGCTACCCAAAAAGCCCTGTGGAAAACTATTAGATGCTGCCAGGTATTGGGCAGAAATGCAAATTATGAAAAATAAGAATCAGACACACAGGATCAGATCCATAAACCTACCAAAAAGAAAAGTAATAGTTCCAAGTGCATATATCTGTTACAATGAAGTCAACTAATTGAATTGGCAAGGTAAATATTTTAAGTGAGACTATTTTGGATTCTTTCCCACAAAGTTTCCAGCTCTAATCTGATGTTAAATCATTCCGTTTTGAATCAGCCACTGAATGGTTTCTAGAAATGTGATTTTAATTATGCTGATAAGGGCGTAATTAACACACCACATACCATTTACAAAGAAGGTATTTCAACAAGTATTCACTTGAAAACCAAATGGCTTTGCATTGGCAAATCTGCAAGATAACAAGTGCTATGTTTGGAACAGCTAAGGGAAGTGAAATCAAAAGTCTTTCCTTCCAAGTTTATGGCTAGAATCGTTTAATTAATGCGTTTTACCCTAATCAATTTGCAGGGCTTTGTTTCTTCAGCAGAAGCTTTGATGTCCATATTAGAACGCATGAACTGTGTGCGAAAAGCAAAGACCAGGATATGCATTCAAATGCTGCTGCAATTGACAAAAAAGGCTAATTCCCGTGATGATTCTTTGTGTTGTTTTGTTTTTAGATGCCAATCCCATTATGAAAACTTTTAATGTATGCAAAAGTTATATGCATATCTGTGCAAATGACACATGCATAGGGCAGGCTGTTCTTGGATGTTCTGGCTTTTGCACAGATGTGATTCCTGTTCTTATTTCCATTGTGGGATTGATTTCCATGACTGGAAATAGCTGGGTGTGATGGAGCTGCAAGGCAGAGATATAGTAACACTTCAGCCATGACTATCCAAAATGACTTCCATGAACAATGCTAATGAGGACCCCAGAGCTAGGGAGATATTTCAACAAGGCAATCCTCGCTGAACAGAGGGTTTCAAAATAGCATTTTCTTAGAGTTGCCAATCCCCAGGTGGGGCGGGGGGAAGCAAAAAGCCTCCATGTAAACCAGCCTCAAACCAATTTACAAAATAAGTTTTTAATCAAGCACTAATAAATTATTTCATATTAGACATATCACTATTAGTACATACAAACAAGAACGTCTGCACCTCCCAGTTCCCAAAGTCTCCTTATGATGCTATCAAAGCAATTTCTTCAGGTATGAGGGTCAGGAGGAAGCATCCAAATAAGTACTCTTAAAGGAGTCCAGTGCTCCAATTGAAAAATTCTTGAGTCCAATGCAGCTTGGCAGTAATATCACGCAACGAGGCTGTACTTATATCCTCGTTTCACATAAGCTTCGACGAGCTTCATACAATCCAATCCTCACACTTCATATTCAGGGCAGTTTATACACATGCTCCATTTCACTTTAATACAATATTGAAGTGAAATGGAGCATGTGTATAGACTGCCCTGAATTTTATCTATAGAGCCAGTTGTGTATCACACAGAAAGGAAAAAAAAAATCAAAGTTACTAAATGTAAAGTAGCAGCACTCATCTGCTTCTATTTCACTAAAGGTAATCATTTTTTTCCTGCAGCAATCAAAGTATTTAACCATAAAATCACTGCAGGATTGCTCTATGGAGTTGCCATTTGGATTATGGCCCTCAATAAGGATGTGGAAAGAATTCAATTAAGTTTCCTGTGGAAGATATTGGGCCTTCCCACATGTGTGCCATATGCGGCCATCTGCCTAGAAACCAGTCAAAGACTCCTTGAAATGAGAGCATGGACTATGGCCATTAAATGTTGGTTGCGCATGCTTTTTAGAACAGATTATGGTAGTCTTATCACTCACTTGTTAATGGAGTCTCAGTCCTCTGCGTGGCTGTGCCAGATAGAGGACAAAATCAATTCAAGCAGGATTAATATCGGAGATCTATTTCTATATACAGAAAAATCAGCTTTCTTATTGATTAGACAGATTGGTTGATATTGAATTGCAGGTTCTTGAAAGCCTTGCTAAAGGCAGATGTTCACCCTTGAGTTTGGGGTTTTTACCTCCTGGGTATATGACTGAATATCTCACCTGCCTAATGGCCCCTGGCCAATGCAGAAGAAGATAAGAAGAAGATATTGGATTTATATCCCGCCCTTCACTCAGAAGAGTCTCAGAGCGGCTCACAATCTCCTTTACCTCCCCCCCCCCACAACAGACACCCTGTGAGGTGGGTGGGGCTGGAGAGGGCTCTCACAGCAGCTGCCCTTTCAAGGACAACCTCTGCCAGAGCTATGGCTGACCCAAGGCCATGCTAGCAGGTGCAAGTGGAGGAGTGGGGAATCAAACCTGGTTCTCCCAGATAAGAGTCCGCACACTTAACCACTACACCAAACTGGCTCTCGCCTATTGGCAAGCTAGATTCAATGTGCTACCATCTGCAATACTTCTTGAAAAATTCCATAAAACTCCCTATGCTAAGAGACTGTGCACTTGTGCATGTCCAGAGACTTTAGAACATGTATTCTTAAACTATACTTTTTACTCTGACCTGCGCTCCATACTCATCGACCCTTGTTTGATTGAGCAAACAGCCAAGTCCGAGAAATATAAATATAAAATTGTCTTCCTTTTGTCAACTTGGAACCAATTGGTAATTGAAACTGTTGCAGATTTTTTTATATCCAGAATCCAGGAGGCGCTTAATATATTTGCAAATTGCCATTGGATGAATGGATTGGTTCCCTGTTATGTTCGATATCATACCAATAAAGGTTATTGTATTGTGTATTAGGCCACACAGCCTGACACCAAGTCAGCAGGAACTGTGTTCTTATGCATTCCTGCTCAAAAAAAGCCCTGGAGATATGCATATAGATATAGATATATAGGCAGATGCCTCTATGTAGGTGAACAGCAATTTAGCATACATGAAGATACAATGAAACGTCACGAAGATGTTTTGATACATGCAAAGACTAAATAGCAATAACAAGCCAAGTTTATAGGTCAGTCACAATATGTTTGGATTTAATTATGGGGGGGGGAAACAGTGGAACAATAAATATGTCAAAGTGGAAACTAATGTGCTAAAGTATCCTTCTTAATTGTTAAGATAATTGAGAATCTGCTGTTACGCTCCATTAGTCTGCTCTCAAGCATGGAGTTAGCTAACGGCACCCTTTCCTTTGAGGTGGGGTGGAGTGTTACTAGCCAGTGTTCCTAGCGCTCTGATTCCATGGATGCAGTAAGAATAAATGCAGTAAAGATGTCAAATAAAGGAAAAGTTGTTAACAGAATGTGTTTCAGTTGTTTTGGAAAAGGGTTGCTGTAACCCTATTCTCTTGTCCTATTAATTCACTAGCCTGTCACCCGCAGATTACAAAGAACTGAAATAGTGACTGTAAAATAAAATCTTGTAAACAAAGAACTTCCTATTAAGCAATCTAAAGTTAGTGAACATGACTCATGAAAATGGGTGACTGCTTTATTGTAGATTAGAAATTAACTGCTAGGAAAGTTTTTTAAGAAATGAAATATGGCCTGTCACTAATCTACTTAAAGCGGGTGTCTCTACTTCAAAGGCAATTCACAGCACTAGTAAAGGATACCGACTCACAGATAGGGATGCCATTTCCCACTTGAGGGTGGGGGAACCCCCGGTTTGAAACCACTTCGGGGCTATCAGAAAGCAGGGGGACAGCTGCTGGGTCCTCCAGTCCCCTTAGGGTATGAATCAATTCATGGTTTTGGGGGGGTTGGGGGAGGGGTGTTTTCTGAGGTAAACCCACCAAATTTTCAACATAGCTCCTTCCTCAAAATTGAGTACCGGATCAATTTCAAGGTGTGGGTACTTACCTTTAAAGCCCTATACGGCCAGGGGCCAGCATACCTTCGAGACTGCCTCGCCCCTCATGAGCCCCACAGGACTTTGCAATCTGCAAACCAACATCTTCTGGTGGCCCCTGACTCCAGGGACATCTGATTTGCCTCAATTAGGGCCAGAGCCTTTTTGGCCGTGGCCCCCGTCTGATGGAATGAACTTCCATTAGAGATCAGGGCCCTATGGGGCCTACTACAGTTCCACAGGGCCTGTAAGATGGAGCTTTTCCACCAGGCCTTTAGTTGAGGCAGCAGGTAGCCACTCTTTATCAGGTCTCCCCTCCAGTGACCTCCCCTCCAGTGATCTGAGTGACCACCTCAGCCCAGTCTGAGGGATATTGGTTGAGGCACCAGTTAGTTATTAATGCTAACGTTTTGACTGCTGCGGAGCTGCAAGTTGGTGCTCCACTTTTCTGCAGCAAGCAGAAACCACTTGTCAGAGGAGCTCGTTTACTGCAGAATAGCGGCACGCCAACTCGCAGCTCTGGGGCAACTTATGCAAAAATGGAGAGAAGCCCCGGTAGCAAAAGGGCTCTCTACCCGGAACAAACCTAGTGCGAAATCACTCTCTATTTAACTCTGCATTGCTCTCCCTAAATTCCCAGGGTTTGCACCAGCATAGTTGGTTAGTGTAGACAGAGTAATTAACACAGCAACGGTGCACAACCTGATTAAAGTATAGATAAAGGCTTTTTTATGAACTAACATACTTGATAGTAAAGACGAGAGAGAGAGAGAGAGGGCCCTAACTACATCTCTAGCTGAGAGAGAGGATAGACTAAGTGTGGAACTTCCAAAAAGAAACAGGATATAGCCCTAAGTGTAGCAATCTGGATACAGACAAGGAATGATGCATAGAAGGAAAAAATGTGCTGCTGACCCCACTATCCTATCCAGGGTTGGAATTCTAGCAGGAGCTCCTTTGCATATAAGGCCACACACTCCTGATGTAGCCAATCCTCCAAGAGCTTACAAGGCTCTTTTTTTGTAAATTCTTGGAGGATTGGCTAAATCAGGGGTGTGTGGCATAATATGCAAAAGAGCTCCTGTAGAATTCCACCCCTGATCCTATCTAACTATCTTGCTACTGCCTTTGGGGTCTACTTCCTTTCTTCTTGGTACACCAGAGGCTGCCTTTTCCAAGAGCTAGAACAAATTTCTGGGATGAGTCAGTGAAGTAAAAGTTTATAAAAAATAATTTATCAGTACAGGCAAATGCTGAAATGTCTCTTGAGCATGGTGCGAGTAGGTGCAAACATGCTGGTTTCTGAAGATGTGAGGAAACAGAGGCTGAAAGGTATAATCAGTAGGATGTGTGGGCACTGTTAATTAAGCTGCCCAAGAAGCGAAACTCACAAATGCAGTGCTTGTGGCAAGAAAATAAAATCAGTGGTACATATAAGGAAAACTGGGCTTCCACACCAGGGCCAGATTAATAATTAGGCCAAGTAGGCACTGGCCTATGGGCCCCTATGCCTTTCGGGACCCCGGGCCAGCTTCCCCTCCCCGGGAAGGTGTGTGCAGGCTGCAGCGGGGACCATGGGTGCCGGGGTGGGCACTCAGACTCTGAGATAATTTGCAAGCCCCCCCCCCCAAGATTTTGACTGCCTAGGGTCCTCCACAGGGTTTAAACTGGCACTGCTCCACATGGAATTGTCTACAAGGTTGGGTGTTAGAATCAGCGTTCACTGGAGGATGTACTAGTCCTGCTGTTCATGTTGTAAGTTAGGAACCGCATGGAAAATCAAACACTAGGAAATTGAACCGGGTTCCAGAGAAAACATACAAATACGCTGAGGCAACATTTCCTATGAATTTTATGCAAATCTTTATGCTATATACATACCTGTATTTGCAGCTGCAGGGGGCGGGGATTGCAAAGAAATATGGGTCTCTTGATTGTCAGGCGCAAGGTGAAATCAAACACGAGAGAAGAATATTGAATGACAGGGAAAGTCTCTGAGTGTGTCTGAATTACATAAAGGTCAGTACAGCACCAGAAAGTGCAATTCACTGCAGTTCCCTTTTTTAATCAAAAAGGGGGTTTGGGGGGGAGGGGGGGAACCATTTGATATCACAGAAAAGGTAAGGCTCAAAAAGGATATTATAGCATTGGAGAAAGTCCAGAGAAGGGCAACTAGAATGATTAAAGGGCTGGAGCACTTTCCCTATGAAGAAAGGTTGAAACGCTTGGGACTCTTTAGCTTGGAGAAACGTCGACTGCGGGGTGACATGACAGAGGTTTACAAGATAATGCATGGGATGGAGAAAGTAGAGAAAGAAGTACTTTTCTCCCTTTCTCACAATACAAGAACTCATGGGCATTCGATGAAATTGCTGAGCAGCCAGGTTAAAATGGATAAAAGGAAGTACTTCTTCACCCAAAGGGTGATTA
Source organism: Heteronotia binoei (assembly GCF_032191835.1). Lineage (NCBI taxonomy): Eukaryota > Metazoa > Chordata > Lepidosauria > Squamata > Gekkonidae > Heteronotia > Heteronotia binoei. The sequence continues at coordinate 43,067,009 of NC_083238.1, forward strand.
ACATGTGGAATTCACTGCCACAGGAGGTGGTGGCGGCCACAAGTATAGCCACCTTCAAGAAGGGTTTAGATAAAAATATGGAGCACAGGTCCATCAGTGGCTATTAGCCACAGTGTATGTGTGTATATAATATTTTTTGCCACTGTGTGACACAGAGTGTTGGACTTGATGGGCCGTTGGCCTGATCCAACATGGCTTCTCTTATGTTCTTATGTTCTTAAGGCTCCTACAAATCCATTCATGCTCACAAAACATGGAAATGGTAAGCCGAGCTCCCACCTTCAGCTGTGTACAATTCTGAGAATAAATATGTTCTTCATTATCACAGAGCACAAACTTGCCTGTCGTATTTTAAGCTGGCATTTCAGAGGCCCTGCTCTAAGTGTTCCTGGCTTCAGGCAAAAGTCAACAACCGAGGCCAGGGCCTTCTCTTCTCAGTGGTTGTGGAATGCTCTTCTCAAGAACACTCAGTCGGAATTTTGTTCTAGCAGGCTTCAGGTCACAAGTGAAGCCAGTCGTCTTTTCTTAAGCTTATTCCTGCTTCGTTGTCTGTTTTTATTTTTGTTTTGATGGGTTGGATACAGCAAAATGCCTGAACAAAGAGTTGGTGAAGGACCCAGGACTGCTAGGCCCACTACTATGGGACGACTGCTATGGGAGAGGCCTTCCATTGGTAGCCTTAGTTACCCATGTGGCAGCAGGAGGGGGGAAATCAGTGACACATGTTGCATGATGACAGGGCTCTTTGGGGGCGGGGATCCCCCTGGTGGCCTACTCTGTTCCAGCGGGTCTGATCCCCCCAAACCGGAAGATGCCCTGTCCTCAGTGGGAGCTTGGCAGCCCTAAGTGATGTAGAAACACAGTTGACATCATGCCCTCCCTATGTCCCTGCCCCCAACCCCTCTGCCTGTGCCAGGCTTGGCCTAACAACCCTAGCAGGATCATCTGCTGTGATGCTCTCCCCCCCCCCCCCCCAAAAAAGTCGCTGAAGTTTGGAGGAACCTCTTCGGGAAAAATCATGTCGTGTATATGAGGGGAATTCAGAGACAGGTGGAAATGGAGTCAAATCACCCGTCCCTGCAAGTAGAAGGGGATGACTTTGGCTGACCTCCCCATCTTACTGAAGCCCCTCACAACTGCAGCCGTATGGCCTTTTCCTGCAAGGGTCCCTTGACCCCCTGCATCAGATTTTGGATGGGTCACATGGGGCAGCAAAGGGAAGAAGGAAGATCTTGCTAGCCCTAGTTTTCAATGAGGGATCAAATGGACAGGTAGGCTGCTCAGCTTCCCTTAGCAAGTGTGTGGTTCCATTCTTTCTTCAGGTTTCTTGTTCCCAAGAAGTGTATGGAGGGAGCTATTCCATATTTCTCTTCCTCCTGTGGCAGCCATTTTGGAGTGGTGCTCTCAGAATTCCAAAAGTGCCCAGGGGCTCCAAAACATTGGGGACCCCAAGCCCAATACCACACTAGAGTATCCCCAGAGATACTCTGAGACAGATTAGCTGTACTTGGATGTGAAAATAAAAAAGAGTTGCAGGGAGGGAGAATAGGTCTGAGGATTCTGTCTCCTATTAGAGAGGCTGAGACAGTCGCCTCGGGTGACAGATTAGAATGTGTCCCATTTTTCAGATGATTTATAAGTATAGTTTGATTGTTTTAAGCCAAAATGCCCTCAAAACGAGGTTGGGGAATTAGTTAGGTGGGCACCTGACTCACTAGGAATCTTTTTACCAATATATACCAGGCTCAACCATCCAGAGGGTAATGCTCAATAAAAGGACTCTAATTTAATAAAACCAATTGTGATTTATTTAGAATAATAGTTCTTCCACACAAGATAAAAATACAATACAATCACACATTCACACAGGCCTAAGAAACACAGATAGATTGATAGGGGAACATATAAGGGTAAACAGACAGGGTAATATTTACCATCGTAGTCTTCGAGGAAGGTTCCAATGGCGACATAAGAGGACAAGGGAAATGGACCCAAAACTGTGGCCAGAATTGGGGATGGATCTAGACAGCTGAACTGGGATACTGTTAGATGCACACCTGTGGGTAGCTAGTCCACAGGTTATAAGGCCTCACCTGAGCCCTTAGGGGATGGGAGGCAACGGGGAGGAGGAATGGGAGGCTCTGTGATGACCATGAAGGCTGGACATTAGCAGAGCCAATGGCGAGTCCCGTGGTGACACCCAATTGGGTGTTTGCTTTGACCAATGAACTTCACCTTCGTCCTGGGCAACCTGGAAACTTCCAGGTTGCGACAAGGCCTGGGGTGGCTCCAAGGGTGTCAGTATGGAAATGGCTAGGTACTTGGGATTAAGTGGGCTTATCTGGGAAGGTGACAATAGGGAATCAAATATTGACCTAGGTATCCCTGGTGTGGACAAAAGACTTAGTTGTGACAGGAGATGTTCTTCGTCTTTTCTCATCATCTTCTGAGCAGCCGTCTTTGTTCTGGGTTTCGTTAGACAAAAGGCTTGAGTGGTCTGGCAGGGTATGCTTGGATAAGCTTGATCGCCTTATGCAAAAGCTGAAGCAGATGCTGGAGATGGAATCAGGAAAGCAAGACGGATTCTGGTGGTGTTAGCCTTTGGTTCATGGAAACAGGCTGGAAACATGGTGGCCTGGCTTCTTCCACTGCAGCGGCCAAGATTGGGCACACAAGGAGCAGAGTTCTGGCTAACACGCATCCAGAGGTGTAGAATGCAAAGCTGCCACATAAGCCTTAGAAGCTGTGGGCAAAGTCCACTTCTTAGAGCAGATGTGTGAGAGTCAAATCTCCAGGCACCCTGGCAACCATACTGGTGATCACGATGTCCATATGTATGAGAAGTAGGGGGCTTTCCTTACATTGTATTTAGGAACATGGAGATTTTTTGTCCCCCACCCAAAATGTTATTGTCCATTCCAGCTGATGGAGCTTGTCTGGGCTGTTTGATGCCTTTGCTCCAGTTCCGTCTTCTCAAGCCACGCATTCATAAATAGACAAGATTCCTGCAAGTATAAAGACACTATAAGTCTTTCCCCTTCTGAGGGTAACATATTCTAAAGGTGTTCCTAAAATTCCCATCACCTGGGGAATGGGGCATACGATATAAACATTTTTTAAAGAAGTGTTTTTAAAAGAGTTTGTTAAGAAAACTAGCCAATGTTTTTTTTTTTTTGTACTTTGGGTTAAACAAATCATGATTTATTGATCTCTTTCTCCCTCTTCTTTCTTTTTTTGACCATGTGGTTTTAACACAGATCCAAAGATTTCTCTGCTCTCCTGGGAAGTCAAACAATGCTCACTTTGTTTGTGAACACTGGCGTTCAGGGATAATAAATGAGGTGTTTAGCAGCTGAATTTGCAGCATTAGCATCCAAGTCAGTTAAAAAAAACGAGAACGAGTATTCTGTACTTCTGGAACAAATTTCCTTTGTCCTAAATGTATGTTTGTTTTATTAAAACGCAATTACCTATCTCAAGTGTAAGGGGGGGGGGGACTTTTTCTCTAAAAAAAGGGACTCTAAAGTTGACGGTTAAGATTTATTACTGTTAAGTTTATTACCAGATTGTTAAGTTTATTACTTGTTTCTCTCTCCCCCACCCCCTTTCCCTTCATTCCATTAATTTGGTAATTCATTTGTTCATTCATTAAATCCACTGGAAAGACAACCATGCACTTCAATGTGTGTTAAACAAGGCTCATAGTTTTTAATTTGGGAAACTGAGAGAGGGGGGAAAGTACAGCCAAACAAGCACAAAGAATTCCTTGTCAAAGATTCTATAGATTGTGCAATATATTCTTAGATGTTTTATTCCCTATTCTAACAGGGTTTTTTTGTAGGGCTGCCAAATCCAGGTTTGGGAAACTCCTGGAGATTTGCGGATGGCGCCTGGGGAGGACGGGGACCTCAGTGGGGTACAATCAGGGCCAGCCCTAGACTATCTGCCCCCCGCACTGCTAATGTCACTGAGTCACATGACGGGTACCCAATTTGGTGCCCCCAGAAGGCCGGCGCTCTAGGCAATTACCTACTTTGCCTAGTAGCAGGGCCAGCCTTGGGTACAATGCCATCAGAGTCCACCCTCCAAAGCATCCATTTTCTCCAGGGGAACTGATCTCTCCATAGTCTGGAGATGAGCTGCAATTCTGAAGACTGGCACCCCTATTTGATTAATCCCAAAGAAAAGAGCCTCGTGGCGCAGTGTGGTAAGCTGCAGTACTGCAGTCTGATTTCTCTGCTCACAACCTGAGTTCGATCCCGGCAGAAGCTGGGTTCAGGTAGCCAGCTCGAGGTTGTCTCAGCCTTCCATCCTTTCGAGGTAGGTAAAATGAGTACCCAGCTTGCTGGAGGGAAAGTAGATGATTGAGGAAGGCAAGGGCAAACCACCCTGTTAAAAAGTCTGCTGTGAAAACATCACCCCAGAGTTGGAAACGACTGGTGCTTGCACGGGGACTACCTTTACCTTTTTAAAGAAAACTGAAAGGGAAGGGGGTATCCCTTCTTGGAACCGAGGTGAAAAATAAAACTCTGGTTTAAAAAAAAAATGCTGACTGTGGTTTGAGAAACCCAGAGACAAACATCCCACCTTCATTGCCTTCTGTGGAAATGTTTGCACATTTGCGCTACAGGCATGAGTGATTGATTGTATTCCGTTTGCTCTCTGCATTGCATGTGCAAACTCATTTCCTTTTTCCTCCTGGGTTTCCTCATTGGTGCCTGAATGGTACTGTCACTTTAAATCACATCCGAAGGTGAAAAAATCTGCTCACTGACCTGCAGCTGGGGTCATGCAACTTATCTCCTTCTTAGTCTAAAATTAAACCCCAGCACAGCACTCGTATTTACAGCCTCTGTCTTTTACCCAGCCAATTCTTCTGAGCTGCCAAATAGAACTGATAGGTGCGCAGTAGAGACGCTATGAGCATTAATGACTTGATGGTGTTTATAGCATGAAAATGCTCAAACTTTCATTCTGAAAATTATTGCGGGAGAGCTTTATTTATGAAAGGCTGGAAGGTCTGTTTCCGACACTGTTTGATTTACAGGACTGTATTCTAGGTGAATGGTTGGAATTTTCCACTGGCGACAGCAGAACCAACAGCGATGGGGGGAAAAGATCCAGAGAATTTGATTGTGTTTCACAGACTGGTATTTCCACCTCTCTAGCAAATATTTCACCTTTTGTTAGTATATATTATAATATAGTGGATTCGATGCAAGGAGGAGACGCGGTTGTAGCGATCGTAGCTCTTTTATTAAGTACAGCATGGTACTGGCTGAACTCAAGACTGCAGAACTGGGCCAATGGGGCCAACTATATACACTTCAAGGTTCTCGCACGAGGACGCCATTGGATCATTCGAACCAGCAGGGGGCCCCTGATTGGAGCAGGGCAGCAGGGAGTTACTGCCCATTGTTCCTGAGTCCCCAAGCTCAGTCTTCAAGGCTCCAATGAGTGAGGCAGGAACACCATTGATTATACACCACCTTAGTCAACATACACAACATAGATAAAATGAGAAGTTTTGTTTTGCTTGCTAGAAGGAAGGCTCCAGTTACATTTGAAGGTTCCAGTAGCATCTTCGTCTTTAAATGGTGCTAGATTCTGGTGGGTGGCTGTGCTGTGTCGGTCTGAAGCAGCAGAAGAAAGTATGAGTCCTAACAAAGTTCTATTCAAGGTATAGATTCCGTGTGCTTGCACACTTTTTCAAAGACAATGAAATGGAAATTACCAGTCCATACATATAGGTAGAGGGTGAGCAGAAGATTAGGATACAGCATGATGAAGATGTCTAATAGATTTAAGGGCCAAACAGGAATAACAAGCTTCGTTTAGACGGTTCCATTTGTTTGGGTTTAATTTAATTTGTTTCCTTCACTATGTTTTCTCCTGGAATTAAACCCAAACGAATGGTAACTGTCTAAATGAAGCTTGTTACACCAGACCTAATGCTTTCCACTTAGAGAGGGGCAACAGACACGAAGCCTCCAAAACAGTCTAAAATGCAGGGCTTTTTCTGTAGCAGGAGCTTCTTTGCCTATTAGGCAACATGGCCCTGATGTAGCCAATCCTTCTGGAGTTTACAGTAGGCCCTGTATTAAAAGCCCTGTAAGCTCTTGGAGGATTGGCTACATCAGGGGTGCGTGGTCTAATATGCAAAGGAGTTCCTGCTACAAAAAAAGCCCTGCCAAGACAGATATTCCAACTGCAAGGAACAATCCCAATAGATATCTCAGGGAAACCCATTATTTTGAGCACTTTGCCCCATAAAGACAAGTTGAAGGTTGCCCATCTGTCTCAATCCAAAGATGTACCAGCAATCTAGCATAATCGTATGTGTAATATTTCTAGGAATCAATATTCCAAGATAAATAATGAAATCTGGGCATCACCACAAATGTACATATTATTCTGGGGATGTTAACATAAGAACATAAGAGAAGCCATGTTAGATCAGGCCAATGGCCCATCCAGTCCAACACTCTGTGTCACACAGTGGCAAAAATTTTTTGTGGCTAATAGCCACTGATGGACCTCTGCTCCATATTTTTATCTAAACCCCTCTTGAAGGTGGCTATGCTTGTGGCCGCCACCACCTCCTGTGGCAGTGAATTCCACATATTAATCACCCTTTGGGTGAAGAAGTACTTCCTTTTATCCATTTTAACCTGTCTGCTCAGCAATTTCATTGAATGCCCACGAGTTCTTGTATTGTGAGAAAGGGAGAAAAGTACTTCTTTCTCTACTTTCTCCATCCCATGCATAATCTTGTAAACCTCTATCATGTCACCCCGCAGTCGACGTTTCTCCAAGCTAAAGAGTCCCAAGCGTTTCAACCTTTCTTCATAGGGAAAGTGCTCCAGCCCTTTAATCATTCTAGTTGCCCTTTTCTGGACTTTCTCCAATGCTATAATATCCTTTTTGAGGATGTTGATTGCATGATCCTCATAAGTCCAGCTTCCCCCATCTCCTACTGCTTGGCCCACATGTACCTCCTTTATGTGCACATGTATATTTGTGTGTAAAGGAAGTCAATCGGCATTCACTTTAAAAATGAAACTGAGTACCTGTATACTGGATGAATGTGGGGTTTAAATCACAGGCCCCGCTGTACATGCATTCAGTGTAATACAAGAATTATTTAATGCACAGTTAAAGAAAATCAAATGTACACAGTATACAAATCGCATGTGCAAAGTTAAAGTCCAATGGCACCTTTAAGGCCAACGAAAGTTTATTCAGGGCAAAATGGACACAGAAATAATCTTACATATAGAAGGTGGGCAGTAAATTAGCATACAAAACAATGGAGGTGTTTTAACAGAGTAAAATAATAGCAAGCTTAATTATATGGCTATCACCAGTTAGGGTTCAGCTGGGAGGGAACAAACAACATCACAAGGACATAAACAGGAGCGGCCAAACTGTGGCTCAGGACTGACATGCGGCTCTTTCACACATATTGTGTGCGTTCACACCACATGAAATAATGCATTTTGCAACTGGATTTTTACTGTGTAAGAATAGCAAAAATCCAGTTGCAAAATGGATTATTTCGTGTGCTGTGAACGCACACAATTGTATAGCTCCCAGAGACAGAGGAGGAACTTAATGCAGGCTTACTCTCAAGTAAGTGTGCTTGGCATCAGGATCTCAGTTAGCCTCTGCGTGCTAACCCATTGGTATGTTTTTATTTTTGCCATGTGTGAGCGGGGAAGGAGGGTGAAATAGGTAGGCTTGCAAGCTCTTCTCTGCCAAAGAAGTAGGGTTGCCAGTCCCCAGGTGGGCTAGCAGGGGAGCCCCTAAGGGTTCTGTGATTAAACCAGCCTCCAATATAATCAACAAATTTTCATTGAAATTTATAAAGGAAACATAAACAACCACTTAAAGCAGTGAATTGTACATAAGGTGAAATCATACAGTATGCTCAGTCCTTTATAAGGACAAAATAAGGTGACGTATTATAATATGCACAGTCTTTCTTGGGACCAATAGGCCTCCAAATGGTTTCTGCCAAGAACTGGCAAAGTAGAGTCTTCTTCACAAGTCAAACTGCTGTAGAAAAAAGCCAACATTAGCAGACAGCTACGAAGGCGGCGCCTCTCTGCCTCCGTTTCTCTGAAACTTCCACAGGCTTAATGCAAAAGATTACAAAGTTGATAATGGAAATCAATCCTTCAAATACAATGAAAGTTATGTTTATAATGAGGTGCTCCAGCGATGTCAAGGCAAAGAGAAATGCATAATGATGCAAACAGTGGTCAGTGATTTATATGTTTGTTTCCTTCTCCCACTGGTGCCAAAAACTAATTCCCTAACCTTTCCTTATACTGAGGACTGTTAATCCTAGCTTCTGTTTTTTTTTTTAAAAGTCTCCTTCTAGCATGGTCGTGTTGTAAAGTGCATACATATATATTTTATCTTTCTGTGTAAATAAAGTATTAAGAGTTTTAATAAAGATGTGTTTGTAATATTTGTTCATATCTTGTGGCTCTCAAGCTTCTGACATTTATTTTATGTGGCTCTTAAATTAAGGAAGTTTGACCACCCCTGGACATAAATATGTCAGAATTGGAGGTGTATGTGTCCCTGATGGTGAAGGTCTGTCATTAAGTTTCTTAATTGTAAAGAGTAATACATTTAGAGACTGTGGTCATGCTCCATTGGTTTCTTCTCAAGCATGGGTTAAACCAGGGCTTTTTGTTTAGCAGGAACTCCTTTGCATGTTAGGCCACACACCCCTAAGGTATCCAATCTTCCAAGAGCTTACAGGGCTGTTATTACAGGGCCTACTGTAAACTCTTGGAGGATTGACTATGACAGCTCTTTTGGGGCTCCCACTTTCTTCTGCTGCTGCTGATCGTTTCCCGCCTTTTCCTCTTCTTCCCTCACCTTCCTCTTATGCCTTCAGCTCTTCCACACCACCTCAGGATTGTTCACTGGAGTTGCTAGACAATCTCAAAATGGAGGCTGACATCTTGCAACATTTTTTTTGAAGTTATTTTGAAGACCTTTTTTTGAAGTTCACTTCAGATATTGGGGGGGGGGGTGATTGATTTAATTGTCTAATTCCCTTTTTGGGACTTTTTTATACACACGGAAAAACGTGTTTAAGATTTGATGTATGATTCATTGGGCTAGGAAGCACATCTGCAGGAACAGATTTTTTTAAAAAATCTTGTTATCATTTTTCACAACTGCGATTAACATCTTAGCATTAATGACATTTTGTGCTAAAAACCAGAGAACAAAGACAATTTTGTTCACAGTTTGATGAAACAGCAAGTTTATTTATTGTAGTACAGCTTTCCTTCTCTGCCCCCACCTCGGCATCTCTTTAAAGCAAAGGGAATCCACATGTTCATTCTAAAACAAAGACCCCCTCCTTGCAGTTCTGACAAAAACCAAGACCCTTTATAACCTACTGCAGCATATAACCTAAATCTCGGGGGAGTTGAGCTGTGCCTTCTTGGAGTCTGATGGGTCAGCTTTTATTTGTTTTCCTCCAACCGAATTAAACCTACGTTGCTCATCAGCACAGACAATGGGCCATATCCATTAAAGCCTTTTCTAGGGAGTTCACTGAAAGTTCACTGTAGTCATATATTAATTTTTCGTTATCTTCGATCTGGGGGGGGGAGATGTACAGCCAGATGTGCAGAAATCAGTCCTACTGAATCGAGTAGGGTCTGGTTTTGAACATGTGCATGTCCTTAACTTCCTTGAAAATATGTTTCCCTCTGAAATCAAATACGGTGAATATTGAGCAGTGAAAATGAAAGTGGCTAGGCTAAGAGCTTTTGTCTCCGGGTGTGAGAGAATGGAGGAGGGAATATATGCTGGTCACGTGACAGGAACAAATTTAATTTGAAATGGATGTGAGCTAGACAATTATGTAGTTGCTTTTGGGTATTTTCATGCACCTGCCTTCCATGTGCATTAAAAAGTCCGCAAAAGGGAATTTGTCTGAAATACTGATATTATGATCAAACATATTGGAAACTTGCCAGCCCTGCATTTCAAGAGTATACACACCCACAATCCTCCTGATACGAGCAGGTACCAGGTTGTCTGAAAGGGGCAATGCAGGGATTTTGCACAGTCTCTGTGCATGCCACATAAAATCCTGATTTGGGGGGTTTATGTTTCATTTGGGGAGGGATGGTGGCTCAGTGGTAGAGCATCTGCTTGGTAAGCAGAAGGTCCCAGGTTCAATCCCTGGCATCTCCAAAAAAGGGTCCAGGCAAATAGGTGTGAAAAACCTCAGCTTGAGACCCTGGAGAGCTGCTGCCAGTCTGAGAAGACAATACTGACTTTGATGGACCAAAGGTCTGATTCAGTATAAGGCAGCTTCATATGTTCATATTTTGACTGAATTCCCACTAGCCTTATGCCACTCTCACTCTCCTCTTCTCAGCGGGGCTTCTATCGGGTTTCACACTATCTGTCCGGAGCTGCAACTCGCTCCACCTCTTTCACACAGCAAACAAGATCCTCTAAAAACCAGTTTCTGTGTGCTGTGTGAAAAAGTGAAGCTAGTTGCAGCCCCGGGGCAGATAGTGTGAAATCCGATGGAAACCCCGCTAAGAAGAGGAACGTGAGAGCGGCATAAGGCTAGTGGGAAATCGATGTTTTTTTCATTTGTGTAATCAATAAAACAACAGTTTTGGAGGATTGCAGGATTGTTGTGGCAACACTTATTTATTTACATTTATATTCCACCCTCCCCACAAGCAGACTCACAGGGATCACAACATAAAAATGAAAACATATAAACATAAATATAAATTAACATCAATAAAACAGTATAAAATTTCTTTAAAATACAAGGTTTCCGGCTGGAAGCATTGGAGTTCAACTTCCTAAACTGATCTACTTGAGATGGTAGATGGAACTTCAGCAGTATCAGCCGTGTCAGGAGGGCTAAGGCAGGGGTGTCAAACATGTGGCCCAAGGGCTGAAAGGCCTCCAGAGGGCTCCTATCAGGCCCGTGAGCAACTAACTGACATCTGCTTCCTTCTCTCTTGCTTCCTTCTGCATCACGGCTTGCTTTGCCAGGCTTGCTCAATCACACAGGAGCTACAGACCAAAGCCTCTATTTTCTCCATTGGCTGACCAGCACATGAAGCAACTTAAGTACAAAAGCTTACAATGCCCAGCCATTTCTTGTTTTCCCTTGGGCCTTAGGCTCAAAGCATTGACCATGAGATTTCTGTAATGAATGTCAAATCAAAAGTAGGTTTGCAACTTACAGACACACACCTGAACAGCACCTGAACAGCTTACTCAAGATTGCTACAGCACAGACATTGTCTCCAAATTTTGATGCAATGATTCAGAGCAAGAGATATCAGTTATCAGAAACTGTTAAACAACTAAAATATTGCAAGAATGTTAATCTTTTAAGCATATTTTATTTTAAATTTTTTTAAAAAAAAATATTTAATTGTGCTTGTCTGTGTCCTTTCTAAAGTTTATATCTCTGCCACCTGGCATTACATTTTATCACATGCGTGGCCCGGTCCAGGAAGGTCTCATTTATGTTAGATCCAGCCCTCATAACAAATTAGTTTGACACCCTTGGGCTAAGGTCTTCCTAGATGCCCAGCTGCCTGAACCAAAGGCCTGGTGGAACAGGTCCATTTTACAGGCCCTGTGGAACAGCAATAAATCCCACAGGGCCCTGATCCCCAGTGGCAGCATGTTCCACCAGGTCGGACCCAAGGCCGCAAAAGCCCTGGCTCTGGTTGAGGCTAAGCAGATGCCCTCTCTAAGCAGAGAGCCAGTTTGGTGTAGTGGTTAAGTGTACAGACTGTTATCTGGGAGAACCGGGTTTGATTCCCCCACTCCTCCACTTGCACCTGCTGGAATGGCCTTGGCCTTGGGGCAGCTGCTGTGAGAGTCCTTTCAGCCCCACCCACCTCACAGGGTGTCTGTTGTGGGGGAGGAAGATAAAGGAGATTGTGAGCCGCTCTGAGACTCTGAGTGGAGGGTGGAATATACTGTAAATCCAATGTCTTCTTCCTTTGGGTTGGGGACAACCAGAAGATATTGATGTCATTAACAATTACATGATGTCATTGACAATATTGTGACTGCCCGTGACATCACGGCCTGGCCACAACACCACTTTCCATCCCCATTTTCTCCCACTGCCATGCTGGGCGCCACCAACAGTTGGCAGCAGTGGGAGGCTGGAGGTGGGAGGAGGTCTCCAGCTATACATCAGGACCTGGTCTACCAGGCCACCATGCATATTGAGATGATCTATTAACTGCTGATCAGCTTCTGCTATGCACAGTCATTAGTGCCTGGAACGGGGCCTTTGTCTTCATCTAATGTTGTATCTTTCGTTTTATAACCACCTCTGAATAAATATTGCCACTAAATATGGCTGCCGTCCTCCAGGAGGGGACTGGAGATCTCCCAAAATTGCAACTGATCCCCTAGGGTTGCCAAGTCCAATTCAAGAAACATCTGGGGACTTTGGGGGTGGAGCCAGGAGACATTGGGGGTGGAGCCAGGAGCAAGGGTGTGACAAGCATAATTGAACTCCAAAGGAGTTCTGGCCATCACATTTAAAGGGACAGCACACCTTTTAAAATGCCTTCCTTCCATAGGAAATGATGAAGGATAGGGGCACCCTCTTTTGGAGCTCATAGAATTGGACCCCCTGGTCCAAGCGTTTTGAAACTTGGGGGGTATTTTGGGGAGAGGCATTAGATGCTATACTGAAAATTTGGTGCCTCCTCCTCAAAACACAGCCCCCCCCAGAGCCCCCGATACCTCCAGATCAATTCCCCATTATACCCTATGAGAATCGATCTCCACAAAGGGAATAATGAAGTGCCCAGCAGACATTCCCCCCCCCCCTTCGTTTCTGGCAACTCTGAAGCGAGGGATTGGCATCCGTACTCATGAGTTGCTGCCAGCTTCTTCAAAGTAACAAGACACACCATCCCGAGAGGAAATCTTTCAATTGGAGACTGAAGCCTCCGGAGGTGAAAAATCACATGATGGCTGTGGGGGCGGGGCTTCCCCCCACCAGCCAGCTGACGGGGTGGGAAGGAGCCTGGGAAAGCGGGAGAACCCCCTCTGGGACCTGGGGATTGGCAAGCCTATGATCCCCAGACTACAGAGATAAGTTCTTCTGGAGGAAACAGCTGCATTGGAGGGTGACCTCTATGGCATTATATTCCACTGACTTCCCTCCCTTCCCTGACCCCCACCTTTCTCAGGATGTATATGAGCATATGAAGCTGCCTTAAACTGAATCAGATCTTTGGTCCATCAAAGTCAGTATTGTCTTCTCAGACTGGCAGCAGCTCTCCAGGGTCTCAAGCTGAGGTTTTTCACACCTATTTGCCTGGACCCTTTTTTGGAGATGCCAGGGATTGAACCTGGGACCTTCTGCTTCCCAAGCAGATGTTCTACCACTGAGCCACCGTCCCTCCCCGATGTACCCTCAAATCTCCTGGAATTTCCCAACCTTGAGAAGGCAATCCTACCAATAAAGGTCCCTGTATCTTTAGGAGTTGTATGAAAGCTGAAATATCAGCAGCTGCATCTCTTTCCCCCCCACCTCCCCCTTTTTCATGAGAAACTGAATCTGTCAGAACTCTTCTATATAACTCTTTAAGGCACAAATGTCATGTCTTTTTTACAAGGAAAGAGGCTGGGGGAGGGGGTGAGAAGGAGCACATTTTACAGTCCCTGAAAGCCAGTGGAGCTCAAACAGTAATGTGATTTTGTCAGTCTAATGATGTGGGCTAGGATTGGGGTGTGTGAGGTGTCCTGAGGGAATATTTATTTGGGTGCTTTTCTTGTCTTTTAGCCAGCCTGCTTTACTTCTAGCCACCTTTTGTGTCACCAGAACCTTGTCATGGCCTATTTTAAGACAGAAATCCATCTCGCAAGTTTTCCAGTAGTGAAGTGGAGATCGTGAAATGATTAGAGGGGATGAAATCAATGATGCTTCAGAGAAACCAATATGTTCTCTGACAAAATAGTGACAGGATTATTGTAGGCGGGCGACAATATCACATGGTGAAACAAACGCATGGGGCCTAAGATGCCAAGGAAGACTCGAATTAAATGTGATGCTGAGAGCGCTGAGCCCTGCTTGGTGTTGCAATTAAACTGGGTTGCCTTAGCCCAGGCATACCAACCATAACAGTAGAAACTGTGTCCCAGGAAAATGAATAAATGCTAAACAAAAAAGTTCAAAATGAATTTTTGCTTTATATCTACTGGATCACTATTAAGCTCTATTATATCAATCTATAGCCAAAAAGGTTGCTATAATAGAGCTTAACAGTGATCCAGTATTTATGACAGATATAAAGCAAAAATTCATTTTGAATTTTATAAGGCTTTTTTTGTAGCAGGAACTCCTTTGCATATTAGGCCACACTCCCCTGATGGAGCCAATCCTCCAAGAGCTTGCAGGGCTCTTAGAGCAGGGCCTACTGTAAGCTCCAGGGGGATTGGCTACATCAGGGGTGTGTGGCCTAACAGGCAAAGGAGTTCCTGCTACAAAAAAAGCCCACATTTATTTATTTTCTTGGGACACAGTTTCTACTGTTATTGTTGGTTCTACACTGTGTTTTCACTATTTTGGCCTTGTCAGGCCTTTTTTTGTAGAAAAAGCAGGAACTCATTTGCATCTCAAGCCATACCCCCTGACACCAAGCCAGTCGTAACTGCGTTCCTGTGCATTCCTGCTCAAAGAAAGCCCTGGGCCTTGTTAGTCTGTACATACAGCTTCTGCATGCCCAGAATCAATGGCTCCAGGCAAACCTCAGGCTGGTACGTTACTGTTCTTCTGTGTCTGAGGGGACAATTCAAATGTAAACCAAGACATGAGGAGTTCCACCCAGGGAAGGTTATCTAGCACAAGTTTAAAAGCAAATTTAACTTACGCTGAAGGAAAAGGATACACTGGGACAAAAGGGTGGCCAGTATCACCTGTAGGGTTGCCAGCTACCCTCTGCCAGGCAGAAGCCATTTTTACCATAGAGTTTTTGAATACCGGCATGTCCATACATCTCCAATGATGTGACAACATCCCTCCTGGTGCATGCTGGGAGTGACATCACCATGTCCCTGGCAGCATAGGCCTAGGCCTCAGTTTGTTGATGGTAAATCCCCCCATTGGACAAATGGTGGGTGCTGGGAGAGGGGTCCCAGAGTATATGAGCCCCCACCCCCTGCAGGGGTCTGGCTGCTAACCCTCCTAACTTTCTTACCCCTTCATCCCAGCCCTCTTTAAAATCAGCAGATATGTCCTACAGGGCTTCTCAAACTCTCATTAGAATTTAGACATCATTTTGGTTGCCTTGGCAAACCTGCTGATTGCTGGTGGTTACTTAGACAACCAAGACAATGGCCAGACTCTCATGAGTGGGCAGGCTGTTGTGAAAGTCTAGGAAACCCTATAGGGCAAACATGGCTTCCTGTGGTGTTTAAACATGGCCAGGTGCATGTGTATTTGTGGGGAGGGGTGGCATGGAACAGTAATCGATCCAGCTCCCAAGTGGATGCAGATGTGACAGGTGGGCAGGACAGTGGGCTGGCAATGGGCAGAATAGGAAGTTGATGTGCCACCCCCCCGAAAATCACTAATGAGGCAACAGCCTGAATTTGCCTAATGGCAGATATAGAACAGCAAGGGTTTGCACCACCAAGGAACGTGAAGTCCTTGTATTCCCCCCACCCATCCTGCCTTCCACATACTATTCATATCACTTGCATTCAAAGCATTAACAACTTGACTAGCACATATAGGGTATCAGAGGTATTCTCTTCTAGTGGTCTCCAGCCAATGGGTTAGGACCCTCAAGCGTGTAGTGGAACTAGGGTTGCCAACACCCAGGTGGGGGCAGGGGATCCCCCGGTTTGGAGGCCCTCCTCCCGCTTCAGGGTCATCAGAAAGTGGGGGGAGGGAAGGGAAATGTCTGCTGGGAACCCCTTTATTCCCTATGGAGATTTATTCCCATAGAGAATAATGGAGAATTGATCCATGGGTATCTGGGGCTCTGGGAGAGCTGTTTTTTTTAAGTAGAGGCACCAGGTTTTCAGTATAGCATCTAGTGCCTCTCCCCAAAGTACCCTCCATGTTTCAAAAGGATTGGACCAGGGGGTCCAATTCTATGATCCCCCAAAGAAGATGCCCCTTTCCTTCATGATTTCCTATGGAAGGAAGGCATTTAAAAGGAGCACGGTCCCTTTCAATGTGATGGCCAGAACTCCCTTTGGAGTTCAATTGTGCTTGTCTCAACCTTGCTCCTGGCTCCACCCCAAAGTCTCCTGGCTCCACCCCCAAAGTCCCCAGATATTTCTTGAATTGGACTTGGCAATCCTAAGTGGAACCTTCTTCATGGGTTGCGAGCCCTTACAGAGCTGCCATATTTTTTTCTTGCTGTCTTTTGGGAGGATTTGCTTGATAGACAGCAAAAGTGTCATACCTCTTGCTTATCTTGGTAAGGAGAACAGAAGAACTGCAAAGCAAATTTTCTCAGTGGTGGAGAAGACTCCTCCATGGATCTGATCCTTAGCCTTCTCCTCAGTATCTTCTGGTGCTTGGTTTGTCTCTAGCCCTTCTGCTTATGATCTTGATCCTAGTGATGTCACACAACTGATGTCCAGGGGTAGATATTCTAGCAGGAGCTCCTTTGCATATTAGGCCACACACTGCTGATGTAGCCAATCTTCCAAGAGCTTACAAGGCTCTTTTTTGTAAGCTCTTGGAGGATTGGCTACATCAGGAGTGTGTGGCCTAATATGCAAAGGAGCTCCTGCTAGAATTCCATCCCTGCTGATGTCACATAACTTCCTGTCACGTGCTTGCAGTGAGTCAGTCCTGTGTATGGTGGGTCCTCGATCTGGAAAGGCTGAAGACCACTGGAGGAAATGGCAGTTTTGGAGGGTGTACTCCACGGCATCACGTTGTCGTTGAGTTCCATCCCCTCTCCAAAGCCTGCCCTCCTCAGGCTCCACTCCCAAATCTCCAAAAATTTCCCTTCAGGAGTTGGCAACCCTGTTAACAAGACTGCATGCTCTGTACTTGCTCTGAGAGTCATGGAGTAAAAGGACAGGTCCTCTTGTGGATCAAAAACTGGCTGAGTAATAGGAAGCAGAGAGTGAGTATAAATGGGCAGTCTTCGCAGTGGAGGACGGTAAGCAGTGGGGTGCCGCAGGGCTCGGTACTGGGTCCCATGCTCTTTAACTTGTTCATAAATGATTTAGAGTTGGGAGTTGAGCAGTGAAGTGGCCAAGTTTGCGGATGACACTAAATTGTTCAGGGTGGTGAGAACCAGAGAGGATTGTGAGGAACTCCGAAGGGATCTGTTGAGGCTGGGTGAGTGGGCGTCAACGTGGCAGATGCGGTTCAATGTGGCCAAGTGCAAAGTAATGCACATTGGGGCCAAGAATCCCAGCTACAAATACAAGTTGATGGGGTGTGAACTGGCAGAGGCTGACCAAGAGAGAGATCTTGGGGTCATGGTAGATAACTCACTGAAAATGTCAAGACAGTGTGCGTTTGCAATAAAAAAGGCCAATGCCATGCTGGGAATCATTAGGAAGGGAATTGAAAACAAATCAGCCAGTATCATTATGCCCCTGTATAAATCGATGGTGCGGTCTCATTTGGAGTACTGTGTGCAGTTCTGGTCGCCGCACCTCAAAAAGGATATTATAGCATTGGAGAAAGTTCAGAAAAGGGCAACTAGAATGATTAAAGGGCTGGAACACCTTCCCTATGAAGAAAGGTTGAAACGCTTAGGGCTCTTTAGCTTGGAGAAACGTCGACTGAGGGGTGACATGATAGAGGTTTACAAGATAATGCATGGGATGGAGAAAGTAGAGAAAGAAGTACTTTTCTCCCTTTCTCACAATACGAGAACTCGTGGGCATTCGATGAAATTGCTGAGCAGACAGGTTAAAACGGATAAAAGGAAGTACTTCTTCACCCAAAGGGTGATTAACATGTGGAATTCACTGCCACAGGAGGTGGTGGCGGCCACAAGCATGGCCACCTTCAAGAGGGGGTTAGATAAAAATATGGAGCAGAGGTCCATCAGTGGCTATTAGCCACAGTGTGTATGTGTATTTGGCCGCTGTGTGACACAGAATGTTGGACTGGATGGGCCATTGGCCTGATCTAACATGGCTTCTCTTATGTTCTTATGTTCTTACTTAGCAAGCTGACTGTCACTCACCATTCAGGCAAGGTGGATTGCCAGGTGCTCGGTAAATTTCCTATTCCAGTTGCAAAATATATGGAGGCTGTCAATAGCAGATAGCCCTGCAATGCACAGTCAATGGGCTGGATTTAACTCTGTGAATAGCAAGTTCTGCAGGCCTGTTCTCCTCTAATATTGGAAACATATATCCATCAAGGTGACATTTATGATTTCTCTGGAAAGGAAGCCTCACCAAAAAGAGGAATGATAATTCGATTGTACTCATCTGATTTGATGTAAAGATTTCATAAGACTCTTGTAATGTAATAATGCAGAACAAGTCTACTAGGAGAATTTACTTGTGATCTCATTTATTATCTTAAATTACCATTACAATAATTTCCATATTTGAGGCACTATTCTTTACATCTGTCACTCTGCGTATAACTGAATATTTTTTTAGAAACTGGCAAAAAAAGCACTATCCTCTTTCACAGTTCTCTGCTCAATACATTTCCCTCAGGAACAGTAAAAGATGTGTAATTTTCAAGATCTTTCAGGCAAACAGTATGTCTTGGAATGAAAGAACATGTTTCAAAACAAGTTTCGATTGCCTCTTTTTTTTGTATTTTTTTACGTCACCTCCTTTGAATGAAAAATGTCTCGGTGGTAATAATTTGTCTTACTATAATTCTTTTCTGTCAGAAAGTTTGATGAGAACTTATGCCAGAAGACACCTACGGCGCCTCATTGTTGAGCAGAACAATAACTGTTAAACAAGTAGGAATCAAAACATTCAGAGATGGAACATTCTGAAGGACCTTGTGGTAAACTGTAATGAAATCAAAACATTTTGCTTTTAGGGTAGGAGATGAGAGACTTCCTTCTGTGGTGGGGGATTAGGGTTATGGGTCAAAGTGGAAGGCCTGAGGGTAGAATGAAACTTTACAAGAATTGGGTGGGCACGATGAAAATGGTGTTCCCCCATTCCCTTCCATAATGTGTCATACAACTTACCACATGCCTTGAATATATCACACTCTGTTTTCTTCCTCCCACCAACCACAGTCAGTGGTTAATTGCTTAATGCACCCCCACAAGAAGAACAAATGTAAAGCACAATAACAAGAAAAACAAATGGGTTAGTTCCCAAAGGGCTTGTCATGTGACAGCAATGCCCAAGAAAATGACTTATGTGTAGGGGTCATTTTGTAGAAAAATAGGTGGTGGAGCTCATTAGCATAACTCATTAGCACATGCTGCCCCCCCCCCCAGCCAAAAGCAACCCAAAGCAAGAAAGGAGAAGCCCAGGGCTCTCCTGGGCCACCTCCCCAGTCAAAAGACCAGCAAGCCACTAATAGCCAAAATCACATAAGAAGTGAAGAAAGGGTGGTGTGGGCTTCTCCAGGGGTTAATGAGGGCTGCTGGGGGGTGGCAAAGCTCCTGGTGGCTGGCTGGTTGCCCACTCTCCTAATCTAGGGATTGTTATGCAGCTGCACCTACTATTCAATGGACAAGGTAGGTGCGGGGGTGGGGGGGAAGAGGTGGAACCCTCAGAAAGGTTCAGGAGCTCTGCTCCTGTGAGCTCCTGCTGCATCCGAGGCCTGATCTTGGGTCACCTTAAAAACTAACATGTCATATTATCCTAAAACGAATATCCCCCTTAGAAGTTAATGTCTTATTTTAGAATGTGTGACATCCTAATGAATTATTAAATGTTTAGGCCTGGTCTAAATGTTACTTTAACTTTGTAGCAAACCCCTTCCTCTCACTGATTTTCCTCACCAGGTTGGATCCAATTTAAACTGGCCTTTTCCAACAAATCTCCCATTTCCCCTGCCAACCCCTTTGATCTTGTTGCCGAAGTCTCCTGTAGATTTGCCAGGACTCCTACTGTGATGGAAGACCTCCTGCTGGCAGGTCCTGTTGCCCACCGCCACACTCAGAGCAAGGGCAGGAGAAAAACAAAAGAAAAAAACAGTGATGTCATTGACATCACTATGTCAGTTTTGCCTGGGAGTGACACAGTAGCTCTAGGAATTGTTGGAAACTCTGGTTTTACCACAGAGCTTCCAAAGATTCCTAGAGCAACCAGCGGCGTCACTAGGGCGGGGCCAAGGGGGCCATCGGCCCTCTCCCAGAGCATTCTCATTGGCCCCAGTTTGCAGAAGGCCGGGCCGAGGAGCGAATGTCAAAGGTTAGGGTTGCCAAGTCCAATTCAAGAAATATCTGGGGATTTTGGGGGTGGAGCCAGGAGACTTTGGGGGTGGAGCCAGGAGACATTGGGGGCGGAGCCAGGAGCAAGGGTGTGATAAGCAGAATTGAACTCCAAGGGAGTTCTGGCCATCACATTTAAAGGGACAGCACACCTTTTAAAATGCCTTTCTTCCATAGAAAATAATGAAAGATAGGGGCACCTTCTTTTGGGGCTCGTAGAATTGGACCCCCTGGTCCAATCCTTTTGAAACTTGGGGGGTATTTTGGGGAGAGGCACTAGATGCTATACTGAAAATTTGGCACCTCTACCTCAAAAAACAGCCCCCCCAGAGCCCTGGATCTTCGCAGATCAATTCCCCATCATTCCCTATGGGAATTTTTCCTGGAGGTGCATAATAGCTGTGGGGGAGGGGCTTCCCCCGCCGGCCAGCTGGCTGGGGGAGGGGGGAAGCCTGTAAAACCGGGGGATCCCCTACTGGGACCTGGGGATTGGGAAGCCTATCAAAGGTGCAAACGTAAAGCGTCTCTTAACAAACATCGGAGCCCTATTTAAGATTTATGCATTTGCATTCTTTTTTTTTTTAGAACAGTTTTCAATATATATCGTAACCCACCCGCAGTCTTCTGGATACGCTAGGGGGGGATTATTGAATCTAAATGCAATATCATATTTTCAGGGGGGGGAACCCTCCAGAGACGCCGCTAACAACTTTGCACGCTGCTTTCTCTTCCCCCCCACTCCCTCCTTGCTCCCGCTCCCTGCGAGGACTCGCACCGGCTCTGTGTTGGGGAGCGCCAGCTCCTGCAGGCTGCTGCTGCTGCACGAACAGTGCACGGAGAGAAAGGAAGCGGATCAGCTCCACACCGGTCCCAAAGGCGAAAAGGAAACTGAGGAATGCCGGAACCAGCAACAAGAAGGGCAGAGGGGGTGACGCAGCCCTCCAAAAGGGGTGATGCCCAATGGGGGGGGGTGACTTGAATCAGTTACACCCCAGGGTGCAACCCACCCTAGTGACGCCTCTGAGAGCAACGCTTTCTCTGTTCCAAGTTTTACCTGGGCGTGATGTAGCAATCAGTGCCAGATTAAACCCTGTGGAGGCCCCTAGGCAGTAGAAATCTTGGGGGTGCCCTCACAAATTATCTCAGAGTCGGAGCGCCCTCCCCATCGCCCACGGCCCCCGCTGCAGCCTGCAGGCACCTTCTTAAAAGCCCCTTTTACTATGCTGCAGGGGAGAGACAGAGAGAGGCAAACTTGGCAACAATGCCAGCAGCAGCCGCAACAAGCAAGTTGGGCAAAGAGCGGCTCAGTTGCTGGCTGCACATGCAGGTTGGGAGGGCTGCAAACAGGGGGTTGGGGAACGGGGGTGGAGCCAGCCTGGGGTTCCTAAAGGCATGGGGGCCCATAGGCCAGCGCCTACTTGGCCTAATTATTAATCCAGTTCTGGTAGCAATGTCAGTAAAATCACATGTACCCCCCCATGTCCCCACCCCCAGCTCTCCTGCCAATTTCCAGACTCAGCCTGGAAACCCTAGTCCCGTATCTCCAAGGAGTATCATTTTGTGGAGACCAGTAGGCTGCAGTGAGAGGGGGAAGGCAGAAAAGTTCTGCTCCACTCATGACAATTTAGTCTTGATCCAATCCACTGTAATGTCTAATGCAGTTTGCCACAAAGACCCACTGCATCCTATGAGGACTTGACAGACACTTCCAGAACATCCAGCGTTGAAACAAAAACTCTTCACTATTAGAATGACCCATGACACAAAGCCATAGTAGATGCTAGAGGACAATTGCAGTAGGAAAGTGTGAGGGACCACACTGTTTCATTAAGGCCTCTACAGGTATTCTGTCCATTCTATGTCCCAAAAATATCCTGTTGAAATGAGGACTCCCTATTTTCAGTTGCTGGTTGGCGGGGAAGACCAACCACTCTTCCCATTTTGAGCTGCTCTAGCCTGCCTTGTGTGGGAGGTAGTGTCATGATATTTCAGCATTTGAAAACAAATTAGCAGTCCTAAGGTTCACAATTAATAGAGTGTTTCCTGCCAGGTTTCCTGTTGCAGGGATTAAAAGAGCGCTCCCTCCACGGTATGCCTGTAATTCATTAGTGTTTTCCTACTACATATCATAGTTATTAATCAAGTGACAAACTATGGGGTCTGGCAGCTGTAGGAGCAGAAGGTTGTGTTTCATATGGCCACACCCTCTGCATTGCCCCACTGGTCACTCCTTCAGTCTGTCCCAGAGGTTACGTGCCATATCATGTATACCACTTTGCAGCTGTTTGTCTCTTTGGTTACTTGTGGGGGAAACAAACGTCTCCATTCTGTTTGTACTCAAATTCCCAAACCTAAATGTTATGATGAGTGATAATCATTTGCAGCACTTGTGGGCATATGCGGGAGACGTTTAAAAGTCTCGAGGCAGATTTTCAGGCACAGAAATCTGAGGTAAATATTTTGTACTCCCCTCCCCCCATGCCTCCTACTGCCTTTCTACATACCTGATATGTGTTATCGTTAATGCTTTGTGACATAAAGCTAAGGTGTTTATTTGGAGGGCTGCCGGCTCTCCGTTGGGAAATCCCTGGAGATTTTGGGGACATGGGCCTCAAGGAGTGAAGTTAGCTCCGCAGGGATGTGATGCTATAGAGTTTGTCTTCCAAAGCAGCCATTTTCTCCAAGGCATCTGATCGAGGTGGCGTGGCGGTGCTGATGTTGTTAGATCTGTTGGCCGCGTTTGACACAGTCGACCACCAGCTACTTACCCGCCGCCTCACCGACATAGGGGTTAGGGGGTTGGCTTTACAATGGCTCTCCTCCTTCCTCGAAGATCTGGGACAAAGGGTGGCAATCGGGGGTGAGCTGTCCCAGAGGCGCAAACTAGATTGTGGGGTGCCTCAGGGAGCGGTTCTCTCATCAATGCTATTTAATATCTATATGCGCCCCCTTGCCCAGATTGCCCGGGGGTATGGGCTTGGGTGCCATCAATATGCGGATGACACCCAGCTCTATCTGTTAATGGATGTCCGGCCTGGCTGCGTCCCAGGGAATTTGGACCTGGCATTGCAGGCCGTGGCAACCTGGTTAAGGCTGAGTGGGCTGAAGCTAAATCCAGCGAAGACAGAAGTCCTTTGCGTGGGCCGGGGCACACTGGGGAGGGAAATACCTCTTCTGGCTTTTGATGCGCCAGGTCAAGAGCTTGGGAGTTCTACTGGAGCCCTCACTATCAATGGAGGCCCAGATAGCTGCCACTGCTAAGTCAGCCTTTTTCCATTTGAGGTGGGCAAGGCAGCTGGCCCCCTTCCTAGAGCACCAGGACCTAGCAACAGTGATTCATGCAACGGTCACCTCGAGACTAGATTACTGTAATGCCCTCTACATGGGGCTGCCTCTGTGCCGAATCCGGAGGCTGCAGCTGGTGCAGAACCCAGTGGCTAGGCTGTTATTGGGGCTCCCCAAATGGGAGCACATACAGCCAGGGCTGCGCGAACTGCACTGGCTGCCAGTTATACACCGGATTCGTTACAAAGTGCCGGTTATTACCTTTAAAGCCCTATATGGCCAAGGACCTGCCTACCTGAGGGACCGTCTTTCCCCATACGAACCCCAGAGAGCACTGAGGTCAGCAGGGAAAGACCTGTTGACTATCCCAGGGCCGAAGGATGCAAGACTGCAGAGTACCCGCACTCGGGCCTTCTCTGTTGTGGCCCCACACCTGTGGAACCAGCTCCCAGAGGAAGTATGGGCCCTGCGGGACTTTGACCATTTCCGCAGGGCCTGCAAGACCTTCCTCCTTAGTGAAGCCTTCACCGACTAAACACTGAGAGACTGCTTAAATGATTTTGTTATCGGTCAGAATAGCACCAAGATGTTAATTGTATTGTTTTACTACTTTTAGAATTTTAATTAACTTTTATCTACTGTTAAGGCATTGTATCATTTGTTATATTGATTAATGTTGTTAGCCGCCCTGAGCCTGCCTCGGCGGGGAGGGCGGGATATAAATAAAAGGTATTATTATCTCTCATCTCTGTCATCTGGAGATCCGTTGTGATTCTGGGAGATTTCCAGGCCCCACCAGAAGGCTGGCAACCCTAATTCAGAATGATGTAGTTATCCAGTAATCAGGACAACATCTAGGACCCCGACTTCCTTGCCCTGTCGCTGAGCTCGTACAGTTGCTTAATGCACCCCTTCACAGTTGCTTTGTCACTATGGCTTTCAGTCTTCCTCACTGAGGCTCTCATGATTCTCTTGGTGGGCAAGCTGTATTCCCTCTAAGCTGAGTTAGTGTGAGCTGGCTCACAGTTTTTTAGCCTTTGGCTCACACACTTTTGTCTTAGCTCAGAAAAAAAAATAGCCCCAGCGCAAACTAATTTATCCAGAAGCTCACAGCTTTAACGCCAGTAGTTCACAAAGTTGAATGTTCGCTTCTTCACAGCTTAGAGGGAGGGAAGCCATGTTGATTCTGAAGCAGTAGAACAGATCTCGAGTCCAGCGACACCTTCAAGAACAACACATCAAGGCATGAGCTTTCATGTGCACACTAAATTATATCAAGTCAGCATCTTCCTTAAAATGCTTCTTGAATTACTGTTGTCATAATAAAACTTTATTCCTGTCCTACTTTTTAAATTACTTTTTCCTACGTGGCCACAGTGGTCTGATGAAGATTTTTATTTGACTGCTTTATCTGTTTTGGTTATTTTCCGATTTTTTTGGGGGGGGGGGAGGGAATATTAGAAAGTCTGTCAGATCTTGGAGTTCAGCAAAATTCTCCCAGGGGGGTTGAACAATGGAGCCCAGAACCAAGTATTGAGGGGGTGGGGTAGGAAAGAAAGAACACAATAAACTTTAGAGGTTCTGAAACTCCGCTCCTGTGAGCTCCTGCCCAAAATGAGACACTGCTTAAGACACCCTTCCCTTTGCCTCTGTTCTAAGTGACAGGCATTTTACTGGTGTTAAAGAAAGAGGCAGCATGGGCTTCTTCTAAGTAATGGCAGTAGCAGACTTCAAGATGGCCCATACTCATTAAGAAACAATTCGGTTCTGAACAAAATGTTCGAACCCACATCTTTCAGACTGAAACCCTGCTTGGATTTATATCAGTGCAGCCCCACTGAAATGAAAGGGATTTATGCAGCCTTTGACTTTAAAAAAAAAAAAAAAAAACATTCTCCACATTCAGAAACCAATTTCGTTGGGCATTTCACTCATCACGCACTCATAAACAAACATCTCTCTGCAATCAATCTACAAAAGAACTCCGCTTGGAAAATGGGCCTGAGCAGGGCCTTGTAACAATGGCAGGACGTGCCCTCTGATCTGGGGCCACTCCAGAATTTTTGCAAGCACAGCAGAATGGGAGGGAAGGGGGAGTCTTATTCTTCTCTGTTCTGTCTCTGAAAAAGCATCTGTGGCCATTTTCTTATTACATTTTCCACATTTGCAACCCAGCATCCAAAAGGGACAGGGAAAAAAATGTTATGAAGAAATTTCTTGTGGTGTGCATGCCATGAGCGTATCCGCTGGCCGTGAAATCCGTGAGCACAGCCACTGCTGGAATCTTTCCCTTTGCTATGTTAACAAGCGGGTCTAATGATTCTTTAAAAGCCATTTGTCTCTGTCATCTCTTCCTTGCTGGTTTTATCATTTCCTTCCTCCTGTTTTCATCTGTCACCGTTTCAATAGGCAGCGCAGTTAGGGGAAACTTATCTACCCATGAAAGAAGCCCACATCATCTTGGCCGTGCTCCCCGGCTAAGAGTCTTTCGGTAAGCTGTAATGAATCAGTGCTGCAATTGAAACATGTCAGGAGTTAAAAAACATTCCGCCCATTCGTTTATACCCCAAATCAATGGGACCCTAGTTTGGCCGATTAGTCGAATGGGTGGCACCATGTTGAAAACAGGAGGCCGATGCTGGAGAACAGCTATCAACTCATCTCCATGAAGAAGCCATGTAAACACTGAGCTGAAAACTCTGATATCAGATAAGCCCAACACAATGGCCTGCCATTAGGTTGA
Organism: Heteronotia binoei; assembly: GCF_032191835.1. Classification (NCBI taxonomy): domain Eukaryota; kingdom Metazoa; phylum Chordata; class Lepidosauria; order Squamata; family Gekkonidae; genus Heteronotia; species Heteronotia binoei. The sequence continues at coordinate 43,093,442 of NC_083238.1, forward strand.
TTTGGAGTGTTGACAGTAAGTCCGTGTAACATGGAGACAGTGAAAAAAGATATTGCATTTCTCTAATTCAGTCTTTCTCAACCCGTGGGTCTGGAACCAAAAGTGGGTCACCAAGGCTGGGTCCAGACCAGCAGCTTCGGGCGCACGGGAGGTGTCTTAAATAGGGCCAGTTCAAAATGGAGCGGCCAAATCTCGATCAGACACTCCCACACAGGGCTCTTTTTCTAGCAGGAACTCCTCTGCATATTAGCCCATGCCCCCTGATGTAGCCAATCCTCCAAGAGCTTAGTGAGCTCTTTTTATAGGGCCTACTGTAAGCTCCAGGAGGATTGACTACATCAGGGGGCGTGGCCTAATCTGCAGAGATGCTCCTGCTAGAAAAAGAGCTCTGTTCTCATGCAAGTCACCTGTTTCCCACACCGGAGATGCTTTGGCACTGTCAGACAGCTATTGTGCACCATCCCCTTGACACAGTTTGGGATTCTTTTTCCCCATATATTGTAGTGGTCATGCGCACATATGCTCATGTGCTCTGGACAGTTTTTTTAAAAAAAAGAATACTGGTGAGTGCCTAGAGCAGATGGGTGGGTTCACGCCACCAATCCACCTCGCTTGTGCACTCCCATGTTCAGACGCCCAGAAAGACAGATGGCATGCGGCAGAAGAATTTGCTACCACTTCATTAGTGGTAGCCAGGGGTGGGATTCTAGCAGGAGCTCCTTTGCATAGGCTCTTTTTTGTAAGCTCTTGGAGGATTGGCTACATCAGGGGTGTGTGGCCTAATATGAAAAGGAGCTCCTACTAGAATTCCACCCCTTTTGGTAGCTTTTTGAGCCACCTCAGAGATGCCGGAGGACAGGGTGAGTATGGGAGCGGGATGGGAGGTAGATGTGTATATTTGGACTTGATTTTTTAATCCATCTGGCAGCCATCCCTGTGTTGGCTTAAACTCCTGGTCTGGACCCAGCCCAAATCTCTGCAAGTAGGTCATGGGCCAGCCCTCCCTAATGGCTGCCTCAGCCCTTTCCATTGCACCTTTTCATTTCAAATGGCATTTTGGAAACCAAGATCTGGCCCTGGAAACAGGATCACATTAAATCACATGAAGCTACCTTATACTGAATCAACTCCTTGGTCCATCGAAGTCAGTATTGTCTACTCAAGCTGGCAGTGACTCCCCAGGGTCTTGGGTAGAGGTCTTTCCCATCACCTACTACCTGGTCCTTTTCACTGGATATGCTGGGGATTGAACCTGGGACCTTTTGCATGCCAAGGAGATGCTCTGCCACTGAGCCACAGCCCCTTCCTATCTTCCATGCCCTACAGTAGTTGGCATTTTTTTCCTTCACTGCATATATCTGCTGATCAAGTAAAACTTGTCCTGATGGTTACTAGAATGAAATTCTTAGCATCTTAGGGAGCATTAGAGGGAATAATGGAGAAGGAGAGGGTGGTCAGAGGGTGGAATGCAAAGGTTGTGTATGTTGGTACACTTCTTTGGTGTTGGTACACTTACTTTGGTGTTCACAGTAGGCTTTGCCCTTTGTGTGATGTTTATTGGCTTCTCAAAAACATTCAGCTGGACACTATAGAAAATGGAATTCTGAAGGAGATAGGTGTCAAGGTCATAGTTTGCCTAGAATGCTTAAAAAAACCCCAAAACCTTAGGCCATCCCTGGTTAGGTTACCATACCAGCTTGACATCTATACCTGGAAAAGTTTTAGAACATATCATCAGTCAGTCAGTCAGTCTTGGAACATTTAGAAAGGATGGCCTTGATTACTAAGAGCCAGCATGGGTTTCTCAAGAGCAAGTCATGTCAGACTAACCTGATCTCTTTTTTTGGGAGAGTGACTACCTTGCTGGATCAGGGGAATGCTGTAGACATAGTTTATCTTGATTTCAGTAAGGCTTTTGATAAGGTTCCACATACTATTTTTGTTGACAAGTTGGTAAAATGTGCTTTGGATCCTGTTATCATTAGGTGGATCTATAACTGGCTGACAGATCACACCTAAGGAATGCTTGTGAATGGTTCCTCATCCTCTTGGAGAGAGTGACAAGTGAAGTGCCTCAAGCATCTGTCCTAGGACCTGTTTTGTGCAACATCTTTATAAATGTTTTGGATGAAGGAATAGAGGGAATGCTTACTAAATTTTCAGATGATACTAAATTGGGAGAGGTTGCTAATACAGTAGAAGACAGATACAGGATGATCTTGACAGGCTGGAAAACTGGGCTGAAACCAATAAAATGAATTTTAACGGGGATAAATGTAAAGTTTTGCATTTAGGTAGGAAAAATCCAATGCATAGTTATAGAATGGGGAGACTTATCTTGGCACGATTATGTGTGAAAATGATCTAGGGGTCCTAGTGGACCATATGCTGAACATGAGTCAACAGTGTGATGAGGTAGCTAAAAAGACAAATGCAATTTAGGGCTGTATCAACAAAAGTATAGTGTCCAGTTCACATGAAGTGATGGTATCGCTTTACTCTTCTCTGGTAAGACTTCACCTGGAGTATTGTGTTCAGTTTTGGGTACCACATTTTAAGAAGGATATAGACAAGCTGGAACAGGTCCAGAGGAGGGCGACAAAGATGGTGATAGGGATAGAGACCAAGTCCTACGAGGAAAAGTTGAAGGAGCTGGGCATGTTTAGCCTGGAGAGGAGGCGGCTGAGAGGTGATATGATCACTATCTTCAAGTACTTGAAGGGCTGTCATATAGAGGATGGTGCAGAATTGTTTTCTGTGGCCCCAGAAGGTAGGACAAGAACCAATGGGTTGCAATGAAATCAAAAGACTTTCCGGCTCAACATTAGGAAGAACTTCCTGACAGTCAGAGCAGTTCCTCAGTGAAACAGGCTTCCTCGGGAGGCGGTGGGCTCTCCTTCCCTGGAGGTTTTTAAACAGAGGCTAGATGGCCATCTGACAGCAATGAGGATCCTGTGAATTTAGGGGGAGGTGTTTGTGAATTTCCTGCATTGTGCAGGGGGTTGGACTAGATGACCCTGGAGGTACCTTCCAACTCTATGATTCTATGAAATATATTTGGACTTGTGGTCCACCATACCAAGAAGGTGGGGATCCAATGCTCTAGTTTATTTGCTTTTATTGTGAGACATCAAATAAATATAAACTGCTAAAAGAATTGCCTTTTAATACTGAGAATATTTTTTTAAATAATATTAACGGTGCATTTATAGTGTGAAGCCTCACTCAGAACTAAGTTCTAATTTGTTCACAGGACTTGCAATACAATCCTAAGCAAACACTTCTAAATCCATTGAAATCCCTGGCTTTAAAAGGATGTATGTCTGCTTGTTAAAGCTTAGTTTGGTGTAATGGCTAAGTGTGCAGACTCTTATGGGGGAGAACTGGGTTTGATTCCCCACTCCTCCACTTGCAGCTGCTGGAATGGCCTTGGGTCAGCCATAGCTCTCACAGAGTTGTCCTTGAAAGGGCAGCTGCTGTAAGAGCTCTCTCAGCCCCACCACTCTTTGCTGTAAGAGCTCTCTCACAGGGTGTCTGTTGGGGGGGGGAGGTAAAGGAAATTGTGACTGCTCTGAAACTCAGATTCAGAGTGAAGGGTGGGGTATAAATCCAATTTCTTTTTCTTCTACTACTACTTCTTCTTCTTTGTGCCACAATTGCTGAAGTGTGACATGGACCGTTTTCACACACAGCTCATCTCGCAGTCACAATCCTGTTCCCTCCACAGCGTCTGGTTGGATTTCCCACCATCTGCGCCGAAGTTACAGGAAGTGCCGCAGCTTTTGCGTAGCAAACGTAAACCGCTAAAACCCAGTTTATGTTTGCTACACAAAAGCCGTGGCACTTTCTGTAACTTCGGCGCAGATGGTGGGAAATCTGACAGACACTGCGGAGGGAACAGGACTGTGACTGTGAGGTAAGCTGTGTGCGAAAAAGGTTATAGTCTCCGCAGCAGAGACAAGAGTGCATGACAGAGAAAACACCACCTCCTCTGAAAATCTTCCTACTTTTTCTACATGAAAAACTATTTATTTTACTCCATTCTTCTCACTGCAAATGTGTAATTGACAGAGACATTTTCCAGCCGGCAGCTGTACACAGGTTTTGCCACCGAAAAGGATGGCACTGAAAGAGGCCGCTTTCCTCTTAAGGCTATTGACACTAGCCACATAACTGATTGTTCTTTGGGGGGCGGGGGTTGATTTATTTCTATAGAAGCAAATATTCCTGTTTGCTTATGTTTCTGTCCTCTAGTGCTTCTTCTCCAGGCATGGAGAAGTTTTGCTTGTGTGGTGTCATCATCCAAGCAGACAATGCTATAGATTCAGAGAGAATACAGCCAACACTGATACTGTCCTCTCCAAAATGTGCCCAGACCACTGAGGTGGTCACATGGAGGAAAATATCCTGCTTTCACATGCTGGCAACTAGTTGCAGCCCTGGGACAGATAGTGTGAAATCTGACGGAAGCCCCAGAGAGAAGAGAGTGAGAGCGGCATAAGGCTAGTGGGGAATCAGTCCACATTTACACAGTGTCATACATACGCATTTTACTCCTCTGGGAAAAGATGCAATCTCAAACGTGCACTTTAGCCATGCACTTATTCTTTTTAGCCACAGAGAATCATAACATCTTAGGCTAGCAATTCTGCTTTAGCGTGTCTCCCTTCAGATATTCCTATGTGCTGCACATAGAGTAGAATAGAAAGGTGCCCCCAATAATGACTTGCAATCTAATAGATCAAATGCAAAAATAAAGCAGGGATGGGGAGAGAGCTTATGTGAAATAATGAAAGCCCTCTTTGCTTGGTCTTGTGAGTCAAACTTCAACACACAGAAGGAACTGATCGAGCTTTCATCTACTGGCTCCATTCCCAATGTCCACATGGTTAAGTGTATTATTTGTTTGGAGCCTACACAAATACTTCAAAAGTGTGAAGCTTGGGAGCAAGCTTTTTTTTGTAGCAAGAACTCCTTTGCATTAGGCCACACCCCCTCCAATGTAGCCAATCCTTCTGGAGCTTACAGTAGGCCTTGTGCTAAGAGCCCTGTAAGCTGTTGGAGGATTGGCTCCATTAGGGGGGTGTAGCCTAATATGCAAAGGAGCTGCTGCAAAAAAAAGCCCTGAGCAGGGCCAACAGACATGACCCCAACCAGATCCCCCCCCCAATGTTTATATACTATCAAATTAAATAATAAATAGAGCACATGTTGCATGGCACAAGTTGCTTTCTTTCCACATCTCCTTCCTTCCTTCCTTCCTGTGCTGCAGCTCTCAAACATCTGATGTTCATGTCTTGCGGCTCTCAAACATCTGATGTTTATTCTATGTGGCTCTTCTGTTAAGCAAGTTTGGCCACCCCTGCCCTGAACTAAGAGCCCTGTAAACTTCAGGAGGATTTGCTACATCAGGGGTGTGTGGCCTAATATGTAAAGGATTCCTGCTAAAAAAAAAGCCCTGAGTTCAGGGAAGGACGAGACCAGAAGTGTATACTGCCATAGTGTCCACCTGACAAAACAGCGATCCCCCCCCCCCCCCGGGGATCTGATCTCTGTCATCTGAAGATCAGTTGTGATCCCAGGAGATAATCAGGAGCCACCAAGAGGTTGGCAGCTCGAATGGAAACTTCAGTTTCCTTCCTATTAGTTTTTAAATTGTCTTTGTGCAAAAAAAAAAAATCTTTAATGTCAAATTATGTTGTTCAAGGTGGAAGAAGAAGACAGCAGATTTATACCCCACCCCTCTCTCTGAATCAGAGTCTCAGAGCGGCTTACAATCTCCTATATCTTCTCCCCCCACAACAGACACTCTGTGAGGTAGGTGGGGCTGAGAGAGCTCTCCCAGAAGCTGCCCTTTCAAGGACAACTCCTACAAGAGCTATGGCTGACCCAAGGCCATTCCAGCAGCTTCAAGGGGAGGAATGGGGAATCAAATCTGGATAAGAGTCCACGCAATTAATCACTACACCAAATTGGCTCTCAGGTATTGTTTCACTCCAAATGTGTGAAGACCAACGTACAATCATCAACATCTTGCTGCAAAATTGGAATAATTTCCCATTGATAGGAATGAAAGCAGGACTTTTTTTGAGCAGGAACACAGTTCCAGCTGGCTGGGCATCAGGGGGTGTGGCCTAATATGCAAATGAATTCCTGCTGGGCTTTTCCTACAAAAAAGCCCTATGTGAAACAGTGGTGGCAGCACAGGGTGTGGCATAAGATGCAAATGAGTTCCTGCTCGGCTTTTTCTACCAAAAAACTCCTAAATGGAAGAAAACATGTCCCGTCATTATGACGATGGGCGTCTGTCTTTATTTAAGTTGGGTCATGGCAAATGCAGCATGTATGTGTTTGTGGGCATTTTTCTGGGGAGAAAGTTCATAGTTTTCATCAGAGAACCCCCCCCCCAAAGGGTTAAGAACCACTGGCCTAAACAACTTAAAGACTCAAGAAACGGTTAGCAAGAGCTTGCAGGGAAAGCAAGGAAACTGAACCCATTAGGGATTAGGCGCTGCTCGGAGTGGCTCTTCCCATAAATACAGGAAACGGGTGTGCCATCTCAAGTGTTGAGGGCTTGCTTGTTATTAAATGTGGAAGGTCTGGGGAGGAAATCTTTGAACCTGCAGAATTAGTGCTTTGGGTGGTAACTGGATTCAGGCATTGCATCATTGGGTTGAACTTTCACCCCCCAGCAACTTGATCTCGAAGGGAAGCCAGGATGATGGAATGGAAAATTGCTTCTCGTAGGACTTTTTAGTGAATAACACACACAGTAGAAGCAGAGAGCTGGTTTCACCAGCGGGTATTAAGGTTTCTAAATGTCTGAGAGGTGTGACAAATGTTTAGTGCTATAGCTCTGTAAAAGATGGCATGTGACAATAAATACTGTTAACTTAATCCAGACATCCTGGGGGAAGGGGAGGGAAGGCATCTTTAAACATCTCCCCAATGGCTTCAGCCTTCCCCAGCATGTCCACTGCAGCAGGTGTGGTAGAGCAAGCATGGGTGAGCTCCTGCTGGGCTTTTACTACAAAAAACCTTCCCTGTGTATATGTATCTTCAGGAGTCCTGTGGTGCAGAGTGATAAGCTGCAGTACTGCATCCAAGCTCTCTGCTCGCAACCTGAGTTCAATCCCGGCAGAAGCTGGGTTCAGGTAGCCGGCTCAAGGTTGACTCAGCCTTCCATCCTTCCGAGGTCAGTAAAATCAGTACACAGCTTGCTGGGGGGGAAGTGTGGATGACTGGGGAAGGCAGGGGCAAAGCACACCATAAATACAGGGTTGTCAAACTCATGTGTTATGAGGGCCAGATCTGACATAAATGAGACCTTGTCAGGCGGGCCATGTTGAACTGGCCGTGTGTGTTCCTATTTAAGGTTAGGTAGCAGACACAGAAACTTTATAAAGGACACAAACACAATTAAAGATTATTTTTTTTTTAAAGTAAACTAAAACTTGCTTAAAACATTAGCACTCGTTGGTCTTAAAGGTCCTTTCTCCGATGGGATCCAGGGAACTGGGCAAAGGAAGCTCTGGCTCTCTCCTTCCTTCCCCAGGGGACAAGGAGGATGGGGAGCCTCAGCCAATAGAAGGAAGAGAGGCTTGGCTCAGTAGCTCTGCTGTTCAATTGAGAGCCTGGCAAAGCAAGTTCTCCCCAAGGGAGGAGCCTCAGCCAATAGAAAAAAATAGAGGTTTTGCTCTTGTGTAATGCAGCAAGCCTGGTGAAGCAAGCTGTGATGCAGAATGGAGCAAGAGAGAGGGAGAAAGAAGCAGATGACAGCCAGTTGCTCGGGGACCTGATAGGAGCCCTCCGGGAGCTTGATTCAGCCCTCGGGCCGCATGTTTGACCCCCCCCCACCTTAAAAAGCCTGTCAAGAAACCATCGTGATGTGACATCACCCCATGGGTTGGCAATGACTCGGTGCTTGCACGGGGAGACTACCTTTACCTTTATACGTATCTTCCACTGAGAAAACACAAACTAGACTAAGGGATCAATCCCAAGCAGGCCTACTCAGAAGTAAGCTGCATTTTATTCAGTGTTCTTAGGATCCAACTCTTAGACTCGGAGAATAAGTAGATGCTTTTATAACATGAATTTTTTTTCCCTGCAACAAGAAATAATCTTTATACAGGCGATTCAACTTTTACGAGTGAGAAGTAATTCTTCCAGCATTCTCTCTATGAAGCTCTCCCCACCCACCCCCCACATCGCTCTAATTTCCAAGGGGGAAAGCAGATGGACCGATTCTGGTCTCAAGTGCCCGAATGTCTCAGATCTTCCTTTTCCCGCAAATGGCTTCCCATCTGGAGGCTCACCCTTAACCCCTCTAGCCTGCACTAAATGCTCAGCTTTTGGATGACTCCATGCAGGGATCTCTCCCGAGTCAACTCCCCTGTTATGTCTTGACATTTTAAAAGCCCTGTGCCACCCAAATCCTGCCCACAAATCCATCCACAAAGCATTCGCCCTTTATTCTGTGACCCGCCTCGCTTTTCCGCTTTGTGCACTTGTTGCGTTAATGGCACCATTTTGTTTATCATTCATTCCTGGACCAAGCACAAGACCCCTTAGTTTGAAGACAAAGCATATTTTTACTCAATATGACAAATATTATTATTATTGGGAGTATTAATTAATTATTCAGGGGCTGCCCCCTCATTTTCCCCCTTCAGTCTTCTGAAAACTTATTTAGTCTGAAGGAGACTGACATTCCTCAAACAAATTAATTCTGTATGACCACTCAGGAAGGGCAGCTAGGTGACAATTTGGTTTCGACATTCCCAGGAAAGACTGAAATGACACTACAATGAGGTCTCTCTCTCAGCTTGACTTCGCGAACAAAGATTTAAGAAGGGTGCAGTAGTCCACGTCTGCTGCAGGCTCGCTGGTGGCTGACAAGACCAATGCGGTAACGAAATAGTATATTGACGGAGATGGGGTAAAGATGGGTCACGGGAGGAGGAGAGACAGTGATGGGATTATCCATTCACACTGGCACATCCCAGTATTTTTCCATCTAGAGAAGATGTGTGTGGGGGGGAGAAGGTCACTCCGAGGCATGCCTTGGCTATGCAGCCCAGCCTTCCAATATGGAGTTTTCCTGGTCTTCATCATGGGGCCTTTCTGGGCACACAGGCTAGCTCGAGAGGGCCTCCCATGTCTTTTAAGGCTACCCTCTTTATTCGGCAGCACTCTGGTATCAATTCCCTCCTTTGGCACCGCCCAATCCTTGGAGGGTGTGTGCCACATTTCATGATGTGCCACCGATCAGACTTCAAACAACCAGGGTTGAGACACAGTTGAGACAAAGGCGAAGGGCTTAGGAATGTCAACTACAAAAAAATAGGCTATACATGAGTTAACATTTAAAAAAAAGCAATCCAATCAGAAAAAAGGAAACTATGCGTCTTGGTACTGAAGACTAACTATCACTGAAATTTGGGACGATCTTGAGGAGGAGGTAGAGGAAAGAGGAGGCTAGAGATACATTTCATTTTTGAGATAATCAATCACTTGAACAGGGAAATCCATTCATGGTGTATATATTGAATAATTACATATGTCCAGTCTAAATTTGTGAACATAAATCTTGGAAGGATCCTAGGGAACTTATTTCTTTATCAATAAAACATTACTAGCAATGATGCAAGAATACAAGAACTCATTTCAATTTCTAAAATGCATAAGCATTAATAAGGGACATATGCAAGTGACATGCTATAAACTGGATCAACTCATGTGCCTTTATGGCAAACACCTTGTTGTAGCCTGGGTGATTAAGATACACACATTCAGACATACTTGGAAACATTGCCAGTTGTGGGCAGTCCACATTTGGCCACATTATTTACAATAGAAAAACCATTTCCTGACAAATTCCTTGTTCTCCTCCCCCCTTAGTCTAACAAAAGGTCTTCTTTCTTGAGTTCATGGAGGGTTTGGGTGCTCTATGCATGACAGTCTTTTCACAGGGAAATCTGGAATTTTTTTTCCAGAAACACAACTTGGAAGTGGCAGTGGGGCTGCTGTTGTGATCAGCTAGGGCAACTAGCCTTTTGCTAGGCAGAGGAATTTCCCTGGAAATGAATTTTCTCCACAACTCAGTTTGAATGGGGTTCTGAGGGAAGCCTTCCTTCCAACATCAATGAGGCACGGCCAGGCAAATTTCAGGACCTCTGGGTAGATATGGAAGAGCCTGGAAAACATACTTGGAGAAACAACAAACAAAACAACAATAGTAGGTGCTTTTCCCTTTTAAAGCTTTCCTTGGCTGTCTACAGTTTGCCATAACTTGAATCCAACCCTGTTGAGATAGGGTTGCACACATTAGATAAATTACCACACTAGTTTTGGACTGGAGACTTCCTCCTCCTCACATGGAATCTCAGTTTGACAAGGTCTCTACCCTTCCAATGTTAAAGGGCAGATTTCATATACCATACATTATGCAGAACACAAATCCACAATATAAACCTATGCATCACTTCTCATGATTCAGGCTAGTGCACATCCATATAGAAAGCATACACCTAGAGGTTCATGAGAGGCTTTTAACTTTGTTGCAACAGATATGAATTTTAAAAAAGAAAACATGAAATTGTGCACAAGATTGGAGCTCCAAGAAGAGATTACCAGAGTTGGGGTTACCCCTGATTTATGAAAATAGTCACAAAAAGGGAAGAAAAACTTTTGCTATAGCTTTGGAATATATGAAATTGTCAAAAATAAGAAAAACTTCAAAAATGAACTAACAAAACAAAACTGAGGCCTCAATAGAACAATGCCAGCTTTAACATACATGTATGCAAGGGATCAGACCCAAAATGATTAGAGAACTGGATCAGAGAATTTAAACCATTGGAAATCAGTGGGGTGATCAAGTTCCACCGAGCCCCATTTTTCTCTGTGCCACTTCATCCAAAATTTGTTTTGTGGGTCTCACATAGCTGTGAGAGTGGGTTTCAACAACCTTTAACAACAAAATCCTAAAAGCAAGTAATAGTTAATTCTTAAACAAACAATTCTTAGCAGACATACCAGCAATTCTTAAAACTACTATATAATGATGAGCATGCACTAAACTTGAATTGCAGGTCCGGGTTTCCTGCATATATAACAAAACAATCCTGGAAAGCAAATTCTGGTTAATACACCTTGACAAACGCGAAAGGATTCCCGCTCACCAACTGAAGAAGAGGTCCCTTTTGAGGGCACATTCCCCTTATCCTCAGCCCGGTGCCATGTCTCTCTCGACCCTCATGCTCCCTGGCAGCAATGGGGTGGCCACCTTCAGAGCGGGGCTCATGTAACACGTCCCCGAGAGTCTTCTCCGAGTGCCTAACTGACTGTCTCTGCTTCTCCAGGTCAGTCACCTCGGCCTCAAGGGTACAAACTCGTTCCCTGAGGACCAGGAGCTCCTTGCATCGAGAACACACCCAAGACTTCTGTCCTGTGGGCAGATAGTCATACGTGTGTCACTCAGTGCAAAACACTGGAAAGCCCCCACCCCCCTGCTGGCATTCTACCTTCATGATAGGTTTTTAAAAATATACAGTCCCCTTTTAAACCCTGTTAGTTTATGTGGCTCCCCGTCTGGAGAGTCTACTCACCTTATTGGGAACACAAGGAATCTGGGTTCCTGGTCCTTACAGTAAGATAGAAAACTATGTTAGATGTAACACTTGAAGACCACATGCTCCTGATATGAGATGTACTTAACAAAAATCACAAGAGAAAAAATATTTTCTAAAGGTTTGATACTGTATTGCTTTAGCAGAAAAAGATGTTCCATGTAAAACCAAAATTGCAAATATAAACTTTTAACCCATTGTCTCAGATTTAAAAAAACTTAACAAAAGATCTTCTATTAGGTACACCATTTCTTTAAAACAAAGGAGATCACAAACTGAATATCATAAAAGTGTTCCCCTTAAAATTAAAGCTAAAAAATCTAAGTACAGGGGGAACTGAGAACAGCCACTAGAAAAATCTTTTCAGACTCAAAAGGTAAAGCAAAAAAAAAATAAATTATCATAGGAAAAGCTTCTAATCTAGAAGAACTCTTAGCCTCAGGGCAGTTTAGAGGCAGGACCTTTTCTCTAGCAGAGAAGGATTAGCTGTAAGTGGAACTTTGGGATGCCAGCTCCAGACTGGAGATTTCTGAATATTTGGATTAAATTTGAAGATTACAAGGTGTGCAGTCCATTTTCTTGGACACTTTCTCTCCCAGAGGCACTGGCATGTTCTGGGCATTACATTATATTGGTTTAACAAAAGATAGAGAAGATAATAAACCTTGCTGGGCAGTTAATCCCAGTATTCTCTTATCTGATCTTGATAAATTTTCCAGGATACAGGTTTTTTTCAGGTTAAGCAACTTTTAAACACAAGATGGGGAAGATGATGAGATATCTGCCTGGTGGGGGGCTCAAATTTTACACTTCTTATTTCTACGACTAAATTTGGCTAAGTGTCTTTTCTTTCCTAAAATAGTTAAAGAGGGTCTGCAAAAGTTTTCCTAGCCAAAATCCAGTGAAAGATGCTAGGACAAAAGTTCTTTGCAAAAGAGAAACTTTGACTCTTTGCAAAGATGTTGGCAATTTACTTCTCTTTAAGGAGACTGGATTAACTTTGTATCAGAGACAAGGTTTTCTTTCTGATTATGAGAGGAGAAATTCAAGCTCTGGGTGTTTTCTTATTTGCATGATGGAGTTTTCCATCAATTTAGTCACATAGTTAAGATTTTCAAATGACCAAATTTCTTCTTCCCTGGCTAGTTATGGATCTGATTTATAAAAGAAGATGGGTCTCTTTCTCTAAAGACATCTGGTTGCTTGAGCTTTAAGAGGAGAGACTTGAGGTGAAAATTTTCTTTCCTTCTTAATGTCTCAGGGCACTGCATTCTCAAAAAAAATTATATTCCTTTTGCCTCTTCTGGTTCTGGTAAAGATTTCAGATTGAGTAAGGAGGAGAAGATTAGCATTCCTTCCCTAATGGGGAAGGGCAGGAGGACTGCAAATTTGCAATCTTTAACTTCTCTAGGCCAGGCTCCAATTTGGGCTGATTTTAGGCACTCTCTGTACATGCTCAGAAGCCTTTCCTTAAGCCTGAAATTTATAGAACTGAAGCAGTAAATATTTAACAAAACTAGTTTAATCTCTCTTTTTCAGAGGTATTTGGTTCTGGCATTTTAAAAGTGAAAATAAAGGTACAGTTCTCTGAATCTCTCTCTCAATAATGGCAATAAATCGTATTTGTTTAGTTTGCATCCTGGCTGCATTTTAAAAGGGCTGAACCTAAGTTCTTTTGGGCTAACAGAGTCCTGATCTTTTGGGCAAGGCCACATTCTCTGCAGTTAGTTTTATTTCCTGAACAGGGTTGCCATAGCCAGGCAGGACAGATTGCTAGAGATCTAGAATGGAAGTCTAAAGAAAGATGAAATCCCAAGGGAACCAGGCTCTGAGTTCTCACTCACACCAAACTTCCATTACCCTGTAGAGAAAACTGAGTCTGCAGCTTGAACTTTGTGCTGTGATTCCAGGAGATCTTGAGGCCTCACCCTTGAGAACTGGCCTTGTCTAATTTTAGTCCAAATCATTGCTTTTTTGTTTCTTTATTTTGTTAAGGGGAGAGAGGTCTTTGTTACCTTACAAAGCCAGGTTTCTCTATTCTAAGAGACATTCAAATTTAAAAGTTAGATTTTTCTTGTTGGGGGAGAGGTTTAGGGACAAAGGAGCCTTGCCTGCACATGTGGAACTACCATTCTCTAACATTCCCCAGAATTCTGGCGGACCTGGCATGCGTGACCGAGACCTGGGTGCATGATGGGGAGACCGTAGCCCTCTCTCAGATGGCGCCCCCGGGATACTCGGTCTTTCACCATTCCCGGTCTAGTGGGCGGGGGGGGAGGAGTGGCGCTTCTCATATGAGAGGTTTACTCCTTTAGGGCCCTCCCAGCTCCGGAGATCAGGGGTGTTGAATGTGTCGGCCTGATGTGGGACGTTGGGGAGGGGTTGGCGATCTGGCTGGTGTACCGTCCGCCTAACACACCGGCCGGCGCCTTATCATCCCTGATGGAGGCCGCGGCGGGCTGGGCATTGGAGTACCCAAGGCTGCTGGTCTTGGGTGACTTCAATGTTCACGCCGATGACGCGGCCTCCAGTCAGGCGATGGACCTGGTGTCATCCATGGCGACACTGGGACTCTCCCAAGTTGTCACAACGCCCACTCATCAGGCGGGGCACATATTAGACCTGGTCTTCGCGGCGGGAGTTTTAGTGAACGATATTACTGCCAGAGCAGTGCCATGGTCGGATCACTATGCCCTTAAGGCTCGCATGGGTGTGCCACCCCAAACCTGTTTAGGCGGAGAGCGTATTTTAGCTCACACGTGGAGCCTGATGGACCCGGAACAGTTCCTGATGGCCCTGCGGGATCCCGGGCCCCCTGGCGATTCCTTGGATGGTCTGGTGGAGTCCTGGAATGATAGACTCTCCAGAGCTATCGAAGAAATCGCACCTAGACGTCCTCTGCGCTCCCGTTTGAAGTCGACGCCCTGGTATAACCAGGGGTTGCGACAACTAAAACGGGAATTCAGATGACTAGAGAGGCAATGGCGGCATACTCAAGACGAAGCGACTCGAACATCTTATAGAGAGATTATGAAGTCCTATGAGGTGGCAATCAAAACCGCAAAGAGAACATACTTTGCGGCTGAGATTGCGTCTGCAACATCGCGCCCGGCACAACTATTTAATATAATTCGGAGTCTAACAGCACTGCCGCAGGGCAGACCAAATTGTAAAGAATTGGAGATTGGCTGTGAGGCTTTTGCGAATTTCTTTGCGGACAAGATCGCGTCGCTCCGCCTTGACCTCCCTGCCACATTGGAGGCAGTTAGTAAAACCGAGGCTCCGGGCCTGTCTTTGGATTATGTTCTGGATGGTTTCAGCCCTCTCAGCCTGGAGGAAGTTGACAGGATCCTCTTATCTGCTCGCCCAACAACCTGTAAATTGGACCCGTGCTCCTCCTGGCTTATTAAATCCTGCCAGAGGGAGCTTAGATATCCTGTACGGGATATCATAAATAGATCCCTCATGGAAGGGCAATTCCCAACACAGCTTAAAGAAGCGGTGGTCCGTCCCCTCTTGAAAAAAACATCATTAGACCCGGCCCAATTGGCACATTATCGGCCGGTCTCGAATTTGCCCTTTTGGGGCAAACTTATTGAGAGGGCAGTGGCGATGCAGCTACAGACTTTCCTGGATGACGCTTCCATCCTTGATCCCCTTCAGTTCGGCTTCCGCCCGGGCCATGAGATGGAGACGGTGCTGGTCGCCCTAGTAGATGACCTGCAACGGCATCTGTATCGGGGCGGCTCAGCGGTACTGATGCTGTTGGACCTATTGGCAGCGTTCGATACGGTCGACCATCGGCTGCTGGCCCGCCGTCTCGCTGACACGGGGATTCAGGGGTTAGCCTTGCAATGGCTTTCCCCTTTCCTTGAAGGTCGGGGACAGAGGGTTGCTATTGGGGATGAACTGTCCCGCAGGCACACGCTTGATTGCGGGGTGCCTCAGGGTGCGGTTCTTTCCCCAATGTTATTTAACATCTATATACGTCCCCTCGCCCAGATTGCCCGAAGGTACGGGCTGGGTTGTCACCAGTATGCTGATGACACCCAGCTTTATCTGCTTATGGACGGCCAGCCGGTCTGCGCCCCACAAAATCTGGACCGGGCACTACAGGCTGTGGCTGGGTGGCTCAAGCAGAGCGGGCTGAGGCTAAATCCGGCGAAGACAGAGGTCCTTTGCTTGGGCCGTCGGGGTCCGGGAAGGGAAATACCCCTTCCGGTTTTTGACGGTGCGCCGCTGATTGCGACGCATAGAGTCAGGAGCCTGGGGGTACTTCTGGAGCCTTCCTTAACAATGGAGGCCCAGATAGCAGCCACTGCCAAGTCCGCATTCTTCCATCTTAGGCGGACAAGGCAGCTGGCTCCCTTCCTGGAGCGCGACAATCTAGCAACGGTGATCCATGCTACGGTCACCTCGAGGTTGGACTACTGCAATGCCCTCTACATGGGGCTGCCCCTGTGCCGAACCCGGAAATTGCAGCTGGTGCAGAACGCCGCCGCCCGGTTGTTATTGGGGCTCCCAAGGTGGGAGCACATACAGCCAGGACTTCGGGCTCTGCACTGGCTGCCAATATCCTACCGAGTTCGGTACAAGGTGCTGGTTAGTACCTTTAAAGCCCTATATGGCCTAGGACCTGCCTACCTGAGGGACCGTCTCTTCCCACACGTTCCCCAGAGAGCACTGAGATCGGGAACTCAAAATCTCCTGGTTGTCCCCGGGCCAAAAGAAGCCCATTTGAAAGCTACAAGGGACAGGGCCTTCTCCATAATGGCTCCATCTTGGTGGAACCAGCTGCCGGAAGAGATCCCTGCGGGATCTTACCCAATTCCGCAGGGCCTGTAAGACAGCCCTCTTCCGGCTGGCCCACAACTGACTGGCACTGAGTACTGAACACTGAACATCGAATTTGAATTGAGCGTAACTTAAGACGGCTGAATGATTTTAATGTTTTATGTATATAACAAATGATTAGATTTTTAACTATAAATTATGTAATTGTTAATTTTAATGCTTAATTTTATATTTTATGTTAGTTTTACATGTTGAAAGCCGCCCTGAGCCACCTAGTGGGAAGGGCGGGATATAAATCTCAGATAAATAAAAATAAATAAATAAATAAATAAATAAGTTCCCCAAGTGGGATGAGTTAAGGACAGGAAGCTTCTTGCAAGAATGAGTAAGATTTGGTCATGTAAAAGTGTGTGGAGCAAGTTTTTGCTAAAAGGAATACCTTGCGGCATGAGTGTGGAACTCTGTGTAGGCTCAGAGACCACATTTCCTCCATGATTTTGAGATAAGAGAACTGAAACAGGGTCTGTGTTCTCATTTTCATGAAGAGGAGAGGAAGGCTGAGGCTGAACTCCTACATTTGTTCTGTTATATTTCCTCTTACCCAGTACTTCTAGAATTTCTAGCCTCTTCTCTGTGGATTTGTAAGATCACAGGACAGTTTGCAAAAGTTTAGCAGTTTCCTTTTCTTTAATACTAGCTTCTAACTTTTGCTGGAGTTCCTGATTTTTCTTAGCAAGCTGTTTGATTTCACAGAAATGTTGCTTGAAGTTTTTACACATGTACTCTAGCGGGGGTTTTGACTGATTTCCACCCATGGCACCAGATGTTTAGACAAGACACTTCTAGGGAAAACAGAAAACAGCAGCTGCCAGTAAGGGGTCTGGCAGCCAGGGAGCCCTGGGGGTTTTCACTTCCTCTCTCTCGTGACCCAGTGAGGTCGCCCTACTGGGAACTGCGCAAGAGAAAATCCCTTTTGCTTAGAGGCCTCGTCTCCTCTCATTCACACATGCACACACACCACAGAAATCCCCCCAGATCCTAGCTTCTGTGCTTCAGCTCCAGAGCCTAATAGACAGAGCTTAAGGGGTGATCAGACCCTTCATCTCTCCTAAGGAGAGGCAATCAGAATTCCCAGACAGTTCATACTCACAATCCTAAAGATCTTCCAATTCCCTGGACACGTCGGTTCAACCAGGTTCGAGATCTTGGTTGGGGAACCAGACACCTTCTCCCACCGAGGCGGAGAGAGCTGGACTCGATCAAAAATGTGACCGTGGTGCCTAGTCCAGTCTGCCTGCCATGAGGGTGGAAGGCAGACAGTTAGGCAGCCACCCCAAGGCTCAGAGCCTGGTCTATCCCGCTATTTTCCCGACCAATGCACCAAAATGAAGCAGAGAAATAACAAGGTCCGCACAGACTTACTGGTTTGAAGCGAGGTTTACTTTATGGTACCATAAGCAGAACCCAGTCGGGTTCAAAATGACTGAGTTAAAATCATTCTACATACAGACAGTTTTATTCACACAGAAAACAAGCAGGCAGGCACGCAGGCTTATCTGATTTCAAAGCGTCCCTCCTCCACTAAATTCCCCCTGGTAAAATTCCATGACGAAGTTTCCTTACTTATCTATATACAGCAAGTCGCCTGTAGGAGGCTGTTCCCTTATCTAATTTTACAGCTGGAGCTCACACCCGCTGGGCGGTAGAGTCAGTTTCTGAAGGCAGTTTTACAACAGAACCCTTAGTTTGAAGACAAAGCATATTTTTACTCAATATGACAAATATTATTATTATTTGGGGTATTAATTAATTATTCAGGGGCTGCCCCTTCACAGGCTCTTTTTCTAGCAAGGGCTCCTCTGCATATTAGTCCACGCCCCCCTGATATAGCCAATCCTCCAAGAGCTTAGAGGGCTCTTAGTACAGGGCCTACTGTAACCTCCAGGAGGATTGGCTACATCATGGGTGTGTGGCCTAATATGCAGAGGAGCTCCTGCTAGAAAAAGAGCCCTGACTGGGGTATATCTGCGCTTAACAAGGGACAAGATCCTGGACAAAACTGGTGCCATCAACAATAGCTCACTTCTCTGACTCCCACATCATCTGAGTTTAGTGCCCTTTAAATGAAAGCACAAAATGTCCGCTCCTGTAAGCAGGATGTATATTGCTGAATCCCAGCTTTGTGAAACTACTGTAAAACAAGGAAGAAGAAGGCGAATGAAGAAAAAGAAAAGAGAAGCCATGTTTGATCAGGCCAGTAGCCCATCCAGTCCAACCCTCTGTGCCACACTGTGGCCAAAAAAATCAGGTCCATCAGTGGGGCCAAGACACTAGAAGCCCTCCCGCTGTGCCCCCCCAGCGCCAAGAATACAGAGCATCACTGCCCCAGACAGAGAGTTCCAACAATACTTGAAGTCTCAGAGCAGCTTACAATCTCCTTGCCTTCTTCTCCACACAACATTTATTTATTTATTTGTTTGTTTGTTTGTTACTTTCAATTTATATCCCGCCCTCTCCGCAAGCGGACTCAGGGCGGCTTACATCATAAAATATAATCAATCCAATAAAACATATAAAACCATAATTTACTTATATCAATTTTAAAACCATTCTATAGCGCTGTTTCAGTACAGTATAGGCGGTATTGAATTCTCGACTGTGATCGCCAGCATTCTATAAAATGTCCGGTGGCAGCCCTTTTTCAGTCAAACAGCAAAAGCCTGTTTAAACAGTTCGGCCTTACAGGCCCTGTGGAACACAGACAGATCCCGCAGGGCCCTTATGGCTTCTGGAAGGGTGTTCCAAACAGACACCGGTGAGGAAGGTGGGGCTGAGAGAGTCCTGAGAGAAGTGTGACTGACCCAAGGTCACCCAGCTGGCTTTATGTGGAAGAGTGGGAAATCAAACCCAGGTCTTCAAATTGCAATCCACCATTCTTAACTACACCGAACTGGCTCTGTTTAATTTAATTTACATGGGATAAGAAATGATTATGTAGGGTTGCCAGGAGAAAGGTTGGGGAACTAGGACATGGGGGCATGTGACATTGCCAATGTCATTACATCATTTCTGGGTACAACCTGGAAGTGACAATGGGCACCTCTAGGAACGGCTGGAAACTATGGCAGCAATCAAAGGGAAGCCTGGCACCAATAATTTCAGAGGCTTCTACATGCATTAAAAAGCAGCACAATAAGCACACAGATACTTTTTCCTTTGTCTCCTTGATTAGTGTTATATCAAGCAAAGCAAACATATTTATATCTGATTATATCATGGGAAACTGAAGGTCATGTCCAGCTAAGTGCTAAAAGTAGATACAGAAGAGGAAACAGATTTCCCCTAGATTTATTTTTAAAGCATCCTTTAAAAAAACCAGTATACTTCCAAGCAAACCAATCTCAGGAAGTTAAAAAAATATACAAAATGCTTATCTATCAATTTTTTGTGAATTGAGTCTCTTTGGGGAATTTGTTTTAATCTCATCCAGAAAACACAGGCCAACGGCTTTTGAACAAGCAGTGTGTTTCTCTCTCTCTTACTTGCATCACTATGTAGAAGACTGAGGTGATAAAATGGACTCTAGGTGGCAGGACAATGGAGGGGTCTTCTGGAATGTTCCTCTCTGTTGTAGTTTTTTAAACTCTATCAGATAGGGTTGACAGGTCCCTTCTGGAAACTGGTAGGGGTGAGGGGGACTTACAGGAGCAGGTGGGATGCCCAGCCATCATTGTAATGGCATGTCTACATCACTTCCAAAGCAAACAGGAAGTGGCATCATCATTCAGTGACATCAGGGCAACGCTCTGGAATTTGGGCAAAAACTTTATGGTAAATTTGGCTTCTGCCATAGTGTTTTTGCCCAAATACCAGAATCCCACCTCGACGTGATGACAGAACTTCCTGGTCACACAGGAAGTGATGTAAATATGTTGCTGCAACATTGACCAGGATGTGCTGTTTTTCTGGCTAAGTCCCCCCCTCCACCTGCAAGTTGATCAGCAGTGGGGTGGTGGGACCTGGCAGCATCAGGGGACTCCCACCTCCACTAGGGCAGGGGTGGCCAACGGTAGCTCTGCAGATTTTTTTTGTCTACAACTCCCATCAGCCCAGCCAGCACGGCCAATGGCTGGGGCTGATGGGAGTTGTAGGCAAAAAACATCTGGAGAGCTACCGTTGGCCACCCCTGCACTAGGGCATCTGAAAACTCTAAAATCCACATAGCTCAAGGGGGGGGGCAGCTTTCTCCCTGCTGTGATTGTTTTTGTTTGCTTTTTTAATTGCATGGAGTTCTTAGTTATACAAAGGAGCATTCCAACCTGGAACATACTAAGGTTGCGAAATTGCCTGTGGCCTCTGGCAGGGGACTTTTTTGGTGCACGCTGTGCACACGCAGCGTGATGACGTCACTCAGAAGTGATGTCATCATGCTGGTGACATTGCTCACTGGCCACTCTGGGCATTTACTCTATCATTTTCTCAGATGCTCTAGCAACTTGGGAGGAAAACTAGTTTTCCAGTGTTTGGGGTATAGGCAGAACAATTGTTAAAAGAAACTGCACTTTTTAAGAGTTGACTCAAAAAAATACCAATAGATTTTTTTAAGGAGAAGTCAACCTAAATTTGGAATATTATAAACCTGCCTCTCCTTTCATAGATGTTTATATTTTTATATGTTTAAAAGGTTTTCAAGTGTGTGCTCTTTGACTATGACTATAGGCCATTGAAGAAGGCACATCAAGCCAAAAATGCATTTAGCCTGTTGGTTTTATGTACAAAATCCTTTTGGTCTGTAGCTGAGTTCTGATGTATTGACTGTCCTGTTGGCTTCATGTACAAAATCCTTTTGGTCTATAGCTAAGTTTTGATGAGGTGATATTACTGTTCAACAATTGCATTTTATTTTTTTTAATGTATTCTCCATATTTTTATTGTCATAGAGCGTTCGGAAATAACTGGTTCAGGAAGTGTTAAATGCATATCCTTGCATTACTTGCATTATCCAGAATCCAGACACCTTTTGAGTTTTCATGTGTTAGTTCCAATGATCATGGTATCGGAGCGATCGACTCACACTTTCATTTTTTGTTTTCTTCTCATCATGGTTCCATCTGTTCACATTCACACTGAGGATTGATTTTCTGCTTTTTTCCAGGTTGCTGGGTTTCTGTGCGCATGCGCTGAAGCATTGCAGTGTTTCAGCAGACTCAACAAAGCTGTGCGATCCCCACTAAAGTATATTTCTCACCAATCACACTAAAGGTCATTCCTGGTGTACATGTCTCACCTGCAATGTGGGAGGAGAAGGTAAAGAAAAACTACTTTAGGAAAGAATGAAGGGGGGGGGGGGACAAGGAAAAACCAGGACAGCACAAGGATGTTAACAGGGCTTTTTTGGTAGAAAAAGCCCAGCAGGAACTAATTTGCATATTAGGCCACACCCCCTGACACCAAGCCAGCCGGAACTGTGTTCCTGTACATCCCTGCTCAAAAAAAAAAAATCCTGGATGTTAACAAAGTTCTCTGGATACAAGGAAAACAAAACCCTCATAACATCAGGAAATGAAAATGAAACATTAAGGCAATCTGGAAAATACCCCTGTGGGCAGATCCCTTTTTGAACCTTAGGGAAGAAAAAAGTAGGATTAAAGTTCAGAATGGACAATTGAAGAATGACAGTTTGGGGGGGGGGGGAATTCACCATTGAGGATGTGCAGGGCTTTTTTGTAGCAGGAGCTCCTTTGCATATTAGGCCACACACCCCTGATGTAGCCAATCCTACAAGTGCTTACAAGGCTCTTTTTTGTAAGCTCTTGGAGGATTGGCTACATCGGGTTGTGTGGCCTAATATGCAAAGGAGCTCCTGTTACAAAACAAGCCCTGAATATGGGATTGTGACAGTATTCTGGCTAGGGCTGTGGGAAATTTGTTAAGAAATCCAGGGATTCAGAGAAAGGTTAAAAGATATTATTTGTAGAAGATATTATCTTGTTAAAAGATATTATTGGGAACAGTTGGAGAAGTTAGAATGCTGAGATAATGACAGAATTACACCACAATTCTAAGCAGAGTTACACATGTCCAAGCCTACTGATTGCAATGCACATGAGCAACAGAGCATCCACAAACTAGTTTTCTGACCAGTTTACCCAACATGTCCCCTGCATTTCCCTCCTCATGCCACCTCAGGGCTTTTTGAGAGCTTAAGCATTATTAAATAGTATAGCGTTATAATGCTATAGCAATCACCATTTTTTACGAAACAGACCTCCAGGAGACGCAGCAGATAAAATGGCAGCCACAGAGGTGTGACAGAAGGAAAACAGTGCTGAAATGTGCACCTTCTTGTCCAGATGGCGTGGTAATGCCCTCGAATGGCTGTCTTAGAAGATTGCAGCAAAGCAGGTGTGTAAATGCCTATGTGGAGGACAGAGAAAGGACTAAAAGGTAAAGGTAGTCCCCTCAGGGGGGAAATGCAGGGGCCTCTCCTGTACAAGCACCAGATGTTTTAATGGCAGACTTTTTATGGGGTGGTTTGCCATTATCTTCCTCAGTCACCTACACTTTACCCCCAGCAAACTGGGTACTCATTTTACCAACCTCGGAAAGATGGAAGGCTTAGTTACCTGGGGATTGGCAACCCTAATACCTGAAGTTCGTTTGTACTGTGAAAAGAGTTTTATGTAGTCATGTCAGGTGAAGTAAGTTGAAGTAAAAGTCTATTTTAAAAAAGACTGGAGAACAAGGGAAAAATAGATGCTAAAGCTAAACTGAGAGGATAATAAAATCCTTAATAATGAAAACATGGAGATTATGGGCGCTTTGAAACATGCTAAATAATGCAGTTTCAATCCACTTCACCAACCATTGCATGTGGATTTTGCCATTTCATACAGCAAAATCCGGTTGCAAAGTGCATTGAAAGTACTTTATTTATTGTGTGAAAGCTAAATGACAGCCTAACTGGGTGGTGGGGGGGAGGAATGCAGTCTGATTAATGGTCCAAGAGCTTCCAGGAGAAGTGAAATGTAATATAGTGACAGGGGTCGTGGATGTTCAATAATGTAATGTTCACTTTCTTTTATAGTCACAAAAGAAGAATATAGAATTAGCACTCAGTAAAAGATTTGTTTGAGAAATATCTACATTTAGAAGGCAGCACACTTTTTTTAAGGCCAAATTGTCCTGAAATAATTTCTTTAACTACTGAAAGAAGCACACTGGACTCCATACTGATACCTAAAGGGTTATCTAGGCGGGTAGCCATGCTTGTCTGAAGCAACAGAACAACGTTAGAGTCTAAGATTGTAAGTTTGACCTAAAGGATTAAATTTGTCTTTAGCATTGCTTTAGCTTCTGTAAGGAAAAAACTGTCAACTGGATACCAGAACAGGGTAAAGTTCTTCCAATGACATATAGCTACTGATCTTTTACTCTTTTCGAAGAACTACTGCAAGACAAACAGGTTTGTAACATTCAGCAGATACAGGGAAAAACCCAATATCTTTCATTTTGAGCCAAAACCCATTGGGTGCTGGACAGCGTTATCTTATCCGTCTTCTTTACAAGGAGTTCCGCTTCCTCATGCAACCTCAAGGACAGAATAAACTCTAGTGGTTTCGTATGTGACTGATATTTTAGGAGCTGGATTGTAACTTTTAATGCAATATCTCATTTATATAATTTTAACTATACTTATGTAAACTCGTATATTGTTGTTAAATATTACAGATTTCCCAGATGAAGCCTGTTGGCCTAACACATAGAGAGTTCTTTCTTTAAAAAATTTAACTGAGTAATAAAATAGCGTATATTTTACCTGATTTTGCACCATTGGCCTTGGTCTTATTTTTTTAATCTCCTATGACTGGTGCTGCTCTTTATTTTGTTGTCACAAACTGGACAGACTGCAAACTGAAATGAACTGCATTTTCCAGGTTTATGTCCATCCCTACATTTAGGGCTACCGAGCTCCCAGGCCTGGCAGGGGTTCTCCCACTCAGGAGGTCCCCAACCTGCCAGCCCTCACTGGGCCAGCGGGAGGATCCCCTCCCAATGTCGCCAGCACAATGATGTCACTCGCAAGTCAACTCTATGGCACCATAGAGTTTCCCTCTCAAAATTGCTAGAGCATCCGGGAAAATCACAGAGTGACGTCACCGGTGTGATGGCATCACTTGTGAGTGACATCATTGTGGCACGCGCACCTAGTGCACTCAAAAAAAGTCCCCCACTGGAGACCACGGGGGACTTGGCAACCCTACCTACATTTGAGGGAGAAAGAGAAGAAGGGTGACACTTGCTGGGAGAGAGTCCCTCTGATGTCTGGCAGGGGAAGGCAGTCATGTCTTAAACCAGCATAACTAAGAAAATTGTGCAACCATGTTGGATTAGGGTTGCCAAGTTCAATTCAAGAAATATCTGGGGACTTTGGGGGTTGAGCCAGGAGACATTATGGGTGGAGCCAAGATCAAGGCTGTGACAAGCATAATTGAACTCCAAAGGGAGTTCTGGCCATCACATTTAAAGCACACCTTTTCAATTCCTTCCTTCCATAGGAAATAATGAAGGATAGGGGCACCTTCTTTTGGGGCTCATAGAATTGGACCCCCTGGTCCAATCTTTTTGAAACTTGGGGGGTATTTTGGGGAGAGGAACTAGATGCTATACTGAAAATTTGGTGCCTCTGCCCCAAAACACAGCCCCCCCAGAGCCCCAGGTACCCGCAGATCAATTCTCCATGATTTTCTATGGGAATAAATCTCCATAGGGAATAATAGAGTTCCCAGCAGACATTTTCCTCCCCTCCCCCCGCTTTCTGACGACCCTGAAGCGGGGGGAGGGTCTCCAAACCGGGGGATCCCCTGCCCCCACCTGGGGATTGGCAACCCTATGTTGGATCCCCAGTCTGCCACTGACTAGGGCTGTTTCTCCACCAGGGTGGTTCTCTGTAGTCGTCAGGCTACTAATGTGACAATGTGTGAAATTGACCTTGCAACAGGGATTCCACATGGCATAGAAAGTTTGAGTCCAGGGGCACCTTTAAGACCAACAAGGTTTTATTTGTGGTAACATCTTTCGTGGGCAAGTACACTTCATCAGATGCTTTGTTCTGCTGCTTCAGGCCAACACGGCTGGAGTATTCGACACCCATCTATTTTATTCAAGCTTTGACGTGCATGCACACTTCTTCAGATACATTGAAATGGAAGTATTGGTATCTGAACATATCTGCACATGAAAGCTCATACCTTGAACGAAGCTTCGTTGGTCTTAAAGGTGCCACCAGACTTAAACTTGTTTTGATGCTGCGGACTCACCTGAATCTATCTACATTGAACAGAGTAATCTAGGGGTGTCAAACTCATTTGTTGTGAGGGCCAGATCCGACATAAATGAGACCTTGTCGGGCCGAGCCATGTTGGGACAGGCCATATGTGTAGCTATGTAACATTAGGTAGCAGAGATATAAACTTTATAAAGGACACAGACAAATACAATTAAAGATTTTTTTTTTAACTTAAAATAAAACATGCTTAAAACATTAGCACTCATTGGTCTTAAAGGTGCTTTCTGTGTATCTCTCTCATGGGATCCAAGGAACTGGGCAAAGGAAGCTCTGGATCTTTCCGTCCTTCCCCAGGGGACCAGGAGAGGGAGGAGCCTCAGCGAATAGAAGGAAGAGAGGCTTGGCTCAGTAGCTCTTCTGTGCAATTGAGAGAGGCTGGCAAAGCAAGCGCCGCCTCCCCACCTCCTCCCTATGGGAGGAGCCTCAGCCAATAGAGAAAATAGAAACTTTGCTCTTTGGCTCCTGTGTGACTGAGCAAGCTGTGCTGCAGAAGGAGAAGGAAGCAGATGACAGCCAGTTGCTCGGGGCCTGATAGGAACCCTCTGAGGGCCTTATTCGGCCCCCGGGCTGCATGTTTGACACCCTGGAGTAATCCTTTTTCTCTGTTGTTAGTTTTGGTTTCCCTTTTGTACCCAATGCCCATTGAAGCCCCCTCCCTGCTATGTTCTTATGTGACGCTCAAGAGTCTCTGCTGTCCCTGTTTTAATTAATAATCTTCCCTCTTCAAAAGGCAAGTTGAGGTATGGAGGATTCTCTTCTGTTTTTTCCTTTAGAAACCTCCACAAGTTGCATAGGAATAACATACATAATACTTTCAAAATTAAAAACTCGCCTCATATTTACAGAGGCATCTTTGGAGATCCTCTGCCCCCTATTTCATCAAGAAATGCAAAGAGTATTTGACCAGCTCTTCACCAAAGTCCTGCAATTATATTGTTTCCCTCCCATTCAGACACAGGAAACTGTTCATGCTATCAGCATCCTGCCCAGGAAACCCCTCCCCCTTTTTTGCATTTTTGTATTTTGCGTGTGTGTGTGTGTGTGCGCGCGCGCGCACCTGGAAGTCATGGCAGGCTCTGTGATTAACCCCCTAACCCATACTGGGGGCCTGGAGGATATTCAGGGATGTGGCTGAATAAAGCCTGCCTCTGTCTTCCTGACTGCTGGTATTCCAAGGAAGTCTTTCATCCAAGTACTAGCCAGAGTCGTCCCTGCTTAGTTTCTGAGATCTCATGAGATCAGACTTGCTTGGGCTATCCAGGTCAGAGTGGAAACCCCATTTTTAAAATAGGAATTACCTGAGGAGCCACTGAGAATGGTTGGAAATGAGCTAGACAGGTGAACGTTTATATTGTGTTATTAGCAAACATAAAAGACATGATTCCTCATAAATAAACCATCACATAAAATAAAGTACATACCACTATATTGCTACATTTCATCTACTGAATCAGAGAATATCTCTGACGTACATGGGACATCTTTGTCTAGAAGAGCAGCCAGAAGGGCTTTTTTTTATAGAAAACGCCCAGCGGGAACTCATTGGCATATTAGGCCACACCCAGGGCTCTTTTTCTAGCAGGAGCTCCTCTGCATATTAGGTCACGCCCCCCCCTGATGTAGCCAATCCTCCTAGAGCTTACAGTAGGCCCTGTACTAAGAGCCCTCTCAGTTCTTGGATTGGCTACATCAGGGGGCGTGGCCTAATATGCAAAGGAGCTTCATTTTTTCACATAGGGCTTCTCTGTAGAAAAGCCCAGCAGGAACACATTTGCATATCAGGCCACACCTCCTGATGCCAAGCCAGCTGGAACTGCATTCCTGTGCATTCCTGCTCAAAAAAAGTCCCAGCAGCCGATGCTTTGGTTGAGCTAGAGAGGTTAACAGTCTGGTTTGTTTCTTATGTCTGCATCTATGAACACTATGCCTCAATGTGCAAAAGCACTGAAGGTCAGTGTGGAAAATAATATATATTTTTTGTGAAAAGGATGCAGATAACCACAGAGAACATTTAGATAACCTTACAATAGCTTTGTCTCAAGATGCTGAACTTGCTGTCTTCCCTAAGATGTCTGTAGATCTCAAATGACAGCATTGTGCATGTCTTCAGTTGAAATCTCTTCCTCATTCGTGGTGCAAATGCTCAACAAAAGCATCAAAAGGTAAAGGTAGTCCCCTGTGCAAGCACTGAGTCATTACCAACCCATGGGATGACATCACATCGTAATGTTTTCTTAGCAGACTTTTTACGGGGTGGTTTGCGGGAAGACTTCCCCAGTCATGACTTTCCCCCCAGCAAGCTGGGTACTCATTTTACTGACCTTGGAAGGATGGAAGCCTGAGTCAACCGTGAGCCAGCTACCCAGGGCTGGCCCTAAACTATCTGGCACCCTAGGCAAGGATAATTTCTGGTGTCTTCCCCCCCCCCCACACACACACACTGATAATGCCATCGAGTCACATGGGGGCACCCAATTTGGCACCCCCAGAAGGCCGGCGCCCTAGTTTGCCGAGCAGGGCTGCCCTACGGCTACCTGAACCCAGCTTCCACTGGGATCGAACTCAGGTTGTGAGCAGAGCTTGGACTGCAGTACCGCAGCTTACCACTCTGCGCCACGGGGCTCCTCAACAAAAGCATACACAGCTTCAAATTATGCATTCTAACTTTCCCCCACGATGAAGAATGTCCCAGACCTTTCACAGAAGTTGCTTCCAGTATGCTATGCAAAAGATAAAACAGTAGCATCAGTGTGCAACTTTGGCAAACTAAATTGTTCTCCAGTGTTAATATAATGACTACCATGTTTTCCCTTTGATTGTGACCTTCTAAGGATCCTGTTTGATGCTAGAGAGACATTTGATCAACTGCAGATTCTTATGTTTTCAGTGGGTGGTGGCCATTTTCCCTAAGTACAACCAGATATCAGTCCCACCCAGCAACATCTAATCAGTTTACATTTGTCTGGCATTCTGCACAGGACAAACCCAAGGTCACAACAACACAGCCTGCAACATCCTTTGTTTTCCCTCCCTTTCTTTACTTGTAACATCCAGCCTGATCTGACATTCAGGCAAGAACTCAAAAGCTTGCATTCAGTTTTGTGTTATTTTGGCTGGTGGTTCTAATAAGGGGTATTACATGGCTTTTAGTTTTGGATTGCTCTTTAAACTAGCGGTGTCAAACATGTGGGCCAGGGGCCGAATCAGGCCCCCAGAAGGCTCCTATCAGGCCCCCGAGCAACTGGCTGTCATCTGCTTCCTTCTTCCTCTCTTTTACTTCCTTCTGCATCACAGCTTGCTTTGCAGGGCTTGTTCAATCACAAAGGAGCTACAGAGCAAAAACACTATTTTCTCCATTGGCTGCAGCTCCTCCCTTGTGGAGGAAGGGGGGAAAGCAGACCTTATTTTTCCAGGCTTTCTCAATCGCACAGCAGAGCTACTGAGCCAAGCCTCTCTTCCTTCATTGGCTGAAGGTCCTCCCCCTCCTCGTCCCCTGGGGAAGGAAGGAAAGAGCCAGAGCTTTCTTTGCCCAGTTCCCTGGATTTTAAGCATGTTTTAAGGTTTTTTTTTAAAAAAAGTATTTATTTGTGTTTGTGTCCTTTATAAAGTTTATGTCTCCCTACCTAATCTTAAACAGGTATACACATGGCCTGGCCCAACATGATCCCACCCAACTTGACATGGCCCAGCCCAACAAGGCCTCATTTATGTCAGATCCGGCCCTCATAACAAATGAGTTTGACGCCCCTGCTTTAAACCCACAACCTATTTTTCAGTGAAATCATCATTTCTCCATATCAGCATTGGATCATTCCTCAGCATATTAGAAAATTTGGAAATTTTTCATTTCAAGGTTTTTTAAAAAAATTCACAGCAACTTCTGCTCCACTTTCTGGAACTCTCTTACACAGAATATGCATTCCCCCCTTCCTGATGAAATTCCAATGTGAGAACTATGGAATGAAGCGGCAACACTACAGTATGGAACTGCAGGAGTTGATGACACGTTGATTGATATTTTGGTCATTAGGTGGTCTTTGGATTGATATCAATGCAATGAACTTCTGGTAACCACCAACCCCTGCGTCATTTGTTGGTGCACCAGGAAACTGAGACACAGATTACTTTGATCTCATTTGCTGCTTTTGCAGCAAATATTTCATACGCTTTGGGCGAATTTTGCTGGAAAATTCATATATCTTTTCTTCATCAGGCTTATCACCCCATGTGTGGGTCACGCTTCCTTTCAGAATCCATTATATTGTTCCATTGTCAAGAGGCTGTTTCTGCTTACAGTGCATTTGTGTTTCTCCCGTCATTTTGTTTTTCTGTAACAATAAGAATGTCTCTGTCAATTTTCCTAATACCACAATGACATCAGGGCTGCAGAGGATATTTACTTTAACGCTACACTCAAATGAGCCTTGCCTTAAGCCCGTTAACTCCAGAAACAAAGGATCTAATCACTTTCAGCTCTCATCAAATAGAAGTTCAAAAAAACCCAAAAAAGCCAGAGCTGTGTTATGAACACCAGCAATGCATTATCTAATGTAGTAGTGAGAATTGTTATGAACTGAGTACATTTGTGGCTAAACCCATGCAGAAAACAAGCATTTTAGGATACAGGATTTGTAGAAAATGGCAGCACATCTCCATCCCAACAGAATTGCATGGAATGAGTAGATCTATAGTAGGGTTGCCAGCTCAGGGGATGGGAACTTTCTTGTGATTTGAGGCGAGGCTTGAGGAGAGAGGGGTTTGGGGAAGAAGCTAACGCAAAACAAGGGCTCCAGTACGACCTTGTTCTTTTATGGACTGCTGGCTGCACATATCAAGAGATATTGAACAGTTTTATATCAAATTTATTTTACCTGGATCTTTTAGGATGATTTTGGCATTAATTTGCGGAAAAAAACTGAACTAGTTTCCAATGATCACGTTCCTTGTCTTTCATAGAGGACTAATTGCATGGTCTACATTGGATTAATATATTTATTGGCCCTGTTCAGATGCACAGTATAATCAGATGTCACTGCTGTTTCCTTCAGGATTTAAAGTGGCTAATCAGACAGCAACATCTGCCTCCCGGGATTAACTCGTGGTCGCCCCCCCAAATCCTTCTCGGAACCAGATTATTTTGTTACCTGCTCCTTTGTGGTGTTTTTTGAGTTCTCCGGTTTCACCTAGTAGTTTTCTCCGTCTGGATAGTTCTGCTGCGATATTAACCAACTTCCTGATGTGTCTGAAGGCTGTCCCAGAGCAAAAGGAGCCTAAGACATCCAGTTTATGGTCACCATTTTTTTTTACTACTTAGCGATATGCGCATAACCACATAATGTTTTAACCTATGTGCAAGTGCATAATGCGCGCATGCACATAATAGTGGAAGAAGAAAAGAACTGCATGGTGCTGTCGTGTGGACGGCAGAAGACAGTTTCACCGCGGAGTGATTAGAATTGCAGTATGGCAGTCTGATCGATAATATCCGGGACAAAGATATTCGGAACAGAACTGGGCCAGTTTAACACAGACTCAACACGCTGTGTGAACAGGGCCATAGTTTATTGTTTATACCATGGGTGGCCAACAGTAGCTCTCCAGATGTTTTTTGCCTACAACTCCCATCAGCCCCAGCCAGCATGGCCAATGGCTGGGGCTGATGGGAGTTGTAGGCAAAAAACATCTGGAGAGCTACCATTGGCCACCCCTGGTTTATATAGTTTGCTTTGTTTCCTTGTGTGGAGGCTGGTTTTCATGGAAGCCTAGTGCTTGGGATTTCTCTGCCCACCTGGAGGCTGTCATCACTACTCCATAGTCAAAAGGCAGGGTAGGCCAGCATTGGGTGAGACGCACACCAGCTTTGTCTCCTGGCCTGGCTCTTTGGGGGGCTTCTCAGATCTGTTCCCAGTACTGCCGGTCCACCCCATGGCCGGTAGACCCACAGCTTGTTGGGAATGTGGGAGAGTTTATGTTTCTCTTGCTGCTTCCTCTGGCTCTCCCCATGCCTCTGTTGGGGCACCGAAGTCTGGGTCCGGTCAGACACCAGACAATAGCATTTATTGGCATGGAATTTATGACATCTTTCTATGGTCCCAAAGAGCCAAACTGGATATTATTCTGCAGACAAACCTAACCTACCCCAGTTCAAAATGATTCAATGAAAAGCAGTCACAGGGAACTGATAACTTAAGCTTAGGAAAAGAGCGTACATGGGTGCTTAACTCTTTCTGTTCTGTGTCTCTCCACAGTGGGTGGAATAGCAGCTGGGAACTGGAAGTTAAAGCAGAAAGACAGCAAGAGGAGAAAGGGTTAAAATCCCCCGTTGTTCCTCCATGCAAATAGGCATCCTTTCACTGGCTCCTTTTCAAACAGATGTGTCTGACATACAAGCATCAAACATGCGTTTAGCATTCCTAAATGTATTCATTTTCTGTCAGCTTCAGTGAGAGCCTGCATGGCAATTAGAGTCAGCCAGGGCCAGTCTTGTTTGCCTTCACTGGAACAATCACATTTTTCTTCATTTTTTAAATTCACAAGTAACAATCAGAATTCATCATCTCTCCATTTTAGGGATGCATCTGGAATCAGCAGACAACGAATGCAATGAGACCATTTCCCCTCAGCTGGAAGAGCGGCTGCATGAGACCGATATGGGAGCTGCATTTGTATAAATAGTCAATTTGACTCATGGCCAGCTGAAGCTGCTTGTTAGACAGGAACCACACTTCAGTTCAATGTTTATTGTTACGGCTGCTCTGAGGAAAATTTATCTATAAGACAAACCCTTTCATAACTACCACTCAAGAGCAGAGAATTAGGGCATTAGGGGCCCATGATATCGCTGGCAGAGGCTCCCCGTGGGCAAAAAAAGGCAAGAGAAGACTTCAGTGAGGAAGGAGAATTGGGTAGAATTGCTCCACTCTCCTCTTCCCTAGTGACATTTCCACTGGGGCCAAGATGGAGCTGGTGGAAGAAGCTCTGCTAATAGAAAAGAAAGAGGGAAGGCAATTTTACCCTTTCCTCACGGTGACTTAACTCATGACAACCCTTTGACTCCTAACAGCGCCTTTTTACAGGTCACAGGAAGTTGCTGTGGGAAGGAGATGGTGGGCAAGGTGTGCTTTTTATGAGGCCTTGCACGCCTGCTGCCAAATGGCCAACACGGAAGTTGAATTATTTCACAAAATTTGTAATTTATTCATTTTAGCTTTAGAAATGTGTGACCTGCCTTTACTCC
Source organism: Heteronotia binoei (assembly GCF_032191835.1). Taxonomy (NCBI): domain Eukaryota; kingdom Metazoa; phylum Chordata; class Lepidosauria; order Squamata; family Gekkonidae; genus Heteronotia; species Heteronotia binoei. The sequence goes on from NC_083238.1 coordinate 43,126,455, forward strand.
AAAAAAGGGGTAGTTTGCAAAAATAAATAAAACTTCAGTAAGTATTCAGTTGACAAAAACACAGTGAATTCATTGGAGTTTCATACACAGGAGGCTACACAAATCCTTTCTCTCAGATATTCTAGTTTACTACATGGAGGGAGTTTAATTTAATATGGGGGAGCACTAAAATGTTAATGTTCCCCACGTATGCAGAAAATGTGCTTCTGTTATGAAGCTCATCCACGGCTCTCCAAGCCTAGGTGTCTTTCAGTGCAGATGTGTGCTCCCATTAGTTGGGTGCGATTAGAGATGAACTGGTCCCATTATCCTTTTTTTTAAAAAAAACAGCTACTGAAGCCATGAATCTATTATATGCAAAGTCAGAGTGTTGGTCCATCTGTCCTAATTGGCAGACATTCCCCATGATTTCAAGAAGACATCTGCTACCCAGTGTTCCCTCTACGCTGAGTTAGTGTGAGCTAGCTCACAGATTTTTAGCCTTCAGCTCACAAATATTTGTCTTAGCTCAGGAAGGACACTACTTTATGCAATAGCTCAGCTCAGAGCACATGAATTTATGCAGTAACTCACAACTTTAATGACAGTAGCTTACAAAGTAGAATTTTCGCTCACAAGAAACTGCAGCTTAGAGGGAATATTGCTGCTACGTGAGGTTCTGTACCCCAAGATGTCAGAGATTGAACTTGTGATGTTTGAGGCAGTAAGCAATTGTTCTAGCACTGAGCTATAGTTTACTTGAGAACAGGAATTAAAAGGGCGGCCAGGTCCCACTCAAGAAATCTGAAGGGACTTTGGAGGTAGAGCCAAGATCAAGGTTGTGACAAGCTCAATTGAACTCTGAAGGGAGTTCTGGCCATCACATTTAAAGGGGCCAGCAGGCCTTTTAAACGCCTTCCCTTTATTGGAAATAATGGAGAATAGGGGCACCTTCTTTGGGGCTCATAGAATTGGATTCCTGGTCCAATCTTTTTGAAACTTGGGGAGGGGGCTGAGGAGTGGCACCAGATGCTATGCTGAAAATGTGGTGCCTATGCCCCCAAAAACAGTCCCCCAGAGCTCCAGATACCCACAGATCAATTCCCCATTATACCCTATAGGGACCAGTCTCCATAGGATATAATGGAGTGCCCAGAGGACATTTCCCTCTCCTTTCTACAATAAATAGTCTGCTAGCTTTCTAGAAGCTTCTGAAAGTGACTGTGCCATACTATCATTCCATGGCCATGATTTAAATTAGTTGCGTAACTGCTGTCCACAGTCTCCAGAGAGGTCCATATTGTCCTCCTTAGAATAGGGCTGTGGGGAGGGGGCAGGGTTAGTTAGATCTCATGTGAATTCTGATTGCCACAAGAATTTATTTCCTCACCTCACAACGGTTCATCCTTTATTTTGCATGTAATATGCTCACATCCGGTAAACCATTACTACAGAGTTTGGCACAGAGTCAAACCTGTTAGATTGTGGCTACTATGTCAGGAAAGTCCCATAAAAATTCTTCCCGCCATAATAAACCAGCCAACCAACTTGCCAGGATAATCTTTGCCTCAGCAGATTGTTTTGTTTTGCCATCTGGATGAGTTGGGCTGTCTTGATGAGCATGAATTATGTTTTATGACGATTTTGCCTGGCAAAGTAATAGAAGAACAAAGAGTCCAGTGGCACCTTTAATACCAACAAAGTTTAATTCTGGGTGGAAGCTTCCATGTGCATACAAGCTTCTATCCAGGTATCCGAAGAAGTCTGCATGCACACAAAGGCTTATACCCAGAATTAAATTTTGTTTGTCTTAAAGGTGCCACATGTTCTATTGCTTCAGATTGACACAGCTACCCACCCCCACCCCGAAAGTAATAGTCAGAGACCTGGCAAGGAAACATGTTTGTTGATTGCAGGAATCGTCTTTCTGTTGCCTTCATCAGAGTCAGGGGAAGTGACAGAGAGATAGGCAGACCCTGAGAAGACATCTGAGGGACATGAAAACCCTGTAACAAACAAATCAGCCCTAAGTGTGCTTCTAATGGCCTTTGATTAAAGGGAATTTGTGCATGTAATTGTAAGGCTGTTTTCTGTATCTTTGTTTTGGGGTGTGGGTGTGGGTGTGCGTGAGAGAGAGAGACAGACAAACAGACAGACAGAGACATGGACCGATTTCCCACTAGCTTTATGCAATTCTCACACTCCTCTTCTCAAAGGGGCTTCCGTCCGATTTCACACTATCTGCCCCGGGGCTGCAACTAGCTTCGCCTTTTTCGCGTGGCAAACAGAAAATGGTTTTTAGAGGATCTTGTTTGCTGCAAGAAAGAGGCAGAGCAAGCTGCAGCCCCGGGGTAGATAGTGTGAAATCTGACGGAAGCCCTGCAGAGAAGAGGAGAGTGAGAGCGGCATAAGGCTAGTGGGGAATCAGTCTAAGAGTCCTGCAATGAGGAAAATAAAGCGGGGGGGGGGGGGAATATCCCAAAGCCTCTCCTATGCTTCCAAGGAAAATGTGGAGAAAGGAGAATTTTAAAATACAAGTCTCCACCTCTACCATACTACCTCCTCCAGGTTTCTTTTGTTTCCATGGCCCACTACCCTGCCTCATCTCTGCCATAGCAGGTGGTTGACTGCTCAGTTCCAGATTTTCTTTGTTCACACTGCATTTTCTCCTATGGTTTTGCCATAGGAGTGGCCAAGCCACATGAGTCAAACCTGTTCTGGATGTCTCACCATTCCAGACCATGTCTCTCTACCCATCTCCTTTGCAGCTGACTACAGTAGACCATTCTGCACGTGATCCATGAGGAATCAGTTGAGCAGATTTCAGAAGTATTAGAAATAACCTAATCAATTTGAACATCAAAAAGGCAAGGCGTATAACATGTATCGTCTCAGGAGCAAACCAGATAGATGCTGGGACAGATGTGGATGATTGCAGCAGTTTTTTTATTATAGAAATAGCAACCACATGGGATCCTGATTTGTGAGGGCCAGCCATAATATGAAGGGAGAAGGGATTTAAACCTTCCCTGTATGACAGCTGGAATGCTGTAGCAGCAAGAGCAGCGTCCCCCAACATAGTACCCTGGGCTTTTTTGTAGAAAAAGGCATCAGGGTGTGTGGCCTAATATGTAAATGAATTCCTGCTGGGCTTTTTCTACAAAAAAGCCCAGCAGGAATTCATTTACATATTAGGCCACACACCCTGATGCCTAGCCAGCCGGAACTGCATTCCTATGTGTGACTGCTCAAAAAAAGCCCTGATGGTACCCATGGATGCCAATGAAGGATCAGGAGGACTGATAAACACCCAGGTTTTCCTTAGTCAGTGTGTGGGTTCATTCCCTCTTCAGGCTTTCATTCTTTTTATCCCCCTTCCTCCCTTTGTCACCTTTATTCCCCTATTTATTATCATCTACTGTGATGCATTTGAAAAATGTGGAAGGCGGTACTGCATTTGGCTTCATATCCTATGGCAGCCATTTTGAATTTGGCTCCACCTCCTCCAGCAGCCATTTTGGGGTGGTGTCCACCACCTCCTCTCAACATTCCAAAAGTGCCCACAGGCTCAAAACGAATGGGCTAGAGTGTCAGATGAATCTCTAGGAGACCTGGCTTCAGATTCCCTCTGGGTATACGTGATCTGGAATCTTTCACTCTATTTCAGTCAAATCTGACTCAGAGGGTTGATGTGAAGGTGAAATTAAGAGAAACCCACATATGCCAACCTGAGTTCATTAGAGGAAGGGAAGGAGGGGGGATACTAGATATGCTAACCAAAACTGACTCCTAATCTCTATGCTGGTGTTAAGTTTAAAGGGGGTGCAAGGGCTTTTTTGCAGAAAAAGCCTGGCAGGAACTCATTTGCATATTAGGCCACATCCACTGAGGTTGCCATTGTTTCACACAGGTAAAAGCCCCCAGCAGTAACTCATTTGCATATCAGGTCACACCCACCGGCACCAAGTCAGCTGGAACTGCATTCCTGCTAAAAAAAAAAGCCCTGAAATGGGAAAACACCAGCAAAGGAGGACATGGAAATTTTTCCATTTCAGGGCATAAAAGAGGAGGTGGCTTCAAAGGATGAAACCAAGTGAGAGGAAGAAATCTCCCATTTCCCTGCAGCATGAATCAGGCCCCACGTGACTGCAATTTCCTTGTAAAGGCATGAAAGATTCTCTAGTGTGGAGATGTCGGACATACAGCCTGCAGGACAGAACCAGGGATCTTCTCCACCCCCCAGAGGAACTGGTCACTGTGCAGGGCAGGGGAAGTGGGAGGATGGACATCAGGGAGATACTTTAAGGAAATACTGTCAGAGTATTTCTTATAGTGTGTCTGAAGAAGTGTGCATGCGCATGAAAGCTCATGAATAAAACTTGAATAAAACTTTCTTGGTCTTAACGGTGCCACTGGAATGCAACTTTGTACTATGAGCAGGGCTTTCTTTCAGCAGGAATGCACAGAAACACAGGGGTTGGATTCCCCACTCCTCCACTTGCACCTGCTGGAATGGCCTTGGGTTGGCTTTAGCTCTGGCAGAGGATGTCCTTGAAAGGCCCTCTCAGCCTCACCCACCTCACAGGGTGTCTGTTGTGGGGGGAGAAGATATAGGAGATTGTAAGCTGCTAGAGAAGGGTAGGGTATAAGTCTGCAATTCTTCTTCTTCGTGTAAGGAGGTGTGGCCTAATATGCAAATTAGTTCCTGCTGGGCTTTTTCTACAATAAAAGCCCTGGCTATGAGAGTGTTAATGTTTTAAAGCAGGGGTGTCAAATTCATTTGTTACGAGGGTCGGATCTGACATAGATGAGACCTTGTTGGGCCGGGCTATGTCAGGTTAGGCCAGGCCAGGTGTCCTTTATAAAGTTTATATCTCCTGTACCTGGCATTATGGCGCACATAGCCTGGCCTGACAAAGTCACATTTATGTCAGATCTGGCCCTCATAACAAATGAGTTTGACACCTTTGCGTCTTGTGTCTTACCTGGTTTGACCCTTAACTTACACAAAGCTTGAGGCCATATAATAGCTTACTCGTGTTACTCAACAGCTGCCTTTTTCCTTGAACGATTTAAATCCAGCAAGCGTGCTGACAGCTCTTGGGGGAGGGGTTTTTCAGAAATCCTGGAAAAGCTGTTGAGGACAAGCAAGGGAAAAAATGGCAAAGGTTCTTCTAGAAGAGACAGCTGAAATCAACGCCAGCCCCCTATGCTCATTTTTCTCTACTCACCTTCCCCTTCGCCTAATTCTCGTGAAAAGAACTGTTCTGTTTGACAGTTTGGCCCCACCACTATTCCCTAAATGGCATAATGTGTGTGTGTTTCTAAAATCCTGGACGCAACAACCAATTCTTGGAGCCCAACACAACTGTGATGAAATCAGGCGCATAAAATACTTGTCACCACCACATGAATGTTTTTTTAAAAAAAACTCTAACCTCCCATTATCCTTCAAACACCCGGAAAGTAATAAAACAAGGGAAAAAATAATACAAATGAACTGAATGCAAATTATGATTCCTTTCAAGCACATTTAGTCTCCAAGATATGTGAAGCCCAAACATTCATTTATTTACTTAATTTGTACCAACTTTCCCCTCCAATGGGGACTCAAGGTAGCGTACATAATTATCCTCTCTTCCTTTTTTATTATCACAACAACCCTGTTAGGTAGGTTAGGCTGGGGGGGTGTGACTTGCCCAAGATCACGTGATCCAGCCAAAATTGTTCACTTAATATAAATGAGTCCCATTGTTTTCTATTGGGAAGGTAACATTTAACTTGTATTGAAATCGATAGGACTTAAAACCCTTTACCAGATGATTCTGTATGTTTGCATTTAATTGAAACTGTCATTTTAGCATGTACGATATTTGACTATCCAAAAGTGTCATACAAAATGTTAATAATAACATGCCAGCGCAGCAAGCAAACATCGAGCAATAAACTGCTATGGCAACTGGCTCACACTTTAAAGGGCAAATTATATTAAAGGGTAAATGATTAATTATGAAGTAAGCGCTTAGGGAATCTATAAACTCAACTTCCAAACAACAATTATTCTTAATATTCTAAAGAACGTAAACAGAGCTGACATACTAGACTGCGTCTTTATTGATTAATAACTGTTCTAGTATTGCTAAATGGAGTGTACATCTGTGCTCCAGTTCAATTAATATAATATATTTTCTAGATCTCTCATTGGTCGGCGTTACTAAGTTAGAGTCAAGAGCCATTTCACAGGAAACACGCTAGTTAATTTAGAACCAGATATCACGGCAACTTCTGAGTGGTTTCACAGTGTGTACTTATAAATCATGTTAACCGGTCAAGAAACTGGGCGGTATCCACTTGTTTTCAAATATTTGTATTTTTGCTTTTCATTTTGTAAGTTGAGGTTTGGGTTGAAGACCCTGAAGCCTCTGTGTTATCTCCTGTAGGACCAAATGGATTTCTAGAGGGGCTGCAACTGGGTTGGTATTATCTAGAGCAGTGGGGGCCATACTGTGGCTCAGGAGCCACACATGGCTCTTTCACACATATTGTGTGGCTCTTGAAGACCCCACTGCCCTGTCGGCCTGCTTGGAGAAGGCATTTTTCTCTTTAAATCACTTCTTCAAGCCAAGTCAGCTGGCAGCTCAGAGAATGCATTTAAAGTTAAATTTACTTTCTTTCCACCTCTCTCTCCCTCATCTATTTGTCTCCCTCCCTCCCTTCCTTCTCTCAAACCTCTAGTGTTCGTGTCCTGCAACTCTCAAGCATCCAATGTTTATTCTATGTGGCTTTTACGGTAAGCAAATTTGGCCACCTCTGATCTAGAGGCAAGAGGCTGATTGGACATTATGCACACGGAGACTAGGGTTGCCAAGTCCTCCCTGATCCAGGTTGGGAAACTCCTGGAGATTTGAGGATGGAAGGCAGGGACCTCAGCAGTAGGGTTGCAAAGTCCAATTCAAGAAATATCTGGGGACTTTGGAGATGGAGCCAGGAGACTTTAGGGTGGAGCCAGGAGACTTTGGGGTGGAGCCAGGATCAAGGGTGTGACAAGCATAATGGAACTCCAAGGGAGTTCTGGCCATCACATTTCAAGGGACTGCACATCTTTTAAATGCCTTCCTTCCATAGGAAATAATGAAGGATAGGGGCACCTTCTTTGGGGGCTCATAGAATTGGACCCCCTAGTCCAATCTTTTTGAAACTTAGGGAGTATTTTGGGGAGAGCCACTGGATACTATACTGAAAATTTGGTGCCTCTACCTCAAAGAACAGGGCTCCCAGAGCCCCAGATACCCATGAATAAATTCTCCATTATTTTCTATGGGAATAAGTCTCCATAGGGAATCATGAGTACCCAGCAGAAAATTTCCCTCCCCTCCCCCGCTTTCTGATGACCTTGAAGCGGGGGGGGGGGCCTCCAAACCGGGGGATCCCCTGCCCCCACCTGGGGATTAGCAACGCTACTCACCACAGAGTACAAGGCCACAGAGTCCACCCTCCAAAGCATCCATTTCCTCCAGGAGAACTGATCTCTTTAGTCTGGAGATGAGCTGTAATTCCAGGAAATCCCCAGGTCCCACCTGGAGGGTGACATCCCTAAATCAGGGGCTGGTGAGGGAAGGCCCATCAAGTTACAGCAGACGTATGGTGACCTCATAGGGTTGCCAAGTCCAATTAAAGAAAAATCTGGGGACTTTGGGGGCGGAGCCAGGAGACTTTGGGGGCAGAGCCAGGAGACATTGGGGGTGGAGCCAGGAACAAGGGTGTAACAAGCATAATTGAACTCCAAGGGAGTTCTGGCCATCACATTTAAAGGGACAGCACACCTTTTTAAATGCCTTTCTTCCATAGGAAATAATTAAGGATAGGGGCACCATCTTTTGGGGCTCATAGAATTGGACCCTCTGGTCCAATCGTTTTGAAACTTGGGGGGTATTTTGGGGAGAGGCACTAGATGCTATACTAAAAATTTGGTGCCTCTAACTCAAAAAATAGCCCCCTCAGAGCCTCCAATACCCACGGATCAATTCCCTATTATTCCCTATGGGAATCGTTCTCCATAGGGAATAATAGAGTGCCCAGTAGACATTTCCCTCCCCCCCACACTTTCTAAAGGGGGGGAGAGCCTCCAAACCAGGGAATCCCCTGCCCCCTCCCTCTCTCACACAAATACTTACTAGATCTTCTTCCTGCAGAACTCTACTTGCTGTGAAAACGAAAGCAAAAGAAAGGCAGAGGCCGTTCTCCATGGAAACTATTACTGACCCTTTCCCATGAAGCCCTTCCTGTTTCCTGTTTCCTGCACAGCCTTAAAGGCACACATTTTACAAGCGGATCAGGAGCTCTACAACTACATGATGCCTACACGCATGTCCCCCCCCTTCCGGATTTTTGGAGAGCGGGGGAGGAGGCTGCAAATTCAGGGGTCACCCGCCAGTGCGGGGGTGGGGGGGTGGGAAGACTATGACCTCATAGGATTTTCATGGCAAGAGACATTTAGAAGTGGTTTGCCATTGACTCCTTCTGCATTGACTCCTTCTGACAATGGAGGCCCAGATAGAAGCCACTGCTAAATCCGCTTTTTCCCATCTTAGGCAGGCAAGGCAGTTGGTCCCCTTCCTGGAACTCGGCGACCTGGCAACAATGATCCATGCAACGGTCACCTCAAGGCTGACTATTGTAATGCCCTCTACATGGAGCTGCCCTTGTGCCGAACCCGGAAGCTGCAGTTAGTGTAGAACGTGGCCGCCAGGTTGTTATTGGGGCTCCTCAGGTAGGAGTACATTCAGCCAGGACTGTGAGAACTGCACTGGCTGCCAATAAGAACATAAGAGAAGCCATGTTGGATCAGGCCAATGGCCCATCCAGTCCAACACTCTGTGTCACACAGTGGTCAAAAAAATTATACACACACACACACACACACTGTGGCTAATAGCCACTGATGGACCTCTGCTCCATATTTTTATCTAAACCCCTCTTGAAGGTGGCCATGCTTGTGGCCGCCACCACCTCCTGTGGCAGTGAATTCCACATATTAATCACCCTTTGGGTGAAGAAGTACTTCCTTTTATCCGTTTTAACCTGTCTGTTCAGCAATTTCATTGAATGCCCACGAGTTCTTGTATTGTGAGAAAGGGAGAAAAGTACCTCTTTCTCTACTTTCTCCATCCCATGCATTATCTTGTAAATCTCTATCATGTCACCCCGCAGTCGACGTTTCTCCAAGCTAAAGAGTCCCAAGCGTTTCAACCTTTCTTCATAGGGAAAGTGTTCCAGCCCTTTAATCATTCTAGTTGCCCTTTTCTGGACTTTCTCCAATTCTATAATATCCTTTTTGAGGTGCGGCGACCAGAACTGCACACAGTACTCCAAATGAGACCGCACCATCGATTTATACAGGGGCATTATGATACTGGCTGATTTGTTTTCAATTCCCTTCCTAATAATTCCCAGCATGGCGTTGGCCTTTTTAGTATAGTATAGTATACCAGATTCGTTACAAGATGCTGGTCATCACCTTTAAAGCCCTATATGGTCTAGGATCTGCCTACCTTAGGGACCATCTCTCCCCACATGTTCCCCAGAGGGTACTCAGATCGGGATCACAAAATCCCCAGGCCGAAGGAGGCCAAATTAAAACCACCAGAGACAGGGCCTTCTTGATTGCAGCCCCCTGCTGATGGAATCAACTGCCAGAGGAAGTGAGGGCCTTGCGGAACCTTGCGCAGTTCCGCAGGGCCTGCGAGACTGTTCTCTTCTGGCTGGTGTTTAACTGACACGGCGCCTGTATTTCAGGGAATTGAAAGAAATGCCGTTGCCTGAAATAGCACCAAACTAATATTCTGTTCTTAACTGTTTTAACCATTGAATATTTTGTTTTACTGTTGAATGTATCATTTTAATACTTATTGATTTTAACTGTCTGTTGGGATTTTATGCTGTGAGCTGCCCTGAGCCTGCTTTGGCGGGGAGGGCGGGATAGAAATTAAATCAAATAAATAAATAAATAGCCACTCTGGACTTCCTGGGTGGTCTCCCATCCAGATACTAGCCAGGGCTGATTCTGCCTAACGGCTAACAAGATTAGGCCCAGGGGTGGCCAGACTTGCTTAACATAAGAACCACATGGAATAAACATCAGATGTTTGAGAGCCACAAGACATGAACATCAGATGTTTGAGAGCCGCAAGGAAGGAAAATAGATGGGAAGGGGGAGGCAGAAAGGTAGAAAGAAAGCAATTTAGAACACATTCTCCAAGTCACTGGCTGGCTTGGCTTGGCAAAGTGATTTAAACAGAAGTGATTTAAACATTAGAAGCCGTTCTTATTAGAAAACGTTCTTATTATGCAAAATCGCTTATGATTCATATAATATATTTTATGAGTAATATAAAAGACCTGGGGTGCGACCAGACGGACCACTTAAAGCGAGACGAAAGAGCCTTTTTCTGGACCGGGGCAGAAAAATCCGACGTGGCGGCATTCACGTGAACGGTCGTATAAAGAGTTGGTCCTGTTAGTGAAAAGCAGTTGATCGATCACACGGTGATGGTGATTTCTGGGAGGGGGGGGCCCATTGAACATGCGCCCAACTGCTTGGAGCTGGGAAATCGAACATTGCTTCAGCGGCAGGGGGGAAGGGGAAAGTTTCCGGAATTAACGTTGCCAATCCAAACCAAGGCACTGGCAGGAATTATTTTCCTAGAAATTGGCAGTGACAATGATATCTTGAAATCCTCACATTGAAAAGAAAGATTTTTTTCCTGTTCTGAAAAGTGGGATAACGTTCCCCCCCCCCCTTCCGATCCTGTGTTGATTGGAGAAGCAGAAGCATCATCTCAGATTCCCGGATGATCTGGCAATGCGCATGTCTGCTGGGGCTTTTTTTCAAAAACAAGGTGGGAGGCAGTATCGCACATGAGCTGTCCAAACAACAAAAAGCCGGTCTTGTGTCGCTGTTTTGAAAAAGGGCCGGACTTTCTGTGGTGTCAAATTAATGCGGCACTGATCTGCAGCAAGTCGGAATGACGCTGGATCACGCTCGATTGCCAGATGTGGATGTCTGAACGAACACACTTAATCCGTCAGCGAGACAGAGCTGTGTCGCCACTAATGATACGTCTGGCCGCACCCATGTAGTGTCTATTTGGTACCCCTCACTTGCTTTGCTTTCTGAAAATGACATCATTCCACAGAATCAATATTATAGAAAGTTGATTTATTTTTGATAGTCCGGTTGCTTATGTATATCATTCAACCAATTGTTAAACATCGGTTAGTTTCAGGTAACACACAATGAAGGTCAGACTTTGAAGGATTGTTTTAGATTAGATATAGCAATGTATCTATTTATGTGTCCATTGGTTTTCTGTTTGATTTTTAAATGTAATACTGTTGGAATAAATTAATATGAAGAAGAAGAATGTCTTCTTCAAGCTTGTTGACAGGGTGGTGGCAGCTTCAAGAGCCACACCATATGTGTGAAAGAACCACAGTTTGGCCACCCTTGGGCTAGCCTGAGATATCCAGTCAGGGCAGAAATCAGGGGTTAATCGTATTCTGCAATTTAAAAATTAGAATGTCATGCAAACACGTGAATGCTTTACGCTTATCCGTTCTTAAAATGGAGCCAAGAATGTTCTATCAAACAACTGAACCTCTGTCAAACACAAAGAAGGAGCAGAAGAGGAAGCTCTTAAGTATTTTCACCTTTCTGACAAGTGGGGTTTGCTATTCAATGGATGCTTGCAGGCTGCTAAGAAGCATTTAATATGGAGATGTAAGCAGTACAGTGCTGTGAATTATTCACAATATGAACTGTTCAGATAACAATCCATTAGTGCTGCGTGTGTTGGAGTAGATGGAGAGGGACTGGTGGATTATATCACGGGTCTCTTCCCTCCCATCTTTTTTTCCCCCTTCATTGTTGCTTTCCTGCACAAGTTATGAAAAAGAAGGCAGAAGCAAGGTCCAAGCATAATCTTTCTGAAATTGCTATACACAAGAGATGGCCCACCTTCTGGGGTTGCCAGCCTCCAGGTGGGGCCTGGAGATCTCCTGGAATTACAACTAAGGTTGCCAATCCCCAGGTGAGGGCAGGGGATCACCTGGCTTGGAGGCCCTCTTCTCACTTCAGAGTTATCAGAAAGCGATGGGGAGGGAAATGTCTGCTGGGAACTCTGTTATTCCTTATGGAATTCCCATAGGAAATAATAGAGAATTGATCTGCGGGTATCTGGGGCTCTGGGGGGGCTGTTTTTTGAGGTAGAGGCACCAAATTTTCAGTATAGCATCCAGTGCCTGTCCCCAAAATACCCCCCAGATTTCAAAAAGATTGGACAGAGGGTCCAATTTTATGAGCCCCCAAAGAAGGTGCCCCTATACTTCATTATTTCCTATGGAAGGAAGGCATTTAAAAAGGTGTGCGGTCCCTTTAAATGTGATGGCCAAAACTCCCTTTGGAATTCAATTATGCTTGCTCCTGGCTCCACCCCCAAAGTCTCCTGGCTCCTCCCCCAAAGTCCCCAGATATTTCTTGAATTGGACTTGGCAACCCTAACTGATGTCCAGACTACAGAGATCAGTTCTCCTAGAGAAAGTGGCAGCTCTAGAGGGGAAACTGTATGGTAGGGATCCCCAGTCTTTTTGAGTGTGTGGGAACCTTTGGAATTCGAACTCATTGTGGTGGGCACAGCCACAAAATGGCTGCTGCAGGAGGCAAAGGCAAATACAAAATGGCTGCCACAGCTTACCTTCAGTGACACAGTGAAGATCCTTGTGCTGTGGTGGCAGCTGCTGCCAAACCAACTTTTAAAAAAAACTGCACAGTCAATCAAATCTCTAATGGCCATTCAGAAACCTTTGTGGGTTAGGGTTGCCAAGTCCAATTCAAGAAATATCCAGGGACTTTGGGGATGGAGCCAGGAGCAAGGTTGTGACAAGCACAATTGAACTTCAAAGAGAGTTCTGGCCATCATATTTAAAGGGACTGCACACCTTTTAAATGCCTTCTGTCGATTAGAAATAATGAAGGATAGAGGCACCTTCTTTGGGGGCTCAGAGAATTGGACCCCCTGATCCAATCCTTTTGAAACTTCTAGCACCCCCCCAGAACCCCAGATACATGCAGATCAATTCTCCATTATACCCTATGGGAACCGGTCTCCATAGGGAATAATGGAGTGCCCAGCAGACATTTCCCTCAAATCCCCCCCCACACTTTCTGATGACCCTAAAGTGGGGGGGGGGGTGCTCCAAACTGGGGGATCCCCTGCCCCCACTTGGGGATTGGCAGCTCTATGCTGGGTTAAAGCCCAGCATGGTCCATTCCACTTTCTAAAAACATTTGGCAGGTGCCAGGAAAAGTGACATGGGCATCATGGCAACCAAAGACATCATGTTGGGGATCCCTGCTCTATGATCTATCATAAATCCCAGGTGAAATTCCTCTCCAAATTCTCTCCTTCACAGGCACAGCCCCTATAATATAGTGAGTTCTTAGGCATTGAAGAGGCGAGATGGTAGTGATAACAAGCTCTTTATTGAGTACAGCATGGTAGGTGGCTGTGCTAACAAGACTGAGGAACGGGGCCTGCTGGACCAACTATATACAACACTGAGTTCCTGTGCTAGCACATGATTGGGTCATTCAAACCAGCAGGGGGCCTGTGATTGGAGCAGGGCAGTTTTGATTTGGATCCTACTGCTCATTGTTCCTAAGTCCCCAAGCTCAGTCCTTCAGGCTCCAATGAGCCAGGCAGGAACACCATTTGGTAACACATGGATTCACATACATAACGGCTCCCAAATCTCCAGGATTTTCCCAGGCAGGAGTTGACAACCCTCTCCCCCTTTCAGATTCCACTACATACATGAACATTTAAAAGATTTAGAAGTGATCTAATCACCATCTAGAAGTACTGAAGGGCTGTATTACAGAGGATAATGTGGAGTTTTTTTCTGTAGCCTTAGAAAGGCAGACCAGAACCAACAGGTTGTAATTAAATCAAAAGAGTTTTTGGCTCAACATTAGAAAGAACTTCCTAACCATTACAGAGGTTCCTCAGTGGAACAGGCTTCCTCAGGAGATGGTGGGCTCTCCTTCTTTAGAGGTTTTTAAACAGAGGCTGTATGGCCATCTGACAACAATGCAGATTCTGTGAACTTAGGCAGCTCATGAGAGGAGCATGTCCATAGCTATGGTGGGACCTCTGGGGGTTTGCCCGTCCCTGCCAGAGCCCAAGCCCCCAGGCCAGGCAGAGATTCTCCCACCCAGGAGGTCCCAACCTGCCAGTCCACATTGGGCCAGCGGGGGGAACCTCCCCTGACGTTGTCGGCGGGATAACATCACCCGCGAGTGATGTCATCGCGCTGGCGACATCAAGCGCCGGCCACTCTAGGCATTTCTGGAGAAACTCTATGGTTTTCCCGGATGCTCTAGCATTTTGGGAGGGAAAACTCTATAGTACAATAGGTACCATATTTCGGGAGGGAAAACAGTTCCCTGCTGGAGGCTGTGGGGGACTTGGCAACCCTATCAGGGTCCCCAACTGGAGGAACAGCTCTTGGAACTGCCCATCATCAGGCTGAGGTGGGAAGAGCCACTTGGCACAGGCAGACTTGGGACACATCCAAGCAGATTCCCTCTTTCCTGCAGCAAGGCCACAGAAGGTGCTGCCACATGGCTGGTTGCTGCTACTAACACTCCACCTTCTGTGGCCATGTGGAGGTTAACTGTGATGGCATCCAACACCATTGCCCCCTGCATCACTGAGAACAAGGTAAGGGCAGGGGGATTGGCTACATCGGGGGTGTATGACTGAATATGCAAACAAGTTCCTGCTACAAAAAAAGCCCTCATCTCCATCCTTTAAATGCTTGAGACTTGGGCCGAAATGAAGGCATACCATGGAAACATTCTGTCAATCACCCATAATTTATTTTCCTCCGCTTTTCCTTGTTCCTGAGGCTGGCCTAAGAAGCCACTTTCATTTAGACCTGCTAAAAATAATCCTGATTTTCCTTAACAGGGACTGACAATTTAAATAATGACTAATGAATTCCCTTGTTGGCTTCGTTTAAGCAAGATAAATCTGTATATATACTAGACCGACTCTGCAATAATTATTCAGTGAAAGCCAGTATGAAGGAGTTCTATGTGTCTCCCTATAAACTGTTCTGCTGTGACCAGGTTATTTTTTGTAGCAGGAACTCCTTTGCATATTACCTGATGTAGTCAATTCTCCAAGAGCTTACAGTAGGCCCTGTAAGAAGAGCCCTGTGGGAATCAGTCTCCATAGTAGGGCTGCCAAGCCCCCGGGCCAGGCAGGGATTCTCCCGCCCTGGAGGCTCCCAACCTGCCAGCCCACATTGGACTGGCAGGGGGAACGTCCCCCAACAATGCCGGACACTCTAGAGATTTGGGAGGGAAAACTCTATGGTACAATAGGTACCATAGAGTTTTCCCCTGCCAAATCGCTAGAGAGTCCGGGAAAACCATAGAGTTTTCCCGGAAACACCTAGAGCAGCCAGCGAGTGATGTTACCAGCGCAATGACATCACTTCCAAGTGATGTCATTGCACCCTGCATGCATTGCGCGTGCGGAAAAAGTTGGGAACCCTACTGCATAGGGAATAATGGAGTGCCCAGAAGAAATTTCCCTCCCCACCCCTACTTTCTGATGATCCTGATGCAGGGGGAGGACCTCCAAACCGGGGGATCCCTGTCCCTACTTGGGGATTGGCAGACCTAGTTGGGAGACTGATGCACAGGTGGGTGGGAGGCATGCAGGTGCAAGAGTATAAAATGGATACTACACTTGATCTTAGCCAAAAGGCCGAGAAGCAACACAATGTATTTACTAAAATGAAAACTCTAGCCAACTTTTTAGAAGATGTTAATCCCCACATTGCTACATGTGCTGCAAATTTCTTAGTAGAAGCCTATAAAATTAAATCTAGGCATACTTCTGTATTTTTATTGCTGGGTGTCTACTTTTGATTAGTATTATTGGCTGCCATTTTAACTGATCGGTTTATGTATTGTTCTTACTATACTTCAGGCCTTTGTACCTACTTTTGATTGTGAATCATGATTGCTTTTATGCCAATAAAGGTCTGGACTGAACTGAGTATAAAACGGGGTAGGAGAGGGAGTCCTGGTGGTAGAGAGATGGGGGTCCCTTGGCACTCTTTGCTCAGGGCCCCACAAAACCTGGAACCACCCCTACTCAGAACAATAGATCCTGCTGTCAAAGGAAACATTGACTCAATCCCACACGAGGCCATTTGCAACGATGTGCTCGAACCCACGCCGAGGATTCGTCCTTATTTTTTTTGTCTCCTAACAGCTCCTTGCCACACAGTAATGAATATGTTGCCAGCCAGAAATAATTACTGAGCTTCCTTCTAGAGCCAGAGCTTGGCCAGAGTCCTAAAGACACAATGGCGTTACCCCGAGGCTGGAGCCCTGGGGATTGTTCGGAGTGTCCAAAAATTCCTCCCTTCGGCTTATTTCCTCCTTTATCGAGGCTGATTAGATAGGTGAGCCTGCCGCTTGGCGCCTGCCCATCCTGTACGTTTTTAATACTAAGAGGTGTAAGGGTCACGGTCCTGTTCGTCTTATATTAGCCTTTCTCATTACACCCTTTTTGAACGGCTTTCTTTCGGTAACCTTTAAAGTTCTTTCGCCTGTCCAAAAATGAACCGGGAGTGTGCTATTAAAATGCCCCCTGAACAATGCTAGGCGCTTCTGTGGAAAGCTTTCAACGTGTGTTTTGTTTGGACTGCAACATGCACTTCGTGTTTTGAAGAGGGCCGCTGGGGGAAGGGGGCATGGGGGATAAAATGCCTGGCGCTCTGAGGAGCCACTCAAGTGGGCTATACATTCAAAGACAGGAAGAAATGTGACTCTGGAACACTTGTTGTCTCTCGGAGCCAAACTATATGTTACAATGAGGGCTTTTTTTGAACAGGAACGCAGTTCCAGCTGGCTTGGCATTAGGGGGTGTGGCCTACCATGCAAATGAGAGAGCCAGTTTGGTGTAGTGGTTAAGTGTGTGGACTCTTATCTGAGAAAACCAGGTTTGATTCCCTGTTCCTCCACTTGCACCTGCTGGAATGGCCTGGAGTCAGCCATAGCTCTCCTAGGAGTTATCCTTGAAAGGGCAGCTGCTGTAGGAGCTCTCTCAGCCCCACCCATCTCACAGGGTGTCTGTTGGGGGGGAGGAAGATAAAGGAGATTGTGAGCCGCTCTGAGACTCTGAGATTCGGAATGGAGGGTGAGATATAAATCCAATATCTTCTTTTTCTTCTTCTTCCTGCAGGGCTTGTTCTATTTTGGGGGTGGAGCCAGGAGTAAGAGTGTCACAAGCACAATTGAACTCCAAAGGGAGTTCCAGCAATCACATTTAAAGGGACTGCATGCCTTTTAAATGCCTTCCCTCCATTTGGAAAAAATGAAGGATAGGGGCACCTTCTTTGGGGGCTTATAAAATTGGACCCCCTGGTCCAATCTTTTTGAAACTTGGAGGGTGTTTTGAGGAGTGGCACTGGATATTATGCTGAAAATTGGGTGCCTCCACCTCAAAAAACAGCCCCTTTAGAGCCCCAGATACCCACATGTCAATTCTCAATTATACCCGATGGGAATCGGTCTCCATAGGGAACAATGGAGTGCCAGCAGACATTTCCCTCCCCACGCACACTTTCTGATAAATCCAGGGCTTTTTTGAGCAGGAACATACAGGAACGCAGTTCCAGCTGGCTTGGTGTCAGGGGGTGTGGCCAAATATGCAAATGAATTCCTGCTGGGCCTTTTCTATAAAAAATCCTATGTGAGACAGTGGTGACATCAGGGGGTGTGGCCTAATATGCAAATGACTTCCTGCTGGGCTTTTTCTACCAAAAAAGCCCTGGATAAACCTGAAGTGGGGGGAGAGTCTCCAAACCACGGGATACCGGCAACCTTTCTGGTCATGTTCGAACAGATGACCACTAATTAAGAAACAAGTAAGCGAGAAAGCAAAATACTTAGGTTTGCCATCTTCAGGTGGTGCCTTGGACAGCAAACATTTGGAGATGGGAGAAACCTCAGTGGAATATAATACCACAGGATCCACTCTCCAGAGCAGCCATTTCCTCCCCAGGAATTGATCTCTCTCTGTCATCTGGACATCAGTTTTAATTCCGGGTGATCTCAAGGCCCCACCGAGAGACAGACAACCTAATGATTTCGATACCTCCAAGTAAGAGTTTCTCATATTTTATTCAGCTTTTATTGCACTGACGATGCAAGCCACTTATCTGATTTTTGATTAGCCGCTCACTTGAAACAATTGCATCAGAGAGGCTGCAATAATGATAAATAAAACATTCCCATTACCTGAGAGGCTCCTAAGTAGCTCCCCCTCCCCCCTCTCCTGGAGGTATTGCATAAAAAAAAAGAAAGAATAAAAAACAAAATATTCTATCATTCCTGGAAGTGGGGCCTTCCTTTTGCTTGTTTTGGCTCCCCGAGCTGCTGTAAAATTAAGAAAAGCAAATCTTTTTTATTGTCAACAATTCTGAGAAACTATGTGCTGTGGAGGGGGGAGGGAGAGAGAGGGAGGGGGAGAGAGAGAGAGAGAGGGCAGATGTATGGAACATAGTATGTTTTCTGATTCACCAAGGATGAAATGATTAGCAGATCCAAAACAGAAAAAGATGCAACAAACAAGTCTAGCGGAGTTGCCAGGTCCCCCCAGCCATCAGTGGGGGAGAGGGGGGTAGGACTGCCAGATCAATGTTCGGAAACTTCTAAAGATTTGGGGGTGGAGCCTGGGGAGGACAGGGACTTCAGTGGAGTACCATGCCCTAGAGTCCACCCTCCAAAGCATCTATTTTCTGCAGAGAAACTGATCTTTGTTGTATGGAGATGAGCTGTAATTCTGGGAGATCCCCAGGTCCCACCTGGACGCCAGCATCGCTATGGCTGCATCATCACTCAGCAGTAACAACAAAATGGGATGTGGCGTTCCATAGGAAAAGGTGCCAGTGGTCTTGCCTTGTGGCTAAGAAGCACAGAAACACAGAAGCGTAGGACTGGAAGGTACCTCAAGGGTCATCTGGTCCAACCCCCTGCCCAACACAGGAAATTCACAGCTACCTCCCACCGCCCTTCCCCATTCCCCCAGTGCCCCCTGCCCTGTGCCTACAGGAAGGTAAACCATCTCCGAAATCCCTGGCCAATCTGACCTGTAGGCTGGAGGTGAGTTGTAATTCCCACGGGATTCCCAGGCCCCATCTGAAAGCTTACATTTTTATCTATTTGCCAAGCAACAACGCCAAAGTGCAAGGAAATTGTTGTCATTGTGATTCTGAGCGGCCTGGATGAGAAATCCCCTCACACACCCATGAATGCGTACCTGGGCCCACATCATAGAGCCACATTTTCATTCACATGGCTTAACATCACATAGGGTGTCTCTCAAGAAAAGACACAAATCTGACATACATAAGTTATAGGTTTATTTGAAAGTCTGGGAACAGGAAGGAGAAGTTGAATATTAACTCAGCAAATTTAACCCTCTGGGAGGGAATTTTTGAGTATTTGTTTTATTTTTTATTTTTATTTTTTTACTCAGAATGTGACACGGGATTCCTTCCCCTTTTTCCTCTCACAACAACCCTGAAAGATAATTGGAGACTGGCCAGAGGACACCCAGGGACCATTTTGGCTAAGTCACCCTGTTTGACCTATGTCTTGCAGGCCTAGTTTGACAAGCCAACCATGACACATAATTAATGATTGACTGATGCCAAAGGGCCTAACTGTTTAAAAGCAATCTGTTACATTTTGCCTGGGGCTAATTATTGGAACCTAGTTGTGGGAACAGAGCACATTAGCCTTGATATAATAAAGCTGAATAATACAAACAAGCTAACAGAAAGCCTCCCATGTTCTGGCTGGGGTCTTTATCTCTGAAAGCAGGCATATGGGGACACAAACACCAGCTGGAAGAGCTGCAGAGATCGTGGAAGGTAGGGGAGGAGGTGGAGAGTCCATCTTGGGCGACGTGTAGAAGCAGAGTTGGTTTTTATACTCCCCTTTCCACCAAGGAGCCTCAAAGCAGCTTACAATCGCCTTCCCTTCCCCTCCTCACAACAGGCGCCTTGTGAGGCAGGTGGGGCTGAGAGAGTTCTGAGAGAACAGTGACTGGCCCCAGGTCCCCCAACAGGCCTCATGTGTCTCAAAGCAGCTTGCAATCACCTTCCCTTCCTCTTTCAACAACGGGCCCCTTGCGAGGTAGGTGGGGCTGAGAGAGTTCTGAGAGAAGGGGGACTGGCCCAAGTTCACCCATCTGGCTTCATGTGGAGGAGTAGGGAACCAAACCTCATTCTTTGGATTAGAGCCCAACATTCTTAATTACTACACCTCGCTGTGGGTAACGTGTAGTTAAGTCGCAGCAGTAGGGTTGCCAAGTGTAACTCAGAAAATACCTGGGGACTTTGGGGGGGGGGAGACTTTGGGGGTGGGGCAGGGAGACTTTCCCATCCCCTAAAATAAATAAATACAAATACAGCAGGGCAGTTCCCCTGAATACAGTCTTCATTCCCTTGTCCCACAGCAGCTGGCTGTACTTCCACTCCCACTCTCTCTCACACACACACACACTCACTCGCACACACTGGGTGGTCTCACTGGGGCAATTTACTCACCTTGGGAGTTGTTGAATGCTGTACACTCAACCAGGGCTCCTTTTTTTAACCCAGCAGGAACTCATTTGCATATTAGGCCACACAACCCTGATGTCACCATTGTTTCACATAGGGCTTTTTGTAACAACAGCCCAGCAGGAACTTAATTGCATATTAGACCACACCCCCTGACACCGAACCAGTCTGAACTGCGTTCCTGTGCATTCCTGCTTTTAAAAAGCCCTGCATATACCTTCCAGTTTAGCTCCTAAGAGTGCAAGTAAAATTCCCTTATCAGGGCCAGTGTAACTTCAGTATATGCAAGCCCTGTGGTGCAGAGTGGTAAGCTGCAGTGCTGCAGTCCAAACTCTGCTCATGACCTGAGTTTAATTCTGGCCGAAGCTGGGTTCAGGTAACTGGCTCGAGGCTGGCTCAGCCTTCTGAAGCTGGTAAAAGGAGTACCCAGCTTGCTGGGGGTAAAATGTAGATGACTGAGGGAGGCAATGGCAAGCCACCCCATTAAAAGTCTGCCAAGAAAATGTCAAGATGCGATGTCACCCCGGAGGCAGAAACAACTGGTGCTTGCACAGGGGACTACCTTTAACTTTTTAACATCAGTATGCATCCATTCTCCTTTGGGTCCTATATTGTTTATTGTCTTATGGAGAGCCAGCTTGGTGTAGGGGTTAAGTGCACAGACTCTTATCTGGGAGAACCAGGTTTGATTCCTCCATTAGAACAGCCTTAGGTCAGCTATAGTTCTCATTGGAGTTGTCCTTGAAAGGGCAGCTTCTGGGAGAGCTCTCTCAGCCCCAGCTACCTCACAGGCTGTCTGTTGTGGGAGGAGGGAGGAAAATGAGATTGTTAGCCACTCTTAGACTCTGAGATTCAGAGTGTACGGCGGGGTATAAATCCAATATCATCATCTTCATCATCTTACAAGTGTAACAGGGACTTCGAATGTTGTAATTTGTACTATTTTGACCTCTGAAGAAGGCTTCTGCAGATTAGGACTGGATTCAGATCCCCACTCTGCTACGAAGCTCTCTGGATGACCTTAAACCAGTCACATCGCAACAAAATGTACAGTCAAAGTAGTCTCCATTCTGCTACCGCTAACTACATAGATGCAACATAGATGTTAGAAGTGGAATTCTCTCAGCCTCCAGGAAATCATGTTTTTGCTGTTATTGTTGAAGCAAACAGAAATGTTTTGGCCCTTGTATTTCCATTTGGTGAGATTAAACTGCAGCAGTTTCCTTAAACTCCGGATAATTTTTTTGCTGTCCATTTGAACAGTATGAGCTACCAACCGGCATGTACTACTGAAATAAGCAAAGGGTGGGAAGCGTTTAATATAGTTTATATAAGAATGCCAAGCCTTCCATGTAATAAATACCTGATATCCTGTTTCATTATAAAAGCGGGTGTACGACTATAATAACTCAACAAAAGAGTCTGACTGCTTATCTGTTGCTTTGCCCCAGCTCATATCTCATTGTTTTGTATCAGTCTCAGTTCTTACCCATGGGAACGGTGTTTTTCACTAAAGAATCTCCAGCTTTAGATGGTATTCTTTAAATACAATACTTTGATGTTTATGTGTATGCAAGAACAGCTGTTGTTTTCAAAGCTGTAAATTGTGCTCAAAGATTACATGCCAATCCAACTCGCCTGCAGGCTGAACGGTTGTCTGCTTAGGCTAAAGCACGGCTTTCTGGGTAGCAGGAGCTCCTTTGCATATTAGGCCACACCCCCTGATGTAGCCAATCCTCCTGGAGCTTACAATAGGCCTTGTAATAAGAACCCTGTAAGCTCTTGGAGGATTGGCTACATCAGGAGTGTGTGGCCTAATATGCAAAGGAGTTCCTGCTACAAAAAAAGCCCTGGGCTAAAGACTTAAACAATCAGCAATCCTGTATAATCACAGTCTGGAAGGACCAGGGGCTAAATCCACCTCTCCTCCAAACCAGCTGACTGGTACTGTTGCAAATTTTCTAACTGCATGATGCATGTGCAGCCTCAGCAACTAGATTGGAATGACCCATTAATGTGCCTACCTTACAATGTTCTGCTTAGTTCTTTTTAAATGAAAGGAAAAGCAATGCTACATTAATAACAGCCCTTGTATGCACAGGGGATGTGGAATGGTTTAGTATTGCCTGATCTCAGAAGGAAAGTAGGGGCTGATATTTGGATGGGAGACCACCAAGGAAGACTTTGCAGAGGAAGGCAATGGCCAACCACCCCTGCTTAATCACTTGCCATAGGTTGCCATAAGTCAGCTGTGACTGTTGCAACTTTATACATCCATATGTACATATATACATATGTATATCAGCATGTATCTGCTGTGTAGTGTAGTGGTTAGGTGTGCAGACTCTAATGTGGAAGAACCGAGTTTGATTCCTCGGTCTTCCACATACACCTGCTGGTGAGACCTTGAGTCAGTCACAGGTTCTTTCGGGGCTATTCTCAAGAGCAGTTCTTGAAAGAGCTCTCTCAGCTCCATCTACCTCATAGGGTGTTTTTCATTGGAGGGGAAGGGAAGGAGATTGTAAGCCACTCTGAGATGCCAGGTGAAGGATGGAGTATAAATCCAATCTCTTCCTCCTCCTCCTCCTGCCGAACAGGCTGAATCGATCTCCTTTCATGCACAAAACCTGTGCAGATTAGAACGGAAGCCATCTCAAAGGACTATTTGATGAACAGGGGAGGACCGCTATTTTGTTTAGAAAAACACCACTGCTTAACAGCCCATGTATCCACCCCTGTGCAATCTGAAGATTTTTTTTTCAAGCTTTCTACACAATTCAATGGCAAGATTGCTCTGGCACAAACCTGTGATATTGACCTGCTACCGCAATCTGCTATAGAGATGGTAGAAAGTGCAGTCAAGCCACAGCTGATTTATGGCAACCAGCTGCCGGAAGAGGTGAGGGCCCTGTGGGACCTTGGCCAGTTCCGCAGGGCCTGTAAGACAGCCCTCTTCCGGCTGGCCTATAATTAACTGGCATTAGAAATTCTATAGAAGGTTCAGTGTAGTATTTTGATAGACCGCTGTTTAAATGATTTATTATTTTACTGTTTTAACTGTTGTAATTGATGTATTTTAAATTTAAAACTCTATGTTAGATTTTATATGTTGTGAGCCGCTCTGAGCCACTTCGGTGGGAAGGGCGGGATATAAATTGAAATAAACTTAAACTTAAACTCTCACGAAATTTTCAAGGCAAGAAACATTCAGAGGTGATTTGTTATTCTTACTGTTGATGTCATCAAATGATGAGCATGTATCCATGAACCAGGTTTGACTGATCTTGCTGCTGGATGTGTGCAAACGTTCACAGAACACTTCCGCCCCCCCCCCCCAAAAAAAGAAAAAAACCACACTTTTTTTTTCATGCTGTGACATTTTTCTCAGTACAAAATACACATCAAAGGGGAAGAGAGGGGACGCTTGAATCTCTGCTGAGCAATAAAGCCAATAATGCCAAGAAAGGAAGATGAGGGCACATGCGTATGCGTGGCACAGCTCATCCTAGGTGCAGCTAGTGAATGTCGCTGTCTCACTGTGAATCCTCTCAAGAATTATTGCTACCAGATCTTCCAAGGGAGTTTGATGGGATAATATGCAAGCATGCTGGAAAGCAAGACAGAGATTTCTGCCAATAGTTACTGGAGTTTGTTCTTGAGTAAGCCTGAGTCATTTTGCCGGGTGCATTTTGCAATGTGTCCAGTCCGGGCCAAGATCAGGTTTGATTAATGTTATACACACAGAAAACTGCAAGGGAGTCTCAAGGTCCCTGTAGTAAAACGTAATTTATTGCTGTCAATAAAACTACAGCTCCCCCCCCCCCCCAAAAAAAGACTGTCAAACTTTTGTTCTGATAGCATATGTCTTCTCTAAGGATGAAGAAACATTAGGGTTTGTAGAATCTTTCGGGATCAAGTGCCATGTTCTACTGGAGAAAGTTTTCCTTCCAGACTTTTCGTTCTCAGCTGCGGAGAACATCCTCAGTGGCGTTGCAGCCGGAGCAGGCGCTCAGACCTTCTTGGCTGCTGTGCATTGAGTGGGGCCAGCGCTGCTGGAGAGCTGCTATTTGTAGGCTGGAGGGGGTGTGATGAAAGGGCAATTGGTTTGTGGATGTGCCCATTGTTTGGTGGGGCTTCCTGGAAGGGTAGTGAAAAGGAAACTGGCTGTTGAATGTGACCATTGTTCCGTGTTAATTGCTAGGAGGGATGGAAGGGGTTTGAAGATAAGGAAGATGGTTGTTGACTGTGCTGATTGTTCTGTGGAATTTGCTGGTTGTTCTGAGACTTTCTGCAATTCTATGGTCTCACATTATCATACCCGCCTGAACAGAGAAGCTATTGAGATTTACAAACACCAGCACAATTTTAACAGAAAGGAAGAAGGCATTTTCATCCACCAATCTTGGTACCCAGCTCTGCAAAACACCCTACAGACTATAAATTGCAGAAAGTCTCAGAACAACCAGCAAATTCCACAGAACAATCAGCACAGTCAACAACCATCTTCCTTATCTTCAAACCCCTTCCATCCCTCCCAGCAATTAACACGGAACAATGGTCACATTCAACAGCCAGTTTCCTTATCACTACCCTTCCAGGAATCCCCACCAAACAATGGGCACATCCACAAACCAATTGCCCTTTTATCACACCCCCTCCAGCCTAGAAATAGCAGCTCTCCAGCAGCCCTGGCCCCACTCAATGCACAGCAGCCAAGAAGGTCTGAGCGCCTGCTCCGGCTGCAACGCCACTGAGGATGTTCTCCGCAGCTGAGAACGAAACATCTGGAAGGAAAACTTTCTCCAGTAGAACACGGCACTTAATTCCAAAAGATTCTACAAACCCTAATGATGTTACCAGCCGTGAAAACCTGAAATCTTTGATGAAGAAACACTTTCCCGCTTGTGCATGGAGAGAAGCAAAGAAGCAGACACATTTCTCCCTCTCTACATAGGAAGTTTCAAGCTACATGGAATACCTTTTTGTTTTGATTGGCAATGTCTATCACCAGCGTAACTCACCAAGATTGGGACAATTCCCTTTCTAATCCCTCCCCCCAATAATAATTTTGAATTCTTCAGTACACTTCCCAACCTGCAAGGGGCTACATGCAAACTGATGAGGTTTCTGTAGGGCTTTTTTTGTAGCAGGAACTCCTTTGCATTTTAGGCTACACACCCCTGATGTAGCCAATCCTCCAAGAGCTTACAAGGCTCTTAGTACAGGACCTATTGTAAACTCCAGGAAGACTGGCTACATCAGGGGGGTGTAGTCTAATATGCAAAGGAGTTCCTGCTACCAAAAAAGCCCTGGATTTCTGGTTATCCTTGGCATTTCCCAAGCTGCATGGCCAATTGTATAGGCAGTTGGGTGCTGAACATATGATTCTCTAGCACAGGCAAACAGATATGATTCCTTGGCGCAGACTAAGAGATGCCCAAGTCCATACATAAGTGTCATTTGCAACCAATTTATGATGAGCCCGGCGAGGGACTTTCAAGGCAAGCAAGGTTTGCCATCGCCTTCCTCTGCAGAGTTTTCCTTGGTGTTTCCCCATCCAAGTACCAACCCTGCTTGGCTTCTGAGATTTGACAAGACTGGGCTATACCAAGCCAAGGTCCCTCCTGATGCCCAATTAGCCCTTTGTAAAAAGTCAGTATCTCACCCACTTGCTGTATGAGATGAGGGAACTGAATCCAACCCCCTTTTCCCCTGCCACACATCTGATTATCAGGATCTCCACTTGTTACAAGACTGGCTGATGTTCTGCTAAATGAGCTATTATCTCCTTGCACAGCAGAGTTTGGCAACCAACAGACATTTGTATGACATTTTCCACTCTGGGTGCATCCTATGTAAAACCTTATAGTGTATGGCAATTGTAGACTTGCCATTTCCAGTTAGGGGCAGGGGAACCCTCGGTTTTGTGGACTCCTGCCTGCTGCTGGTCAGCTGACTGGCAGGAGGAAATCCCACCCCCACCCCCATTAGCAACCTGGAAGTGACATGGGCACATTGTGAGTGACACTTTGGTTTTGGAGCAAAACTCTATGGTTTGGTGGTGATTTTACTATAAACTTTTGCCTCAAAACCAAAGTTTCATCCCCAACGTGGCTATGACTTTTAGGGGAAATGCTTCTGGCTCCTTGGAATGCGGCTCCTTGGAATGAGGTGGTGGCGGCTACAAGCATAGCCAGCGTCAAGAGGGGAATGGAGCAGAGGTCCATCAGTGGCTATTAGCCAAAGCTTATTGTTGGAACTCTCTGTCTGGGGCAGTGATGCTCTGTATTCTTGTGCTTTGGGGGGGGGGGCACAGTGGAAGGACTTCTAGCCCCACTGGTGGACCTCTTGATGGCACTTGGGTTTTTTGGCCACTGTGTGACACAGAGTGTTGGACTGGATGGGCCATTGGTCTGATTCAACACGGCTTCTCTTATGATCATATGTCCCCCCACCCACCACATCTCAAACTGACCTGGCAACCCTAGGCAATTTCTGGCGTTGCCCTTTGTTACTTCCAGGAAGGACATGAGGCTGAATTTAAAAAACAAACAACAAATTCTCCCACCACTGCCTGGGGACACGGCAGTGCTATGTTGAACTGTATTTTGTAAGCTGGGCCGAGCTTTCACAAACCACAGTTGAGGTGAATCTGTGTTTGAGACTGTACCAATTCAGATTTCAGGCGGGAATTCACAGGACCGAGTGTTCCTTGAAATGAAATGAAAATCCATGCCTATGTCCAGGTTGAGTTCTGGCCTAGCTTTTCTTTGTGATGGATCATGTGAGGAACATGCAGTCACTGAAGTTTTCTCATGCAACCAAAGTGACACAATTCAGGTCAAGGCTTTGGAACTCCTTTGCATATTAGGTCACACCCACCTGATGTAGCCAATCCTCCTGAAGCTTACAGTAGGCCCTGTACTAAGAGCCCTGTAAGCTCTTGGAGGATTGGCTACATCAGGGGTGTGTAGCCTAAAATGCAAAGGCGTTCCTGCTACAAAAAAAGCCCTGATTCAGATACAGCTTAACCTACTGCATCTCAGAATGAGGTTGCACCTGCCAAGCATGACAGAATTCTTCTGCTAAAGAGACTCCAGCACCAAGGGAAACCCTCCTAATGCCAGAGGAAGGTGCTACTGTTGGTAGATCAGGTCCGTGGGAACCAACCCATTGATTCACTGATGTCAGTTCAATCAAATTGTTTCCATGTTTGGGTCAATTGCAAAGTATCTGAAAGTTGTCCAAGCAGTCATCAAGGAGAAGAGTCGCTTTCTCACAATCTACGACAAATGCAGGGAAAATGATGACAATATGACCAAGGTCTTTATTGTGACCTCGGTTATAAACAGAAATCTTTCCATTTTCTAATTGCATTTCTGAAGGATGCTGTAATATCAAAAATTGTTAGCAGACATCCTTGAAACCCAATTCACTGTGGATTTGTGGCATTTTATTGGCAACTTCAGCTCATCAGATGATTAAAGAAACATACTAAGTTCATTTCCAAGAAATTTCTATTCCGTGCATATGTGTACAACGTTTTCACATGATTTCCTTGAATGCTACTTCAGTAGTTATTACACCATTAACAGTAAAAAAAAATGTTCTCCAAGTTTTCTTACATACCAAAGTAGAATTTAAAAAAAACCAACAAACCTCAGGATCACTGCAAGCTACATGCTATCATGTCAGTGGCTTTGAAACAGTGTAAGGATGAGCTATAACTTGGCGTATGGAAGCAATTCAACTTCAAATAATTTGATTATACCCAGTAATGTATTTCCCAGTAGCAAAATAATGCTTGAAAACACATTAAGTAGCTGCTGAGCCGTATAAAAAGATATCTTGACTATGGTATAGATTTTAATAAATTAAATCCACCTACATTTTCATCTAAATAACAGTACTACAGAGGGGGGGAAAAGCATAGTGTCTCTGTTTCTAAGTGATGCCCCCACAACTATATGAGAGAAGCAGGAACGTCTCCAAGACAGTGGCTGCAATCTGTAGTTTTTGTAAATACTGTGATATTATAAATTAACTGTTTTATCGACTTTCCTTACTGATAAACTGGAGGCATCTTTTAACGAATTAAAGATTCCCACATGAAACTGCCATGTTGAGTGAGGCCACCACCGGTCTATCAAGGACAGCTCTGCCTGCTGAAACCAACAGCAGCTGTCCGGGGTCCCAGAGCGCCCGTGTGCTGTAGTGGTTAAGTGTGCAGACTCTTATCTGGGTGAATGGGGTTTGATTCTCCATTTCTCCACTTGCACCTGCTGATGTGACCTTGAGTCAGTCACAGGTTCTCACAAAGCTGTTCCTCTCAAGAGCAGTTTCTGTCAGAGCTCTCTCAGCTCCACCTGCCTCACAGAGTGTCTGCTGTGGGGAGGGGAAGGAAAAGGAGATTGTAAGCTGCTCTGAGACACCTCGGGTAGTAAAGGGCAGGGTATAAATCCAATCTCCTCCTCCTCCTCCTCACTTCCCCTGTCCTAGAGCAGGGGTCCCCAACCCCCGGTCCATGGATCAGTACCGGTCCATGGCCTATTAGCAACCAGGCCATGAGTTCTATAATTATTTAATTATATATCACAATGTAGTAATAACAATAAGACGAAAATGACATTTTTATATCCTTCCCTCCACTCTGAATCTCAGAGTGGCTCACAATCACCTTTATCTTCCTCCCCTACAACAGACACCCTGTGAGGTGGGTGGGGCTGAGAGGGCTCTCCTCAGAAGCTGCTCCTTCAAGGACAACTCTGCCAGAGTTGTCCTTGAAAGCGCACAATTGTATCATCCTGGCCCGTGGAAAAATTGCTCCCCCCGGTCCACGGAAAAATTGTCTTCCACAAAACTGGTTCCTGGTGCCAAAAAGGTTGAGGACCACTGTCCTAGAGCATCACCTGGAAGTGAGGTCACAATTCCCCTGAAACTGCACTGTCCATAGGCATCTAACCCAAAAGCTCCCAACACAAGCCTGCCCCCCCCCTTCTCACATCATCCAGTTCCTGACTCTTCACAGGAGATGCCGGAGATTGGACCTGGGACCTTCAACAGGCAAACCTGATGCTCTTCCACTGAAGCACACCCCTCTGTCCAAGATATCTGGATCACCAGAGTGTTAAATAAAGAAAGAGCCACACACAGCCTCCTCCATTGACAGCCATGAGGTTCGTGGGATGACCTTGATACAGTCACTTTCTCTCAGCCTAACCAAACCTCACAAAAGTTGTTGTGGGGTCAAAACAGAGGAGAGGACAACTATGCGCGCTGCCTGAGTTCTTTGGAGGAACAGCAAGAGAGAAAAAAGCACTCAACAGATAAACATTTCTTCTCTTGAATAAAAGCAATAGTCACTATTCCCCGCACTTCTATTTCCCCTCAGACATTTTTTGATAGCAGAGCAGAAATCAAGAATACAAAATTACAACGGACCTGCATTTTCCATAACAAATAGCTACAATTCACTTTTTGTAATGTGTCAATGTGATTTGGATCTTTCCCCTACCTAGTGAGCCTACTCAGAGATAACAGCAACTTGTCTTAAGAGATTCTTTGGCTGATGTCAGTTTGGCTTTCATGCATGATCTTTCAGTTCGGCTTGCCTTGTCACTGTCTTCTAAGGTACACTATTTTTAATGCTTGCTTCATCTGAAGAGAAAGTTTAATCCTCAGAAGCAACAAAAGAATTTTCTTCCTGTGGTTTTTCTACTTTATAATTTCAGCGGACCTGGGGGGAGGGGGGAAAGTGATTTCAAAAGAAAGTATTTGCAACGGAGAACCCTAAGTGGATTTTGTTCTCCTGACAACTTTGTGACTTATAGAGCAGCGAAGATATTTCTCAATTGATATATCTCATCCTTGCACCATGACATAAAATGAAAGGGAATATATACCACAGATATATTGCAGACACAGGATTCCTGAGGGAAAAGAGGACGAGGATATGGAACTCCACAGTGTTGCTCAACTATCTCTAAATATTTCTTTGTTGATCAAAGTTTGAGTCCAGTAGCACCTTTAAGACCAACAAAGTTTAATTCTGGGTATAAGCTTTTCTGTGCATGCACACTTTTTCATATACTCTGCATGTAAGAGGATCTGGGAGGGAAAGGGTTAAGAGAGTTCTCTCATTGGGGTACACTCAGCATTTGCCCCCCCCTCAGTTGGATTCTGAGCCTCTTTGGCCCTTGCTTGCCTCCTGTTTCATCTTATATGTATAGGCCTGGCCCTAGACTGTCTGACACCTAAGCAAGGCTAACTTCTGGTGCCCCCCCCCTGCACTGCACTGATAATGTTAATGAGTCACATGGGGTGCCCAATGCATCACCCCCAGAAGGCCAGGGCCCTAGGCGATTGCCTAGTTTGCCTAGTGGCAGGGCCAGCCCTGTATATGTAGGACCTCCTTCTTCTTCTCTCTCTTACCTGGGCTAGGAGCTGTAGCAAGTTAACCTTTTTGAAGTTGATCTGTTCACAATAACTTAAATATGCCTACACGAATATATACTTCAAATTTTTGTAAGATTTCTTTCTCTTGTTACCTTTGGAGTCCAATCACCTATGTTCATGGACAGATTAGAAAACACCTTCATCCTCCAGATGGATAATCATATCTATAGGGACAGCATCATCATCCTATATAAAAGTTATTTGGATGATATTTTTATCAGTTGGAAAGGTTCAGAGCAGGGGTGACCAAACTTGCTTAACGTAAGAGCCACATAGAATAAACGTCAGATGTTTGAGAGCCGTAGGGCATGAATGCCAGATGTTTGAGAGAGGGAGGGAGGGAGGGAGGGAGGGAAGGAAGGAAGGAAGGAAGGAAGGAAGGAAGGAAGGAAGGAAGGAAGGAAGGAAGGAAGGAAGGAGGGAGGGAGGGAAGGAAGGAGGGTGGGAGGGAGGGAGGGAAGGAAGGAGGGAAGGAGGGAGGAAGGAGGGAGGAGGGAAGGAAGGAAGGAGGGAGGGAAGGGAGGGAGGGAGGGAGGGAAGGAAGGAGGGAGGGAGGGAAGGAAGGAAGGAAGGAAGGAAGGAAGGAAGGGAAGGAGGGAGGGAGGGAAGGAGGAGGGAGGGAAGGAAGGAAGGAAGGAAGGAGGGAGGGAGGGAGGAGGGGAAGGAAGGAAGGAGGGAGGGAAGGAAGGGAAGGAGGGAGAGAGGGAGGGAAGGAAGGAAGGAGGGAAGGAAGGAAGGAAGGAGGGGAGGGAGGGAAGGAAGGAAGGAAGGAGGGAGGGAAGGAAGGAAGGAAGGAGGGAAGGAAGGAAGGAAGGAAGGAAGGAAGGAAGGAAGGAAGGAAGGAGGGTGGGAGGGAGGAAGGAGGGAGGGAGGGAAGGAAGGAAGGAAGGAAGGAAGGAAGGAGGGAGGGAGGGAGGGAAGGAGGGAGGGAGGGAAGGAGGGAGGGAAGGAAGGAAGGAAGGAAGGAGGGAGGGAAGGAAGGAAGGAGGGAAGGAAGGAAGGAGGGAAGGAAGGAAGGAGGGAGGGAAGGAAGGAAGGAAGGAAGGAAGGAGGGAGGGAGGGAAGGAAGGAAGGAAGGAAGGAGGGAAGGAGGGAAGGAAGGAGGGAGGGAGGAAGGAAGGAAGGAAGGAAGGAGGGAGGGAAGGGAAGGAAGGAGGGAGGGAGGGAGGAAGGAAGGAAGGAAGGAAGGAAGGAAGGAAGGAAGGAAGGAAGGAAGGAAGGAAGGAAGGAAGGAAGGAAGGAAGGAAGGAAGGAAGGAAGGAAGGAAGGAAGGAAGGGTGGGAAGGAGGGAGGGAAGGAAGGAAGGAGGGAAGGAGGGAGGGAGGGAAGGAGGGAGGGAGGGAAGGAAGGAAGGAAGGAAGGAAGGAAGGAAGGAAGGAAGAAGGAAGGA
This sequence comes from Heteronotia binoei, assembly GCF_032191835.1. Classification (NCBI taxonomy): domain Eukaryota; kingdom Metazoa; phylum Chordata; class Lepidosauria; order Squamata; family Gekkonidae; genus Heteronotia; species Heteronotia binoei. The sequence continues at coordinate 43,158,991 of NC_083238.1, forward strand.
AGGAAGGAAGGAAGGAAGGAAGGAAGGAAGGAAGATGGGGGAGGGAGGTTGGGGTCGGACAGGTGGAAAGAAAGCAAATTTAACTGTAAATGCATTCTCCATGCAGCTGGTTTGGCTTGGAGAAGTGATTTAAATAGAGAAATGTCTTCTCCAAGGCAGCCAATGGGGCAGTGGGGGCTTCGAGAGCCACACAGTATGTGTGAAAGAGCCACGTATGGCTCCTGAGCCACAGTTTGGCCACTCCTGGTTCAGAGGATCTCCTTATCCAGTTAGTGCAGTATATTAACACTATACATTACAGTATTGAATTTGAAATGGCATATGACATAGATGTTTTGACAAAAAAGGAAAGTATTGAATTGCATACTGATGTTTTCAGAATGTTAACTCTTGTTTAGCAAGTGATAGTTTCTATCCTTATCCCCTGAACTTTTTCTCAGATGTTCAGGATTAGAAGAAATTGCAGCCATGATATAGATCAGGGGTGGCCAACAGTAGCTCTCCAGATGTTTTTGCCTACAACTCCCATCAGCCATAGCCATTGGCCATGCTGGCTGTGGCTGATGGGAGTTGTAGGCAAAAAACATCTGGAGAGCTACTGTTGGCCACCCTGATATAGATTTTTATAGACAAGCCAACATCCTTATGGAACTATCACAGGGTAGAGGCTACACTTCCAGAATTCTCAAACAAGCCTTTTACAAAGTTAAGGACGCATCAAGGGACCCGTTATTGATTCCTAAGATTCACAATAACAACACAGACAGGATAATTATTCCGTTTACTTACAATGGCGTTTATACTGGTGTGGGGAATGTAATTGAAAAACATTGGTACCTTTTGACTGAAATCCGTAGATTGAGATCAAAACCTTTCAGGAAAAGATAGATCCCCTGTGCAAGCACCAGTCGTTTCTGACTCTGGGGTGACATTGCTTTCACAACGTTTTCACTGCAGACTTTTTATGGGGTGGTTTGCCATTGCCTTCCCCAGTCATCTATGCTTCCCCCCCAGCAAGCTGGGTACTCATTTTACCAACCTCAGAAGGATGGAAGGCTGAGTCAACCTTGAGCCGGCTACCTGAAAACCCAGCTTCTGCCGGGGATCGAACTCAGGTTGTGAGCAGAGCTTAGGACTGCAGTACTGCAGCTTTAACACTCTGCGCCATGGGGCTCTTAATTCAGTTTCAAGAGGGCTAGAAATCTTAAAGATATGTTTGTCAGGAGTACATTTAAAGAACATACTTCAGGCAATATCCTGGCAGCGGTTGGGCACAGTCCAAAAGGTTACATTCCATGTGGCAACTGTTCCATTTGTGCCCACTGCCTTAGAACCAATGTATTCTAAAATTTGTCAATGATCAGGAGTTACTATATTAGATCTTGTGCAAATTGTAACTGCCCCCCCCGAAACCCTGCCCCTCTTCAGGCTCCACCCCCACATCTCCAGGAGTTCCCCAACCTGGAGTTGGCATCCTCAAGCCCACTTCAGGCTGTTCTGCCGAGGTTTTCATCAGGGCCTTTTTTTGTGGAAAAAGCCCAGCAGGGACTCATTTGCATATCATGCCACACCCCTGATGTCACCATTGTTTCACACAGGGGATTTTGTAGAAAAAGCCCAGCAGGAACTCATTTGCATATTAGGCCACACACCCCTGGTGCCAAGCCAGCCAAAACTGTGTTCCTATGCGTTCCTGCTCAAAAAGGTCCTGCTTTTCATAAACAGGAAAGAATCAAGCCTTGAGTGCATGAACAGAAAAATATATCCATGCTTATTTCCAGTCTGATTTTTAAAAATCCTGTTAAATTACCCTCCAGCTGTTTCCCATGAATGTCCCTGTAGGGATACCAGCCTCCAGGTGGGACTTGGGGATCCTCTGGTCATTACAGTTCCTCTCCAGACTAGAGAGACCAGTTCCCCTGGAATAAATGGAGGCTTTGGAGGGTGGACTCTACGGCATTGTACCACACTGATGTCCCTATCTTCCCTAGGTCCCACCCCCAAATCTCCAGGAGTATCTCAACCTGGATCCCGCAACCCTTCCCCCCCCCCCCACCCCCTATCCATGTGGGGTATTTTTCCAGGATATTCCATTTGCTGGTCCTTTCCCAATTCCTCCCATGGCGAATTTCTTATCTTTCCCCACATTCGTTTCCTTCATTCACCGAAACCTTCCGATTTCTCCCGCTGCTTTTCTCTTACTTTCACAAAGCTGTTGGGAGTTCCTCTCCCCACCCCACCATGATTTATCTTTCTCCTCAGCAGCTTTCTGCAGCTTTCAGTGAGGCGGGGTTTTTTGCAGTCCAGAGAAAGATGAAAGGTGAGATTCGAGATTCCTAAAGAAGCTTCTAGCCTAGCGGCAGGGCCGGATTAACAATTAGGCCAAGGAGGCACTGACCTATGGGCCCCCCATGTCTTTAGGGGGCCCAGGTTAGTTTCTCCCCCTAGTTTTCCCCCTGCTTGCAGCCGACACCCAGCCTGCATGCACAGCCAGCACTGAGCTGCTCTTTGCCTGACTTGCCTGGTACAGCTGATGCTGGCGACATCGCCAGGTTTGCCTCTCTGCCTCTCCCCCGCAGCTTGGTCAAAGGGGCTTTTGAGAAGGTGCCTGCAGGCTGCAACAGGGGCCGCAGGCAGCGGGGCGGCCACTCCAATTCTGAGATAATTTGCGAGGGGGCCCCCAAGATTTTGACTGCCTAGGGGTCTCCACAGGGTTTAATCCAGCCCTGCCTAGAGGTCCCAGTTGCTCCCTACTGTCACATAAGAGAAAACAAAGCAGGTCGCCAGCTGAGTCTTCCCAGCAGGGTTACCAGCCTTCAGGTGGGGCTTGGAGCTCTCGCAGAATTACAACTGATCTCCAGATGACAAAGATCAGTTCTCCTGGAGAGAATGGCTGCTCCGAAGGCTGGACTCTAGGGCATTATACTCTGCTGAGGCCCCTCCCCTCCCACAACCTCGCCCCTCCAGGCTCCACCCCTAGGGTTGCCAATCCCCAGGTGGGGCCAGGGGATCCCCTGGTTTGGAGGCCCTCCCTCTGCTTCAGGGTCATCAGAAAGCAGGAAAGGAGAGGAAATGTCTGCTGGGCACTCCATTATTCCCTATGGAGACCAATTCTCATAGGGTATTATGGAGAATTGATCAGTGGCCATCTGGGGAGCTGTGGGGGCTGTTTCTCAAGGGACAAGCACCAAATTTGCAACCTAGCATCTGGTATCTCTCCTCAGACCACCCCCAAGTTTCAAAAAGATTGGACCATGGGGTCCAATTCTATGAGTCCCAAAAGAAGGTGCCCCTATCCTTCATTATTTCCGATGGAGGCAAGGCATTTAAAAGGTGTGCGGTCCCTTTAAATGTGATGGCCAGAACTCCCTTTGGAGTTCAGTTATGCTCCTGGCTCCACCTCCAAAGTCTCCTGGCTCCACCCCCATAAGAGAAGCCATGTTGGAACATAAGAGAAGCCAATGGCCCATCCAGTCCAACATTCTGTGTCACACAGTGGCCAATATATGTGTGTGTGTATACACACACACACATATACATACATACACATACACACACACACACACACACACACACACATATATATATATATATATATATATATATATATATATATATATATATTGTGGCTAATAGCCACTGATGGACCTCTGCTCCATATTTCCATCCAATCCCCTCTTAAAGCTGGCTATGCTTGTAGCCGCCACCACCTCCTGTGGCAGTGAATTTCACATGTTAATCACCCTTTGGGTGAAGAAGTACTTCCTTTTATCCGTTGTAACCTGACTGCTCAGCAATTCCATTGAATGCCCACGAGTTCTTGTATTCTCCTGAAACTCCATTCCCAGGTTCCATCCCCAGATCTTCAGACAGTTCTCAGCCTGGAGCTGTCTGGCAAGCCTGTCAACCGCAGACAAATCATAGTCTAGCGTAGATTGTTGGCAGCACTATGTCTTTCAATCAAACCCGAGGTTAGCGGTGCAATCCTAAAACCACTTTCCTGGGAGTAAACCCCATTGGATTGACCAAACCAGGGCTTTTTTTTAGCAGGAACTCCTTTGCATATTAGGCTATACCCCCTGATGTAGCCAATCCTCCTGGAGCTTACAGTAGGCCCTGTACTAAGAGCCCTGTAAGCTCTTGGAGGATTGGCTACATCAGGGAGGTGTGGCCCAGGGTTGGAATTCTAGCAGAAGCTCATTTGAATATTAGGCCACAGCCCCTAATGTAGCCAATCCTCCTGGAGCTGACAGTAGGCGCTATACTAAGAGCCCTGTAAGCTTTTGGAGGATTGGCTACATCAGGAGTGTGTGGCCTAATATGCAAAGGAGTTCCTGCTACAAAAAAACCCTTGGACCAAAGCAAGATTTGGAGTAAACCTATTTAAAATTGTGTTACAGGGTACCTGGGGGGCAATTTTTGGTGGTGATTTTTTGCTGCGGTTGGTGATTCAGCTTGGAGCTCACAGATGCCACAGCAGCCAAGCACAGAACTAACAGGAACCCATTACCACTCTAGATAGTGTTGCCAGTTCCCAGGTCCAGGTGGGCATTCCACCAGTTTTCAGGGCTTCTGATCACTACCTAGGGTCGCCAATCCCCAGGTGGAGGCAGGGGATCCCCTGGTTTGGAGACCCTCCCACCACTTCAGAGTCATCAGAAAGCAGGGAGGGGGAGGGCACTCCATTATCTGCTGGGCACTCCATTGTTCCTTATGGAGACTGATTCCCAGGGTATAAAGGAGAATTGATCCTTGGGTATCTGGGGCTCTGGGGGGGGCTGTTTTTTGAGTTAGAGGCACAAAATTTGCAGCATAGCATCCAGTGCCTCTCCGCAAGATACCCTCCAAGTTTCAAAGGATTGGACTAGTGGGTCCAATTCTATTCGTTCCCAAAGAAGGTGCCCCTATCCTTCATTATTTCCTATGGAGGGAAGGCATTTAAAAGGAGCATGGTCCCTTTAGATGTGATGGCCAGAACTTCCTTTGGAGTTCAATTGTGCTTGTCACAACCTTGCTCCTGGCTTCACCCCCAAAGTCTCCTGGCTCCACCCCCAAAGTCCCCAGATATTTCTTAAATTGGACTTAGCAACCCTATACGCCAGCCACACTCCCAAACAGCAATGTCAGTGTGTGGCATCCCCAAAGTTATGCCATCACCCAGAAGTGATGTCATCATGTCAGGACATCACATGGCAACGATCTGGTTTGAGGGCAAAACTCTATGGTTTGAAGTTGGTTTTACCATAGAGCTTTACCCAAATCAGAGTGTTGCCCCTGATGTGGCTGATACAATTATGTCACTTCTGGGTGACATCACTGTGTTATGTGACGTCCAGGAACACACCCTGAAACCCCTCTGCAGGTATGGCAAGGGGACTTGGCAACCCTAGCTCTAGAACTTGTCCTACTTCTATCTTCTAAATCTTTGTATTCTCATTCAGCTTCCATGAGATGGGCAAGAGACAATTCTGGAAAAGATTGTGCTTTATTCCCTAACTGTTAAAGGGTTAAAGTATGGATGTCTAAAGAAAATGAATGAAATGACTAGGAATTGTTTGGAATTTGGGTGGGTCCAAAGTATTCTAGTGCCTTCCTTAGTCAAATGATTACATTATTCCACCAGACATTACAAAAAAGAATGTCTTAATGCTACAACAGGATATGCACTTATAAGTTGACTTTACCTCTTATTAACCTTTACCATGAAAAGACATGGCCTGGAACCAGGGACACCCACCCACCCCAAATCTAATGGGATTAAAGCGGTGCCCTTTTCTGTTGCAGGGGAGGGAAAGACCTAGCTTCTTAGAATTTCAATGACCAATCGGAAATGTCCAGGAATTAATGATGCCAGACTCCAGGTGGGACCTGGGGATTCCCTGGAATTATCTCCAGACTATGGAGATAAATTACCCTAGACAGGAGCTCCTTTGCATATTATGCCACACCCCTGATGCAGCTAATCCTCCTGGAGTTTACAAGGCTCTTTTTGGTAAGCTCCTGGAGGATTGGCTGCATCAGGGGGTGTGGCCTAATATGCAAAGGAGCTCCTGCTAGAATTCCACCCCTGCCCTGGGGAAAATGAATGCTTTGACAGGTGGACTCTCTGTCATTGTACCCCACTGAGGTCTCTGTCTTCCCCAGGCTACATCCCCAAATGTCTGGGTGTTTCCCAACCTGCATCTGGCAACCACACCGCTCCATCCCCGAATAATGGCCAGAGAGATTTTGGCAACCCTAAATACAGTATGCAATTTCATGGTCTCTAGCTAGGGTTGCCGGATCCAGGATGGGAAATTCCTGGAGATACAGGGGTGGAGCCAGGGGAGGGCAGAGTTGTAGAAGGGAGGGATGTCGGTGAGATAAAATGCCACAGAATCTGCCCTGCAGAGCAGCCAATCTCTCCAGGGAAACTGATCCTTTGAGACTGGAGATCGGTTGTAATTCTGGGAGACAGGGCTCCCAGCCTCCAGCTAGGGATGGGGGTTCCCCTGGTTTTGGGGCCTGCAACATGCCAATATGGAGCTGGCCAGCAGGGACATCCCTATCCCCAAAGAGCTCCTTCAACACTTGATGTGCCCAGCGTGATGGCATCACCCAGAAGTGATATCATCGTTCCGGGCACATTGCATGTGGGATGCTGTAGCATTTGGGTAAAAACTCTATGGCACCATAGAGTTTTTACCCAGATGCTAGAGCAGGGGTGGAATTCTAGAAGGAGCTCCTTTGCTCCATGATGTGGCCAGTCCTCCAAGAGCTTACCAAAAAGAGCCTTGTAAGCTCTTGGAGGACTGGCTACATCAGGGGTGTGTGGCCTAATATGCAAAGGAGCTCCTGCTAGAATTTCACCCCTGTGCTAGAGTATCCTGCATGCAATGTGCCCGGGGCAATGATGTCATTTCCAGGTGACATCATCGCACTGCATGTGCAAAAGAAGCCTCCCCTGATGGCAGCCAGGTAAGACCTAGCAACCCTGCTGGGAGATCTCCATACCCTACCTGGAGGTTGGCAGTTCTGTATAATCTAGCGAAGGTGCTCTTTTTTTCACTGCCCCTCTTAATAGCTTCCTGCTGTCCAGTTTCTGAGCTCTCTCTGAGCATGTGCATTTCTCTTGAGATTGTGGACTGCTTGGATAGGCTGAGTGGCAAATCGAATTGGGAGCCTGCCTTTGGAAGGAATGACTGACAGGACCAAAGAGACAAAAATGCACTCTGAACAGGGGTGGAATTCTAGCAGGAGCTCCTTTGCATATTAGGCCACACCCATCTGATGTAGCCAATCCTCCAAGATCTTACAAGGCTCATTTTTGTAAGCTCTTGGAGGACTGGCTACATCAGGGGTGTGTGGCCTAATATGCAAAGGAGCTCCTGCTAGAATTCCACCCCTGACTCTGAAAAATACTCTGGAAGGCTGTTTCTCCTTGGGTGTCCAGAAACCATGAGAGACGCACAAACTCTAAATGAATCATTCCCAAAGTGACGTGGCTCCTGCCTTTATTTACAGTTTGAAATTCGGAAGGGGAGTAGGTTCCCGTCTGCTCCAGACTTTGTTTCTTGTGTAATGTCTTATCTCCCAGGGGGATGAGCCATTACTGATGCGCTGAAAAGACGTTTTTTTCCCTCAGCAAGTTCCCTGCAGCTCTTGACGAAATGTTAAACCTCTTTCTCCTTTCTTGTTAATTAGACAACATCTCCTGAATAATATGACACATCCTTTTGTGTAGAAGAAAGTTGTTCACAGTTGAATGGAGACAGAAGAAGAAGATATTGGATTTATATCCTGCCCTCCACTCTGAATTTCAGAGTCTCAGAGCAGTTTACAATCTCCTTTATCTTCCTCCCCCACAACAGACTCCCTGTGAGGTGGGTGGGGCCGAGAGGGCTCTTACAGCAGCTGCCCTTTCAAGGACAACCTCTGCCAGAGCTATGGCTGACCCAAGGCCATCCCAGCAGGTGCAAGTGGAGGAGTGGGGAATCAAGCCCAGTTCTCCCAGATAAGAGTCCTCACACTTAATCACTACTCCAAACTGACAGCCAAAAGTTCTCCAAATCAGTCGTCTCTTCCCAGGGGTGGAATTCTAGCAGGAACTCCTTTGCATTTTAGGCCACATCCGCCTGATGTAGCCCATCCTCCAAGAGCTTACAGGGCTCTTTTTTGTAAGCTCTTGGAGGATGAGCTACATCAGGGGTATGTGGCCTAATATGCAAAGGAGCTTGTTTTAGAATTCCACCCCTGGTTACAACTGATCTCCAGGAGACAGAGATCAGTTCCCCAGAGGAATGAGGAGCTTTGGAGGGCAGACTCTATGGCACTGAGCCCCACCCCCACCCCACCTTCCCAAGCTCCATCCCCTAACCAGGGATTTCCCAAGTCAGAGCTGGCAACTCTAACCAAGAGTCAAGAGTCAAGACATTCAGTTCTGTAAAGCTTTGCAAAATTATGGCAACAAGATCATTTTCCAAATTGCTTTTCAGTTTAGATCAGGGGTGGCCAAACTTGATTACATAAGAGCAACATACAATAAATGTCAGATGTCTGAGAGTCACAAGACATGACTGTCTGTTGTTGGAGGGAGGGAGAGCGTGCTCAGGGCTCTTAGTACAGGGCCTACTGTAAGCTCCAGGAGGATTGGCTACATCAGGGGGTGTGGCCTAATATGCAAAGGAGCTCCTGCTGCAAAAAAAGCCCTGCATGCTTCCCATTGGTTCTAAGTTGCTCCTCCCACCTGCCCTAGTACTCCTGTATCTTTCCTCCTGGTTTAGGGTCTCAACTGTCCTGTAGACTTTTTAAATTCTTCTGTGATAGCAATATTACCTGCCCATACTGGCTGCATGGAATTGTAAGATCTCTTACCCTTCTCTTCAGCACTCTTTCATATCTTATCTGTTCTTCCTGCTCTTTGATACAGCTGTATTCATAACCACAACAAAGATCGCTTTCGTGCCTTTGTGAATACCAATAACGTCTCCGACATCCTCCATACCCAAGTTTCCTCCTCATTTTAACGGATCCCTTTGTTCATTCATACCACTTGCTAGGCATATTCCTGTCGCTATTTCCTTATATAAATATTCTTATTGAAACATAGGAGAAGTAGATGTTGCCTTGGACTGTAAATGTTATGAGTGTGTGCGCGCACATACTATAATACATAAAGTCACAGGAAAGCAACACATGACAGGAAAAATACACATGACTTTACAGTACCAAAGAACAGGCCTCATTTTTGGGCAGGAGCTCACAGGAGCGGAGCTCTGGAACCTCTAAATCTTATTGTGCTCTTTCTTTCTTATTCCTCCCCTCCACCCCCCAAAAAACCTTGCTTTTGGGCTCCATTGTTCATACCCCCTGTGAGAATTCCACTGAACTCTAAGGTTTGACAAACTTTCTATTATTTTTCCGCACAAAAAAGGGGGGAAATTACCAAAACATCTAAAGCAGACAGATGGAAATTTTCCTCTTGTCACTGTGGCCACATAGGAGAAAGTCATTTTAAAAGTATGATGGGAGTAAGGTCTTATCATGACAATTGTAATTCGAGAAGCATTTTAAGGTAGATGCTGAGCTGCTATAATTGAGTATACCTTCTGGTGGTATCAGGGGTGTGTGGCATATGCAGATGAGTTGTGATAATGAGCTCCAGCACCTCTTTTTCTATTAAATGGCCCCTGCCTAAGAATGTACCATTCCACTGTATTACACCATAAGCAACAATCATCTTTAAATAAATTCGTTTGCATTATTCCCAGTCCATTCGTTCTATAGCATGTCAGCTTAGTCATCACAGCCGTCTCCCATATTTTTTCAACCATTCCATAATTGGCAGTGGATCAATCTGCCATTGAAACAAATTTTTGCAGCTGTGCAGAGAATCAATACAAAGCCTAAATCAACTTCCTCAGTGCCCTTTCAGATCATTCAACACGACCACTTTTGGATCACGGGATAGCAAATATCCTGTCATTGTGTGAATCACAGGACGTATTTCTTTCCAAAACTGTTTGGTCAAGGGACGCGTCCAAAACATTTGCTTAAAATCAGCAATGTGTTGGCTGATCGCTCCAGTCAGCATCTGAAGGGAGGTGAGATGTGTGTATTTCTGTGGAGTCAAATTCATTGGGACTGGATTCTAAAAAAGAAACGTGGGCAGAGCAATCCTGTACTCTTGTCTGCCCTGTGGCAGGTGGCAGTGGCACAACTGTGCACTGCAAGTCGTCTCCAAAGTCACATGGCAGCCAGCTGGGGAAAAAGGCAAGGCTTTTTTTTACCAGGAACATACAGGAACTCCGTTCCGGCTGGTTTAGCATCGGGGTGTGTGGCCTAATATGCAAATGAATCCTGCTGGGCTTTTTTTCACAAAAAGCCCCATGTGAAACAATGGTGTTGTAAGGGGTGTGGCCTAATATGCAAATGAGTTCTTGGGTGAGGTCAGACGTTCAGAAAACCCCGCTACGGGCATGAGTTGAGTCCGGAAGCATGTCGGATTTTACCTGGACGTTCACACGTCCGCATCTGTCAACCGTGCTTAGCCCGTGCGCGTCCCACGCTGATGCGCCTTGCTCGCGGATTAATTTGCTACCGCTTTAAATCCGGAACAGGACACTTCCTGAGCGCTTCCTGAGCGGTCTAGAGCGTTTGAACGCACAATCGTTGCTGAGTCGCAACAGCGCTTCCCACTTCCCGCCACAAGCAAAATGCATATCACTGTGCGATCGAAGGAAGAACTTGAAAAAATCGCTTATTAGCGGCTGTATTCATAAGCAAAAGTAATTTTCAAAGATAGATGTTAACAGCATTGACTACGGATGTGAGCAGTTTAGAAATATATGTAGATTTTCATGCATGCGAGGCGATCTTTTCCGATAAGTAGTGCAAACGGAGTAACACATCTGTAACACATCTGTGAGTGCAGAAAGCAGCATGGCAATGATACCCATGGCATCCGATACCATGCACGCTAATGTGGCAAGGCTATCAAATTCCATTTCTGGGATCATCACGATGAGTCAATGGATCGATGTATCGATGTAACGATATAACGATATAACGATACAGCGATAGACGAGGCGGGGGGAGAAAAAAAAGGTTTAAATAGCCGGAAACCGCGCCACTGCAAACGCGCATGCGCTCAGCAGAAACACACCCTCTGTAGCACGCAGCAGTGCGCCTGCGCAAATAGGCCAGCTATGCCAAACACAAACGCGCATGCACTCAGCAGAAACATAGCACGCAGCACGGCGCCTGCGCTACTATGGATTGCCACTATTTTAAATTAGGACAGCGCATGCGCTCAAACGAATCCAGCTAGTGCCCAGCACTGCGCCTGCGCTAATGTGGATTGCCACCAGCTAGTGCCCAGCACTGCGCCTGCGCTAATGTGGATTGCCACCATCTGAAAATAGTTCCGGTAGGGCGCTGTGTGATCGAGCAGCGACGGGTTCAACATGGGATAGCATCGGAACTCCATGCTGTCTGATCGGGAAACAGGATGCGGCGGATTACTGAGATATGGAATAACGGCGCTTTAAAGATGCGTTGGTGATGGATTTAATGTAAGTGTGACCGCACCCATGGTTGGGCTTTTTTGATCCAAAAAGGCCTGTGAGAAACAATGGTGGTCAGGGGGTGTGGTCTAATATGCAAATGAATTCCTGCTGGGCATTCCCCCCTCAAAAAGCCCTATGTGAAACAATGGTAATGTCAGGGGGCATGGCCTAATATGCAAATGTGTCTCTGCTGGGCTTTTTCTTTTTTAAAAAAAGCCCTGTAAAAAGGTGTTCGTTTATTACTTTGGCTGCTGCTACAGTGGTGTCAATGGCAATCATGTTGTGGCGTTCCATGCTGACATCGTTGCTAGGTACAGGGCTTTTTTTGTAGCAGGATCTCCTTTGGATATTAGGCCACACACCCCTGATGTAGCCAGTCTAGGGTTGCCAAGTCCAATTCAAGAAATATCTGGGGACTTTAGGGGTGGAGCCAGGAGACTTTGGGGGCGGAGCCAGGAACAAGGGTGTGACAAGCATAATTGAACTCCAAGGGAGTTCTGGCCATTACATTTAAAGGGACAGCACACCTTTTAAAATGCCTTCCTTCCATAAGAAATAATGAAAGATAGGGGCACCTTCTTTTGGGGCTCATAGAATTGCACCCTCTGGTCCAATCGTTTTGAAACTTGGCAGGTATTTTGAGGAGAGGCACTAGATACTATACTGAAAATTTGGTGCCTCTACCTCAAAAAATAGCCCCCCCCAGAGCCCCGATACCTCCAGATCAATTCCCCATTGTACGCTATGATAATCGATCTCCACATAGGGAATAATGAAGCACCCAGCAGACATTTCCCTCCCTCCTTTCTGGCAACTCTGAAGCGAGGGATTGGCCTCTCTATTCACAAGTTGCTGCCAACTTCTTCCAAGTAACACAGACACACCATCTCAAGAGGAAGCCTTTCAGTTGGAGACTGGAGCCTCCGGAGGTGGAAAGTCACATGGTGGCTGTGGGGGCGGGGCTTCCCCCCATCGGCCAGCTGACTGGGGGCGTGAAGGAGCCTAGGAAACCGGGAGAACCCCCGCTGGGACCTGGGGATTGGCAAGCCTAAGCCAGTCCTCCTGGAGCTTACAGTAGGCCCTGGAAGAAGAGCCCTGGAAACTCTTGGAGGATGGGCTACATCAGGGGGGCATGGCCTAATATGCAAAGGAGCTCCTGCTAGAATTCCACCCCTGATCGCCACCAATGTCGCATGCCCCCCTGCCATGGCTGCTGCTTCCAAGCACATTCCCCCTACTGGCACTGGTAGGTTGGGCTGGTAGCCATGATGAAGTTAGGAATCATAATGGCCAGATGTTCTGGAAGGATCCAGTTTCTGCAACTGTTCTTGACTACTCTCAATCTGGTCCCTCACTTGCAAATACTGACACTCTGGGAGTTTATTTTACAACATGAATTTGAAAATTAATTTGGTTACCTATTGGGAACTGAGAAATGGGACTATTAATAAACATTTTAAATGCATGTTCATCTGCCAGTTGTTAGGGGTAGTGTTTTCATTTTTTAATGAGCATTTTAAAATGCAAATTGTCCTACAATCGTCTGTCTGTGGGGTTCCTCAGGCTGAGATGTTACAACAAGAAAAATAGGTGATGGAGCTCATTAGCATAACTCATTAACATATGCCCCCCCACACTGGTGGTGTGCTTGGTGTGGATAAAAGAATGGATAACTCTGTTAAATAAAAAACCTCTAGCATTAGAAGGACATGGAAACAAATTTGGGTGGCACGCATATATGTATTATGGTAAAAGTAAAACGGACGGCTTTTTCTCCCACCATTATATAAGGAGAAATCTGTTAAATACATGGATAAAATACAAAAAATATGGAGATGAGAGAAAGCCGTTGTGGATAGTGCCAACGGAAGTAATAAAAATATATGCTGAAGGTGAAGGAAAGTGGCTCTCATATGGTCAAATACTGAAAATTCAAGGTGGTAAAATCGAACTAAATATGGAAGATTTAAGTAATAAATATGATTGATTTCAAATGCAACAAATTAAAAATCTGGTGGAAAGCGACATTAAAAGTGAAGGAATAAGAAAAGAGCAAATCAAATTGGAAAAAGTTCTGCTTAGAGATAATGAAAAGTTGATTTCAAAAGTATATAAACTATTACTGAAATGGTCTACTGAAGATGAAGTAGTAAAATCTCAAATGATAAAATGGGCAATCAATATTAATAAAAAAATACAGATGGAAACATGGGAACACTTGTGGAAGAACTCTATGAAAATTTCGACATGTTATAATATTAAAGAAAACTGTTATAAAATTATGTACAGGTGGTATATGACTCCTAAAAAGTTAGCAAAAATGAACAATAAGATGTCAGATAGATGTTGGAAATGTAAAAAGCATGAAGGTTCTTTCTACCATATGTGGTGGACCTGTGAAAGAGCGAAACAGTTTTGGCAAATAATTCAACAAGAAATTTCTAGAATTTTGGGGTATAAATTTAAGAGAACTCCAGAGACTTTCCTATTGGGATTACAAATGGAGAAATTTCCAAAAGAAGATAGAACTGTAATTTGGTACTTGCTTTCAGCTGCTAGGACATTATATGTGCAGTTATGGAAGCAAGATAAAATACCAGAAAAATGGGACTGGATTGTAAAAGTTATGTCATGGAGTGAAATGGACAAACTTACAAGAATCTTGAGAGACTATGATCTAGAGGGATTTTAAATGGATTGGGATAAATTCAGAAGATATATAGAAAAAGAATGGAAAATAAAAGGACATTGGGTGATTTTTGAGAATACCACTTAGGTTTTCAGAAGAAGAAAGAAGATGAAATATAAGAAGAAGAAGATATTGGATTTATATCCCGCCCTCCACTCCGAAGAGTCTCAGAGCGGCTCACAATCTCCCTTACCTTCCTCCCCCACAACAGACACCCTGTGAGGTGGGTGGGGCTGGAGAGGGCTCTCACAGCAGCTGCCCTTTCAAGGACAACCTCTGCCAGAGCTATGGCTGACCCAAGGCCATGCTAGCAGGTGCAAGTGGAGGAGTGGGGAATCAAACCCGGTTCTCCCAGATAAGAGTCCGCACACTTAACCACTACACCAAACCGCACACTTAACCACTACACCAAACTGGGTGGGACTTTATAAAGTATAAGAAATGGTGTTTTTTAAATTTCTTTGCAAAATTATATATATATATTTCTTTATTTCTTATCATTACGATTCTTTTAAAGTTAAAGATACCTTTTGATATTAGAATTTTAGGTAATTGACACCGGCGGAAATCAAGATTTGGGGGGAGGGGAGGAAAAGTGTAATGTATGGGGAAGGCAGTAAGTGTTAATATTTTATTAGTATTGGATATAGTTACCATATATTACCAAATAAAATTGTGTTTAACAAAAAAAAAAACATATGCCCCCCCACCAGCCAACAACAACCCAATGCAAGCAAGGAGAGCCCCAGGTGAGTGAGACCTGCTTGGGCTGGCTAGAGATCCAGCCAGCCCAAGCAGGCCTCGCTCACCTTGGGGCTCTCCTTGGCTGCCCCTTCCCCGACAGTCAAAAGGTCAGCAAGCCACCTGCCACCCAAAATCACATAAGAAATGGAGAAAGGGTGGTGTGGGCTTCTCCAGGGGTTAATGAGGGCTGCTGGAAGTGTGGCAAAGCTCTTGGTGGCTGGCTGGCTGCTCTCCTAATCCAGGGATTGTTAAGAAGCTGCACCTACTAATTCACTGGACAAGGTTGGTGGGGAGGAGGAGGAGGGAGAACCCTCGGAAAGGTTCAGGAGCTGTGCTCTTGTGAGCTCCTGCTGAATTCAAGGCCTGCTGTGTACATGAAGTTGAGTCATGATGCCTGAATGTGCTGCACAGTAGCCAATGTAGAGCAGAGGCGGGGAAGGAAGGATAATGCCATTGCTGACATCCCTGGGGATACATAGAATGTTCAATGCCAACATGATTACCAGGTGAACTTACCTTGGTCAAATCCCCTTGCTAATATGTCAAATGAACTTCTAATTGGATTGCCTCAATGTCTTGTATCAAAATTTGCCTTGAGCACCTTGCCAAAGGGGAGGAGGAAGAGATGATGATGATATTGGATTTATACCCCACCCTCCACTCCGAATCTCAGAGTGGCTCACAATCTTCTTTACCTTCCTCCCCCACAACAGACACCCTGTGAGCAGTGTTCCCTCTAAGCTGAGTTAACATGAGCTAGCTCACAGATTTTTAGCCTCTAGCTCACACATTTGTGTCTTAGCTCAGGAAGGAGCTAAGCACAATAATTTATGCAGTAGTTCACAACTTTAATGCCAGTAGCTCACAACATTAATGCCAGTAGCTCACAAAGCAGAATTTTTGCTCACAAGACACGGCAGCTTAGAGGGCACATTGCTTGTGAGGTAGGTGGGGCTGAGAGCTCTCCCAGAAGCTGCCCTTTCAAGGACAACTCTGCGAGAGCTACAGCTGACCCAGGCTATTCCAGCAGCTGTAAGTGGAGAAGTGGGGAATCAAACCAGGTTTTCCCAGATAAGAGTTTGCACACTTGATCACTATACCAAACTGGCTCTCAGAGGTTTGCACCTGCACAGTAGGACCAAGTTGTGCTTTTAAATAAACAACACATTTGGGTGGCATTTGTGGCCACTTCTGAGCTCAACTTTTTAGTGGCTGGAGAAGAGGCATGCATCTTCTGGAATCAAAGTCCTCAAAGGGACATGCTTGTCAACCACAGTATCACTTGTAGTTCATCCCCGTCTTTGCAGTTGCCTGTCTTTAAATGTTGTCTGCTTTTTGCAGCAGTATGCTCAGCAGCATTTATTCTGAAAAGATTCAAGGAACTGACCAGGAGATTAACTAGGTTCATGGGCAGATATCAACAGCATGTAGAGACACCCAAGTAGTAATTCACATATCAAATGTTTTAACAGTTGAAGGTAGCAGCAGTAGCAGCTGCAAGAAAGCAGCCTATAAGCATACAAATGGAAACATCCAAAAGCAAATCTATTTTGACTCCCTTTTTTGTTATGGAACAGCATGAGAGTTCTTAAATATGCAGGAGATTTTTTATGAGAACAACTGGTATCATGAATGCGCTTTTGGAACACAACTAGAGCTACATAAATTAGGTTAATGACATTACTGTAACATATTAAAGAATATTTAATTGCTCCCTTGTTGGTTTTGGAGTTAGTTTGAGAGGAAAAATACTTCAGTCATAGAATCATAGAGTTGGAAGGGACCTCTAGGGTCATCTAGTCCAACCCCCTCCACAATGCAGGAAACTCACAAACACATCCCCCTAAATTCACAGGATCTTCATTACTGTCAGATGGCCATCTAGCCTCTGTTTAAAAACCTCCAAGGAAGGAGAGCCCACCACCTCCTGAGGAAGCCTGTTCCACTGAGAAACCGCTCTAACGGTCTGGAAGTTCTTCCTAATGTTGAGCCAGAAACTCTTTTGATTTAATTTCAACCCATTGATTCTGGTCCTACCTTCCAGGGCCACAGAAAACAATTCCATCCTCTATATGACAGCCCTTCAAGTACTTGAAGATAGTGATCCTATCACCTCTCAGCCTCCTCCTCTCCAGGCTAAACATCCCCAGCTCCTTCAACCTTTCCTCATAGGACTTGGTCTCCAGACCCCTCACCATCTTTGTCACCCTCTTCTGGACCCGTTCCAGCTTGTCTTCTTCTTCAGTCACAAATTTGGTAATCCTTATTTGAAAATTGACCAAATGGGAATTATCTTTATGACACTATAAAAATAAATGAGTTTGTGTTTTTATAGTAACACTGGTTACATTCCCATCTTGATGGCCCTGAAATTGCAAGAGCCTTTCTAAAGTAAAAATTAGGGTATTTATGTGAAATTGCAGTAGTGAAGTACTTTCTGCATTGAACCAGACCCCTGGATGGAAGCGAGGGTCCCCTGCTGCCAGGCCCACCTCCCCACCTCCAATCAGCTGACCAGAGGAGGAGAACTTATCCCCAAAAAGAGGGAGATCCATCGGATGTGTAGCAATGTGCCTACGTCAATGCCCATGTGACCCAGAATTGATGTCATCACATCCAGGATGTTGGGGTGACGCTCTTCTATTTGAGCAAAACCTCTATGGTAGAAGCCAAATTTACCATAGATTTTTTTTTGCCCTGAGTGTTACCCTAAGGTCCCAGACATGATGACATCACTTCTAGGGCATGTGGGCAGTGACATGGACATGTTGCTGTATGTCGGCTGGGCCTTGAAGAAGGAGGAGGATATTGGATTTATATCCCACCCTTCACTACCCAAAGGAGTCTCAGAGCAGCTTACAATCTGCTTTCCCTTCCCCTCCCCACAACAGACACCCTGTGAGGGAGGTGGAGCTGAAAGAGCTCTGACAGAAACTGTTCTTGAGCAGAACAGCTCTGATACAGTCATGACTCACCCAAGGTCACTCCAGCAGGTGCATGTGGAGGAGTGGGGAATCAAACCCAGTTCTCCCGAATAAGAGTCCACACACTTAACCACTACACCAAACTGGCTCTCAATCCACACACTTAACCACTACACCTGCTGCCCCTGGTAAGTCGCCCCCATCTCCCATCAGTTGCCAGGAGGGACCTAGCAACTGTAGGCACTTCCTGTGGAGGAGGAAATCTGGGGAGGGATTTTAGCTAGAATCTATGGTGCGCCACAAAGTCTGCTCTCTGAAACTACCATTCTCTCCAGGTTAATTGATCTCCGTAGTCCAGGGAACAGCTGTAATTCTGGGTAAACTGTTAGTCCCCGCCTAGAGTTCAGAAACCCTGGGGGAGCCCCTGGGGCACTGCTGTGTCCACACCTTTATTTCCTCTCTCACCATGAAAATGGGGAAAGCCAGTGGGGCCAGAAGGCTCTACGGCAGCCAACCTGGAAACCTGCACTCTTACAACGACAACTATATCAGCCCCTCTGCAGGTCATGGGGCAAGTTGTCTGGAAAAATCAGGCCCTTTCCTCCAGTTCAACAGTTTCCTTAAACACAGCCTTAGGGTTGCCAGTCCCCAGGTGGGGGCAGGGGATCCCCTGGTTTGGAGGCTCTCCCCCACTTCAGGGTCATCAGAAAGCGGGGGGGGGGGATGTCTGCTGGGTAATCCATTATTCCCTATGGAGACCAATTCCCATAGGGTATAGTGGAGAATTGATCCGCGGGTACCTGGGACTGGAGGGGCTGTTTTTTGAGGTAGAGGCACCAAATTTTCGGCATAGCATCGTGTCTCTCCCCAAAATACCCTCCAAGTTTCAAAAGGATTGAACCAGGGGGTCCAATTCTATGAGCCCCCAATGAAGGTGTCCCCATCCTTCATTATTTCCAATGGAGAGAAGGCATTTAAAAGATGTGTGGTCTCTTTCAATGTGATGGCCAGAACTCCCTTTGGGGTTCCATTATGCTTGTCACAACCTTGCTCCTGGCTCCACCCCCAATGTCTCCTGGCTCCACCCCCAAAGTCCCCAGGTATTTCTTGAATTGGACTTTGCAACCCTACACAGCCTGTTCACCTGTCTTGTTCCTGGCTTCTTGACTCCACCAGCTAGTCCCAGAAGTGGGCAGATGCACCAAGAGGCTTAACAACCGTAGACGATTAAATAGGAACTCTCCAACAGATAAAATCCAAACCTTATTTACAATGCATTACAGTCTCCAACCAACTTGTTTCAGGTTGATAGATGGTACAGTCACTGGCATAGCAACCCCAAATGTTTGTGCAATCATCCTGTGCCTTTCGGGGCCTGGCACAGGCGGTACCGCCTTTCATTGTGTTCTCAACCCCTAACAGCAGAGCTCTCACAGTTAAGTCCATTTAAGCTAGGCGCTAATCTCTACTTTAGCGATGCAGCGCCTGCCCGGGTGAGCTGTGGGGTTGTCAAGAGATCCAGCTATCTGCGAAGTCATAAAACTGCATGCTCAAAGGAATTTAATTTCAGTCCTGGACAACATAAGCCAGAAAGGAACCGGTGCTCGGCAGTTTGCAAAACCAACAGCACAGGCCTACTGTTTGTGAGCTTTAATTAAGCAAGAAAATGAGACGGTGAAGGGGGCAGGCTCACTATAAAGCACGAAAAAATGAAACAACATAAATATGGTTTCTCTCACTTAAAAAACAAACAAACAACTCCAGGCATTTAAAATCTACTTATTTATATATTTATACCTTGCTTTTCTTGACAATGAAGACCAGGCCTCATTTTGGACAGGAGCGGAGTTCTGGAAACTAAATTTTGTTGTGCTTTTTCTTTCTTAACCTCCCCCCCCCCCTCAAAAAAAAAACCCCTCACTTCTGGGCTCCATTGTTCAAACCCCCTGTGAGAATTTTGCTGAACTCTAGAAGAAGATGATGATATTGGATTTATATCCTGCCCTATACTCTGAATCTCAGAGCGGTCACAATCTCCTTTACCTTCCCCCACCCCCACAACAGACACACTGGGGCTGAGAGAGCTCTTACAGCAGCTGCCCTTTCAAGGACAACTCCTGTGAAAGCTATGGCTGACCCAAGGCCATTCTAGCAGGTGCAAGTGGAGGAGTGGGGAATCAAACCCGGTTCTCCCAGATATAGGGTTGCCAAGTCCAATTCAAGAAATATCTGGGGATTTTGGGGGTGGAGCCAGGAGACATTGGGGGCAGAGCCAGGAACAAGTGTGTGACAAGCATAATTGAACTCCAAGGGAGTTCTGGCCATTTACATTTAAAGGGATAGCACACCTTTCCTTCTATAGGAAATAATGAAGGATAGGGGCACCTTCTTTGGGGGCTCATAGAATTGGACCCCCTGGTCCAATCATTTTGAAACTCGGGGGGTACTTTGGGGAGAGACACTAGATACTATACTGAAAATTTGGTGCCTCTACCTCAAAAAACAGCTCCCCCAGAGCCCCCGAAACCTCCAGATCAATTCCATTATACCCTATGAGAATTGATCTCCACATAGGGAATAATGAAGTGCTCAGCAGACGTTTCCCTCCCCCCCCCCCGCTCCCTCCCCCCATTTCTGGCAAGTCTGAAGCAGGGGATTGGCCTCTCTACTCACGAGTTGCTGCCAACTTCTTCACAGCAACACAGACACACCATCCCAAGAGGAAGCCTTTCAATCGGAGACTGAAGCCTCCAGAGGTGCAAAGGCACATGGTCCCCAGCTGACTGGGGGCGGGAAGGAGCCTGGGAAAGCGGAAGAACTCCCACTGGGACCTGGGGATTGGCAAGCCTACCCAGATAAGAGTCCATGCACTTAACCACTACACCAGACTGGCTTCTTTTGGTGTAGTGGTTAAGTGTGTGGACTCTTATCTGACAAACTTTCTAATATTCCCCCCCCCCCCAAAAAAAGGGAATATGACCAAAACATATAAAGCAGACAGATGGAAGTCTTCATCATGCTGCTGAGGCCACATAGGAGAAAGTAATTTAAAAAGTATGATGGGAGTAAGGTTTTATTGTGACCATTATAGTTCAAGAACCATTTTAAGGTAGATGTTGAAACTGATATAATTTAGTACACCTTCCGGTGATGTCAGGGGTGTGTGGCATATGCAAATTAGTTATGCAAATGAGTAGTGCTAATGAGCTCCAGCACCTCTTTTTCAACAAAATGACCCCTGATGAAGACTCAGAGCGCCCTACAACTTTATTATTCCCTCTTGTTTTATCCTCACCACAATCCCTGTGAGGTAGGATTAGCTGAGACAGAGAGAGGGTTACTGGCCCAAATTCACCCAGTGATCTTCTGTGGCAGAGTAGGGATTTGAACCCAGGGTGTCTCTCTGACAGTCTGGCTTTCACCTGCCTCCCAGTCCTGCAACCAGGGCTTTTTTTGTAGCAGGACCTCCTTTGCATATTAGGCCACACACTCCTGATGTAGCCAATCCTCCAAGAGTTTACAGGGCTCTTCGTACAGGGCCTACTGTAATCTCCAGGGGGATTGGCTACATCAGGAATGTGTGGCCTAATATACAAAGGAGACGTAAATGAGACCTTGTCAGGCCGGGCTGTGTGTGTCATAAAATATAATGCCAGGTAGTGGAGACATAAACTTTATAAAGGACACAGACAAACACAAAGATTTTTTCAACAATTTTTTAAAAATAAAACATGCTTCAAAGATTAGTACTCTTGCAATACTTTATTTAACAGTCTCTGATAACTGAAGAAAGCAAGAGAGAGGGTGAAGGAAGCAGACTTGCTCGCAGGCCTGATAAAAGCCCTCCAGGGGCCTGATTTGGCCCCCGGGCTGCATGTTCGACACCCCTGATCTAAATGGATTCTAATTGCCTCAGAGGTTGTATAATACAGTGGGTTCAACACAAGGAAGAGGCGAGGTGGTAGAGATCGTAGCTCTTTTAATCTGTACAGCATAGTATAGGGCTGCACTCTGAATAACTGGGCCAATGGAGCCAACTTATATACACTCAGGGTTCCCACGTAAGCACGCTATTGGACCATTCCAACCAGCAGGGGGCCTGTGATTGGAGCAGGGCAGCTTGCATTTGGATCCTTCTGCCCATTGTTCCTGAGTCCCCAAGCTCAGTCCTACAGGCTTCAATGAGCCAGGCAAGAACACCCTTAAATATACACATTTCAGATCACATATACAACAGGTTTGGAGGGGGGACCCAGGAAATAAATTGTTTCTTTTCTGAGCTGAATCTGAAGCTTCTTCCCTGTCCTACTTCCAGTGTGGTCGTCTGGAGCACAACAGAAGTGCCACCCACTGCCACCTTTCCCCTTTCCCTAGCATTGAGCCAGCAGTGATGGCGGTAGCTGTTCCTGCTGTAACCCCAGGAAGCAAGGGTCGTGGGACATGTAGTCCCAGAAACCCTGAAATTTGTAGAGGTCAGGAGTTAACCTGAAAATTGTACAGGCAGAGGAAAGAATTTCCGTCCTCCCTGCAGACTGGCTTGCTGTTGATCAGAGACAAGACAATTGCTTCCAGCGCTGAGAAAATGAGACATGTTTAATTGCCTGCATAGGTCATCCAAAGGCATCCAGGGGACAGAGGCGGGTCAAACTGTGTTCCAGCCAGAGATGATGCAGCACCCAGGACAGCTGATTGGCAGATGCAGGGTGTGTCTGGAAGGGAGAGCGAGGGATTAGATGGAATCACTGCTGCCTCACGAGGTCCCAGCCAGTCCAACGAAGGCGCAAAATAACGGCAGCTATCTTCTTTCAGTTCAGCCTGCTTGGTCCAGCTACCACCTGTCACCTGCCCAAACAGACTCCTTTGTTGAAGAAGAAAGAAGAAGACGACTGCAGATTTATACCCCGCCCTTCTCTCTGAATCAGAGACTCAGAGCGGCTTACAATCTCCTATATTTTCTCCCCCCACAACAGACACCCTGTGAGGTGAGTGGGGCTGAGAGAGCTCTGGCAGCAGCTGCCCTTTCTACGACAACCTCTGCCAGAGCTATGGCTACCGCCATTCTGCAGTGTAGCCAATGAGAGGCAAGGAACTTTGATCGCTCTTCCTTTGGCTCTCCTGGCCAACAGCAATCATTGCCGCAGCCGAAGGAGAGAAGAAGAGAGGAGATCGGATTTATACCCCGCCCTTCGCTAGCCAAAGGAGTCGCAGAGCAGCTTACAATCGTCTTTCCCTTCCCCTTCGCACAGTAGACACCCTGGGAGGTACGTAGGGCTGAGAGAGTTCTGACAGAAACTGCTCTTGAGAGGAACAGCTATGCGAAAACTTGTGAATTACGCAAGGTCACTCCAGCAGGTGCATGTGGAGAAACGAGGAATCAATCCTGGTTCCCCCAGATAAGGAGATTGCAGATTTATATCCCGCCCTTCTCTCTGAATCAGAGACTCAGAGAGCCTTACAATCTCCTATATCTTCTCTCCCCACAACACCCTGTGAGGTGGGTGGAACTGAGAGAGCTCTCCCAGAAGCTGCCCTTTCAAGGACAACTCCTGCAAGAGGTACAGCTGACCGAAGGCCATTCCAGCACCTGTAAGTGAAGGAGTAGGGAATCAGACCCAATTCTGCCAGATATGACTCCGCACACTTAACCACTACAACAAACTGGCTCTGCGCACTTAACCGTTGCACCACACTGGCTGTCTACAGCATGGTTCCTTCCATTCACTCACTCTTGTATCTGCTCACACTGAAGATTTTGTTGGTTAGGTTTTCCTTTGAAGGGGGAAGTGGAGGTATAATAAATAAATAACAGTTTTAAGCTGTCATCAAAGTCTCAAATTATGTCAGGCAGATGGGGATAGGCAGGGCTTTTTTTGTAACAAGAACTCCTTTGCATATTAGGCCACACCTCCCTGATGTAACCAAACCTCCTGGAGGCCCTGTACTAAGAGCCCTGAGCCCCGTGGTGCAGAGTGGTAAAGCTGCAGTACTGCAGTCAGAGCCCTCTGCTCACAATCTGAGTTCGATTCCAGCAGAAGCTGGTTCAGGTAGCCAGCTCGAGGTTGACTCAGCCTTCTATCCTTCCGAGATCAGTAAAATGAGTCCCCAGCTTGCTGTGGGGAAAGTGTAATGACCGGGGAAGGCAATGGCAAACCACCCCGTAAAAAGGTCTGCCGTGAAAACGTTGTGAAAGCAGCGTCACCCCAGAGTCGAAAACGACTGGTGCTTGCACAGGGGACCTTTCCTTTCCAAGCTCATGGAAGATTGGCTACACCAGGAGGGCGTGGCCTAATACGCAAAGGAGTTCCTGCTACAAAAAGAGCCCTGGGGATAGGATTGAGCACTAAATCCTCGTAGAGTCCGACCCTCCCTAGGCAGCCACAACTTGGCTTAAGACACTGTGAAGATTCTCCTATTCCTTTTTTTTTTTCTGGCTGTCATGGTTTAATGATAGGGCTGCTGTGTCAACCAAGCCATTCTGTTAGAGCTATGACTGGCCCCATCCCCACCATTATGATGACTAGCCGGTTGTAAGGATGACAAGAAGATGGCTGAGCTTCCGCTGAAGATCCGGGCCCTTTGGGACTTACCTAAGTTTTGCAAGGCCTGTAAGATGGGGCTCTTCCACCAGGCTTTTAATCGATCCAGTGGGTGTCCCCTGAAATCATCGCTTCCCCCTGCACCTTATGCTTATGTTATGTTGAATATTACCAGCCCATATGTGGACTACGGCAAGTTGTTGCTGATGATGTGGATCATGGGTTTTCTCAATTCTGTAGTTATGAGAATATCTAGTTTGGATGTAGTTTATTTGATGTTTTGTAAGGTTTCTTAATGTTGTAAGCCGCCCAGAGCCCGCTTGCGGGAGAGGGCGGGGTATAAATCGAAAACTTAAATTAAATTAAGATAATGTATGTGAAACTCCTGAGCATTTTGAACTGCAACGTCACCTTGCATCCTAAAATGGATATTGATATTGAATCTTAAAGACATTGACCTTAAAAGCCCTATATGGCTCGGAGCCAGTATGCCTGATGGATCGCCTTCTCCCATGTGAACCTACCCTTCCAGTCATCTTTGGATGCCTTGATCCATTTGGATGCCTTAATCCATTGAGAGGTTCATATAGATTCTACTAAAGTTAAGGACATAAGAATGGTAAATGTAAATCAAAAGTATATCATTCAACTATACAGGGTATATCAGGGGTGGCCAAACTGTGGCTTGGGAGCCACACATGGCTCTTTCACACATATTGTGTGGTTCTCAAAGCTCCCACCACCCTGTTGGCCAGCTTGGAGAAGGGATTTCTCCCTTTAAATCACTTCTCCAAGCCAAGCCATCCAGTGGCTCGGAGAACGCATTTAAAATTCAAGTTGCTCTTTCACCTCTCCCTCCCCCCATCTATTTGATTTCCTTCCTTCCTTCCTTCCTTCCTTGCGGCTCTCAAACATCTGATGTTCATGTTTTATGACTCTCAAACATCTGAGGTTTATTCTACGTGGCTGTTATGTTAAGCAAGTTTGGCCACCCCTGGTGTTTATCGACATACGTTAAACATAACGATATAATTCCTTTGGGATTTCCTTCTGATCAAGAAGGGCTCCGGTTGATATAGTCTGATTCAAATCAAAGGTAAGTCTAGCTAGAACGTAGTGATTCCATAATCGTGTGTATCGGAGCAGATTTTAAAATGAATGAATGAAACAAAACATTACCTGGTCCTGTGACATTTGCCATCTCCTGTACAATGAACAACAGAAGTTTCCACTAATGGCAGGACTCCCTCCCTGCAGTATTGCAGACAGGGCTTTTTCTGTAGCAGGAACTCCTTTGCATATTAGGCCACACCCCTCTTATGTAGCCAATCCTCCAAGAGTTTACAGGGCTCTTAGTACAGGACCTACTATAAGCTCCAGGAGGATTGGCTACATCAGGGGTGGGTGGCCTAATGTGCAAAGGAGTTTGTTCCTGCTCCGAAAAAAGCCCTGATCGCAGGGATCATTTGGGGACAGAGCAGGAGAGAAAAGGGCAAAGAAGCCTCATTCTGCAGATAGAAATCCCTTCAGTCAGCATGAGTTACAGTAGGATCCAAGTTGGGTTGCCAACCTCCAGGTCATCTCATTTCTTATTAAAACCAGAAACCTCTCCAAGAAGCATTCAAAACATATTGTCTTAATAAATCCTGTGCCCAATTTTTCATAATATTGTTACTCAACATGTGCAAACATGGATTACTCAGACCGCTGTTAGGTGCCAAGGCTTGTTAACAGCTTCCCGTTTTGTTGTATATGTGCTTAGAACTGTATCTATAAGCTGGAGTTCTTGCCTGGCTCACTGGGGCCTGAAGGACAGAGCTTGGGGGACTTGGGAAGGATCCAAATCCTGCTGCCCTGCTCCAATCAAGAGCCCCCGACTGGTTTGAATGGCCCAGTCACAGGCAGCGTGAGAACTTTGGGTGCGTATATGTAGGGAGCCCTGCGGCCCTAGTTCTTAGTCTTCATAGTCAGCGCTATACCATGCTGTATTCAATAAAAGAGCTATGTTCACTACCACCTCACCTCATTAATGTATAGAACTCACTATATTATACATTTAATAAAAAAGCCCTTCTGCAATTTAATTCTTCCAGCCGTTGCATGAAATAGGCCCCTGGGATATGACAAAGAAAAGAGCCTTAGAAGAGACCGTTGAAGAACACTCAGAAATTAGTAATGGCAGAGAGGTTTGCTTTGATGTTGCATTTCAGTACATTTGAGCAGGAGGTAGAAAATAAAGCACATTTTTAAGCATCTGCAAAGTGGCATATTACAATTCCAGATCATGCAGCACTCAAGTATTCGGCTCTGCGGCTATTTCTAGAAATGCAGTCTGGTTTGAAGATCCATCTGTATACATGTTTGCACATGTGGGCATCTTAGAGTAGTCAGGAATCCCTGGCCACTGGTGGGAGAGGAGGGAATAGGGTTTCCAGATTCAGGTTGGAGGGGCTCATTTTGTAGCAGCAGCTCCTTTGCATATTAGGCCACTATAGTATAGTGGGTTCAAAGAGAGAGGATGCTAATTACTTACAGCTGAATAAAGTTACATTCTGAATAAAACTTAGTTGGTCTTAAAGGTACACTTGTCTACTGCTTTGTTCTATTGCTTCAGACCAACACATAAGAACATAAGAAAAGCCATGTTGGATCAGGCCAACGGCCCATCAAGTCCAACACTCTGTCACACAGTGGCAAAAATTTTTATATACACACATACACTGTGGCTAATAGCCACTGATGGACCTGTGCTCCATATATTTATCTAAACCCTTCTTGAAGGTGGCTATACTTGTGGCCGCCACCACCTCCTGTGGCAGTGAATTCCACATGTTAATCACCCTTTGGGTGAAGAAGTACTTCACGGCTGCCTACTGGGATCTATCTAACTGTAGACAAGTCTTTCTCTTTGTTATTGTTTGTGTTGTGCTCCTCTTCTTTCATATGGACTTAGTTCCGTTTGTTGCTGTGGTCCCGATGAAGTTTGAGGAAACTCACTGACACTCCGGAATAGTTTGTTGACTGCCCGGAGTCCTCTTGGAACTTTACAATAAGGACCTCACAATCGAATCCTTACATCCATTGACCCAGGAGGGTCTTTTGTCTTACATGCCATTGTTCTTTGGAGCCTATTAAGAATATTATTGTAAATGTAGTGACTGCATATATCATATATTTAGGGTTGCCAAGTCCTCTGCGTCCTCCAGGACCATAGTTTTCCTCCCAAATTGCTAGAGCATCCGGGGAAACTATAATGCCCCTCCAGGGCAGGGGAACCCCCGCCCAGCCCAGAAATTTGGGAGCCCTACATATATAATGTAATCTGCTAAAAACATTCCCATGATTCTATGTACCAACTCACTGCCCACTTATATTAAGAATTGCTGCTTGCCATTCCCATTTGTCTGATGAAGTCTGCTTAGAGCATACGAAAGCTTACATTATGAATAAAACTTAGTTGGTCTTAAAGGTGCACTTGTCTACTGCTTTGTTCTATTGTCTACAGTTGTTTTCTTAAGTTTGGAAATAATTTACCCAAAGCCTTCAATAAATAAATGTGACAGTCAAAAGACACTTCAACCCCAGCAAAATGACTGTCTAATCAATTTCAATTCAACAGAAAGGTTCTTCCTAGCAAAGAACTTGAATATCCATTTAAAGAGAAAGGATGCTAATTACCTACAGCTGAATAAAGTTAATTTCAGGTGCTTAGTTTAACAGACAGTAACTAGACCAGAGAGTAAATTTATACAACACCATGCATAATGAAATAAAAACATTATTTAAAAGGCGAGAAATCCATATTGCCATAAAGTCCATTTGGAACACAAGTGTCTAGCTTATGTATAAAATAAGTTTTCTTCTTTTAATAATATTTGAGACTCATTGTCACTGTTGTAAGGATGTGGAATATATCGATAGATCACACAACATTTCAAATAGTCTGTTGTATGGTTAACCCCATGCCAATGACTCACAAAATTGGTGCCTCCATAATTTTATTTTGGATGCTAGAGCAATGTTCCAAAATTCACTACATATAATTTTAAACAATGGAATGACATAAACTACACGCCTTTCTCACAGGGGGTCTGTTGTGGGGAGGGGAAGGGAAAAGAGATCGTAAGCTGCTCTGAGACTCTGAGCAAAGGGGGATATAAATCCAAACTCTCCTCTTTCTACTCCCCCCCCCACTCTAAGTTACATAGAGAAACCTTTGTCAATGATAAATGAATAATCCAATTAATTTTTTAAATCCAGTGGCTATGAACTATGGAGCAATGATGCTATCAAGTTAATGATGAAAATGTAAGAAAAAAATAAAGGTGGGTCCTTCGTTTTAAAAACAAAGGAGGAACTTTAGTTTGGAGTTTAGTAGACATCAAAGCATCAAAGTTTTATTACCCTACTGGCGAAGCAGTGAAGGAATGGAAAAGTCACCATTTTATTGGCATCACATGAACAGTTTCTGTCTAGTTAACGCTTCTAATAGAGGAATGTTAATGTGAGATACTTCTGCTGTGTCAAGACTTTTTTGTGCATTTCTCACCAAAGCTTCTGCCAGTTCTTGCAACATGATCAGACCATAGTATCTAGGAGACACCCAGAAGAGTCCAAATATTGGTCAACACCGCACGTTTCTCTTCCTGTGAAGCTTGGGGTGGGGGGAAAGCTAGAATCTAAGCAGCATAACTATACTTAGTTACACTGCTCAACACAAGGGTGGAATTCTAGCAGGAGCTCCTTTGCATATTAGGCCATACCCCCCCGATGTAGCCAATCCTCCAAGATCTTACAGGGCTCTTCTTACAGGGCCTACTGTAAGTTCTTGGAGGATTGGCTACATCAGGGGTGCGTGGCCTAATATGCCAAGGAACTCCTGCTAGAATTTCACCACTGCTGCTACAGAGTAGGTTTCTTCCATGTTTGTTTTAATCAGCTTTTTTCTTCTTCTGCAGATTTAGCAAATGTAGAACTGCATGGGGTCACCATGTGTTGCTTGTGACTTGCTCAACACTTTCTTATATAAACAAATGGAGCAGAGGTCCATCAGCGTATTGTTGGAACTCTCTGCCTGGTGCAGGGATGCTCTGTATTCTTGGAGCTTGAGGGGGGGAGGGCAACAGTGTGAGGACATCTAGTGTCCTGGCCCCACTGATGGACCTCCTGATGGCACCTGGTTTTGTTTGACCACTGTATGAAACAGAGTGTTGGACTGGATGGGCCATTGGTCTGATCCAAGATGGCTTCTTTTATGCTCTTTAGGAGGCTGGAGTTTTTTGGCCACTGTGTGACACAGAGTGTTGGAGTGAATGGGCCATTGGCCTGATCCAACATGGCTTCTCTTATGTTCTTATGTTTCTTGAGCTACTGCACCAGAGAATTGCAAGTGCCCAGAAATGTTCTTGCCATGTCCTGAAAGGTTAAGCGTTAAGCTGGAAGACGCGTCAGTGAAACAGGCACAACTGAGTACTATCGCTTCCGCTAAGGAGTCATCGTGCATAGCCGTGCACTGAACAATTGTGCCTAGTTGCATTTTGGGAAGACTTTCTATATTTTGAACTTTTGATCTATTATTTGTGATTGATTTCACTTAGTATACTTTTGGGCTTTACATATGAAATAGGCTTTTGTCTCACCTCTTGGATTCCTAATTTCAGATGTGGTTTGGAATGATATGAGAATCAAATTTAGAATTATTTAAAATGATTTACTAATTTATTCATGTGTAGTTCTTGTGTTTTTGAGTATTTGAGGCTGATATCACGGAACCTGTGGTTCTCCTAGACTCAACCTCCAGGTAGTGGATGGAGATAAACCAGGATTATGACCGAACTCCAGGCAACATCAACTCACCTGGACAAAATGGCCACTTAGGAAGGTGGACTCTATGCCATTATACCCCACTGAGACTCCTCCCCTCTCCAAGCCCTGGTCTCCTTAGGCTCCACCCCCCAAAATCTCCATGTTCTGCCCCTCCAGGGCAGACAGACAGCATATGGAGTAGGAAAAATGTTTCTGTACCTTTAAATGCTAAGGGATTGTGGGTTATGTAGTTTTGGGTTATCTAAGTCAGATGGCGCAGAGTGTTAAAGCTGCAGTCAAACTCTCTGCTCATGACCTGAGTTCGATCCCAGCAGAAGCTGGGTTCAGGTAGCCGGCTCCAGGTTGACTCAGCCTTCCATCCTTCCGAGGTCGGTAAAATGAGTACCCAGCTTCCTGGGGGCAAAATGTAAGAACATAAGAACATAAGAGAAGCCATATTGGATCAGGCCAATGGCCCATCCAGTCCAACACTCTGTGTCACACAGTGGCCAAAAAATGCTATATACACACATACACTGTGGCTAATAGCCACTGATGGACCTGTGCTCCATATTTTTATCTAAACCCCTCTTGAAGGTGGCTATACTTGTGGCTGCCACCACCTCCTGTGGCAGTGAATTCCACATGTTAATCACCCTTTGGGTGAAGAAGTACTTCCTTTTATCCGTTTTAACCTGTCTGCTCAGCAATTTCATCGAATGCCCACGAGTTCTTGTATTGTGAGAAAGGGAGAAAAGTACTTCTTTCTCTACTTTCTCCATTCCATGCATTATCTTGTAAACCTCTATCTGATTTATATATATATCTGATTTGAAAACAAATCAGCCAGATATATATATATATATATATATACACACATATATACATATATACAAATCAGATATATATATAAATCAGATATACACACACATATATATATGTGTGTGTGTGTGTGTGTGTGTATACACACACACATATATATACACACTGTGGCTAATGGCCACCGATGGACCTCTGCTCCATATTTTTATCTAACCTCCTCTCGAAGCTGTCTATGCTTGTAGCCGCCACCACCTCCTGTGGCAGTAAATTCCACATGTTAATCACCCTTTGGGTGAAGAAGTACTTCCTTTTATCCATTTTAAACTGACTGCTCAGCAATTTCATCAAATGCCCACGAGTTCTTGTATTGTGAGAAAGGGAGAAAAGTACTTCTTTCTCTACTTTCTCCATCCCATGCATAATCTTGTAAACCTCTATCATGTCACCCCATAGTCAATGTTTCTCCAAGCTAAAGAGCCCCAAGCGTTTTAACCTTTCTTCATAGGAAAAATGTTTGAACCCTTTAATCATTCTAGTTGCCCTTTTCTGGACTTTTTCCAATGCTATAATATCCTTTTTGAGGTGCAGCGACCAGAACTGCACACAGTACTCCAAATGAGACTGCACCACCGATTTATACAGGGGCATTATGATACTGGCTGATTTGTTTTCAATTCCCTTCCTAATAATTCCCAGCATGGTGTTGGCCAGATGACTGGGAAAGGGAATGGCAAACCACCCTGTAAAAAGTCTGCCGCGAAAACGTTGGGTTGCGACATCACCCCATAGTCGGAAACGACTGGTGCTTGCACAGGGGACTGCCTTTACCTTTTTAAGTCAGGTAGTATAGAGAACAGCCTCTTATTGTTTACAGAAATCATGTCTTTCTGGCTCCTAATGAGCCTGGGAGAATCTGTTTTATTGTTTTATGACTATTTGTGTAGCCTTTACTAGCTGTAGTAAGGATGAGGACCGGGAAGTTCGTCCCTCTTTTTTAAGTATCCTGTTTCAGGCATGCTGATGGTTTCAGGATGCACATTTAGGTGTGATCAGCGCAGAAACACATGAGAACAATGATTGTCTTTATTGAACTCCCAAATATACAGTTGATTATTTACTCACTGTAACCTATTGTAAAGGTTGAAACGCTTGGGACTCTTTAGCTTGGAGAAACGTCGACTGCGGGGTGACATGATAGAGGTTTACAAGATAATGCATGGGATGGAGAAAGTAGAGAAAGAAGTACTTTTCTCCCTTTCTCACAATACAAGAACTTGTGGGCATTTGATGAAATTGCTGAGCAGTCAGGTTAAAACGGATAATAGCCAGCTTCAAGAGGGGGTTAGATAAAAATATGGAGCAGAGGTCCATCAGTGGCTATTAGCCACACTGTGTGTGTGTATATATAAATTTTTGGCCACTGTGTGACACAGAGTGTTGGACTGGATGGGCCATTGGCCTGATCTAACATGGCTTCTCTTATGTTCTTATTATGTAGGAGGTTCATTTTGAATCTATAGCTCTAGGTGTCTCATGGTGAAAGGTGAAGCATTAAGATCCCTTGTAATCTTAATACCCAAGCAGGAACATATGGAAGAAGATGGTTCTTCAGATATCTCAGTCCTGAGCAATGTAGGGCTTTAGAGGTCAAAACTAACACCTTGAATTGGACTTGGGAGTGGATCAGTAGGCTGTGTAATTGCTGGAGCATTGGGAGCACATGCTCCCAATAGCTGGCCCCAACCAGCTGTCTATCCACAATGTTTTGCACCAGCTGCAGCTTCCAAACACTCTTCAAGGGTAGCCCCAAGTAGTCTAGTCTAGATGTAACTATGGCATGGATCACAGTGGCTAGATCAGACTGATCTAGAAACAAAACACTTGCTGATTGCTAGGCAGAGGTGTCGCAGCCATCCAATCATTATTCCCCCCTGCAAATTCTAGAAATTCCCCCGATCTCTGTGGTAAAAACCATAGAAATTAGAGAAAATTCCTAGAGTATTGCTGATGATGTGACATTGCTTCCCCTCCCCCCTTTTCTCCTGCTAAGGAAAGGTAGGTGATGGAAGACAGTGGCAGGAGTTTGCCTGCATGAGTAAGCAGATCGTAAGCCTCTGCCTTCCATCACCCACCCTCCCTCAGCAGGAGAAGAAAGAGGGGAAGAAAGATATCACACCATCACCAACACTCTAAGAATTCAGTGCTGAACTGTATTGTACAGAAAAACTGTACTGAAAATATAGTATGTACCAAGGCTGCTAATCTCATAGCACTGAGAGCCAGTGTGCTGTAGTGGTTTTAAGAGTGGTGGACTCTAAAGAGGTTTGATCCCCCACTCCTCCTCCACATAAGGCCTGCTGGGTGACCTTGAGCCAGTCCCTGTTCTCTCAGAACTCTCTCAGCCCCTCCTGCCTTACAAGGTGCCTGTTGTGGGAAGGGGAAGGGGAGGCAAGTGTAAGCTGCTTCAAACCTACTTCAGGTAATAAAAAACTGGGATATAAAAGCCAGCTCTTCTTACATCTCAGTTATGCATGTGGCTGTAACGTTGCTGTTTTTCAAACTG
This sequence comes from Heteronotia binoei, assembly GCF_032191835.1. NCBI lineage: Eukaryota > Metazoa > Chordata > Lepidosauria > Squamata > Gekkonidae > Heteronotia > Heteronotia binoei. The sequence continues at coordinate 43,192,620 of NC_083238.1, forward strand.
ACAATGAATTATGTTACCTTGGCAAATGTACTATCTTGGATAGTTTTCCTGAAGCAATTTCATAATTGCAAGTCATGAGGGTGCTGTCATTTCTTGCTCTGAATCCTCTGCTGGAGGGGGAACCTTAGGAGAGAGATCTATGTAACCAGGATTGTGCTGGGTTACAGCAGCTAAATATCTGTCTGTGCTACAACCTCACTGTACTCAGCTTCTCCAATGAACAAGCATTCAGGCTGTCTTTCTGGTTTCAAGATTTTGGATATTGGATAACTGCCTTTTTGTTTGTTCAGATTGTTTTAACAGCACACATCTTTCGTGTAAAATGGAGATGATACAATATATTGACTCATTCTCTGTGTGTGTGTGTGTGTGTCATTTTTTTACATAAATTGTAAAAGCAGCTCCTCACATTCATCATTTTTATCTGGTTTTGAAGGAAACAACAAATAATGACTCCATGCCAAAACAATAGCACATCCCTGTAGCCAGCCAAAACAGTCTGGGGATATTCAAGCTCCCTTCTCTATTTGTGATGTTTAAAAGTATTATTAATCATTTGGCTGGTTATCAGGAAGTGAGTTCGGTCAAGAAGCAGAAAAAATTCTTCAGAATTTCCTTCAGACATTCAAAATATTTTAGAATGGTTTTGTATGAGCTGTATTGGGGTGGGGGGCCCCCCAAACCTAAATCCAATTAAAATGATTTAAAATTCACCAATTCCAATGTAATGAACTAGCAAATAGCCACCGGTCATCACTGTCTCTTCTTAGTTCTGGGTAGGCAGGGCAGTACGTTAATTAAATGTTCATGAACACAGACAAGGAAACCTTTAAAATGTTCTGAGTGGATCAGTCTGTTAAACACGGCTGTTCTGTCTTTCACCGGCAAGATACTGGAGCTAATTAATAGAACTACGTTGGGGATTTGAATGCAGATCTCTCAGAAGCCAATTTGGTGTAGTGGTTAAGAGCAGTGAACTCTAATCTGGGAGAACTGAGTTTGATTCCCCACTCCTGCACATGTAGCCAGCTGGGTGACCTTGGGTCAATCACAAAAGTTCTCTCAGAGCTCTTCCAGGGCTCTTAGTACAGGGCCTGCTCTTGGAGAATTGGCTACATCAGAGGTATGTGGCCTAATATGCAAAGGAGTTCCTGCTATAAAAAAAGCCCTGTCAATATCCAATGGAGAAGGGGGTTTTTTTCTGTGGTTCAGCCACATTTATGGAATTCACTCCAAAGGTACACTCCAAAGGTACATTCACTTGGCATCAAAAAGTCTGTCTAGTTTCTTCAAGACTTTGGTGGCAGGTTAAGGTTGCCAAGTCCCCAGCTATTGTACCATAGAGTTTTCCCTCCCAAGTGGCTAGAGCATCCAGGAAAACCATAGTTTTCCCAGAAACACCTAGAGCAGCCCTGCGTGTGCGCTACCATTTTGATGATGTCACTTCTGGATGATATCATCGTACCAGCAATGTAGGGGGAGGTTCCCTCGCCGGCCCAATGTGGGCTGGTGGGTTGGGAACCTCCCAGGCGGGGGAACCCTGGGAGCCCTATAGCTGGTTTTGCCTATTCTTCTCCCCTCCGGGTGCCAAATTTATGATAGTTTTTAAAAAATGTTGCTGCAGCAATTGCCCTAAGTTAATATTGTTTTATTGACTACTGTATTTGTTTCTTGGCTTTGTACCTTGGCTGTCCAGTAGAGCAGAAAGGTAACGCATTATAATAACATAAAATATCAATTAACTACCACAAAAATGCTGTGGGAAATTTTATTGATCTTTCAAGGTCTATTGGACTTACATTTTTTTTTCTATAGACTGACACAGCATCAAAACTCACCTGAATGTAGCTTCCAGAATCTTGTACTCCTCCACATTAACCTTATCTCGTCAACGCTGTGTTTATGCTTCTAATCGTTTTACAGCTGAAGGTCACTCGAGAGGAAGATTCCATGAATGTTTGGGAAAAGTTTAGAGCAAAGGGTGGGGTCAACCACATATTTCTCATGCTGTTTCTCTAACAAGCTCATGGTGTCACACACGGCTTTTCCCTCTTCCTTAGCACCCTGACTTCCCCCTCCAAAGAAGCCAGCCAGGTGGGTGGGTTATTCAAAGCCACCAAGTAATACACCATCTTACAGTTTGCGAAAATATGTAAATATTCCCCATACGTAAACATGTAAATGTAAAAATATGTAAATATTCCCCACTCCTCCAACTGGCAAACTGTAAGACGGTGTATTACTTGGTGGCTTTGATCAGTCTACTAATTACACCAAGTGCCCTTCAAGCAGCAGCCAGGTGGGTTAGGCTGAGGAAAAGAAACTGGGCCCCAGTCTGTCAGTGAGCTTGGTGGTAAACTTGAACCTAGAATTGCCAGGTCCCTCTTGGCCATCAGTGGGAGTGGGGGGAAGGTTCCCAGATCCAGGTTGAGAAACTCCTGGAGATTTGGGGATGGATCCTGCAAAGAACGGGGACCTCCGTGGGGTACAATGCATAGAGTCTACTTGCCAAAGCCTCCGTTTTCCCCAGGGGAACTGATCTCTATAGTCTGGAGATGAGCTGTAATTCTAGGGGATCCCCAGATCCCACTTTAGGGTTGCCAAGTCCAATTCAAGAAATATCTGGGGACTTTGGAGTTGGTTCCAGGAGACTTTGAGGGGGGAGGGAGTCAGGAGCCAGGTTGTGACAACCATAATTGAACTCTAAAGGGAGTTTTGGTCATCACATTTAAAGGGACTGCACATCTTTTAAATGCTTTCCCTCCATTGGAAATAATGAAGGATAGGGGCACTTTATTTGGGGGCTCATAGAATTGGACCCCCTTGTCCAATCGTTTCAAAACTTGGAGGGTATTTTGAAGAGAGGTACCGGATGCTATGCTGAACATTTGGTGCCTCTACCTCAAAAAACAGGCCCCCCCCAGAGCCCCAGAAACATGCAGATCAATTCACAATTATACCCTATGGGAATTTGTCTCCATAGAGAATACTGAAGTGCCCAGCGCACATTACCCTCCCCCCGCCCTTTCTGGTGACCCGGAAGCGGGGAAGGGCCTCCGAACTGGGGAATCCCCTACCCCCACATGGGGATTGTGCAAGCCAAAAGAGAAATGTGGAAAACTGGAGTGGGGGGGGGGGTGGCACAGAGCCTCCACATCAACCAACCTCAAAACCAAAACAACAGAGATAATTTTATGAAACAGTAATAAATCACTTCAACCAAGACACATCATTACTAGTGCATACAAACAAGAATGTCTGCACCTCCCAATACCCAAAGTCTATTTGTGATGCTATCAAAGCAGTTTCTTCAAGCAAGAGGGTCAGGAGGAAACATCCAAAATAAGTACTCTTAAAAGAGTCCAGTGCTCCAATTGAAGAATTCTTCAATTCAATGCAGCTTGGCAGTAGTATCCAGAGACGAGGCCATACTTGTATCCTCTTTTCACTTAGGCTTAGACGAGAAAAATAGAAATTCTTCTTACATGGCATGTTCATGTAGGTACGTTTAACTTACTGTGAACAAATGAACTTCAAAAAGATTAACTTGCTTCAAGTCTGAAGTGAGAGGAGAACACCTCAGGGCCGTCTCTGAGCCACCCGTCATGATCATTCTAGAACGTTCTAGACTCCTCAATGCCGTTTGAGACTCCTCAATCTGCACCTGGAGCCGGCTAGTAGCCTGCCACGACATTTCCTATCTCTTTCTCATAGAGGGGCATCCAAAGTCCTTCTGAAGTTTTCATCATTAGAAATAGCAGAAGCTTAAACAAGCACTCAAAACCTTCCAAGGGCATGTCACCGCAACAATTCAGGTTCCCTAAACAGATTTTAAAGGTGGACATTGAGGAGTCTTCATAAAATGCTGAGATATAGTGTTGTTCCAATAAGCTGTGGCACTTTATTATACAAGTACTTTTTTGCACTAAGCACTTTCTTGATGAAATAATTTTCTGTGAAGTATTATACGTGGTTAGGTGTATTATGTTACGAATGTGATTGTTTCACCCAGCCAATTTGTTAATTGAATATAGTGTGTGAAAACCACATGATTTTTAAAAAAGTTTTGTAAAAAAGGTTTTCTGAATCTTGCATAGCTTTTGTTATTTCATCATGGTTTTTCCCCATTCTCAACCTTATTCTCCTTATCTGTATTATGCCCACCTGGGAACTGGCAACCCTAGGAAAATGGCACAGAAGACGACTTCCACCCTTTTTCTACAAGTACTGCAGCTACAATCTGAATGCAAGGATTAAAGAGAACCTATTACTTAGGACACAGGGTAGGGCAGGGGTGAGCTACCATTGGCCACCCCTGGGGTAGGGAGTTGGGACCCTAAACCCAATCTATTTCCTCTGGAGTGTGTAAAGAGATATCCCTAGAATGTTACCGTTTAACTTGGTTTCATTTCCTGTAAAGAATATACTTCCTTTGGTTATGTTTTGAATGCATCTCCACATGATAGCTTCTTTGGTGTAGTGGTTAAGTGTGCGGACTATTATCTGGGAGGACCGGGTTTGATTCCCCACTCCTCCACTGCTGGAATGGCCTTGGGTCAGCTATAGCTCTCACAGAGCTGTCCTTGAAAGGGCAGCTTCTGTGAGAGCTCTCTCAGCCCCACCTACCTCATAGAGTGTCTGTTGTGGGGGAGGAAGATAAAGGAGATTGTGAGCCGCTCTGAGACTCTGCTTCAGAGAGGAGGGCAGGGTATAAATCTACGGTGTTCCTTTTCTTTACATATAAAAACTGGCAAACTGGGGACAGCAAGAGCTAAGAAAGTGTCCGCGTCCTTTGTTCTGTTATTTTTCCTCACTGCAGGGAAATGGAGAGGCATTCAAAATTATGTTGTCATCTGCCTTCTGAATAGGCATCGTTCATGAAAGATTCCTCCATTGTTTTGGTGGTCATATAGCTTGGTTCTCACATCTTCATGGCATCATCTGAGCCACAAACTGAAGACTTTCGTTTCTGGCAGGGCTTTTTTTTTTTTTTTATCAGGAGCTCCTTTGCATATTAGGCCACACATCCCTGATGTAGCCAATCCTCCAAGAGCTTACAGTAGGCCCCGTATTAAGAGCCCTGTAAACTCTTGGAGGATTGGCTACATCAGGGGTGTGTGGCCTAATATGCAAAGGAGTTCCTGCTACAAAAAAGCCCTGGATTTTCTGGTTTCTTTAGTGGATTTGCTGGATCCCAACCTTCGTCTGAGGAGTTCAAAGTGGTTCTTCCTTCATCCATTATGAAAGTGCCATCAAGTCACAGCTAATTTACAGTGACCCCATTGGGTTTTCAAGGCAAGAGACATTCAGAGGTGGTTTTGCCACTGCCAGCCTCTGCATCACGACCTTGAACTTTCTTGGTGGTCTCCCTTACAAATACAAGCCATGGCCAACCCTACTTAGCTTCCAAGGTCTGTCAAGATCTGGCTAGCCTGGGCCATCCAGGTCAGGACTTCCAGGTCATTCACTTTACCTTCCAGTAACTGTGTGAGGTAGATTTAGCTGAACCAGGAGGAATAGCTGAGGTCCCCCAGCAATTTTCATGGCAAGCAAGGTCTGAACCAGATTCTCCTTGATCCCACCAATTGTTGGTGACCTTATAGCCCACCTTCACTCTTTTCTCTAACTCTGATGGAAAATTCAGCAGGACAAATTGAACGGCACCTTAAAACATTAAAAGTGTTGTGTAGGCGCATGAAGGAATGGCGTGAAATACCTTAAGACCGGCATTCTCAGACACCATGACTTGTGCTTCTGGCTAAAAAAAAATGTAGCTGTTACTCAATTCCATGGATTCCTTCATCATGATGAAATTAAGCTAGCATTATTTCTGATCATTATCTTTCATTAGCAGGAGCACAGGAACTGTCTAAACATACTATTTTATGACTCAGTGAGTTTATACTTTGCATTTCCGGCAACTGAAAGGAACGTTGTCCTGTAAGGTTACTCAGAATGGAAAGTCACATTTTTGCCCTCTTGCTTCTGTTCCACAAACACAGTAATTTGCTATAGCACCCCCAAACTTTACATTCTACAGTACTGAACGTAACCTGCTTTCCTGTGTAGATGGTAATACTACAAGAATGCAGCAAAACAGTTTCGCTTGAAAGGTCAAAGCGATGCTTTAAACGTCTGAGGTGGCGGGAGCTAAGCGAGACCCGCCCGTCGAGCCATCATCTCTGACCTTTTATTAATTGAACAACAGCAGGAAAATATAAATTCATTTGAAGAAACATCCAGATATATTACAATTTAGACAGCTGTAATTAGAGACAATAAGTGCAAGTGGAGAGTCTGGGTGGTGGGGGGGACGTCATGCTGAGGTTACATAACTACACTGAGAACTACAAAGTCTTTGGAAAGGGATGGCTTTGAGAGAACTTTCAACAGCCTTCAAAATGCTATTCTTTGCAAGTGGTTTATTGACGGATCACATTTATAAAAGGTAATGTGTCACCATGTAGCAATTAATTAAGACCTTTCTCTATTGATTCTGTTGTTTCACTGGGTACAGGCCACTAAGAGCTGGTTCTTCCAAGCATGTCCATCAAGTGATACTTATCTGTGTGAGACCATTCCATCATAGATTAAACCACTACACACAGAACATCCGTATCAATCAGAGTCAACTCAAGTGCAATGATCATATAACCCAGTTGAAATCTCCTCAAGTGATGAAAAGCAATGGCCTGGGTGTCTAGCCTGGTGACTGTATAGCATCAAAACCTAAACATAAGAACATAAGAGAAGCCATGTTGGATCAGGCCAATGGCCCATCCAGTCCAACACTCTGTATCACACAGTGGCCAAAAAAATTATATATACACACACACAGTGTGGCTAATAGCCACTGATAGACCTCTGCTCCATATTTTTATCTAACCCCCTCTTGAAGCTGGCTATGCTTGTAGCTGCCACCACCTCCTGTGGCAGTGAATTCCATGTTAATCACCCTTTGGGTGAAGAAGTACCTCCTTTTATCCGTTCTAACCTGACTGCTCAGCAATTTCATTGAATGCCCACGAGTTCTTGTATTGTGAGAAAGGGAGAAAAGTACTTCTTTCTCTACCTTCTCCATCCCAAGCATAATCTTGTAAACCTCTATCATGTCACCCCACAGTCGATGTTTCTCCCAGCTAAAGAGCCTCAAGCGTTTTAATCTTTCTTCATAGCGAAATTGTTCCAACCCTTTAATCATTCTAGTTGCCCTTTTCTGCACTTTTTCCAATGCTATAATATCCTTTTTGAGGTGCGGTGACCAGAATTGCACACAGTATTCCAAATGAGACCGCACCATCAATTTATACAGGGGCATTATTTGATGAGGAACTTTATCAAAAGCTTTCTGGAAGTCAAGGTAAACAATATCTATCTTGTAAACCTTTATCATGTCACCCTGCAGTCGACATTTCTCCAAGCTAAAGAGCCCCAAGCGTTTTAACCTTTCTTCATAGGGAAAGTGTTCCAACCCTTTAATCATTCTAGTTGCCCTTTTCTGGACTTTTTCCAATGCTATATTTTTTGAGGTGCGGTGACCAGAATTGCACACAGTATTCCAAATGATTTATACAGGGGCATTATGATACTGGCTGATTTGTTTTCAATTCCTTTCCTAATAATTCTCGGTATGGCGTTGGCCTTTTTTATTGCAATTGCACACTGTCTTGACATTTTCAGTGAGTTATCTACCACAACCCCAAGATCTCTCTCTTGATCAGTCTCTGCCAGTTCACACCCCATTTGAAGAAATTTTTATTGTTGGTCTTTATGTTTTTTGCAATACTCCTCATACTCCTATGCTCCTCATAGTCCCTTTTTGCCTGCCTGATCACAGTCTTGCATTTGATTTGCCACTGCCTGTGTTCCCTTTTATTAATTTCACTTGGACTAGCTTTCCACCACTTAAAGGAGTCCTTCTTACCTTTTACAGCTTCCATTACTTTGTTTGTTAACCATGCAGGCCTTCTCTTATACCTCTTTGTGCCCTTCCTAACTTGTGATATATATTTTATCTGAGCTTCTAGGATTGTAGTTTTAAATAGCCTCCAAGCTTCCCCAAGGGTTTTTACTGTATTTGCCTTTCCTTTCAGTTTCCTCTTCACATGCCTCCTCATCTCAGAGAATTTACCCCTTTTAAAGTTAAACATGGTTGTGCCAGTCTTTTGGAGCAACTCTCTATTTATACAAATGGTGAAATCAATAACGTTATGGTCACTGCTCCCAAGCGGTGCGATCACTTTTACATCTCTCACCAAATCTTGGGCATTACTTAGGACCAAATCCAGGATTGCCCCACCCCTGGTAGGTTCAGAGACCATCTGCTCCATAGCACAGTCGTTGAGAGCATCTAGAAACTCAATCTCTTTCTCTCGACCAGAACACATATTGACCCAATCAATCTGCGGGTAGTTAAAATCACCTATGACGACACAGTTTTTACATCTAGCCACCATCTTTAAGCCTTCCATCATATTGTAGTCGTCCTCTATCTTTTGATTTGGTGGGCAATAACAAACTCCCATAGTTAAATTGCCTTTTGGGCCCTCTATTTCAACCAAAAGCATTTCTAGAAGGGAGTCTAATTCTCTGACCTCAGTCTTACTGGACTGTATGCCCTCTCTGACATACAGAGACACCCCACCTCCAACCCTTCCCTCCCTATCCTTCCGGTGTAACTTATATCCAGGAATCACCGTGTCCCACTGATTCTCCTCATTCCACCAAGTTTCTGTAATTCCCACAATGTCTATGTTTTCTCCCAACACTAAACATTCCAACTTACCAATTTTACTTCGAAGACTTCTAGCATTTGTGTACAAACATCTATTATTTCCCAGGCATCTATAATGCATACAAACATCTATAATTTCCCAGGCATCTAAAATTTCCCACGCTTTTGACTTAAAGGCTACTGCAGGAAAATAATAGGTGGGTCCTCAAAGACCAGCAGACTTATCATGGTTGGGTTCCCTGCAAATAAATTTGTGAAGAGCCATGGCTCAGTGGTAGAACATCTGTTTTAGGTGCAGAAGATCCCTGACATTTCCAATTAAAAGGGATCAGGGAGTGGGTAATGTGAAAGACCTCTGCCAGAGACCCTGGAGAGCCACTGTTAGTTAGAATAGACAAGCCTGAGCTTCAAAAACCATGGCATCACTAAGTATGAGGCTGCTTCATATGCTGAGAGCAGTGTTCCCTCTAAGCTGAGTTAGTGTGAGCTAGCTCACAATTTTTTAGCCTCCGGCTCACACATTTTGTCTTAGCTCAGGAAAAATGGCCCCAGAGCAAACTAATTTATGCAGTAGCTCACAACTTTAATGCCAGTAGCTCACAAAGTAGAATTTTTGCTCACAGTTTAGAGAGAGTATTGGCTCAGAGATCACCATAAAATTTCTATCTGGAGAAATGGGCATCGTCCAAAGACCCCTATGCCTTTCTGTTGCCTTGTATGCGTGAAATATTCAAGATACACATAGAAATTCCACAATGCAGAGTATGTTTCCACTCATAAAAGAAAGTCATTCAGGAATGTATTACTGATAGGGGAAAGGTGTGTGCACCCTAAAGGCAGGGATGACCAGCTTGTAGTACACTCAATGTTTTTTGTGGCTGTGCTTTATCTACTCATTCTTAATAGAACCCCAAGCAAGATGCCAGATGGGTCGATGACATAGTTTTGCCTTCATAGTTCCATTAGAAGGGGTTCCTACTGAGTTTGCCCAGAGAATGAGACTCTCAAAGTAAGGAAAGGTTTTTAAACCCTGACTTATTGTAGAGATATGCAATTTCCAGACTCTACAGTAACTATTCTTCAGAAGAAGAAGATATTGAATTTATATCCCGCCCTCCACTCAGAGTGGCTCACAATCTCCTTTATCTTCCTCCCCCACAACAGACACCCTGTGAGGTAGGTGGGGCTGAGAGGACTCCCACAGCACCTGCCCTTTCAAGGACAACCTCTGCCAGAGCTATGGCTGACCCAAGGCCACTCCAGCAAGTGCAAGTGGAGGAGTGGGGAATCAAACCTGGTTCTCCCAGATAAGAGTCCACACACTTAACCACTACACCAAACTGGCCCTTCAGACACAAAGTGTTCCATGACACTTCAAAGCTTCCACTGCTGGCATTTGGAAAGACTTTGTATCACTGTAAATACTGCTGCTTTCCAAATAGAGCTCCACAGAGTTGCCTTGGAGACAATGATTTGGATTTTCCTTAGGTTTGTGTCGCCCAAGCAGACGTAAGGTTCAAATCGACAAAGAGGAATCCTCGTCAAGGGATCCGCAACCCATCTGAAGGCCTCTTCTCTGCTACTTTGGAAAGGCAGGGACAAACCCAACAAATCACCACACCTATTTCCAAGGGAGAAGTTCTAACATAAACATCCGTCCTCCACGGTGATGTCATGGGTACAGCTAAGACCAGAACTTGAGTGTCACCTCTCCAGGAACGAAAACTGCTGCAATCAGGACGTGGTAATGGTTATGCAACTTTAGGCACAGACGCCAGTGGTGCAGCCCAGAATGTGTGTGTGCTGTTTAAACTAATAAATATTATCATTTGGAACTAAGGCAAGTTGAACTCCGTGGCCTTTAGAAATTATGCAGATGACTTCCTATGCAAAATTAATCCTGCTTTTCCTTGGTTTTGGGAGACCAGCTCTATAAGGCACTCGAATACTGGTTTGCATTAACACCTCTGTGTCTAGTACTTTTGGTCACGAAAACGGCACCTCTTCAGAAAGGCTACATATGACACAGGGGTTAAAAATAAGCAGATAAATTTATTGATGGAAAAAAGATGACTTCCTATGCAAAATTAATCCTGCTTTTGCTTGATTTTGGAGACCAGCTCTATAAGACACTTGAATGCTGGTTTGCATTAACACCTCTGTGTCTACGCACTTTTGGTCACGAAAACTGCACCTCTTCAGAAAGGCTACACATGACACAGGGATAAAAAAAAACAAACAGATAAATTCATCCCTGTGTTTCTAGGGGATCACAGCTCTCACTTCAGTTGCCAGGTCTCTCCTGACAACCAATGGGGGGAGGGGTCAGGGGAAAATTACCAGGAGAAAGAGAAAGGCGTAGGTGTGACATTGCACAGAAAGTGATGCCATGGCAAATGCTCTGGTATTTGGGCAAAAACTCTATGGTAAATATGGCTTCTACCATAGAGTTTTTGCCCAAATAATGGAGTGTTGGCCGGAAGTCACTGGCATGATGTCACTTTTTGTGCAACATCACCTGGGCCTTCCTCTTTCTCCTATTAAGTTCCCCTGCTGGTCAGCTGATTGGTGGTGGTGGTGGTGGTGGGGTGAGCCTGGCAGCAAAAGACACCCACCTCCTCCAGAGAGGCAGGAGCCCTGGTCCTTACACAGCCTGGACAACACCCATGCTTTTCAAATAATAATTTTAAAAAATATAGCCTTCATAATTCAATGGTTTTAAGTTTCTAACATGCAGTTAACTCTTTCAGATCACGTAAAATCCCCATTCAGGAGTAAACTGTAAGGAAGAGATGGGGAAATAAGGATTCGTTGAAACTTCCTAGTGTCTTCCCTTGAATGTGACTGAGAGATCAAGATGGCATGCTAATTTGTGGTATGTTCAAAAACCTCAAAAGTATTTTCAAAGCCACCTAATACGAAAATCATTGTTGAAGGTCTGGACAAAAATTAGAAGAAAAATATATGACAAAACCCCAAGATGGATATCTCCAACCGCATTTGTGGTCACCAGAGAGGATTGTAAGATATACAGACCTTTTAGACGAGAATGATAAAATAAGAAAAAAGGAGGATTTAGAGTTAAGTGGTATGTCTATAGATTGGTGGACAATGACGCAAATCTTAGCCAAATATGGTTTGGATAAGACTAAGGGATTCACAAAAGCAAACTTTGATTTTGATTTGATATTAACAGCGAAAACTGGTAAACCGATTAAGAAAGTATATAATTATCTTTTACATATGAAACTCGAAGAGGAGATTGTCAAACGTGTAATGCTCACGTGGGCGAAGAATCTGAAATATACTATTACATTAGACCAATGGGAGCTTTTATGGAGGAACAACTTTAAGATAATTAAACCAGTTAACCTTCGAGAAAATTTTATAAAGCTTTTTTACAGGTGGCACATAACACCGGTCATATTAAACAAAATCAACAAAGCTATACCACCCCTATGTTGGAAATGTGAAAGGCAAGCAGGAACGTATTATCACATATGGTGGTCTTGTAAGGTATCTAAAAAATTTTGGAAGGAAATTTATAAAATTTTGGTGGAAATAATTAAGGTTAGCTTTGTTATGAAGCCAGAATTTATGCTGTTATCTTTAGTGAGAGATACTATTCCAAGGGATGACGAATTCATTGCAATATATATTATAACGGTGGCAAGAACATTATTTGCTCAGTATTGGAAAGTCAAAACGCTCCCGACGAGAGAGGAGATAATTCAAAAAATTGTGACTACGGTAGAAATGGATATTCTAGCAAATATGATCAAGGGTAACTCGAAGGAGAAAGCTAAAGAAAAATGGGAGAAATTATATTCATGGTTAGAAAATAATTAATAATATGATGACAGAACTTATATGAACTTTATGAATGTCGAAGTTTATTTAATATCATTTGAAGATTAGAATAATAATTGGCGATGGTTGAAGTGTAGACTACAGTTTTCACTCCATTAAGGAATTAAATTTTCTGGGAGAAGGAGGGGAAACACCAAGGAAGTACTTATGTATGATTATGTATGATTTTTTTTCTCCGTTGTTATTGAAGTTTTGGTTATGTGTTGTTATTAGAGTGTATAAATGGAAAGAATCTAATAAACGTGTTAAAAAAAAAAAAAAAAAAAAAGATGAAAAATAAGGCAGAACCTTTCAAACCCTTTAAGCATTCTAGTGGCTAACATTAGCTGCCTATTGAGGCCTGTTAAACAACAATTAACATTCAACCTTGAAGCAGGAGGAAGGTGAACACTTCAAGTTCCTCATAAAGAAAACCAAACGCTGGTCTCAGAAAGACAAAGGCAGCTTTATTTTTTTCCTTGCCAGCGGCTTTGGTAAATCATAAAAAACTTCCCCTGTGAGAATATTCTAAACAGGGACAGCCGCCGAACTTCCCTCTTCATTTCGCATTCAACAGCCCACAGTTTTTCAAACAGATTTGCTCTCACCTCACCTGACAGAAAAGTTCCATATGCTTTCTCACCATTCACTTTTATTTTGCCATGTCTTTTAATTCACAAAGACACTGCAAAAGATATTCAGAGCCAGGTTTTATCTGCCTTCCTGTTAGCTTTTTTCAATAACACTCCAAAAGGAAAAATATATCAATGGTTGCCAACCTCCAGCTGAGGCCTGGAGCTCTCTCAGAATGTGAGCTCCAGGTCTTCAAAGATCAGGAATAAGACGACGACATTGGATTTATATCCCGCCCTCCACTCCGAATCTCAGAGCGGCTTACAATCTCCTTTATCTTCCTCCCCCACAACAGACATCCTGTGAGGTGGGTGGGGCTGAGAGGGCTCTCACGACAGCTGCCCTTTCAAGGACAACCTCTGCCAGGGCTATGGCTGACCCAAGGCCATTCCAGCAGCTGCAAGTGGAGGAGTGGGGAATCAAACCCGGTTCTCCCAGATAAGAGCCCGCACTCTTAACCACTACACCAAACTGGCAATGATGTCACCCAGATGAAAACGACAGCTTTGGAGGGCAGACTCTATGGCAGTGCATGGTACTGAGATCTCTCCCCTCCCCAAACCCTGTCTTCCTCAAGGCTCCACACCCCTATATCTCCAGAGCTGGTCACCCCAGCTATATCACCATCAACTAAAAAAGGAAAACCCAGCAGTGCTGTTACTTTTGAAGTAAAGTACTTCTTAGGAGAAGAGCAGACAACAAAACAATGCCCTGGAATGTCTTAAAATAGGCTGTAATTTCAGAAAGCGCTGACCATTTGTCTGGAGAGTTGATCTTGATATGCTGGAGCTCCTCTATAGTGTTACTTACTTTGGGTTCCCTGGGAGAAGGATAAGAAGCCACAGGCTGCAATCACACATGCTAAATAATGCACTTTCGATCCACTTTTGATGCACTTTAGAACTAAATTTTGCCAGTTCACACAGCAAAATCCAGTCAGAATCCACTGAAAGTGGATTGAAAGTGCATTATTTAGTGTGTGTGATCACAGCCTGTGGCTTCTTGTATGAATGATTTCTAAAGGCAACTCTTGATAACAGATCATTCCTATGCACTTTTGAGAAAACCGTTCACTTAGTAGCTGATGTGGATCAGCATTAAGTACCCAAGCTTGCTGTGTTTTCCCAGCTGTTGAAAGAACTGGGCATACTCTTGCCAAACACAAAAAATGGGGTACATGTTGGAGTCATCTATGATAACCTATGACGCTATAACAGAAAGTGTGCTGTTAAACCTCAATTGACTGGTGTTTTGTTTTACTAAACAGATAACAGAAGCAACGTCCTTGAGGCAAGCAAAATGCCTGATTTCTTTATTAAATAAAACTCCACCATTGTCTCTGCTTTAAATTCATAGCCTAGAACGTATGCATGATCTAAAGCAGACGCAGTCACAAGGCACAAGCAGGCATTTCCAATTACTAAAGGTCCAACATTCACAAACAGGGAAAATGTATTCCCTCATAGAAAAAGCATGGGGAACCCCAATATCCCCATTCCAGCATCATTAATGGGGTTGCCAACTTCCAGGTGGTGGGTAGAGATTTCCTGGGATTACAACTGATCTCCAGGTGACAGAGACCAGTTCACCTGGAGAAAATGGCCGCTTTGGACGGTGGACTCTATGGCATCATACCTTACTGAAGCCACTCCCCAAACCTCACCCTGAAAAAAATATCCAGGTATTTCCCAACCTGGAGCTGGCAACCTTATTCATTAATCCCCACATCTGCAAGAAAATGGAAGGTTTGGGTGAATATGGCTATTCTCTTGGTTATGAGTGTCTCCATGTAGGAGCTGAAGGAAAAGAAGAAGCCCATCCACCCAGATTCAGCACTCAGGTTTCCATGACATTTGCTACACACTCAATTTAAGACAAAAGTTAAAACAAGGCAACTTGTTAGCCTCAATCTAGATGACATTAGTTGTAGGGTTGCCAAGCCCCTCTTGCCACTGCAGCAGGGGACCGTGCATGGGGCACGATGACATCACCTGGAAGCAACGCCATTGTGCCAGGGATGCTCTAGGACTTGTGTTAAAACTCTATGGTATCAGAGTTTTACCAGGATTCCTAGAGTGTTACACCAGAAATGCTCTAGAATTCATGGTAAAACTCTATGGTAGCAACCCAGTGCAATGTCCCCGGTGCAATGACATCACTTCCGGGTGGTGTCACCACGCTGGAGGCGGAGCACACCAGTGGGGCTCTTCGGGGGCAGGCATCCCCACGGCAGCCTGCTCTCTGCCGGTGGGTTGGGGCCCTCAGGGTAGGGGATCTCCCACCCCCAGCGGGAGCTTGGCAGTCCTAATTAGTTGTGATGGACCACCTGAGTCCATGCAGACTTACTGAGAAGCAAGACCCACTCAGTTCCTCGGGCTTTTGTTCCAAACCAGGTTTCAGCCTACATTCCCTTGAAGGCAGATGGCTTCATTCATTTTAATGAGATCGGAGTAATTATCTCCTATTGCAGATCCATTATCTAGGACAATTCATCTTTGTCTGAGTTAAATGTTGCACAGTTCTCCTGTGCAATGATTACAATCTGCTCTCAAGGCTTAGTTTAGGTTGCATTTGTTGGCTACACTTAACAAAAAATTTCGATAAATACAGTATTTACAAAGTTTTCTTGCGTGTGAGCAAAACAAAATGGCCTCAAAGACAACCCAGTCGTGATACAAACTTCTGAGAAAACAGGAAACCGTCTCCGATTCCCTTCATACAAAATAATTGCCCACTTTGTCTACACAGTAGAAACTGAAAAGGCAAAAAGTTTATATATTTTGATACATATATGCACAAAAGATATACATATATGCATGTACCTGGAGCTAGACTGATCCCAATTAAAATCTCAACCAGTTTTCCCCTGAGTGTTGGGAATCAGAGGACAAAGTTTAAAAGATCGGTTTGATGGGCGTGACCAGCTCCAGTATCAACAAACAAAGAGAACACACACATGCTCACATGTGGGATATGCTCACGCACATGCCCATGTGAGAAACACATTGAAATTCATGACATCCTTCAAGAATATCCATGTTGGTAGCTTGACGAGAAAAGTTCTCGTGGGGGTCGTCCACTCAGAAATATTTTTGGGATGAGGGCGGGAAGAACAAGAGTTTTCCACCATCAGCTACATGGCATTTGTGCTTTAAATAACCACATTTTCCTTGTCGTGGCAGGTTTTCCCGTTTAAATGTTCACTGGCGCAGTCGTGGTTGTAGGTGAAGCTCTGAGCATCTGTGACTGAGGAGACAGTGTAGGAAGTGGAGCGAATTGCGTCCGAGTGAGAAAAGCTGTTATCAAATTGGATCTTGTATTGATTCCAGTGCCTCCGGATCACGGACTGGACCTATTCCGCGGAACAGGAAAACAATCAAAAGATGTCAAGACTGAACTGTGGTACAATGTTAGGATTCCTTTTTCTCGTTGCTCTATGGATGCAATTCTTTAATGCTTGCAAGTTGCTTTAAAAATCGTCAAAGTGGAAATGGAAGGGGGATTACTTTTTAAAATATAATCATTGACACATACATGCACAAGTCAAGGTGGAAAAAAGTCATCTCATATGCACTGTATGGAAGGCAGCACAACACCCTGGTTATCTGATGAAAAGGATCTTTGATTCTTGAAAGCTTATGCCCTGAAAATCTTTTTTTTTTGGGGGGGGGGGGAATGAGATGTCTCTGTACTTGTGTGTGTGTGTGTGTGTGCGTGCACCTGGAACTCATGGTGGCCTCTGGTGACTGACCCCTACCGGGGGTATAATACAGTGGCTTCTGTGCATTGATGTGGCAAGCTGATAGTGATAACAAGCCCTTTCTTAGATGCAGCATGGTAGGTGGCTGCACTACAAAGACTGAAGGACTGGGCCAACGGGGCCAACTATATACAACACTGGGTTCCTGTGCCAGCACGTTATTGGTTCATTCCAACCAGCCGGGGGTCTCTGATTGGTGCAGGGCAGCAGGGATTTGGATCCTGCTGCCCATTGTTCCAGAGTCCCCAAGCTCAATTCGTATGGCTCCAATGAGCTAGGCAGGAACTCCTAAAACAGTCCTCACTGGAGTCCAGTGCACAACAGGGAGCATGGAGGATATTCAGGAAGGTGGCTAAATAAAGCCTGCCCCTGCCGTCCTGACTGCTGGTATTCCAAGGAAGTCTCCCATCCAAGTACTTGGCAGAGTCAACTCTGCTTAGCTTCTGAGATCGGACTATACCCCGAAACCCTTATTGACCTCTAGACTAGAATCTAGTTTTTCTACTGCAATCCGACACATTAGCTACCCTCTGAATAATAGGAGGGGGATAAAAGAGCTCTTTGCATTCAAATCCTTACCAAATGTAGGATATTAACTCCCAATGGGTCAGCCAATGTTTCCAGGCTGCTGGCCATGCAATAAATGTCTTAATCTAGAGCAGGGGTGTCAAATTAATTTGTTATGAGGGCCAGATCTGACATAAATGGGACCTTGTTGAGCCAGGCCATGTCAGGCTGGGCCATGTGTGTACCTGTTTAAGGTTAGGTAGCAGAGATATAAACTTTATAAAAGACACAGACAAACACAAGTAAAGATTTTTTTAAAAAAAACACCTTAAAACATGCTTAAAACATTAGCACTTGTTGGTCTTAAAGGTGTGATCCAGGAAACTGGGTAAAGGGAACGCTGGCTCTTTTCTTCCTTCCCCAGGGGACTAGGGAGGGGAGGAGCCTCAGCCAATAGAAGGAAGAGAGTTTTGGCTCAGTAGCTCCGCTATGCGATTGAGAGAGCCTGGAAAACCAAGGCTGAGGCTTCTCCTTCCTAAGGGAGGAGCCTCAGCCAATAGAAAAAAACAGAGGCCTTGCTCTATAGCTCTTGTGCTATTGAGCAAGCCTGGCAAAGCAAGCTGTGATGCAGAAGGAAGCAAGAGAGAAGGAGAAGGAAGCAGACAAACAGCTGCTCAGGGGCCTGATAGGAACCCTCCAGGGGCAACACTAAATAGTTTTTTTGTTTTTGCTTTTGAAAATGCACCTTTCAACATATAAAGGAGAAGACCAATATGGAGAGATGGGGGGGAGGGGGGAGGGTAACTTTAACCTGGAAGATGTACTTGCAAAATATTTCATATAAAAAATAAGCTTAAATGCAAAAGGAATTGTGACATGAAGATGAGTGTGCAGCCTCTGAAATGGAGGCTTGCCAATTCCTTTGATGGGAGATTTAGCTGGGGAAAGGCCATTCTGAGCATCTAAGAGAAAGGACAGGATGCCAGTGTACTGAACATACATTGCACAAATACATGGGCCAATTTCAGGTGATCAGCGGGGCGCAAGATCTCCTAAATTCAGCTGATGCTGGCAAGATTCGGCTTCCTCTGGCAAGCTCTGATTTGTGTTTCCATAACGCTGATGGAAAACCATTTTCCTGAGCAAAGTTCCATGTACTTTTTCCACCTTGGGTAAAAATACCTTGGGTAGAATTAGATGAAGGCACCCGAGGCCTGTTTGTGTATCCGCTCGCTGGAAGGATATCGTGTTTTACAATTGTTTCCGTTCGTACAATAGGGCAGGCCACCTGTGCGACAGGACGTTGGATTTATTTTCTGGGGGCCTTGATAGGATGGAAATGGAATCCAGCTCTTCCAAAAAAAGAGCCAATAGTACGAGCGACATACTGCGATATATGTATTGATAAGAAGCAGGGGGGAGGTTGGGGGAAGAACTACTGCTTAACACTCCTCAGTTGCCCTAATTCAAAATCAGGTTCTCGAACTGCAAAGCCTAGCTACCTAGTAGAATGTAAAATTTTGTTTGCACCTAACTTTTTTCACAAATTACGTCAGACGTATGTAAAAGAGCAGGGCTAGTGGGACTGGGTTAGATCGGGGTCCCCAACATTTTTGAGCCTGCAGGCACTTTTGGACTTCTGACACAATACTACAAAATAGGTCCTACAAAATGGCTGCCACAGGAGGCAGAGCCACCCACAAAATGGCCGCCCACAAAATGTGGTGGCAGCAGCTGCCAAAGCAACTTTAAAAAAAAAAAATCTGTAGTCAATCAAATCTCCAGTGGCCAATATGAAGCCATGTTGGGTAAAAGCCCTTCTTGTTCCCACCTGCTTTTTAAAAACACAAGGCACCATGGTGCCCCCAGCAACCATCTTGGGGACTCCTGAGTGAAATCTTCCTCTTGCCTCTCTGAGCACTGACAGGTAAAGGTAGGGTTGCCAATCCCCAGTTGGGACAGGAGGAGAGAGCCACACAGGCATTCACGTTAAATCAACCTCAAATCCTTAGAAATTCAATTATTTATATAACAAATTATTCACAGAAAATACAGTGTATCACAAAGTGCAAGGAAAACTACTCCCAAAACAACCAATCCTATATTGAAGTTCAACAGTTTGTTCCTTGAAACTGGAGTCAGGAAGTAGTGTGCAATGCCATGGAAACAGAGTCCAATGCTCCAATTCTTCTCTGTTAGCCAATATCTGGATGGAATGCAGCAAGGCAGTAAGACGCAACAGGGATGCGCTAAATGCCCTGTTTCACGCGAGGCTTCAACGAGCTTCGGTGATGACTAAAATCATTCATATTGGAGACCAACGCTCCTACATTCGACCTGGCAACCCTATGTAATACGTATATACTCCCTCATCAACAACAGTGACATGTTGGAGTACAACTCTCAAAGGCTGGCCACATGACGTTTCTGTCACCTGACTGTTTGTGAAATGCGTGCCACGTGGCTATTGAGTGGTATGCATCTGCTCCAATGTCACAAAGCTTTGGTAAAGCTCATGCTATAATTCATGCTATAGCTTGGAGGGTGTCTCAGGTTTGCAGTTAAAGTTAATTTTGTATTTGCTATTAAATTTCTACCAGCTCCTCCTCTTTTAGGAAGTTTGGAACAGCTTCCAGAGAGCTTAAATAGGGTTCTATCCAGGCCCGGATTAGTCCTACTTTCAACTGCCCTATAAGTTCTGGTGCTCCCGGAACACCAGCCACCCCTTTTCAGGCCAATTCAGTTCAAACCACTGTCCTAAACCATAAAGAGAAAAGATGTCATTTACTTACCTCTCCATTAAAAAAGCAGAAAATCGTTGCTACCAACAAACCCTGCAGAATAAAACAGACAGAATGTTTAGTTTGATGGGAGAATGTGCTTAATAAAAGTTATACTCAAGTATATATTATGGACATAGGACTGAGTTAAATATTTGTGATGGAACATTTCTTGTGATGGAACATTTCTTGTGCATAATAAGGGCAGGGTTGGAGAGTCCCCGCCACCCCCGACTGGCTGCATTGCTGGGGCCTTTTTTAGTTGAAATTAGACCTTCTTCATGGCTGTTTGGTAATGTTACTCTTATTAGTGAGCAATGTTACTCTTATTAGTGATGGGATGGGAGTGTCCTCACTCTGAATTAGCTTAGATGAAGATATTCTGAGGCAGAAAGAGTACCCTATATACTCGAGTATAAGCCTAGTTTTTCTGCCCAAATTTTGGGCAGAAAAAACCCCTCCTCGGCTTATACTCAAGTCACTATTCCGCCCGCATCCCCGGAATTCCAAGGACAGCTAAAGCTGCCCCCTGCTCTCCTCTCCTCAGTGAAGGGGGAGGGGTCGTGCTGGGACTGGTGTTTTCAGTCTGACCAGAAATGACTTCTGCCTTGGTATTGTTGATTTGTGTTCTGCACCACCATTCTCCTCATCTTTCATTGCAAGCAGCATTGTGGCCTTACCTGCCACAGGAATAGTAACTGCTGCGTTTCCCACCCTCGGCTTATACTCGAGTCAATAAGTTTTCCCAGATTTTTGGGGTAAAATTAGAAGCCTCGGCTTATATTCGGGTCGACTTATACTCGAGTATATACGGTATTTTCAAAATCCCACTCAACGGAACACCTGTGCCTGAATGCCAGTTGGGGGGAAAGAACCAGTTGTGTTCTGAGGCATGAACCAGCTACACAAACACTTCTGCCCCCTTTCACACACTCCCGAAAAATCACCCAGTTAGAAGAAAGCCAGGGTTAAGATGGAGCCTGTGAATACACAACCCCACCTAAGGCACTGCTTCAGCCCACAGAATGTTTGAAAAGAAGACCATTTTATCTGTAATATAAATGCTTATATTAAAGAATAACATGCATTTTGAGGTGAAAAATATCTAATTATAAAATCAATGGCATTCCACTGACAGAAGAGGTAGAAAGGATTTTAGCCCCTTCCTCCTCATCACTACAGCCCATCCATCCATATGGTTATTACTCCAACTAGGTCCCATTGCTTTGGGAAACTTTTCCAAGACCTGAAAAGGCTACCAGGGGAGGGGGGTGGGGAAGAGAGGGGAAAGTGGGAGGGATCCACAACCATCAGCATCTTCCACTAACACAGGGGTGGCCAAAGGTAGCTCTCCAGATGTTTTTTGCCTACAACTTCCATCAGCCTCAGCCATCAGCCATGCTGGCTGGGACTGATGGGAGTTGTAGGCAAAAAAAAATCTGGAGAGCTACCATTGGCCACCCCTGCACTAACAGTTAATTAGATCTAATCTGTAGGTTCTTAGGCATGGTCAGTTATGTGAAAGACATTAAGCTTCACAAAGCAATATGACAACAGAGTTAACAACCTTCAGATGGGGCCTGGAGATCTCCCACTATTACAATTGATTTCCAGATGACAGAAGTCCATCGCCCTGGAGAAAATGGCTGCTTTGGAGGGTGGTCTCCATGGCATTGTACCTTGAGGAGGTCTCTCCCTTCCTCAAGCCCCACACTTTCCCAGAAGCAAACACTGCCCCACCCCCCTAAAAAAAAATCTCCAGTATTTCTCCACTCAGAAGTGGCAATTCTACCAATCCACCTAGATGGATGGTAAGTTATAGCCCCAGAGAGAGCCCACTTTGGAAGGTGGAAAACTCTTCATGAAATATGTCCTTTTCTTTTCATCGCCACTCCACACTTTTGGCCCACTTCTCCATGAACTACAACACAGAACTGAAGCTAGGAATTCCTTTCAGAAAAAGGTCTTACATGGTTTACCAATGATGTCTATATATGAAATTCATTAAAATATATATGAAATTCATTAAAATTTCATATACCATCAAGGTGTGTTGAAAGCTTCCAGCCTACATGATGTTGTGTGGTTTGTTGTACTGATTATTGCTCTTGAATCTGATCGACATATCTGTGGTTATGATGTTTTTGAGGTGATTCGTTTTAATGTTGTTTTAATGTTGTAAGCCGCCCTGAGCCCGCTTGCGGGATAGGGCGGAGTATAAATTGAAAAATTAAATGTTACCCCTTCATTTATCAGCATTCCTTTACCAGCACCTGTGAGCTACAAATAGTTAAGACTCCATACCTGATAATGCATAAGAATATTGATTATATAGTCATAAATCTCTTCAGCGATACGCCCCTCTGGTCGCCAAGGCAACAACACAAACTCAATGCCAAGAAGCGGCACTAAGATTAGGGTGGCTCTGACGGCTTTCATGTAAAGATTCGATTCCGCCCTGTGGGTGACTTTGAGCTTGGTTATCAGAACGCGAACTATGTTCAACAGGAAAAAGAGATTCACCTAAAAAAAGGAGAGGAAATGTTTTAAGGTCAGTTCTGTGTAAGGTTATTTGGTAATCTAAGGCAACTGAACAGACCCCCAAATCAGAAATGTTGTGGTGTGAGGCACCGCCAGAAGTCTATGTGATACACAACGAAAGTGCAAATGCAAGTAGTCCAATGTGTTTTCAAGAAATTCAGTTCCAGATAATTGGAAAGTGGGAGAAGATTTTCTTCTAAGACAGAATCCGCTTGACCATTGTGGTCACCTGCTTCAGAGGTGCCCCTGCCTTCTGAGATTAGGTAGGTGGCAACTGGGAGAGGGCCTTCGCAGTCATAGCACCAAAACTCTCTCCCCAGGGAGACTACGGTTGCCAGGCAACCAGCATGGGGACTTACCAGGAGCGGGGAAAAACCTGCCGGCAGTGGGGGATCTTCTGCCCCAACAGGTGGATGGCAGGGCAACTTGTTGATCCCATTCTGTTGCCATCTTCTACCAGCAGCTGAGGAACTTTTGCTGCGTGTGGCATTCTTTCAGTGATCCTATCCAATATTTTAATTTTTTTTTGTATGTGTATCTCAGCTCCAGTTTTAATGATGAGTTTTTGGTTCTAATGCTTTTTAAAATATGATTTTATTTATATACACAAACACACATATATATATATATATATTTAATTTGTTAGTCGCCTCAGTGGCCCTTAGGAGAATAGAGAAGCAAGTTATAAATTTTGTAAAGTAAAAAAAAAAAAACACGTGTTTTCAGTTTCCCTTCAGTCTCTGGAAGCACAAGCACTACATACACTTTGTTTTAAAATGAAAGCTAAAATTTTGACTTAAGTGAACTTGGATATTCTTGGCAGGAACAGGCTAACACTGTTAAAAACAAAATGGAGGTAAGCAGGACTTTTTTGTAGCAGGAATGTCTTTGCATATTAGGCCACACCCCCATGATGTATCCAATTCTCCAAGAGTTTACAGCAGGCCCTGTAAGTAGAGCCCTGTAAGATCTTGGAGGATTGGCTAGATCAGGGGGATGTAGCTTAATATGCAAAGGAGTTCCTGCTACAAAAAAGCCCTGCTTACCTCCTGGAGGTAAGTGTTAACCTCTAGAACCATGAAAAGAGGGAGAATATCTCCAGACTTTCAGACTGGGATGTGTGAGTCAAACCTGAACTAAATAAGATACAGCCCCGGGAAATTTTTATACAGGAAGCTGCTATAGCCCTTAAAACCTGCAACTAATTTCAGCTTGTTTAGAGGGACAAGGCCTCCAATTATGTTACATGGGGTTTATTTAGATATAAGACCACTCAACTTCCTCATCTAACTTCCTGTTATACGCTCAACAGCACGTCCTTCCTTCATAGGTTAAAATGAGAGCTCTTCCCCCACCCCCCATACACACTATGAAATAATCTTCTAAGACTCACTATTCAGACTTTTTTTTTGCGGCATTTTTGGAGCTTTCCTAGCACAAAGACACACACACACATTTTAAAGCACAGCTGAGTACTTTTGCAAGCCGCAAAAAGGCACATTTTAAAGAGAAGCGTCACACTGTGCTACCAAAACTGCTCCTGTGAATTAGAAAGGCTGTGCCAGCAGCCTGCTATGTCTTTAATTCCTTTCCATTGTTCAAAGAGCCAGTTTCAGAGGGGAGCCATGTTGGTCTGCAAGTAAAAGAGTTAGAGTCCTGTAGCACCTTAAAGACCAGTCAGACTTTCAGGATACAAATTTTCAAGAATCAAAATTGCTTTGGGGAACTTATACTTTAGGAGCCGGGCTATTTTTGTAGCAGGAACTCCCTTGCATATTAGGCCACACACACCCTGATGTAGCCAATCCTCCCAGAGCTTACAGGGCTCTTATTATTGTAAGCTCCAGGAGGATTGGCTACATCAGGGTGTGTGGCCTAATATGCAAAGCAGCTCCTGCTACCCAGAAAGCCGTGCTTTAGCCTAAGCAGACAACCGTTCACCCTATAGGCGAATTGGATTGGCATGTAATCTTTGAGCACAACTCACAGCTTTGAAAACAACAGCTGTTCTTGCGTACACAGTAGGCCCTGTAAGATCTTGGAGGACTGGCTACATCAGGGATTTGTGGCCTAATATGCAAAGGAGTTCCTGCTACAAAAGAAAGCCCTGATGGGGACTATGGGGTTTTGATCTCACCAGCTTTCCTCTCCTTATTACAACTCCATGCTGGTCCCATGATCTCCAGCAAAGCCTCTTTTTGGTAGTTAATGAGGTTTCCTCCCTTTCTCACCAAGGAGGAAAGCTGACTGCAGACGTCCACATGTATGTGACTTGCATTTTCACATTCAAGTGTATGATGCATCGCTTTCCCTGTTATTATTATCCACGCACTTTTTATCAAGTGGAGGATTAAACTGCTCACTACATAAGAAAGAAACATTTAACTTAAAACAAATAAATGAATGGATGTACATATCAAAAGTGGATCATCCGAAAAGGTCATACCACGAGAGCAGCACAAATGGGACCGTGGATGATGTACAACAGGTGAGTATCTGAACTGATCCAGCAGCTGTAGGGGGAGAGAAATAAAGTTAGGGGAGAACTCTCAACCTTTACCAATTAAATAAAATAAACTTGTATCCACTTACTTGTCATTGAAATATATGGCCCTTGCAACAGCATGTATGCAGGAAGGAATCAATGGGAATCCTGCATAAAACAAAAGAAGTATTTTTTATTAAGAACTCTCAATAAAAACTCTAGCAAGACAGCCATTGATTACTACTCATTTAGCTAGGGTTATCTTTTGCTCACCAATGGTGGGAGAACCCCCATCAGCATTCCTGTGTCCCCCACTGGCACTCAGTGGGGCACCAGGGCGGGGAAACGGGATGGGGGGACCATGTCCCATGATACCCCAATGGCACTTCCAGCAATGTCAGTTCCAGCTGCAGAAGCGATGGCACCATGTCACAGGAGGCTCTAGGGTGGTCACATAGCCAGAAGTGATGTCTCGGGATGCTGTTAGGGTAAGGCCCCCTCCCCTTCTTTCTCCTGGAGATTTCATGTCTAAGTAAACTAAAATTCTACCAGGAAGAAAACAAATCTTTGCAGAGTTGGTACACTTCAAAGTAAATTGGCTTGAATGACCCAAAATGACTGTCTTTTAGAAAGGGAAGGAGAAGAATACATCCTCTTGATATGTTAAGTCAGCCAGCTAGGACATCTTATTAGATTGCAATTAGTCACCAATCTTTAATGGGAGCTACTTCTGAGTAAGGAAAAAACACCTCAGGCTATTTCCCCTTCCCCGGCATGTTTATAGCTTTATTCTGTCCTAGAAACAGAACATGGATTAGGAGGAGCATCAGAAATGAAGCTACCAGCTAAGCGACAAATAAAAATCCAAGAAATAAAAGCTTGGCATTATACACTGCTGAGGTCTTCCCCTCTCCAAACCCTGCCCTTCCCAGACTCCACCTCCAAAATCTCCAGGTATTTCCTAAGCAGGAGTTGGCAGCCCAAGAAAGGCAGGAGAATCAACAAAAACTGCTCACTCATCTCCTGCCATTGAACATAAGAACATAAGAGAAGCCATGTTGGATCAGGCCAATGGCCCATCCAGTCCAACACTCTGTTACACAATGGCCAAAAAACCAGGCTCCATCAGGAGGTCCATCAGTGGGGCCAGGACACTAGAAGCCCTCCACTGTACCCCCCCCCTCCCAGCACCAAGAATACAGACCATCACTGCCCCAGACAGTTACATCAATATGCAATTGGAAATGTCATTCATGTGAAGCAATGCTGCTATGCCAATGTAACAGCAACTGAGGATCCAAGTCCAACAAATGTATCATGACCAGGGCTTTTTTTGGTAGAAAAAGATCAGCAGGAACTCATTTGCATATTAGGTCACACCCCCTGATTTCACTTTTGTTTCGTGCAGGGTTTTGTGGGAAAAGCCCTGCAGGAACTCATTTGCATATTAGGCCATACCCCCTGATGGCACCATTGTTTCACACAGGGCTTTTTTATAACAAAAAAACAGCAGGAACTCATTTGCATATTAGACCACACCTCCTGATGGCACCATTGTTTCACACTGGGTTCTTTGGTAGAAAAAGCCCAGCAGGATTTCATTTGCATATTAGACCACACCCTGACACCAAGCCAGCCAGAACTGCGTTCCTGTTAAAAAAAAAAAAAAGCCCTGCTCATGACTATAGTTGCCAACCTCTAGGTGATGGCTGACTCCATGGCATTATACCCCACTGAAATCCCTCCCCAAACTCCACCCCCTCAGGTTCCATCCTGCCCACAATCCACAGTTATTTCCCAACCCAAAGCTGGCAGCTCAAATTATGACACATTTTTGTAGCCCCAAGCCCAGTTCACCAGAGGTATGAAGTCACAAAAAAACCTGACTATTTTAATGCATCTGAAAAAGTGGATTCCAGCCCCATGAAAGGTCACAAAATATTTAATGTGCTTAAGTCTTTAAGATATTGCAGGCACTGTCTTTGGTTTTCCTAAACAGCTGTCTTTCCTGGAAGTTGTCAAGAAGATTCATAATTACCATGTTGGCCTAGGGAAAAAAAGCTGTTTTGTGCAAGCTCCAATTTTAGCACAATTAAGTCTTCCGTTTAATAAACCTCCCTTGATTGAATACGTCTGTTTTAGTTACGGGTGACTAACACCCGGCTTTAGCCTCTGATGGATAAACCCAGCTGAAAACCCTCTGGCCCCGGACAAGAACCTCCCCTGATTTTGCCATTAGACCCTCCAGTGAAAGTCGTTAGGCAAGCCTTCTAAGTGCTTTTCTGGAGCTCAGCCCCTAAGAGAAAAGCACGGACACATTTTTATTTAATTGTAGTTGTTGTTGACCAACAAAAACTAATAACAGTAGACATGGTCACGATCCCATGAATTGCTGCACGACCGTGGAGATATCCTCCACAAAAAGATTGCCAGATTTCGATCTTGGCCTTCAGCGCAAAACGCAGGGAGACTGTGTACTAAAATGGAATGCTGGCAGACATGCTTTTGCTGCAGAAAGTTCTGAAGAACCAGGGCTTTCTTTATAGCAGGAACTCCTTGCACATTAGGCCACTCACCCCTGTTGTAGCTAATCCTCCAAGAGCTCACAGGGTTCTTATTACATGGCCTACTGTAGGCTATTGGAGGATTGGCTACATCAGGGGGCGTGGCCTAATATGCAAAGGAGTTCCTGCTACAAAAAAAGCCCTGTGAAGTATGATTTTGAGGCCCAGACTGTTGGCAGAAAGAGATCCTCCTTCACTGCTCCTTTCAACCCATTTTGTACTTTTAGATTAAAAGGCATAACTCCCCGCCCTCCCCCCCACCAAAAGGAAGACAGGGGAATTTGCTAAATCTGTTGACATATTTCCTAGAAATAACTGAAACATCAAAAAATAACTGTAAGATTAATTATATGCATCTTGATTTGCTTAAAGATGTCTCTTATTATTAATGACTGGACCATAGTTGGCTCTCCAAGTAGTAAAATAACTCCATGACCATCAAAGGAAGGTCTGAGACAGTTCTAGAAATAAAGAATTATTTTATATTTAAACAGCTTAATTTAACGAGAACATTTTCCAGACTACAAATTCAACTGAGATGAAACCCTGAAGAGCTTAATTAAAGTGACTCGCCTACAAGCATGAGGGTGCATACATTGAAGCAGTCAGCAACTTCTATGTTAATATCATTTTTGAGGCTTTTAAATAGGCTTACAATGGCTTTTAAATGGCAGGCAAACTCCTGGGAATTGTTGCTGATGGCTGCCAACACTCATCTGATTGGCAGGAAGAAGCAGGCCGCAAGACAGGGAGCGGCGACCTTTGTCTCTGTGTGATGATGTCACTTCCAGCGTGACCTGGAAGTACTGGCATCACACCAGAACGACAGTCTAGCACTCGCCCAGAAACTGTCAAGGTCTAGGTCCAGTCCAAGTAAAATTCCCAAGTCAGAGACAACATTCAGTCCAAAGATCAGTTACTGAGAGAGCAGAGTCCAGTTTAAAGCGGTACACAGGAAGGAAGGTCCAACAATCTGAGGTCATTCAGTTGCAGATCCAAGCATGGTGGTTGCTGAGAAGCTCCAAGGGTTGCAGTCCAGAGTTAGGTAGTTCAGGAGTCTCAGGGGAAAACACAGTCCATCCAGTGCAGCGGCTGCAGCATCAGCGGTAGCATGATGTGTCGTTTCCATGTTTGACTTGCCCAACCCTTCCCCTTTTATGCTGGTCTCACAGCTGAGTCTTGATGGGCTTGTGAGTGGGCTGTCAGCCTGGCTCAGTTGTCCCAGACAGGGCTTTTTTTGTAGCAGAAACTCCTTTGCATATTAGGCCACACACCCCTGATGTAGCCAATCCTCCTGGAACTTACAGTAGGCCCTATGCTAAGAGCCCTGTAAACTCTTGGAGGATTGGCTACATCAGGGAAGTGTGGCCTAATATGCAAAGGAGTTCCTGCTACAAAAAACAGCCTGGTCCCAGATGATCCTTCTGCATTGTCAAACCCAGGTGCTGTTGGGTGGCTAGGTGCACACTTCACCTCCTTTTGAGGAGTTCCAACTGCGCCCTCCGGTGCCAGCGCTCAAGTGGTTCTGGGGATTGGGGCAGCGATGCCATCTATGATACCTCATCTGGATCCCAGGTTTTCAAGCCGCTGCCTTCCGGGGTTACCCCTCAACAGACCCAACATTCCTGGGGGCTGACGGAACACTATCAGCATCCAATTGTGCCCTGAGGCTTGCCTCTGCTTTAACAGTGCAGTTAAATCTTGTCAGGACCAGCCGGCTCAGGCTAACCCATGACAGAAACTTCTGGGCGAGCACTAGAGCATCATCCTAATGCAATAGTGATGCTTCCGGGTAATGCTGGAAGTGATCTCATTGAGCAGCGACAGAGATCGCCATCACTCCTCCAGAGTAAGCACCTGCCTCCCCCCACCCTCACCTCCTGCTGGTTGCCAGGCTATCGACCCTACTTTTAAAAGACAAAAGGATAAATAAGACAGTGTGGTGTAGTGGGTAGAGTTTCTGAGAGACCTGGGAGACCAACTTTAAATCCCCATGAAAGTAATTAACTCATGGAATTCACTGCCACAGGAGGTGGTGGCAGCTACATGCGTAGACGGTTTCAAGAGTAGATTGGATAAACATATGGAGCAGAAGCCCATCAGTAGCTATTAGCCGCAGGGTGTAGATGGAATTCCCTGACTAGGGCAGTGATGCTCTATACCCTTGGTGCTGGGGAGTGGAGAACAGTGGGAGGACTTCTAGTGTCCTCCCCCCACTTGTGGTCCTCCTGATGGCACCTGGGGTTTTTTTGGCCCGTGTGACAGAATGCTGGACTGGATGGGCCATTGGTCTTATCCAACATGGCTTCTCTTATGTTCGCTTATGTTCTTAATTGGTTTGAAATCCAGAGCACATTGCCAGTGAGAGTGCTGGGGTCTAGAACCTTCAAGGGCAGAGGACTGGGTTGGGGAATTTCGCCCCCACACACATGGAGCCCAAGGTGAGGAAAGATGGCTTACTCAATTGTGAGTACATGCGGCTGTGGACTACACAGTCATATGTCCAGTACCGACTCTAGGGTGTGGGGCGCCCCAGACAAGCTCCCTGTCCACCGCCCCACCACCACTGCCCCTGCCCTCCCTTGCGCTGCAGTAGGGAAGGGAGGGAGTGGATGGTGGTGGTGGCAGTGGCGGGTGGGAGAGACGCAAATTTAGGCGTTTGTCTTGGGCACCGGGAGAGAGGGGAGCCCAATTTAGCACCCGCTCCCAGCGCCCTAGGCGATTTCCTAGTTTGCCTAGTGGGCGAGCCGGCCCTGCATATGTCCAGCCTGATTGGTGAGGTCACCTGACTAGCAACACATCTGACAGGTCAACTAGACTCAGGCCAGCTTGTGGAAGTTTGACATGAAAAAAGATCATTCATTTTAGTTTTGCACTTCTATTTTGGACACCTGATTCTTGACACCTTTGATCTAGGTTGAGGTTTGTGTGGCCAGAATACCTGCTCTTGGAGTTTGGGCTTTGAAACTGCCTAGATTCTGTGTGTCAGTCTGATCAGGTAACATCTGGATTAGAAAACCAAAGCTTGTATAAGTATCTTAGGTTCACTATTTAGATTTTATTGTTTTCTCCTTGCCGTTTGCAGCTCTTACAATTGTATATTTCTGCACATTTTCTTTAATAAATTTTATTAATTACATCCTGTTATGTTCTTTGGGTTTTGGATTTCAGTTTAAATCCAGTACTTTTGACCTATGTTGGCTAAAGCTACCACACTAATTTTTTGGGAACTCAACTTCCAAGGATTCCATCTTGCAGGGCTCACTTCTTTATTAACATTTGGAAGTGCCAGAGACTCTATCCCTTGGTTTGTAGTTGGAGAAGTAAAGGGACAAGTGGTGGCTGATTTCTCTAGGGTCATAGAAAAGAATCATAAAGTTGGAAGGGACCTCCAGGGTCATTTAGTCCATCCCCCTTCACAATGCAGGAAATTCACAAATACCGCCAGTGACCCCTGTTCCATGCCCAGAAGATGGCAAAACAAACAAACAAAGAAAAACCCCTCCGGGATCCTTGACCAAACTGGCCTGGAATAAAATTGCTAACTGACCCCAAAGTGGCTATCAGCATTCCCCTGGGACTGTAAAGAGGGGTCATGAGAACTAAGCACTGATGCAACCCTTCCTGCCCTCCCCCTCATTATCTGCGTAAGTTCACAGAACCAGCATTGCTGACAGATGGCCATCTAGCTTGTGTTTGAAAACCTCCAAAGAAGGAGAGCCCACCACCTCCTGAGGAAGCTGGTTCCACTGAGGAACTGCTCTGTCTCCCTAATGTTTAGCTGAAACCCCTTGATTTAATTTCAAATCACTGATTCTGTTCCAACCTTCCGGGGCATCAGAAAACAACTCCACACCATCCTCTATATGATACCCCTTCAAATATTTGAAGATGGTGATCCTATCACCTCTCAGTCATTTCTTCTCCAAACTAAACATACTGAGTTCCCTTCGGCCTTTCCTCATAGGACATGATCTCTTGATTAACACTTGGAAGTGCTAGAGTAGGGGTGTCAAACGTGTTCCGGGGGTCAAATCAGGCCCCCAAGGGGCTCCTATCAGGCCCTCTAGCAACCAGCTGTCATCTGCTTCCATCTCCCTGTCTCTTGGTTCCTTCTGCATCACAGCTTGTTTGGCCAGGCTTGCTCAATCGCACAGGAACTACAGAGCAAAACCTCCATTGTCTGAGGCTCCTCCCTTGGGGAGGAAGTTGGGGAAGGAAGAGCTTGCTTTGCCAGGCTATTGCAATTGCACAGTAG
Organism: Heteronotia binoei; assembly: GCF_032191835.1. Taxonomy (NCBI): domain Eukaryota; kingdom Metazoa; phylum Chordata; class Lepidosauria; order Squamata; family Gekkonidae; genus Heteronotia; species Heteronotia binoei. Next base: position 43,224,731 of record NC_083238.1, read on the forward strand.
AGCTCCTGAGCCAAGCCTCTCTTCCTTCTATTGGCTGAGGCTCCTCCCCCTCCTGGTCTCCTGGAAAAGGAAGGAAAGAGCCAGAGCTTCCTTTGCCCAGTTCCCTGGATTCCATGGGAGAAAGACAAAAAAGTACCTTTAAGACCAACAAGTGCTAAGGTTTTAAGCATATTTTAAGCTTTTAAAAATATATATTTAATTGTGTTTGTCTGTGTCCTTTATAAAGTTTATATCTCTGCTATCTAATCTTAAATAGGTACACATATGGCCGGCCCAACATGGCCCGGCCCAACAAGGTCTCATTTATGTCCAATCCGGCCCTCATAACAATAGTTCCACACCCCTGTGCTAGAGACTCTGTCCTTGGTTTCTGGTTGGAGGGCCAAATAAAGGGACCAGTGGTGACTCGTTTCTCTGGGGTCATGAGGATTCAACTCCACAGCATTTTACCTGCCTTATCACTTTAGAACTTTCATCAACCTGAACCAGCCAAATCCCTGGAGAGAGCCCAACCAGTCCTGACAAATACTCAGTTGGAAGTAAAAATCAAGTACACGCCATCCCACTCCTGAGAAGCAAGGCAGGGACTGCTTCTGTATCTGCTATCTGATGGTGGTACAATGAGAGGCAGGAAGTGATTCTCTGCAGGCAGTGCTTCCTGCTCATGACCAGACGGCCCCTTCTTCAACGCAGCAGCCCACAGGATGACTCATCTGAGATTCAAGTTGGACTTAACTCTTGTGTAGATCAAATGGCCCAGCTGAAATGCTCATGTTTTCTGCGCTAAGGGCAGCCGAAGCGGGGCTAATTCTTTCTATTTTGGGGCTCACTCTGGAAAAAAGGCAGTCTAAGTGATAACTCATCTGAGAGCCATGAGATTCAGTTTGGTGTAGTGAGACCCAGTTTGGTGTAGTATCCAGAGGTCATTTTGTAGAAAAATAGGTGGTGGAGCTCATCCAGGGATTGTTATGCAGCTGCACATACTATTCAACGAACAAGGAGGTGGAACTCTCAGAAGGAGGAGGCGGAACTCTCAGAAAGGTTCAGGAGCTGCGCTCCTGAGAGCTCCCACTGAATCCGAGGCCTGGTAGTGGTTAAGTGTGCGGACTCTTATCTGGGAGAACCGGGTTTGATTCCCCACTCCTCCATTTATAGTTGCTGGAATGGCCTTGGGTCAGCCATAGCTCTGGCAGAGGTTGTCCTTGAAAGGGCAGCTGCTGTGAGAGTCCTCTCAGCCCCACCCACCTCACAGGGTATCTGTTGTGGGGTAGGAAGATAAAGGTGATTGTGGGCCGCTCTGGGATTCTGAGATTCGGAGTGGAGGGCGGGATATAACTCCAGTGTCTTCTACATCAGAGGCTCAATGGCCTCCCCTCTTCCACACCACTCCCCAGTTGAGATGTGTCTTCGCTCTGTGAACAAAGCCGGTCCAAAGGAACTGCTGGGAAAATAAACCTTGGCCTGACCTCCTACCCTAGGCATGGCGAGACTTCTTTGAAAATAAACAGCCATTCCTATATAAACACCTCCAAGATGAGAAACAATGAAGAATCGCCCCTCAGTGCCTTTTCATAATAGAGGGCTATTCTCTCGCCCACAAAGGAGGAGTCGTTTCCTGGCTGGACAAATGTGCGGGGCTTCGCTTTTTGAGAAGATAAGGCTGTTGCATCAGCCGCTAAGTGCTCAGAACACTTTAACTGGGAATTTAAGCCTGCTCCTCTCGTTAAAACAAAAGGGGCAAATTAGAATGACAGGTCATTCATCTTTGGTTTTAATTTCCCAGCCCCAAAAGCAAAGCAACGGAGATTGCAACATTGTTCACCATTGACATGTTCTCTTGAACAACACAAATTGGGTATGGAGCCCATTGTATTCTATGGAACCATAAGATAGAATGGCCCATAAGGGGGCGTCATTTTTTTATTTTACCCCCCCCCCTCAAAAAACATGTAGATCCGGTCCTGCCTGTGAGGTGGGTGGGGCTGAGAGAGCTCTCACAGAAGCTGCCCTTTCAAGGACAATCTCTGTGAAAGCTATGGCTGACCCAAGGCCATTCCAGCAGCTGCAAGTGGAGGAGTGGGGAATCAAACCCAGTTTTCCCAGATAAGAGTCTGCACACTTAACCACTACACCAAACCGGCTCTCTTTAGAGGAAGAGGAGGACAGATTGGATTTATACCCTGCCCTTCGCTAGCCAAAGGAGTCTCAGAGTGGCTTACAAATCTCCTTTCCCTTCCCCTCCCCACAACACACATCCTATGAGGTAGGTGGGGCTGAGAGAGCTCTTCCAGAACTGCTCTTGAGCAGTACAGCTCCAAGAGAACTTGTGGCTGACCCAAGGTCACATCAGCAAGCATATGTGGAAGAGTGGGGAATCAAACCCAGTTCTCCCAGACAAGAGTCCATGCACTTAACCACTACACCAAACTGGCTCCCAAGCCAAATGCTCTGACATTAGGATAACAAACAAATGACTGTGCCCAGTGTTCCCTCTAAGCAGTGTGAGCTAGCTCACAGATTTTTAGCCTCTGGCTCACACATTTCTGTCTTAGCTCAGGAAGGATGGCCCCAGAGCAAATTAGGAGTGCAGGAGCTCACAACTTTAATGCCAGTAGCTCATGAAGTAGAATTTTTGCTTATGAGATTCCACAGCTTAGAGGAAGTATTGACTGCCTTCAGGCATAGCTTGACGTACTTGCGTTGGAGGATGAAGGAAGGAAGAAAGGGAGAGAAAGAAAGGAAGAAAGGGAGAGGAAGGAAGAAAGGGAGAGGAAGGGAGAGGAAGGGAGAGGAAGAGAGAAAGAGAGAAAGAGAGAAAGAGAGAAAGAGAGAAAGAGAGAAAGAGAGAGAGAAAGAGAGAGAGAAAGAAAGAAAGAAAGAAAGAAAGAAAGAAAGAAAGAAAGAAAGAAAGAAAGAAAGAAAGAAAGAAAGAAAGAAAGAAAGAAAGAAAGAAAGAAAGAAAGAAAGAAAGAAAGAAAGAAAGATTGCCTACCCCATCCAAGCAGGTAATACCACAACAGGTGCTGTTTCTCTGCAAATACGGCCACCACAATGAGAGTGTGCAGATAAATGCCTTCGCAGAGCATCCAAAAGTAACTGCAAACCATTAAATAAAGGTGAACGAACTGAGCTACTTTGCATCCAACCTGCAGAGAAGGGGAGGGGGGGGAACAAAACACCACAAGTTTTTACACAGCACATAAATCAGGCGCATCTTCCTGCGCTATGGACGAGTTGTCAACTGTGTTAGCAATAATTAAAATGTGAAGCAGCAGCACTGGTTCTGTAAGCTACCAACAAGCTAAATGATTTTTTCCTCCTTTTCCAAATGTCACGTTAATGTCACGCTCGTTATTTAAAATAAGCCTGGCATAAGGTGTTTGATACATCAATGTACGTCAGTGACGGCTAAACTGTTGGTCTCTGAACTTCATACACGCTGACCGATCCCAGTTCTAGCAGAGACATCCCCAGGAAGAAATCTTGGCTTTAGATTTTCGTTAGGAAGTGGCTTGCTCCACCTGATCTCTGATTTACTGTCCTTGCTGGTCGCCATATGGAAGCAACATACAGTACCGGCCCTAGGGCATGGGGTGCCCCAGGCAGGCTCCCTGCCCACTGTCCACCCACCGCCGCCCCCTCCCTCCCTCCACAGCGCCACAACACAGCACTGCGCTCCATTGCCCACCTGATCGAACAGGGGAGCGTGCTGTGATGAGGCTCGGCCCTACCAGCTTCGACACAGCCGGCATATGATTGTTTTGACGAGAGCGCTGGAGGTTTCTCCCCCCTCCTTTCTGGAACTGGAAGTGAGGTCAGGCCAAGCCGTGGCACACTCCTCTGATCGCGCGGGTGGAGCACGGCGTTGTGGAAGGGAAGGGAGGGGGCAGGCGGTGGTGGCAGCAGCAGCGGTGGTGAGGGGAGAGAGAGGCAAATTTAGGCGTTTGTCTTGGGCACGGGGAGGGGGGAAGCCCAATTTGGCGCCCCCTGCTGACACCTTAAGCAAAAGTCTAATTTGCCCAGTGGGTGAGCCAGCCCTGCCAACATCGTCCTCCCATTTTCCTGCGTCGGTGATGTCATGATTAAGTCTGCATTTATAATTCAGAGAAGATCCACATATTTTTGTAAACTGAAAGGTTGCTGGAATTTGCTAAGCAAACAGGCTGGCTTCTGTATTTCAGTCATTTTGACATACAGAGAACTCAAAATGGTGGCAGGAAACAGCTCCTGTGGCATAGCAGTGGCCGTGCCAGGAAGCCAATAGGGGGGGCAGCCAGGACTGGCCCTTCCACTAGGCATATTAGGCATTTGCCTAGGGTGCCAGTCCCGGGAGGGTGCCGAATTAAGCGCCCCCATGTGACTCACAGAGGCCTTCCCCGCTCTCGCGCCAGCTTCCTCACTTGCCTGCTGCCTTTCTCGCTCTCGCACCACCTTCCCCACCTCCATCTCTTCTCCCTTGCTGGGTGGGCTGTGGAGCCCAGCACCACAGGGTGGTGCCACAGAGGAGGGCTGTGGGAGGACAGGCCTGCCTAGGACGCTGTGCACCCTACGGATGGCCCTGAGGGCAGTGGTAAACTGGCTTGGTGTTCTGAGAGAAAAGTGGCAAAGAAGTGCAACAAGGGCTACTGAAATCTTTGAATTAGCTCCCCACTCCATGCGTGAGCATCAGGAAAAGCAAATTTACCTTGCCTACCATACTATATAAAAACATATTTTTTTAGATCGATGGCCCAATAAGCTGGCTACTAGTTTAAATTTCCCATTCAAAGTTTCTATTTCTGTTTTGTTACGTGTATATTAAGCACATATATGCAATATTCATATGGACTTGTAAAACGTAGCTTTAGCAAAACCATGCAGTGGAACTCTTACTGAGTTTCTTAGGAGCAGAGCTGACGGAAACCGCATTTACAAGAATTTTGCCTTGATACAATTCAAATCAACGTCCTATTCATCCTCCACAGAGCCCATGATAAGGATGCCACCTCCAGATGGGACCTTGGGATCCCCCAGAATTACAGCTTATCTCATAAGAACATAAGAAAAGCCATGTTGGATCAGGCCAATGGCCCATCCAGTCCCACACTCTGTGACACACAGTGGCCAAAAAAACCCAGGTGCCATCAGGAGGTCCATCAGTAGGGCCAGGACCAAACTAGAGATCAGTTTCCCTGGAGAAAATGGATGCTTTGGAGGGGGGACTCTGTGGCACTGTACCCCACTGAGACCCCGGTCCTTCCCAGGCTCCACCCCCAAATCTCTAGGAGCTTTTCAACCTGGAGCTACCCCTCACCCCTCCATACACACATCAGTGGCCAAAGAGGACCTAGCAACCCTTCCCCGTGGTGGCATATGCAGTCTCCATTCTGTTTTGCCCTAACAAGTTTATTATTTATTTATTTATTTAGTAGGCTTATATTCCGCCTTTTCCCATAAACGAGCTCAAGGCGGATCACAACATATAAAAACAACCATAAAAACCTACATATCAAAGTTAAAACATCAAATTAAAATTAACAATAAAAACAATAAATAAAACGCACCACCGGCAGACAGGGCACAGCACATCAATAACCAGTTGTAGGCCCACCTTAAACGATGGTAATAACAATAGGATAGCACTGTAATAAAGCATGATGTCACCACAAGGGAGGCCAAATGATGGAATAATAGGACGACCACTGCTTCAACCATAGGCCCAGCGGAACAGCTCCGTCTTGCAAGCCCTACGAAACGGCAGTAATTCAGGTAGGGCCCAGATCTCCACAGGGAGCTGATTCCACCAGGCAGGGGCTAGGGCTCAAAAGGCCCTGGTTGAGGTTTCAGGCTGAGAGAGTGTTATGGGCCTGAGATTACCCACAGAGTTTCATGTCACAGTGGCTCTTTGAACTTGGGTCGCCCCCAATCCTAATATGATACTCTTAACGATTATACCACAATGAATTTCAAATATCCTATCAAAGGAGAGCCTCTCTGTTTCAAAAGGAAATCAGGCCATAAAACCCTTGAAAAATATGTCAGTGAGAATCTAACAGGACTTCTAGACAAGTCAAGAAAGTAGGAAAACTGCAACAAAATCGTTATTTTAGTTTAAATAACCAGTTTTGCTTCTGGAAATGTTCTGTTCAAAACCATCCAGGAGATTTACTGTCGATTTAACCAGCTAGGTCTAAGGTACGATTTTTTCTTGCAGACTTTGACATATGTCATTTCTTTTTCTGCAAAATAAAAGCCCACACTAATTGCCTGTTCTGACTCAAATTATGGCCATTCCTCTGCAGTTAATTCATGCACACAAGAAGTTTCTTTCTCGCTTGTGAGCAGCCCTTGACCACCCTCAGACACCCTCAACTGTGAACAAACATGACATGAAATTGCGATTGTTTCCACAATCACAGTAAGTTGTCTCAGTCACAGGGCATGCTAATTCTACCTGTCAGGGCTTTTTTTGGTAGAAAAAGCCCTGCAGGAACTCATTTGCATATTAGGCCACACCCCCTGATGCCAAGCCAGCTGGAGCTGCATTCCTGTGTGTTCCTGCTAAAAAAAAAGCCCTGCTACCTGTGATCACCCATTCTCATGGCGGGTTGCATATGTAACATCTATTGTTGCAAAGTCAGAATTGCATGAGTATACAATAAGGCGGGCTGAATCTTGTGGACAGGGATGGAATTCTAGCAGGAGCTCCTTTGCATATTAGGTCACACACCCCTGATGTAGCCAATCCTCCATGAGCTTACAAAAAAGAGCCCTGTAAACTCTTGGAGGATTGGCAACATCAGGGGTGTGTGGCCTAATATGCAAAGGAGCTCCTGCTAGAATTACATCCCTGCTTGTGGTACATCATCACCACAGAAAGTGGGGAAGGGTTATTTTTGCAGATTGCCTCCTTTTGCTGTAGACTTCTGACTCCCCAATCTGACTGTTTTTTTGGGGGGGGGGAATCTCTTGTCTATGAGGAGCAGCATTTTGGGGATCATATTGGGCTGCAACAGGAGGGGTGATGAGGGAGTCCAACGCTGCTGATGGAAATCTCTTCCATTGGCAGAACTTTGGTGTGGGATCTGAGTCAACACCCTGTGTAAGAAACTCTGGATTGATGCATCATTTAGCTGACCGTACAGCCTCTGAGCATACAGCAGGAGTCATCGGCAGGGTTCCCTCTAAGCTGAGTAAATGTTGGCCAGCTCACAGTTTTTAAGCCTCCGGCTCCCACATTTTTGTCTTAGCTGAGGAAGGATGGCCCCAAGGCACACTGATTTATGCAGGAGCTCACAACTTTAATGCCAGGAGCTCACAAAGTGGAATTTTTGCTCATAAGACTCTATGACTTAGAGGTCACTGGGGAAAGTAAGGGGGGAGTTGCTGTGAATTTCCTGGACTAGACTGCCCTCTGGATCCCTTCCAGCTTTATGTTTCCTATGTTTCTATGAATTGAATTAAATGATGCTACTTATAAATCAGAAAGAGAACCAAATACTGTCTATCTTCGGGGCCTGTCTATCTTCGGGACCGCCTTTCCCCATACATGCCCCAGAAAGCTCAAAATCTGCTTTCTATCCCTGGACTAAGGGAGGGCAGACTGAATTCTGCAAGGGCCGGGGCCTTCTCAGTGGCAGTGCCAACGATGTGGAACACTCTCCCAAAGGCCATAAGGGCCCTGCAGGATCTTTCCCAATTCCGCAGGGCCTATAAAACAGAACTATTCTGACTGGCCTATAATAGCTAAGTGGGAGAGGACTGCCACTTCAATATAGGCTGAGCAACATCACTTAGGAAGAACCGGGACCATCATATGGACCACTGATGGATAAAGGAAACTGTGAAATCAATGTGAACTAAACTGCCTGCTGAAGAAGGTTGTGATCCCGCCTACTTAATTTTTTCTGAGTAGGACCACAATGTTGTTTTAACCGCTTTTAATACTGTTAACGCTTATTGTTTTTAATACTGTAATTTAATACTGTTATTTCTGATTGATTCTTAGCTGCCCTGAGTCCATTCACGGAGAGGATGGGATATAAATCCAAAGTAAATAAATCAAATAAATGAAATAAAAAATACATTTTCACTTACCGGATTGGCTGTGACCAACTGCTGATTGTTGGCAACTCCAGAAAGGCTGATAATTGTGACAATGGAGTTGCATACAAAAGAAAAAAAGAGATTCTTATGCAAAGTGATCCGTTGGCAACTCAGGCTCCTGAAAGCAAACGCACAAGAGAAAACAGTTAACAGTTAGGGTCAGGAGGGAATCCCGCCTATTCCTCTCCTTTGTGCAAACACAGCGCACATAAAATCACTTGAGAATGGGGAGCAGTTGACTGAAAACAGAGCAGTTCCCCAGATATCAGTATCCTTAAATATACTGGTTTCACAGACTAACGCCCAGGGCTTTTTTTGAGCAGAAATACACAGGAACACTGTTCCAGCTGGCTTGGCACCAGGGGATGTGGCCTAACACGCAAATGAGTTCCTGCTGGACTAATGCCCATCAAACTATCATGAGAAGGAACTCCTGTCTTCATTTTTCATGCCTATGCTTTTACTGGAAGAAATCAGGAGCAGCGGGAGGCACCGCCAGGAAATCCGCCATGTAACGCTGAGGTAAAAGCCCTTTATTGCCTGAGGCCTTACAGGGCCCAAGACTTGACTCAGGATCTTGTGGAAATTTGTGTGAAGCAAGGTCTGCTCTCATCTGACAAAACAGTCAACCCGCTCACCCATTTAGACAATGACCCGTTTAGAAAAAAATTGTTTCATTTCTGTGTGCAAAGGCTATAAGGAAGAATGCTTTTGGTCTTACTGTACATTTAAAAAAAAAGAAAAAGCAGTTTAATTTAGCATCCATTTAAAAAGCCGGTGCAGAAGCTATATGCTGGCTTAGCAAACTTCCTGGAGCATGGTCAGAAAAGTTCAGGAGTTAAGAACATATGAGAAGCCATGTTGGATCAAGCCAATGGCTCATCCAGTCCAATACTCTGTGTCACACAGTGGCCAAAAACCAGGTGCCATCAGGAGGTCCAACAGCAGGGCCAGAACTCCAGAAGCTCTCCTACTGTTGCCCCATAAGCAACAAGAACAGAGAGCATCACTGCCCCACTCATAACATTTAATGTATAACCAGGCTAATAGCCACTGATGAACTTCTGCTCCATATATTTATATAATCCCCTCTTGAAGCTGTCTGTGCTTTTAGCCACCACCACTTCCTGTGGCAGTGAATTCCACATGTTAATTACTCTTTGGGTGAAGAAGTAGAATATTGCTCAGCTCCTTTTCATTACAGGGAGGCTAGAAAGCTTTCCTGATTTGCTAGCAGTTCTTTACAGCTTTTTTATTTTTAAAAAACATTTTGGGGGTATTTGCATAAATTTTGTCTGAGCTAAGCTTCCAGAACTTGGGTAATAAAAATGCAGATGTGCAGAATCTCGTTTGGATCCACCATAATGTATACATGGACAGGATTTCCACCTGCGGAGCACAAACTTTCCTCTCTCCCTCTATCCTGCCGCATCCCCAAATGCCCCCTGTACTGAGGTCGGAGATGTTCAGATGGCAACATGCTTTATTAGTGAGTACTTCCCACCACTGATCGCCATAGGCAGGCTGCGTTCGTCCCTTTCAGGCACCGCCTACAGGCGCACTGTGCTGTACTTTCCGGGAAGAACACCAGACACAACATCCCCCCAAATGCTACTTCCTGGGGACAGGGGAATTTTCAGGAGCAGCATTTCAGAATGCATTTAGGACTGCAGGAGAATGGGGAAGGAGAGAAAGCGGTACTCCATGGGTAGAAATGCTCTAGTAGATCCAAGCCTCTGATATTACATGGCAAGTTGATTTACAGTGCAATCACAGTATCATAGAGTTGGAAGGGACCCTCCAGGGTCATCTGGACCAACCCCCTAAACAGGTCTACTCAAAATCCTACTCCAGTCTATTTAGTGGGGCTGACTCGCAGGAAAATGTTCTCAGGATAGCACTGTTAGAACCCCAGGGTGGTGATGCTCAATTAATAATGTGGCTGAGCATTACAACCAGGGCTTTTTTTTTTGTAGCAGGAGCTTCTTTGCATATTAGGCCACACCCCCTTGATGTAGGCAATCCTCCAAGAGCTTATAGGGCTCTTAGTACAGGACCTACTGTAAGCTCCAGGAGGATTGGCTACATCAGGGGTGTGTGGCCTAATATGCAAAGGAGCTTCTTCTAGAATTCCACCCCCAGGCTACACCCACCTGATGTAGCCAATCCTCCAAGAGCTTATAGGGCTCTTAGTAAAGGGCCTACTGTAAGCTCCAGGAGGACTGGCTACATAAGGGGGATATAGCCTAATATGCAAAGAAGTTCCTGCTACAAAAAAAGTCCTGATTACAACCTAGGCATAATTGGATTCTGATGGGCACCGTTTGCTATTGGCAATAGGAAGGCTGGGAGGGATGATGTGGAACCCACATGCAATGGCATACTGAAATGGCATGCAAAATAACAGTAGGCCGTTCAGGATTAATAGTGACTGGAAAAGAAACAGCAAGAGAAAGAGCTGTCATTTACAAATCAAGCCGCTCTTTATTCATGCGGGAATTAAAGAAGAAAATATTCATGTCATAATGTAAACGACTATTAAATCTGAAGGCATCAAAGAAAATTTTAAAAAAATGATTGCAGCTGTTCCTGTAAACAACAAATCAAAGAAGGAGAAGAAACACTTTCTTCTGAAACATTTGTAAGCAAGAGGAATGATCAGTATTGATGCAGGAGATTCAAGAAAACGTTCAGCTGCGTTTAAGAAGGGATTGGAAAGTCAATGAAGCTCAATAGCCTTCTACCAATGGATAAAGGGGTTTCTTCTTTCTATAACCAGTTGTTCAGAGGCTTTATGATGCTCAACCAACTGTTGCAATCTGAGGATTAAGTCCAAAGAAAATTATAGAGTGGGAGCAGAATTATTCTATGTATGAACTGTGGAAAACTGGATAATAAGAACAAAGATTAATAATTGTGGCATCCAGCAGATACAATGGATAGCCTTAATCTCCATGATCTGAGGAAGACAGTATGAAATGAAGCTGAACAAATCCAGAGTCTTCATCTATGTGCTGGAATTCAGGACTGTGACTTTCCCCATTGGGATATTTTGGACTTCGAATTACTACAGAATTAACTTTCGTTTCTTTAATTAATGTTTAAATTTTCCCTATGAGCCCTACTGTTTGGATTGTATTATTGAACACGATGCTGCAGAATCTTGGAACTTTGTAAAAGACATAACAAACTGATTTTCTATATGACAGGATTCTCTGATATAGCACTGTGATAAGAGTGATTCTCTGACTGTATATTGTATAACTGTGTGCTGAAATTCTAATAAACACAATATACCCTAGTGCAGGGGTGGCCAAACTTGCTTAATGTAAGAGCCACACAGAATAAACATCAGACATTTGAGAGCCGCAAGACTTGAATGTCAGATGTTTGAGAGCCGTAAAAAAAGGCAAATAGATGGGGGAGGAGGGAGGGAGAGAGGTGGAAAGAAAGCAACGTTAAATGCATTCTCCAAGCTACTGGCTGGCTGGGCTTGGAGAAGTGATTTAAAGAGAGCAATGCCTTCTCCAAGCCAGCTGACAGGGCAGTAGGGGCTTCAAGAGCCACACAATATGTGTCAAAGAACCACAGTTTCGCCACCCCTGCCCTTGTGGTCTTTAAAAATATAGTCTTTATTGGTGTACAGCATCACATTGGTATGGTTTGACAGTTTTTTACTTATTGAACGGTTGATAGTTTTAACTTACTGGACAGTGACCCTTGCTGTGATTTATGGATAGAGCTGCCATATTCTGTGTAGCCACTAGTCTACCACAATTCTCTATTGATTTAGTCAATTTACTTTACTATTATTTTATCCTCTGCATACCAATCTTCTATGTAGTTTTCTATATATTTTTTTTGGTATTGTATGTATTATCTTGTTGGACTATGGCCATAAGCAACAATTCATCCACTCATTCAGTTGTGAATAAGCAAAATGGCTTTGCTCAGCCACTACCACATCCAACTGGTCAAGAGAACTATAGCCAAAATATCTGGGATGCCGGATGTTCCTCTAGCCTTTTCTGAGCTCATATCAACAACCAGACAAAGCAAAACGCAGCATGAACATGCTATCTAATCCCCTTCTTGTTCTTTCACTCCTCTGCTCAAGACACCATCCATCTCATATTATTGAAACGAGTACAGAGCTCGCAACCAAAATGACTAGGCATTACAGACAAAGAACTCAACGAATACTTACTTAAAATAGGAGAATATGCCAAGGGAAATCAACAGTGAAACAATGGAGAGGCTGTGGCCAATGATAGTGAGATAGTATAAATTCAGAGCTGTCTGCAAGGAGAGACAGAAATAACTGTGAGAACTGGAACCGTAGCAAACTGAACTCTAGGCCAGTCCCATCCCGAATATTCTACGCAGCAGCCGAATAACAGACACAGCAAACAGCCAATACTAGTCTAGTGCTTTATGTCAGAAAAATCACTAAAATTTAAACTTGAGTTATAAACTGAACTTGGATCCTTAAAAAAAACTGAGCATTTTGTTTCCATAAGGTTTGGACTGGAACCAGATTTAGCATTCTCCAACTGAAGTAGTTGGTCAATTACCGCACAACAGGGCAATTCGGAAGCCAGAACCGCTGGCTTTAAAACACCAGAAGTCCTTTCTGTGCTTGCTTACTTTCACTGAGGACACATGTGGATTAAAAAATGTGATTCATTCATAGTGTGTCTATTAACTATGTTAAGCAAATAAGCATGCTTTTACAAAACTCATATGCACTGTTGGAAGCTTTCTTTAAAAGCATATGACAGATACTTTAATGAACTGTACTTGACATATGCAGAGTGGTAAAGCTGCAGTACTGCAGTCCGAAGCTCTGCTCACGACCTGAGTTTGATCCCGGCAGAAGCTGGGTTCAGGTAGCCAGCTCGAGGTTGACTCAGCCTTCCATCCTTCTGAGGTCAGTAAAATGAGTGCCCAACTTGCTGGGGGCGGGGAGTGTAGATGACTGGGGAAGGCAATGGCAAACCACCCCGTAAAAAGTCTGCCATGAAAATGTTGTGAAAGCAACATCACCCCAGAGTCGAAAACGACTGGTGCTTGCACAGGGGACTACCTTTACCTTTTTATTTAATTGACATATGGGATTGTTAATTTTCCTTCAGTGGTCTTAGGTGAGGGAGCAGAAAAAAAATATAGACAAACATGAATGATAGACAAATCACAAATACAGGGAAACCAGGGTCACCCACAGGCAAATCAGTGGTTTCCAAGTACTTGGGGAACCCCCCTCACAAGTGGGGAAATGTGGCTTGGTAAACTAACCAAAAGAAAAATACCGCCCCCCACCGCCACCAATGTTCTCTCCAAGCTGCAGAGTCTTGTGAGCAAAAATTCTACTTTGTGAGCTACTGGCATTAAAGTTGCGAGCTCCTGCATAAGTTAGTTTGCTCTGGGGCCATCCTTCCTAAGCTAACGCAAAAATGTGTGAGCTGGAGGCTGTGAGCTAGCTTACACTAACTCAGCTTAGAGGGAACACTGACCCCCCACACACCACCAATGTTCCCTCCGAGTCTTGTGAGCAAAAATTTTACTTGTGAGCTCCTGGCATTAAAGTTGCAAGCTGCTGCATAAATTATTGTGCTCTGGGGTCATCCTTCCTGAGCTAAGACAAAAATCTGTAAACGAGAGCTCACGCTAACTCAGCTTAGAGGGAACACTGCCCCCCACACGCACCAGAAAAAAACCCAGTCTGTGAGATATGTCTGCATTCCCCAGGGCATGCAAGACAGAGCTATTCCACTAGGTATTCCACTAATGTAATTTTGGTAGACTCTACCATTAATACAACTGCTAATTTTTATGCCAAAAGCATTGGTTTGCTATGTGCTGAGTTTTTAATTGGATTTTATTGGAAGAAGATACTGTTAAGAGAATTACAGGATATCAAATAACATTAAATACAGTTCAGTATTTGGGTATACATCTGTCTGGACAAAATAAAACACTTTTTATGGACAATTACAAATATACACGGACAAACACACAAGGAGACTTGACAAAGTGGTCTAAACGAAAATTATCACGGATGGGAAGAATATTCAGAGTAAAAATGTTGCCAAAACTGTTGCCAAAACATCCTATTTCAAATGCTACCGATTTCCATACAAGAAAAAATTGTGGTGGATTGAGAAAAACAAATAAATGTGTTTATTTGGAATGGCAAAAACCCAAGAATTAAATTTGAAGTGTTGCAAGATGAAAAAAAAGAGAGAGGAAGACTGGCAGCTCCCAAAATTAAGCTATACCATCAAGCAGCCAAACTAGTTTGGATTGCAGAATGGATAAAAAAAATCCGAATGACAGATTAATGAAATTAGAAGCAGCAGGGCTAAAGAATGGGCTTCATTATTCTCTTTGGATCAACTCTGAAAAATAAAGGACTAGACAAAAATCATGTAATCAGAGACAACTTACTTTGGACTTGGGGGTCGTTAAGAAAAAGGATCAGCCCCACGATACCTCCTATAATGTCACCATTATATGCATATCAAAATAAGCATGAGAGAAGAAATGATGTTCTCTTAACTTACAAAGGTATGATAAATGCCCAAAGTGAAATGAAACCTTTGGCAAAAGATTCAAGAAAGAAAGAAGACACAGTGGCTAGTTTACCTTCAATCAATCTCCAGACTTAAGAAATATCTTTTTACAGAAAGAGAAGGACTAAGAGATCTGAGTTTGAAAAAACAATTACACAGTATAAAGATCATTTGCTAGGACAGTTTTACGAATTATTATTCCAATATGATACGGCGATGGAACAAGTTAAAGTATGCATGATAAAATGGATGCAGAATGTTGACAAAGAGCTAGAACTTCAGGCTGCCAGACAACCTTATACTATACTACCCTCAATGCCATACGATAATTATTATTATTACTACATAGGCCATGAGGTAGAAGGGTTCCCATGCTTTCTCTGCTCCCCAGATCTCTTCTCCTGTGGATCCTCAAGCCAGAGTTGCCAGGTCCCCTTACCTTTCTGGCGTGGGCCTTTGGGGGACATTCCGGCAGGTGGGCAGGGACCCAAATGATGTCTTAGATCACTTCTGGTAAAACCGGAAGTGGCCCAAAACAGGAAATGACTGGCAGCCATTTGAATGGTCCCTAGGGGGAAGCAGAAGGAAACACTCAAATGCTTGCTAGCCATTTCATGGCCAGTTCCGCTCCCCCTCGCTCCTAATCAGGGGAAGAGGAGCAAAACTGATTGCAGAAAAACTGATTGCAAAATTTGCTGCAAACCTTCTCAGCAAACAGGGTCGCTGAAGGCTTGCAGCTATCTGAGTGGTCCTTTCTGCTTCCTCACTCAAATGGCTGTTCTGAGGCTACACTTCTGGGTTTCCGGACCGCTTCTGGTTTTACTGGAAGTGACCTGAAGAGCAGAGGGGAAGCCCTGCACAAATCGGGGGATCCCCCACTGGGACCG
Organism: Heteronotia binoei; assembly: GCF_032191835.1. Taxonomy (NCBI): domain Eukaryota; kingdom Metazoa; phylum Chordata; class Lepidosauria; order Squamata; family Gekkonidae; genus Heteronotia; species Heteronotia binoei. Next base: position 43,240,275 of record NC_083238.1, read on the forward strand.
GGGGACTGGGATCCCTACCTCAAGCAGAGTGTAGGTATTTAAAGGTGCACTATTATAGATATTTATTATAAAATACATTTATTATTTAGTATAGTCTGGTCTGCTTCTACCTCTGCCTCAGGAGACAGGGCTGGTTGCTGCCAGCATCAAGTCCAAGCTGAGAAAGTGCAGTAGAACATTAGAAACTGATTAACTTCTCAATGTGGCCTGCAAAATGTGACCCATTAAGGCCTTACCTCTGGGTTCTGTTTCTTTCCTAAAACAGTTACAAACAAACAAGGGATGGGTGGGGGTCGAGGACCCTACTACCTTCAATTTGGTGGGTCACAAGCAATACTCCCTCTAAGCTGTGGAGTCTTATGAGAACAACTTCTACTTGGTGAGCTACTGGCATTAAAGCATCTGCATGAATTAACTTGCTCTGGGGCCATTTTTCCTGAGCTGGGCCAAAAATATGTAAGCCGGAGGCTAAAAAACTGTGAGCTAGCTCACGCTAAGAGCCCCGTGGCGCAGAGTGGTAAAGCTGCAGTAGTGCAGTCCAAGCTCTGCTCAGGACCTGAGGTCGATCTCAGCAGAAGCTGGGTTCAAGCCAGCTTGAGGTTGACTCAGCCTTCCGAGGTCGGTAAAATGAGTACCCAGCTTGCTGAGGGGAAAGTGTAGATGACTGGGGAAGGCAATGGCAAACCACCCTGTAAGAAGTCTGCCGTGAAAACGCTGAGAAAGCAACGTCACCCCAAAGTCGGAAACGACTGGTGCTTGCACAGGGGATTACCTTTACCTTTCTAGCTCACACTAACTCAGCTTAGAGGGAACAGTGGTCACAAGTTGGGCAAACTGGTTCTAAGCTGGGCTGTGTGCCTGCCCCTTCCTCTTGTAAGAGACCAAGATGGAACTCAGAGCTAATTAGAGTTCAGCAGGTTCAAGTCTCCTCTCATCCTTCGGAAGGAAGCCACGAGGCATCTATAAATAGACCTTGTGAACCCATGAGACTTGACTGAACTGTTATTTGATAGGGACTGCGATGGGCCTCAAGCTGTTATCAAATTGAATGTGCCTCCCAAACTTCCAAATTGAATGTGCTTCTCAAACAAAAAGTGTATTTATTTATTATTTATTTGTTATTTATTACTTTCGATTTCAATCCCGCCCTCTCCGCAAGCAGGGCGGCTAACAGTCAGTTCAGATATATAACCAATAAAATACAATTACGTTTAAAACATTTTATGGTGCTGTGTAACTACAATATAGGCGGGATATAGAATAGGTTTTTATACCCCGCTTTTCTCTACCCTGAGGAGTCTCAAAGCAACTTACAATCGTCGTCCCTTCCTCTCCCCACAACCGACACTTTGTGAGGCTGGAGGGGCTAAGAGAGTTCTGAGAGTATAGTGACTGGCACAAGGTCACCCAGCAGGTTTCACAGGGGAGAGCAGGGAATCAAACCTCATTCTCCATATTAGAGCCCACTGCTTTTAACCACTACTTTGGCCGAAGGAGGCCAAATGGAAAGCTAAGAGGGAGAGGGCCTTCTCGATTACAGCTCCCCACTGGTGGAACCAGCTACCAGAAGAGGTACGGGCCTCGCGGAGCCTCAACCAGTTCCGCCGGGCCTGCAAGACCATCCTCTTCCAGCTGGCTTTTTAACGTGGAATTATTGTACCTTCACCATGGAAACTATGTTTTATATCAAGATCGTAGCACCAAATCAAACTGTGTTTTTAAATTGTTAGTTTAATTGCTGTTTTAAATGAAATTGTATATTTAATGAACTGTTATGAAATTGGGTATTTTATTGTTGTATTATTGTAACGTTGTATTTTATGCTATGTAAGCCGCCCTGAGCCTGCTTCGGCAGGGAGGGCGGGATATAAATTAAAAACCCCTACAGAGGACAGAGGAAGACCCCTACAGAGGACAAGGTGATCATCCTTGGCGACTTCAATGCCAGAGTAGGTAAAGACTCGGAAGCCTGGAAAGGAGTACTTGGCAAACACGGCATTGGCAACTGCAATGACAATGGGCGCCTCCTGCTAGAATTCTGCATGGAGCACCAGCTCACCATCACCAACACTATCTTCCAGCAGAAGAACAGTCTGAAGACAACCTGGATGCACCCACGGTCCAAGCATTGGCACCTTATCGACTACATTCTGGTGCGCCAGAGAGACCTTCGAGATGTCTTACACACCCGAGTAATGCCCAGCGCAGAATGTCATACGGATCATCGTCTTGTACGCTGCAATCTCCGTCTTCACTTTAAACCCACACCCAGGAGAGGAGGTATCCCTCGGAGGAAGTTTCAGGTTGGCAGCCTCCAGTCAGCCGAAGTTAAAGCTGCCTTCCAGGCAAAACTCCAGTCAAGAATTGAGGACCTCAGTTGCCCCACAGACCCTTCTCCAGAAGCACTCTGGGAACACCTAAAAACTACCGTCCTGCAGATCTCTGAAGAAGTCCTCGGGTTCTCCACAAGGAAGAACAAGGACTGGTTTGATGAGAACAATCAAGAGATCCAAGAATTACTGGCAAAAAAGAGATCTGCCTACCAAGCACATCTTGCTCAGCCCTCCTGTCCTGGGAAAAAAGCAACCTTTCGCGCTGCATGTAGCAACCTCCAGCGCAAGCTTCGAGACATTCAGAACGAGTGGTGGACCAAGCTTGCAGAGAGAACCCAGCTGTGTGCAGACACTGGTGATTTAAGAGGGTTCTACGAAGCCCTGAAGGCAGTATATGGTCCATCATATCAGGCTCAGAGTCCCTTGCATAGTGCAGACGGCCAAGTGCTCCTCACAGACAAGGCATCCATACTGAACCGGTGGTCGGAGTATTTTCAGGTTCTCTTCAGTGCCAACCGCGTAGTTCAAGATTCAGCAATCCACCTCACCCCACTTCAACCGGTGAAAACAGAGTTGGGTGAGATCCCCACCCTAGAAGAGACTGTTAAAGCCATCAAGCAACTGAAAAGTGGCAAGGCAGCAGGAGTTGATGGAATTCCACCAGAGATCTGGAAGCATGGGGGCACAGTACTACATAGCTCACTTCACAAAGTACTTGTCACCTGCTGGGAACAAGGCAAATTACCACAGGACTTTCGCGATGCAATCATCATCACCCTATACAAGAACAAAGGGGAAAAGTCAGACTGCTCCAACTACCGGGGGATAACCCTGCTCTCCATCGCAGGCAAAATCCTTGCCAGAATACTCCTGAACAGACTGGTGCCCACCATTGCAGAAGAACTCCTCCCAGAGAGCCAGTGCGGCTTCAGAGCTAACAGGAGCACCACCGACATGGTATTTGTTCTCAGGCAGCTCCAAGAGAAATGCAGGGAACAGAACAAGGGTCTGTATGTGACTTTTGTCGACCTTACCAAAGCTTTCGATACCGTTAGCAGGAAAGGCCTGTGGCAAATCTTGGAACGTTTAGGATGTCCCCCAAGGTTCCTCAGCATGATCATCCAGCTACACGAAGACCAGCGAGGCCAAGTCAGACACTGCAACGACCTCTCGGAGCCCTTCCCAATAGGCACAGGTGTAAAGCAAGGCTGCGTTCTCGCGCCAACTCTCTTTACGATCTTCTTTAGCATGATGCTTCAAAGAGCCGCAGTAGATCTAGATGAGGACGATGGTGTCTACATCCGCTATCGCACCGATGGCAGCCTGTTCAACCTGAGGCGATTAAAGGCACACTCCAAGACAATGGAAAAACTCATCCGAGAGCTACTGTTTGCTGACGATGCTGCACTCGTCTCCCACTCGGTATCAGCTCTGCAGCATATGACGTCCTGCTTTGCAGAGGCTGCCAAGCTATTCGGCCTAGAAGTTAGTCTGAAGAAGACAGAAGTTCTCCACCAGCCTGCACCCCAGGAAGATTATCACCCTCCCTGCATCACTGTGGGTGAATCAGTTCTGAAGACAGTCCAGCAGTTCAGCTACCTGGGGTGCATCATCTCCTCAGATGCCAAGATCGACAAGGAGATTGACAACAGGCTGGCAAAGGCAAACCGTGCATTTGGCCGACTGCACAAAAGAGTGTGGAGCAACAAGCATCTGAAAAAAGGCACAAAGATCAATGTTTACAAAGCGGTTGTGATGACAACCCTCATCTATGGCTCCGAATCGTGGGTTTTATACCGTCATCACCTGCGACTCCTTGAGCGCTTTCATCAGCGCTGCCTTCGCACCATCCTCAACATCCACTGGAGTGACTTTGTGACCAACACTGAAGTCCTCAAGCGGGCAGAGGTTACCAGCATCGAGGCACTGCTGTTGAAGACGCAGCTGCGCTGGGCAGGGCATATTTCTAGGATGGAAAACCACCGCCTTCCCAAGATTGCCCTGTATGGCGAACTCTCCACCGGCCATCGTAATAGAGGGGCACCAAAGAAGAGGTACAAGGACTCCTTGAAGAAATCCCTTAGCACCTGTCACATCAACCATCACCAGTGGTCTGACCTAGCCTCAGATCGCAAAGCATGGAGGCACACCATCCACCAGGCTGTCTCTTCCTTTGAGAACACACGCATAGCTGGTCTTGAGGACAAAAGGAGATTGAGGAAGAATCGCACTGCTAAAGGACCAACCCTAAATCAGACTTTTCCCTGCAGCCGCTGTGGCCGGACCTGCCTGTCCCACATTGGTCTTGTCAGCCACCAGCGAGCCTGCAGCAAACGTGGACTATTGCACCCTTCTTAAATCTTCGTTCGCGAAGCCAAGCCGAGAGAGAGAGATTATTATTATTATTATTATTATTATTATTATTATTATTATTATTATTATTACATCACACTGGCCTTGAACAGCCATGTTCACTGTGGTGGCCTGTAGAACATCTTGGAAGATATTAGACGGCGAGTGGGGTGAAACCTTTCTCTCGCTCTCTTTCACCTTCTTTGGTATAGCTGTAAACCTGGTAATTAAAATGCTACACGCTGGGAAAGATTGAAGGTAAAAGAAGAAGGGGATGGCAAAGGATGAGATGGTTAGTGTTATCGATGCAATGAAAATGAATTTGAGCTATCTTAGGAGGACAGTGGAAGATAGAAGGGCCTGGCATGATGTGGTCCATGGGGTCGCAAAGAGTTGGACTCAGCCGTGTGACTGAACAACAACAACGTGCATTTAAAATTCATTGCATTTAAAATTCATTTTTTAAAAATGTATTCACTTTGGTATTTAAACCCTGTCATGACGAGTAAAATCTCTAGGGTCTCAAGTACAGATTGTTGGCGGAATTGTAAAACTAAACGCTACCCGTATCATATGTGGTGGGAATGTCCCACAGTGTCAAACTTTTGGAATAAAGTGGTAGAGCAAATAAAACTTATATTTGATCTAACCATTCCAGTAGATTTTAAACTTCTTTTATTTGATATCTGGCCTGATAAACTGGTGAGTAAAGATCAGAAATCTTTAATCTTGACAATGTTGGCGATAGCTCATATGACAATTGCTAAAAACTGGAAACCCCCACATACTCCACGATTGAAATGTGGTATGATAAGTTATGGGGCCAGTATATACTGGGTAAGACAATGGATAACTCTTTCTTCAAAAATGATACTGATATGGCTATAGATTATGATTTCCTTTGGGCCCCTGTTTTGGAATTCTTTGGGAATATGTCCTTTCTGCCTAACAGAATAAATTGTAGGTTTTTTCTTAATTCTTAATACCTAGCATATTATGTATTGTTTTTTGTAAATTGTTTGCTATATGCATCCAATGATCTAAATTGGATTCTCGTATGTTGGATTTGTATTTCTGTTATTTGTTTTCCCAGTGTTCCATATGTTCCCCTTGTGTTGGATTGGATTCAATAAAATAAAATAACTGTGGGGGAAAAAATAAAATTCACTGCAATACAACCTAAACAAGTTTATTGGAAATGGGGGGGGGGGGGCAAGTTTGCATATTTGAGGTTCAAGCTGCAAATTCTACAGTGGTTAAACAACTTCTGAAATGCCCTTCTGGATGGTGACATGCACTGGGGGGGGGGGGAGGGGAGCCTACCTGTAGTTTTGAAGTTACTCCTAAGGTGCACAGTGTGTAGTTTGTCCATGTTCTGTTACTTTCCGGATGTATAAACCAGTGTCCACTTTGGTCACAGCTCTTAATAACTTTTTCTACCATAGGACAGAATTATGGAGAAAGTGGGGGGGGGGGGGGGGGGAGAAACAGTCAATACACATGCTTATCAACACGCAAACTTTGTAATTCTGCAAAAAAGAAATGACTCTTGTATTTACTTCCAACAGATAGAGGGGAAAGCGTATGCCACAAGGATAGTCAAGCTTACCATCAGTTAAGTGCTATATGCCAATGTCTGGTAGGGTTGCAACTCCAGGTTGGGAAATTCCTAGAGATTTTTTTGGGGGGTGGGGGGAGAGAGTAGTGCTTGCAGAGGGAAGGGTTTGAACAGGGACTCTCATGTTATCCAGTCTTCTTCTTTTCTTTTTTGGCCACTGTGTGACACAGAGGGTTGGACTGGATGGGCCACTGGCCTGATCCAACAAGGCTTCTCTTATGTTCTTATCTCTATTGTTTGGGTATCTGTTGTATTTCTGGGAGCTTCCAGGTCCCCACCTGGAAGTTGGCAGTTCTAACATTTGGGAAGAGCCAATGACTTAGTGGCTACCTGCCTTTCATGCAGAATAAGGCTGCCAGACCCCTTGGTCCGGGAAGGAATCCCCGGCTTTCAGGCACTCCTCTCCTCTCCCCTCCCCCCGACTACCCCCTCTTATCTCTGAGAAGCGGCAAAAAACCATGATGGGCTCATTTTGTAGCAGGAGCTCCTTTGCATATTAGGCCACACACCCCTGATGTAGCTGATCCTCCAAGAGACTACAGAGCTCTTAGTACAAGGCCTACTTGTAAGCTCCAGGAGGACTGGCTACATCGAGGGGGTGTGGCCTAATATGCAAAGGAGTCCCTGCTACAAAATGAGCCTTGATTCTACTTGCATTTTGATTTCATTTCTTGCTTGTATATTAAATAAAACCAGGCTACAATTTCTATCTGTTCAAAGGAGTGATTTTTTAGAATGGTAGGAGGTTGTCAACACCTCAGTTCCCTGAGAAGGTGCTCACGTCGTCAATAAACAAACTTTTTGATGTTTACCTGATGGATCAAAATCCTGGAAGTAATCAGGGCAGTTCTGCACCAAACTGGTTCCTGCAGCCGCACTGTCCCAACACAACCACCCATCCCACGTTCTGTTGCAGTGCGGACCTAGAAAGATAAGGAGAAACCAAGCTGTGAAGTGTTTCAATGCAATCTGTAATTGAACATATCTTCCAAGGGGAAAAAAAATCAAATCAACCAAAAGAAATTGCACCTCGTCTGTTACAAGATTTGCCCATATATAATTGCCATATGTTAAAAGCAGATTCTGAGGGTCCTGTCTTACTCCGGGACATGACCAGAAAACAGAGCCCAAAAAATAGGCTACCCAAATGAAAGCATGTTGCTAACTAGACTGGGAGCTTGATTTTCAGTGGCTTCTATGCCACCTAGTTCATGGTCAGGCCTTGAATTCAGCAGGAGCTCACAGGAGCACAGCTCCTGAACCTTTCTGAGGGTCCCCCCTCCTCCTCCCCACCTACCTTGTCCATTGAATAGTAGGTGCAGCTGCATAACAATCCCTGGATTAGGAGAGCAGGCAGCCAGTCAGCCACCAGGGGCTTTGCCCTCATTAACACCCGGAGAAGCCCGCACCACCCTTTCTCAACTTCTTATGTGATCTTGGGCAGCGGGTGGCTTGCTGGCCTTTTGACTGGGGGGGTGGGTAGCCCAGGAGAGCCCCAGGTGAGTGAGGCCTGCTTGGACTGGCTGGATCTCTAGCCAGCCCAAGCAGGCCTCGCTCACCCATGGCTCTCCTTTCTTGCATCAGGTTGCTTTTGGCTGGTGGGGGGCAGAATATGCTAATGAGTTCCACCACCTATTTTTCTACAAAATGACTCCTGGTCATGGTGATGGAAAAGGTAGGAGATTTAATTTCATCTCTTCACCCTGTTCAGTGCATCCCCCAGACCCACAGGACTGTTAGCCCATGCGAGTCTCATGACCCCAAGAAATCACCCTTCCAGGCCTGGAAAGGCATGTGGAAAGGAATTAGGTGTGCGCAAAAAACTTAATCCCCCCCCCCATTTGGATCTACTGCCCCCCCATGGTATTTTTTACCTGAATCCCAATACAGTACTGATGTTAGGATTCAGGAATATTCAGCAAACCCAAATTTATTCAGCTCCATTATACCCTATGGGGAGTGTCCTTATAGGGTGCAATGGAGTTCAGAAGGCATTTAAACTTTAAATGCTTCCTGAGTTCACTTGCCAAGTTGTACCAGCTTTTATTCAGGAGTGGCTATTTCAGTATTTCTCTAATCTGATTCGGCTGAATAAATACCCCCCCCCCAAATACGGATAAGTGGAGAATGCACTTTCTAATTGAAGATAAGAGCAATCGCCCAGAGAGATGTGCAACATTTTGTTCTGACTTCATCAAAACAGATCCTTGGGTGGCAAGTAGCGACAGCGCAAATACTTTTGTAGTATGCAATTGCAACTTGCGCTGAGAAAAGGTCTGATTAAGGACTGTGGATTTCGCTGTACGGCTCCACAGAAAACTCATGGCCAACAGTTCTTGAGAAAGAATAGTTGAAAGGGGCGGAGAAGTAGCCCACTATAGGATCATATTGCAGAGTGAGCATCAAGTCTTGGAATTTTCTTCATGAACTTAATAATAATAATAATACTTTTTATTTGTATCCCGCCCTCCCCGCCAGGACAGGCTCAGGGCGGCTCACAACATACGAATATAATATACAATAAAACAATACATAGTAAATACAGTTACAATTATAAAATCAGCATTAAAACATTAGCAACTTACATTAAAATTAACATTGTGGTCCTATAACTTAGGTCTTTAGTAAAATTCAGTGACTAAAACATGTCCAGCGAGACTTTCTTGACTCGGCATAAGGTGAAGGCTATTTTGAAGAGGTAGGTCTTAACAGTGCACATAAAGACTACAGAGACCATATGAGAGTCTCTTATGGCTAATAGCAGATGGCCGGTTTGGGACGGCTTGAAGAGAGCTGGCCGGAAATACAGCACCCCGAAACTTCCGGATAGTGCTCGGAAAAGCAGGCTGTGGGCGCTCGAGGAGTGTCTGGAATGCTCACATGTCCCGTCTGCACCTCCCTGGGCGCCCTCCGATCTTCCAGACGGCCAGGGAGGCTCCTCAGAAGTGCCACAGCGAAAAGGCACCACTTGTGGGGGGCGGGATGGGGACAGGAGGCCGATGTGCACGTGTGGACATTTTTGGTCTGCCTGCCTCCCACCCCCTGGGCAGCTTTAAATGCCTGTCTGCTCTCAGCCATATTGATCTTTATTGTATCAGCATTGACAACGTATGTAATGCTTTTGCTTTAGAACATGCCTTTACTGAATAAGATAACTCTTGTATAAGAGTTCATTATAGGATTATATTACTCTGAAATTAGTATTTCTTTGTTAACATTATTAATATAATTTACATAGTGTATTGATTTACTTTGTTCACTGGCAGCTTCCCTTCTGTCACAGTGAAGAGCCTTGTGTTGCAGTGACAGCTGCTGGCAAATGCACTGCCAATCAAATCTCCAATGGCCATTCAGAAGCTTTGCTGGGCAAAAGTCCCAGCTGGTCCCACCTACTTTCTCAAAACACTTGAAGGGGACCAGAAAAGGTCTCCGCAAGAGCCATGGTACCCATGGCCACTATGTTGGGGACCCCTGATGAAAGAGAAGCCATGTTGGATCAGGCCAGTGGTCCATCCAGTCCAACACTCTGTCACACAGTGGCCAAAAAAAACAGGTGTTATCAGGAGATCCACCAGTGGGGCCAGGACACTAGAAGCCTTCCCAATGTTGCCCCCCCCAAGTACCAAGAATAAAGAGCATCACGTGCCCCAGACAGAGAATTCCATTTATACCCTGTGGCTAACAGCCACTGATGTAGGCAGTCACTTTCTATAAATGGTGTCCAGGGAAGCAACCTGAAAACTGTTCACCCAGCCCTATAAGCCATAGCTGCAGCTTGTGAGAGAGCCAGGGATTTAAGCAGGGCTTTTTTTTTGTAGCAGGAACTCCTTTGCATATTAGGCCACACTCCCCTGATGTAGCCAATCCTCCTGGAGTTTGCAATAGGCCCTGTAAGAAGAGCCCTGTACAGCTCTTAGAGGACTGGCTACATCAGGGGTATGTGGCCTAATATGCAAAGGAGTTCCTGCTACAAAAAAAGCCCTGGGTGTAAGAAAGGCCGAGTTGGCATTGTTCCAACCTGTCCAACTACAACTGGAGTAGCAGCTCACTCCCAAGCTGACAAGGGGCCATTTCCACACTTTGCTAATGTAGCAGAATGTGGAGCTTTGTAGCAGGCAGGGGCAGACAACCCTTACAAGCAGGGTACTCAGTGGTCCAGATGTACCACAGCAAGATCTCCACCAGCTTAAAACAATCAGTTGCCATGCTTGCAGCCCAAGCCAACATAGAATCATAGAGCTGGAAGGGACCCCAAAGTCATCTAGTCCACCCCCTGCACAATGCAGGAAATTCACAAATACCTCCTCCCTAAATTCACAGGATCAGCACTGCTGTCAGATGGCCATCTAGCCTCTGTTTAAAAACCTCCAAGGAAGGAGAACCCACCAGCTGAGGAACCACTCTAAAGGTCAGGAAGTTATTCCTAATGTTGAGCGGGAAACTCTTCTGATTTAATTTCAATCCACCGGTTCTAACCCTACCTTCTGGGGCAACCAAAAACAATTCTGCACCATCCTCTATAAGACCGCCCTTCAAGTACTTGAAGATGGTGATCATATCACTTCTCAGCCGCCTCCTCTCCAGGCTAAACATCCCCAGCTCCTTCAACCTTCTAGTGTCTTGGCCCCACTGATGGACTTCCTGATGGCACCTGTTTTTTTTTGGCCACTGTGTGACACAGAGTGTTGGACTGGATGGGCCATTGGCCCGATCCAACATGGCTTCTGTTATGTTCTTAACCTTTCTTCATAGGACTTGGTCTCCAGACTCCTCACCATCTTTGTTGCCCTCCTCCGGACCTGTTCCAGCTTGTCTACATCCTTCTTAAAATGTGCTGCCCAAAACTGAACACGAAACTGAACACAGGACATGTTGCAGTGTGCCATCCGATAAACTAGATCCATGAAAGCTCCTTCCACAATAAACAAGAATCATCTCCAGGAGCCGCAGGATTTTTCAATTTTTTGTCGCTACGGCCTAACGAAAACTGCATGTCAGGAAAGAGGCTCTATGTTTTCACAAAGAGTTCCCCTCTAGGCGAACAGATCTTAATTCACTTGAACCTTGTGTGATGCAACAGAAACAAGAGAAAAGGAACGAGAGCTTGTCGACTTTGCACGCTAATGTGTACGCTCCAGTTGGTTTAAACAATACAGAAGCAAGGCACTTGAAGCCGAGTAGACTACGGGAGTATCTATTTGTTTCAAAATTCTTGCGGTTGCTTCGGCTGCCCAGAACACACTCAAAGTGATATCTAACAAGATAAAGGAAAGGAAACAAAACACTGGGGGGGAAATAATCTGTAAAAGCTACCAAACACGCTAAATGCAAAAAACCAGGAGCGATGCCTAATCCAATCCAGAAACTATCCAGAGAAACAGAAGAACCTACTGCTGATGGCAGCAAGAAAACAAGGACACCACTTTAAGGTAAGATCTCAAGGGACATATGCTACAATTGAAAAACAACTGTGCCTCACTTGTTAAATAGTTACTTGCAGGGCTCTTTTTGTAGCAGGAACTTATTTGCATATTAGGCCACACCCTCTGGTGTAGCCAATCCTCCTGGCGCTTACAGTAGGCCCTGTACTAACAGCCCTGGAAGTTCTTGGAGCAGGGGTAGCCAAATTGCGGCTCAGGAGACACATATGGCTCTTTCACACATATTGTGTGGCTCTTGAAGTCGCCACTGCCTTGCTGGAGGAAAGCATTTTCTCTCTTTAAATCACTTCTTCAAGCCAAGCCAGCTGGTGACTTGGAGGATGCATTTAAAGTTAAAGTTGCTTTCTTTCCATCTCTCACTCCCTTCTCCCTCCCCATCTATTTTCCTTCCTTCCTTCCTTCCTTCCTTCCTTCCTTCCTTCCTTCCTTCCTTCCTTCCTTCCTTCCTTCCTTCCTTCCGGCTCTCGAACATCTGATGCTTATTCTATGTGACTCTCATGTTAAGTAAGTTTGGCCACCCCTGTCTTGGAGGGTTGGCTACATCAGGGGCATGTGGCCTAATATGTTACAAAAAAAGCCCTGGTTACTTGAACAGCTGCCCTGCTCCTCTTCTCCAGACCAGTCATTCGCAGGGACTGTGACCTTGCTGTGTCATTCTGCACAGCAAGAGTAGCCCTTTTCAGACATTACAACAAACCACATTATGTTCCAGGAGGCTGGCAATGGTATGTAGATCCTGCCCGCTATGCAGTTACCATGTTGTCCGAAAAGCCCAAAGGGGCAGATTTTCAGCTTCAGTACATGCAGACCTGTACCCTGAAAAACTCAGGGGGTTGTAGCATATACTGAGACCATGGTGGAAAGTGCTCTCAAGTCACAGCTGATGCAGCCAGAAATTTTGGGGTGGGGAGACCCAGAGGATAAAATTTGGGGTGGGGGCTGTGGGGCTTGGCTGCTTCTTCCAGCGGCCAGCTCAGCCCCAGCTCTCCCTTGCACTCTCTCTCTCGCTCTCTGTCAGTCTCTCGTGCTCTCTGTCTCTCTCTTGTGCTCTCTCCCCTGCTTTTGCTGTCGCTCTCTCCTCTCCCGCTTTCTCTCTCGCTGTCGCTGTCGCTCTCTCGTGCTCCCTCTCTTGTGCTCTCTCTCTGTTGCTCTTACTGTCACTCTCTTCGTGCTCTCTCACTCGCTGTCACTCTCTTTCACTTTTTCTGTCGCTGCCTCTTCTTGCTCTCCTACTTTCTCTCACTGTCGGTTTCTCTTGTACTCTCTCTCGCGCGCACGTTGGTGGGGGGAGAGGGGCGAGAAATAGCCTGGGAATGGAGGGGCCCTACAGAGGGAAGGGAGGTTGCATGGAGCAGCCTGGCCCCCCATAGCTATGGGCCTGAGCCTTTGTATGGCAACCCCTGTAGGGTTTTCAAAGCAAGAGACATATAGAGGTGGTGTCATGATCCTGGGCCTATTGAGGCCTACAGGCTCCAGAAAAGCCTGCCTACAAGTTATTACAGAAAGCCTACATTTCCCAGGATCCCTTCTGTCCCTCTGACTAAGTGGCAGAGTGGTGGCAGCCAGTAGCAGGCCCTCCTAGGCCCCTGCTGTGTGACAGGTGGTTTGCCATTGCCCTCCTCTGTGTGGCCTCCCTAATATTCCTTGGAGATCTCCCATCCAACCTCTAACCACAGCTGACCCTGCTTAGCTTTCAAGATCTGATGGGATTGGGCTAACCTGCGCCATCCAGGTTAGGGCATGCCAAGACTATGCACACTTGCAAAATGCAACTGTTGCCCTTTTCAGACAAAATGGGAATCGCATGTATCAGGAGGACTGCAGGTAGTGGGTGCTCCTTACACATGCAGCTGTCAGGCTTCAGGTATGCACAATCGCATCACCTAGAAATGGCCAGTCTCCATTTCTATTTGTAGCATCACATAAATGCCTCTGCTTAAACTTCGTTCTCACACCTGTTTGTGAACTCTTGCTAGCTTGCTGCTATTGATCTGAAAGGTAAAGGGAGACCCCTGTGCAAGCAGCAGTCGTTTCCAACTCTGAGATGATGTCGCATCACAACGTTTTCATAGCAGACTTTTTACAGGGTGGTTTGCCATTGCCTTCCCCAGTCATCTACGCTTTCCCCCCAGCAAGCTGGGTACTCATTTTACTGACCTCGGAAGGATGGAAGGCTGAGTCAACCTTCACCTGGCTACCTGAACCCAGCATCTGCCGGGATCGAACTCAGGTCATGAGCAGAGCTTGGCCTGCAGCTTTACCACTCTGTGCCATGGAGCTCTTCCGCTATTGATCTTACCAACTGCCTTAATCCAATCTCAGCCAAAAACACCCAGTTACTTATGCATCCTGACTCTAACTAACCCTTCCTAGCAACCAACCTTGCCCCCTCTTCTTACCTATACATAATGTTTCAGGAAGTTCTACTTCACAGTATCTGAGGAAGTGTGCTTGCACCTGAAAGCTTATACCTTGAATAAAACATTGCCGGTCTTAAAGGTGCCAATGGACTCAACCTTTGTTCCAAGAATCTCAACAAAATGAGCCTCCTTTACCTTTAATTGTGTTAGCAGGAGCTTGCATAATCTTCTGGTAGCATTCGTACTGTGCCGTCATAATTTTATTCGTCGTTACGCCCAGTGTATGGAGGCTACGTTCTGTTTCCTCATCGAGGAGCCCATCTGTGAAATTGACATGTCCCTCTTCTGGGACTGCTGTGACAGAAACCTGAAGAGGAAATGGAGATATGTTGAGGATGGACGCAACGGGTGGTTGTCCCTGCCCTTCTCATTATGAGTGGCAGAGTATTTTTTTAAAGTGAATTATTTTTACAAACCAGCCTCTCACAGGCAAGCAGTGTCCCCTCTAAGCTGAGTTAGCGTGAGCTAGCTCACAGATTTTTAGTCTCCAGCTCACACATTTTTGTCTTCACTCAGGAAAGATGGCCCCAGAGCACAATAATTTATGCAGCGGTTCACAACTTTAATGCCAGGAGCTCACAAAGTAGAATTTTTGCTCACAAGACTCTGCAGCTTAGAGGGAACATTGCAGGCAACATATTAGAAGCTGCCCTACCCCCTTGCCTTTCCTACCAGTGAGAATAGGGTTGCCAGGTCCAACTCAGGAAATACCCAAGGACTTTGGGGGTGGAACAAGGTTGTGACAAGCATGACTGAAGTCTAAAGGAAGTTCTGGCCATCACATTTAAAGGGACCGTGCTCCTTTTAAATGCCATCCCTTCATTGGATATGATGGAAGATGGAGGCACCTTCTTTCGGATCTCATAGGACTAGATCCCCAGTCTAGGTCTGGCCTTTTTGAAACTTGTTTTTTTTCTGAGGAGACACATCAGATGCTATGCTGAAAATTTGCTGCCTCTTCCTCAAAAAACAGTACCTCCCCAGGGTCTCAGATGCCCAGAGATCAATTCTCCATTATACCCTATGGCTCTTTTTGTAGCAGGAACTTATTTGCATATTAGGTCACACCCTCTGGTGTAGCCAATCCTCCTGGCACTTAGAGTAGGCCCTGCACTAACAGCCCTGGAAGTTCCTGGAACGGGGGTGGCCAAACTGCGGCTCGGGAGCCACATGCGGTTCTTTCACACATATTGTGTGGCTCTCAAAGCCAGCCAGCAGCTTGAAGAATGCATTTAAAGTTGCTTTCTTTCCATCTCTCCCTCCCCCTTCTTCCTTCCTTCGTCTTGCAGCTCTCAAACATATGATGTTCATGTCTTGTGGCTCTCAAGCATCTGATGTTTATTCTATGTGGCTCTTACATTATGCAAGTTTGGCTACCCCTGCCCTATGGGGACTGGTCTCTAGAGGGTATAATTGGATGCCCAGCTGACATCCAACCCCTCCCCCCATTTTCTGATAACCCTGAAGCAGGGGGAGGGCCTCTAAACCAGGCGATCCCCTGCCCCCAACTGGGGATTGACAACCTTAGGAAGCATGGCCTTGTCAAACCCAGACACAGCTGTTGTCCATGCCTGAATCACTTGAAAACACAGCTGAGTTTGAGTTAAATCCTCCAAAACAGTTTTCTGCGTCCAGGTGCAAATTTCAGGCGGATTGATTCTTCTGAAATCAAGTCCCACAACGAAAACATCTTCCATCCAGTAACAGTTTTGGCCACGATAAAAACAATTTGCTCTGACGAGTTTCAAATCAGTTTATGGCTCAAACTTGAAATTTGCTTTGTTTTGGAAAAGAAAAACATTACCAACATTAGTCTGTTTGTAATTAGTGCAAATAATTAATCCACCTGTACAATTTGCTATCTTTTGTATCAGGCAAATAGCCCAATGTAGTGTGTATGTGATAAAGGCAGGACCATGATGGCAAACAAAAAAAAAATTCACTTCAGTGCAATCCTAGGCAAGTGTACCCAGAATCAGGGCTTTTTTTGTAGCAGGAACTCCTTTGCATATTAGGCCACAAACCCCTGATATAGCCAATCCTCCAGAAGCTTATAGTAGGCCCTGTACGAAGAGCCCTGTAAGCTCTTGGAGAACTGGCTACATCAAGGGTGTGTGGCCTAATAGGCAAAGGAGCTCCTGGTACAAAAAAAAGCCCTGCTCAAAAGTAAGTCTCATTGAGCTCAATAGGCTTACTTCCTAGTAAGTGTGCTTAAGAGTGCAGCTACTCTTTCTGCAAATGTAATAAAAGAAATTATTTGGAAAGAAAATGGGATGGATTTAGATACACAAAAGAGTTCCCTAGGATAATCAGCTTCTGCCATCACCAAGTAGCTACGAACAGTTCTCCAGAAGAGAACAGTAAATAATGAAGGGGGAAATAAAAGTGTAGATGACTGGAGAAGGCAATGGCAAACCACCCCGTAAAAAGTCTGCCATGAAAACGTCATGATGCAACATCATCCCACAGTCAGAAACGATTGGTGGTTGCACAGGGGACTACCTTTAACTTTTAAAAGAACTGGGAGGAGGGGGAGAGCAGGGAGAACAGGGCCTCTTTGAAGGAAATTTGCTTCCAAGAAAACCTACAGCAGGATTTTGCTCTTGGGGAACAGGTCTTACCAGATTTTGAAGTGAAATATAATGCTATTTTAAATGGGCGCAACATAAGGTTACCAGGACTCAAGAATTATCTGGGGACTTTGAGGGTGGAGCCAGGAGCAAGGGTGTTTTAGTACTGATTATAATACATCTTAAGGGAGTCAGCAAGCATCAGCTGAGCCTTGCTGAAGGCAGGAAGAACAATGTCCTTCAAGATCTCCACCTTTCCAGCCAACATCACGTCTTGTCTTGTCTGGGTTCAGTTTCCGTTTGTTCACTTTCAGCCATTGAAACACTGCCACTAGGCAAACTAGGCAATTGCCTAGGGCGCTGGCCTTCTGGGTGCGCCGAAGTGGGCACCCTCCATGTGACTCAGTGATGTTATCAGTACTGGGGGGGGGGGCAGAAGTTAGCCTTGCCTAGGGTGCCAGACAGTCTAGGCCTGGCCCTGATGACATCCAGTTCTAGAGCTATGAATAGGTAAAAGGTAAAAGTAAGTCCCCTGTGCAAGCCCAGAGTCATTACCAACCCATGGGGTGACGTCACATCACAATGTTTTCTTGGCAGACTTTCTACGGTGTGGTTTGCCCTTGCCTTCCCCAGTCATCCACACTTTACCCCCCAGCAAGCTGGGTACTCATTTTACCGATCTCAAAGGATGGAAGGCTGAGCCAACCTTGAGTCGGCTACCTGAACCCAGCTTCCACTGGCATCAAACTCAGGTTGTGAGCAGAGCTTGAACTGCAGTACTGCAGCTTACCACTCTGTGCTACGGGGCTCTCTCAAGGTAAAGGTAGTCCCCTGTGAAAGCACTAACCCATGGGGTGATGTCACATCACAATGTTTTCTTGGCAGACTTTTTACAGGGTGGTTTGCCATTGCCTTCCCCAGTCATCTACACTTTCCTCCCAGCAAGCTGGGTACTCATTTTACTGACCACAAAGGATGGAAGGCTGAGTCAACCTCAAGACGGCTACCTGAACTCAGCTTCTGCTAGGATCGAACTCAGGTCGTGAGCAGAGCTTGAACTGCAGTACTACAGCTTACCACTCTGCGCCATGGGGCTCCTTAAAGCTACGAATACTTTCTCCTAAAAGCTTTAGGTTGAATAACTCAGGAGGATAAGATTGCACCCTGTGGAACCTGACAAGACTGTTACCACACCGATGACAGATGATCTCCCAAATAAATAAATGAAAAACCAAACAAAAATACAATCAGAAAACACCTAAAAGGAAAATCTCAATATGCATCACAACACTGTCGAGCGTGGTAAACCTTTTCAGATTGCTTTCAATATCAACATCCATTAAGTTATACCAGAATTTCCAAACAAGAAACTTACAAGGGTAACAGCTAAGAAGAGCAGCAGACATATGGTCCAGTTGGTCTTCATCACTGAATCTTTGCAATATAGTTTTACGCCACAGTGGAACTGAAATTAGAAAAGAAAAAACCCAAACCATTAATACTCTTTGTACCATTCAGCCTTTTACAGCTTTGCTGCGACGGACAAATACAACTACCTGCTGGTAGGAGAAAAAGAAGACATTAAGTGAGAGGACTAAATCTATGGGCTTCTCTACTATACTGCACTGACAGCTGTGTTTCAGCCATACTGCCGCTGTATGTGTGCGCATACAGCTGTCTTCATCTGAGCCGGAGCACTGCTCTGTCTCACTCTGTATTGTTTGCTCATACACTGGTTCGGTAAAGACTCTGGCAGAGAAAGGCGCTTCTCCAGCAACCTGAGATCCTTTAACTAGAGCAAGGCTGGCCAAACTTGCCTAACATAAGAGCTGCATAGAATAAACATCAGACGTTTGAGAGCCACAAGACATGAATGTCAGATGTTTGAGGGAGGGAGGGAGGAAAATAGATGATGAGGGAGGAGGGAAGGAGAGATGGAAAGAAAACAACTTTAAGTACATCCTTGAAGAAGTGATTTAAAGAGAGAAATGTCTTCTCCGAGCCAGCCAATGGGGTGGCAGGGGCTTCAAGAGCCACACAATATGTGTGAAAGAGCCAGATGTGGCTCCCGAGCCACAGTTTGGCCATCCCAGAACTAGAGATATCAGACATCTGCCAAAGGGTTGCCAACCTCCAGTTGGGGGTAGGGGATCCCCCAGTTTGGAGGCCCTCACCCTGCTTCAGAGTTGCCAGAAAGCTGGAGGGGGGAGGGAAATGTCTGCTGGGCACTCCATTATACCCTTTGGAGATCGATTCCCATGGGGTATAATGAAAATTGATCTGTGGGTATCAGGGACTCCAGAGGAGCTGTTTTGAGGTGGAGGCACCAAAATTTCAGCATAGCATCTGGTGCCTCTCCTCAAAACACTCTCTGAGTTTCAAAAAGATTGGACCAGGGGGTCCAATTCTATGAGCCCCCAAAGAAGGTGCCCCTATTCTCCATTATTTCCTATGGAAGGAAGGCATTTAAAAGGAGCATGGCTCCTTTAAATGTGATTGTTATAACTCCTTTTGGAGTTCTACCATGCTTGCCACACCCTTGCTCCTGGCTCCACCCCAAAGTCCCCAGATATTTTTTGAGTCGGACTTGGCAACCCTAATCTGATATGGGAACTGCACAACAAAAACATGCACTCTACCACTTAGTCACGGCCCTTCCCCTAATGGTGGGAGGAGAAAAACTGAATTGTGCCTCTGAGGTTGTGAAGTAGAATACGTCAGAGTTTCCCAAGTACAGAAGAGAACTTACGAATGCCCTCCCACCAACCATTTATCAATTTTCTGGGAAAACACCTTCATTTATCACACTAATGTTTTTTATTGAGTCCAGAAGAGCTCACCTGCTACTAAACAGACTGCAAGCTGAAGCTCTCCAAACCTTCTGGGCTTCACAGAATTTCAAGGTTTTCGGATTGTCATGATCCTAGTCTGAGGCCTACAGGCTCTAGAGAAGCCTGTGTAGGAGTTGCTGGTGGGCCTACATCTCCCAGGATTCCTTCTGTCCCTCTGATTGGGTAGCAGAGTTTTTGGAAGGAAAACTAGCCCAGAGGAAGGAAAGCGATAAAAGGCCCTGCTAGAAAGGGAAGTTCTTCTCTCCAGAGAGGCTGCAGAGAGAGGGTGGCTCTCTCTGGGATTGCTGAGCTGAAAGCAGGTTGAAGCAGGAGAGATCCCTCACCCAAAGGGGGTGGTGAGTCTTTGGCATTAAAAGAAGAGAATGTTTAGGTGGTTGCATCAGGGCTTTTATTTCTTTGCACCAACCTTTACTGTGTCTTTATTAACTGTTATGTTAAATGTATATTACCCACTTGTTCTAGAGCACTTACAGGGCTTTTTCTACCAAAAAAAGCCCGGCAGAAACTCATTTGCATATTAGGCCACACCCCCTGGCATCACGGTTGTTTCACGTGGGGCTTTGTTGTAGAAAAAGCCCAGCAGGAACTCGTTTACATATTAGGCCACACCCCCTGACACCAAGCCAGCTGGAACTGCGTTCCTGTGCATTCCTACTCAAAAAAAGCCCTGAGCATACATGATTCTTTTTATCTTTGTTCCACAGCAGTGGCTGATGAATAAAACTGTATACAATATTCTTAAAAGCAGCTCATTTGATGTAGCCAGACATTTCACTGACAAAATAATTCCTGGGTCACCAGAGACAAGAGAACTGAAATGCAATGTGGACCAACAAGAGCCAAGAAAAGGGAAAACAGCACTGAGAATAACAGCAGAACAGAGCAACACACTTGCCAACAGTGGCCAAAAAAAAAAGAGACACATACATTTTGACATTAATGAAAACTAACTGTGAAACCCAGTAGTTTAAGCCCATCTGTTCCAATGCGTACTTTTTCTTTCCCAGGAGCTGACCACTTGCCTGCCCCTCGTGCCAATATGTAAGGAACACAAAAGGTGCCCAGTGAGACAACCCAACAACAAAAAACTTTCCTCCTGATCTCCATAAAAACATTAGAGCTTGAGAAAAGTGCTTCTCTTTTTCTGACCTGACTCCAACCATCTCTTTGGGAAGCACACCAAACAGAGTCCATGAAAATCTGAGGTCCATATCACTTCCTGTAACCTTACTCTAGTTTTACTCTTATTGCATTAAGAGCCAGTTTGGTGTAGTGGTTAAGTGTGCGGACTCTTATCTGGGAGAACCGGGTTTGATTCCCCACTCCTCCGCTTGCACCTGCTGGAATGGCCTTGGGTCGGCCATAGCTCTGGCAGAGGTTGTCCTTGAAAGGGCAGCTGCTGTGAGAGCCCTCTCAGCCCCACCCACCTCACAGGGTGACTGTTGTGGGGGGAGAAGATACAGGAGATTGTAAACCGCTCTGAGTCTCTGATTCAGAGAGAAGGGTGGGGTAAAAATCTGCAATTCTTCTTCTTCTTCCTTGGAGGTTTTTAAACAGAGGCTAGATGGCCATCTGACAGCAATGAAGATCCTGTGAATTTAGGGGGAGGTATTTGTGAGTTTCCTGCATTGTGCAACGGGTTAGACTAGATGACCATAGGGCCCTTCCAACTCTATGGGTGTTTTCGCACTTACGTTTTACTGGCGCGAAGACCCTCCTCACACCGGCGGATCTGCAGTGATTTCGCACTAGAAGCGCCGGCGCAGCCCATTGCGCCGGCTACTTCCGTCACTAAGCCAGCGCAAACGTTTTCCTGCTTCTTGGCGGTTTCCGTTTGCGCTGGCTTAGCGACGGAAGTAGCCGGCGCAATGGGCTGCGCCGGCGCTTCTAGTGCGAAATCACTGCAGATCCGCCGGCGTGAGGAGGGTCTTCGCGCCAGTAAAACGTAAGTGCGAAAACACCCTATGATTCTATGACTTTTGCTGGGGGGGGGATTTTCTGCTTATTCAGCTTAATAGCATTGGTCCGCGCGAAGGAGCAAAAACGAGTCAATCGTCAGCTCTGCCATTTTGATTTTGTCCGACTGTTACATGAATCAGCTGCCTTGCTACGGCGGGTCAAGGGCTTTAAAAAGTTTGGTATTATGGAAAGCTAAGTACTTGACAAGTACAGTACTTGAGATTCAAAAAGCTTTTTCCCCATAGGATTCACCCCCTCCCCCCATCATCAAACTGTCCTTCTCCAGAAGTCGTGTCCTATGAAAGAGAGGCCGATGACAATAAACAAACAGCTAGCTCCATGGATACTTCTATGGACAAACAAGAACTCTTAGAAATACAGGCATCATAAAACACAGTAGGGTTAGAATATGACGTACACAGTCCACTTGGATGCATGTTTACTCAAAAACAGGCCTGTTTTGGAGGTGGAACTCCTTTACATATTAGGCCACACCAGGGGTCATTTTGTAGAAAAATAGGTGGTGGAGCTCATCCAGGGATTGTTATGCAACTGAGCCTACTATTCAATGGACAATGGGGTGGAACTCTCAGAAGGACGAGGTGGAACTCTCGAAAAGGTTCATGAGCTGTGCTCCTGTGAGCTCCCACTGAATCTGAGGCCTGGCCCACACACCCCTTATGTAGCCAATCCTCCAAGAGCTTACAGTAGGTCCCATAATAAGAGCTGTGTAAGCTCTTGAAGGATTGGCTACATAAAAGAGAGTGTGGCCTAATATACAAAGGAGTTCCTGGTACAAAAAAAGCCCTGCTCAAAAGTAAGTTCCGCTGATCTTAATAGGTCTTACCCTTGAGAAGGTTGTAACCTTACTCTAGTTTTACTCTTATTGTATTAAGACAACACTTCCCTTCCAGAGAGCAGCCACACGTACAACAGATGGAAGAGGTCAACCATGAGGGAAGGGGATGTATACTACCAAAACATGACCGGGACAGCCTGAACACATGTTTGCATTTTTCCTTTCCTAAGCGCTTCAGAACCATCCTGCCGGATCCAACAGATGTTTCTGCTTTCACTCTTCCCCTTTCCTTTCCTCCCAAGAGAAGCTGCCATCCCGATGGAACGCCAAAAAACTTACCATGCAATACTCAGACAAAAGGCAAGGTGTTCAATCTGTGACATTTGCCTGCAGCTAGAACAAAAGCAGGAGTTCATCGTCTGTTAATTTGAGGACACCGTTTTCTCGAACGGCAACAAATGAGAACAGATTCCAATGCTTGGCTTCGGAATGGGAACATCTGCATGCGATCTCTCACGTTTTATCAGTTAATATTGTCCATACTATCAGTGGTGCATAATTGATTCTATAATGCTTTAAATAAAATATACTTTCTGCAACTGGAAACAAGGAGAAATGTTCAATACCAACATAAATATGCAGCCTAATCTGCCTCCAGAGATCTCCCGGAATTACACATCTCCAGACTACAGAGCAGGTCATACAAGACAAAAAAAAATACCAAACACCCTTAAAATGCTAAAGTTTGAGTCCTCACACCCCAGGGCAGTACTACCACCAGTTGCCTTCCACTGACCAGACAGTTAGAGGCCAAGGGACAAAGTTCCAGGCCTGGCTGGTACTAAAACTCAAGGAAGTCACCCTTGCAATGTACCGGGTTGCCAAGTCCAATTCAAGAAATATCTGGGGACTTTGGGGGTGGAGCCATTAGCAAGATTCAAGATCCAGATGTTACCAAAAGAAGACTGTGCCCACTAAGGTTCCAAAGTCCATGACAAGGTTTCTGGTCAGTGAGACCCACCCAAAACATAAAACTGTCCCAAGGGCAGATGTAAAACACAGGGCAAAACTAGAATGCAAAACCTTCGCTTTATGACCAAGGTCTACAGACGGAAAGGCCCAGGGGGGCATCCCCCCCCCTCCGAATTTTGAAGCTTTTTCCTGGAAAAAATTGGATTATGGAATATTTTATTTTACAGTGATAAATAACATGCTTATGACATGGGGTTCATATATTTAATCCTTCAGTATTATTTCCAGGGTTATGAAGATAATAGTGATGCATGATGGAAGAAGAAGAAGAAGAAGAAGAAGAAGAAGAAGAAGAAGAAGAAGAAGAAGAAGAAGAAGAAGAAGAAGAAGAAGAAGAAGATGATGATGATATTGGATTTATATCCTACCCTGTACTCTGAATCTCAGAGTGGTCACAATCTCCTTTTACCTTCCCCCCCCACAACAGACACCCTGTGAGGTGGGTGGGGCTGAGAGAGTCCTCACAGAAGCTGCTCTTTAAGGGACAACTCCTACAAGAGCTATGGCTGACCCAAGGCCATTCCAGCTGAGGCCTTTCACTGATGTTGCCTCCTCGCTTTGGGATTCAGAGGCTTGATGCCTCTGAATGTGGAGGTTCCCCTCAGTCACCCTGGCTAGTAGCCATTAATACACTTATCCTCCATGAATCTATCTTTTCCCCCAACACAACAAAAGGAACCATTTTTAATAATCTTTTGTCATGAACTAGATTGTGGAAAAACTGATCATTCATGCTCCGTTTCACACACAAACACCTGGCCTTTTGTTCTTTTCTTTATATTCTATTATCCTGCTTGGCTTTTATGGGCCATCCAAGCATGACCAGATCTCCAGAGATGATCTTCTCTTGCCCTTGTTCCAAGTCTCAAATAAAATGCAGTTTGGAAAGTGAACCTATCTCTGTATAACTTGTCCCTCTGGCACACTTCAAATGTAACAGTGCAGCTAAATTTCAAAGCCAATAATAACGGAACAAGGGCAATTACAACCGACTCTCTTCCCGTGCAAACATCTTCTGCCACGCACATCTGAAGGCATGGCAAATCCAAGAGAAAAGTACACTAATGAGAAGAAAACATTGGTCTTGCCCCATGTTGGGCTGTTATGTAACACCTACCAGGCCGTGACGAACACACTGCTCTTGTTTTAAGGTGTGTAACAGAAGAAACAAGGATACAACTACAAGAAAAATAAGTATTCAAAATCATTTTACAGTATTTCCTGTAAACAAAGCTGACTGTTTTTGCTGAAGGCGAAGGTGGATCCCATAGCATTGTACTTGATACCTCCTTTGGAGCTCAAACAATGCACTGAGACTGGGCAAGATTCAGAGAACACCCTTTGTGAAGAGAACCTTTGTAAATCTGGAAGACCTGGAGTCTGGAGACCCAAGTCCTGTGAAGAAAGGTTGAAGGGGCTGGGCATGTTTAGCCTGGAGAGGAGGCAGCTGAGAGGTGATAGGATCATCATCTTCAAGTACTTGAAGGGCTTTCATATAGAGGATGGTGTGGAATTGTTTTCTGCCACCGCAGAAGGTAGGACCAGAACCAATGGGTTGAAATTAAATCAAAAGAGTTTCCGGCTCAACATCGGAAAGAACTTGCTGACCGTTAGAGCAATTCCTCAGTGGAACAGGCTTCCTCGGGAGGTGGTGGGCTCTCCTTCCTTGGAGGTTTTTAAACAGAAGCTAGATGGCCATCTGACAGCAATGAAGATCCTGTGAATTTAGGGGGAGGTATCTGTGAGTTCCCTGCATTGTGCAGGGGGCTGGACTAGACCCTGGAGGTCCTTTCCAACTCTATGATACTATGATTCTATGAAATAGCGTGGGGGGGGACAGAAATCCAAGTAATATTTGCACTACAAAATTATTAGCTCCCACTGTGGGGCCTACAGACTAGGGTTGGGTTAGAAAATTCCAGAAATTTGGGTGGGAAGGAGCCCTGGAGAGGGTGAACATAACAGAAGCCATGTTGGATCAGGCCAGTAGCCCATCCAGTCTAATACTCTGTCACATAGTGGCCAAAAAACCAGGTGCCATCAAGAGGTCCACCAGTGGAGCCAGGACACTAGAAGCCCTCCCACTGTTGCCCCTTCCCCCAAGCACCAAGATTACAGAGCATCACTTGCCCCAGACAGAGAGTTCCACCTGTACCTTGTGGCTAATAGCCACTGATGGACCTCTGCTCCATATGTTTATCCAGTCTCCTCTTGAAGCTGGGTGGGGTTTGCCAAGGAGAGAGACTTCAGTAGGGATGGAATGCCAATTACGGTTGCCAGCCTCAGGCAGGGGGTGGGGTTGGAGATCAACCAGAATTAGAGCTGATTTCCAGACTGCAAAGATCAATTCCCCTAGAGAAAATGGCTGCTTTGAATGGCTACTTTGTCAACTCTCTCCACCCCATGCATAATTTTATAATCTTCTACAATGCCCCCCCCCCGTCACCTCTTTTCTAAACTGAAAAGTCCCAGACTCTTCAGCCTTTCCTCATAGGGAAGGTGCTCCAACCCCCTAAATCAGGCCCGTAGCTAACCAGGTGCTCACGGGGCCTGGCCCCCTGACAGTTTAGGGAGCCCCCTCATTCCCAGGCTGCCCCTCTTTTCTATGCAATTTAAATAAGGTGGGAGGGGCACCCAGGAGCAGCCACTGCCCCTCCCATGTCATTTAAAGGGCCCACAAATCAGCTGATTGGTGGGGTCCAAATAGCATGGGACCAGTGGCAGGAGCAGTCACCAGCTTGCTGAATTATTTAAATGGCCCCCTCCCCCTGTGGCTCCCCATAGCCTCTTCCCTCATGGCCCCCAGCTACGGGGGTGCCGCTAATCATCTTGGTTGCCCTCCTCTGTGCTTTTTCCAGCTCTGCATTGCCCTTTGTGAGATACGGTGTTTGTTGTTGTTGTTCAGTGACACAGTCGAGTCCTACTCTTTGTGACCCCATGGACAAAGTCACGCCAGGCCCTCCTGTCTTCCACCATCCTCTGAAGTCTGCTCAAATTTGTGTTTGTTACATCAGTAAATGCTGTCCAGCCATCTCATCTTTTGCCGTCCCCTTCTTCTTTTGCGCCTTCGGTCTTTCCCAGCATCAGGGGCTTCACCAGTGAGTGCTACCTTCTCATTTGGTGGTCAAAGTATTTGAGCTTCAGCTTCAGCATCTGACCTTCCAGGGAACAGTCTGGGTTGATTTCCCCTAGCACTGACTGATTTGATCTTGCAGTCCAAGGGACTCTCAAGATTCTTCTCCAGCACCACATCTCAAAAGCATCTATTCTTCTGCACTCGGCCTTCCTTATGGTCCAACTCTCACAGCCATACATACGGTGTACAGTTCTCCAAATGAAGCCACACCATATGTCAATATAATAATAATATCAATAAATCCTTAAATAGCTGAACTGCAATGGTTGCTTCCAGCAGGAGATCTCCAGGTATCACCTGGAAGTTATAAGCCCTACCCAGAAAGGAACTGTGTGAGGAAGCTGAATGATGGCTGGAGCAGATTGGGAATTCACTGCTTAATGAATTTTCTGGATGCTCAGTTGCCCTGGGAGTGTCCCTGAGATAAAAGCAAAATGGAAGCCACATGCAGCCAAACTCTGCCTGAGAGTGAGTCACATGACTCAAGAAGGATTTGTGGAAGTGCAGAGTAATGCCATGAGTGGTTGTAGGGCCAGTTACTTCGCTGAAAGGTCAAGAAGCATGGAGATCAGAATAATGCAGAAATCGCAAAGGGAACCAATATGGTGTTGCAGCAGTAGGGCCCTGAAGCAGGGAAGACACTTTAATGAAGTTTGATCAACAAGCTAAGTATGTGTACTAAGTACGAATGTGAGGCGGGACCATCTTTCCCCATATGTGCCTTGGAGGTCACTTCATTCAGCCTTCCAAGACCTTCTGACCATCCCTGGCCAAAGAGATGCCCTCCTTGCCTCTACCAGTGCCAGGACCTTTTCGGTCCTGGCCCCAACCTGGTGGAATCAGCTCCCTATGGAGATTCGGGCCATTCCTGACTTGTTGGCCTTCCATAGGGCCTGTAAAACGGAGCTGTTCCACCAGGCTTTTGGATGAGGCGGTGGGCATCTACTTGTTAGATCAGTTGGTCTCCCCTGAGATATCATACTGTTCTACTACACCACTACATCACTCTGTTCAATCATCTGGCTGTACTACTAACTCACTATTGTAACTTATTTTATTGTGATTTATTGATGTACTCTGCCCTGAGCCCCCATGGGGGAATGGGCAGAATATAAATAAACTGATGATGATGATGACGACGACGACGACAATGGTGGTGGTCACAACCTGTGTTCCTTCTAAGCTGAGTTAGCGTAAGCTGCCTCACAGTGTTTTAGCTTCTAGCTCCCACATTTTTGTCTTAGCCCAGGAAGGATGGCCTCAGAGCAAACAAACTGATGCAGTAGCCAAATCAGTTGTTCACAACGTCAATGAAAGTAGCTCACAAAGTAGAATTTTCGCTCAGAAGACTCCACAACTTAGAGGGAGTATCACAAACCAGTAATGGTGATGCATTCTCATTTTCATCGCTTTTGTGTCCTTATGCAGGTTTAACCTACAGTCCTACGGGATTTTATGCCGGACACAGTGATACAATACTGAATTGACCACTAGAGGGAGCAAACACATGCAGAAAAGGAAAAAAAATCCCATCAAAATGATAGCGACAAAAATGCAAATATGTAAGAGCCCTCATTCCCTCAATTGCAACCAAACTCTCCACCACCACCACCCCAAGGTGAGATTTGCAGTCATGGTGCTCACAGTGCTGAGAAACAACCAGGGGTGGAATTCCAGCAGGAGCTCCTTTGCATATTAGGTCACACCATCCCTGATGTAGCCAATCCTCCAAGAGCTTACAAAAAAAGAGCCTTGTAAGCTCTTGGAGGATTGACTACATCAGGGAGGTGTATATTAGGCCAATCCTCCAGGACCTTACAAGGCTCTTTTTTGTAAGCACTTGGAGGACTGGCTACATCAGGGGTGTGTGGCCTAATATGCAAAGCAGCTCCTGCTAGAATTCCACCCCTGGAAACAACAAAGCCTTCTGTCGAGTTGGGTTTCCCATATTTGGGGAAATCGCAGAGGTCAGCACACCCGGAGTGCAATGGATGAGCCTCACTCTGGGTAAACCTTCTTCGTGATCAGGGTGTCTCCCCTGCCAGCACATATACTAAAACTGGGAAAACCTTCTGTTCTTTAAGCTGCATTGGCAGCCTTCCTCTTCACAAAGTTTCTCCTCTCCGCATCATTTCCTACTAGGAGCCGATAAGCTAAAAGGCGTTTCAAAGCCGAACACCAGAGTTCCACCTGCCCATCTTGTACTTCTCCATTAAGAACTGGCTGAGGACATTATGTTCCATCTGAAATGATGGCAAAACCATTTAAGCTGAGCTAACCTTTACAGAAAACCCTTATCAACGCAGCTCTGTGTTTTTTCCTGTTTTAAAAACACATTCTCGGTAGACATTTAAAATAACTTTCTTTCCTGCTCAACCTGGTGCCAAGCACTTTAAAAAAAAAAAGCACGTTTAAAACAAAGGCTTGTTAAAAAAAGAAACGCACCATCATGCTTGAGAGACTTTAAACCAGAGGTGGCCCCACTTACTTAACATAAGAGTCACATAGAATAAATGTCAGATAAACGCCACTGAGGATGTTCTCCGCAGCTGAGAACGAAACGTCTGGAAGGAAAACTTTCTCCAGTAGAACACGGCACTTGAGCCCGAAGGACTCTACAAACCCTAATGATGATGCCAGCCGTGAAAACCTGAAATCTTTGATAAATGTCAGATGTTTTGAGAGCCACACAACATGAACATCAGATGTTTGAGAGAAGGAAGGGAGGAAATAGATGGGGAGAGTGAGGTGAAAAGAAAGCAACTTTAACTTTAAATGCATTCTCCAAGCCCCACCCCCCATGTTGGCTGACTTGGCTTCGAGGAGTGCTTTAAGGAGATAAATGCCTTCTCCAAGCGGGGCAGTGGGGCTTCAAGAGCCACACAATATGTGTGAAAGAGCCACAGTGTGGCCACCCCTGCTTTAAACAGTACAGAGGAACATGTCCCAAATATTCACCCATACGTGCAGCAGCATGCTTGTCTTACTGAGCAAAATGAACTGGAAAAACAAAAGGCTTCTTTTTTCAAACGGACACTTCTTCGTTATCAGGACATCTTGCTCAAAGATTCTATTCACTTAGAAAATTTTTAAGACCCTCGAGTTGTGTTAAATAAGAATCTCCTTTCCTGCCAAGATGTCCTTCCTTGGCATCGGGCTACAATTCCCAGCAACAGAAAGAACAAGCCCTAAGGAACTTCTGCTGCGCATCACTGAAATGAGTGAGAACAGCACAACACCGTGAGGCCTGATCCGCCTGCAAATGGAGTGCAAAAGGGATTTGGCCAGCTCTGCCCCTACCTCTGAAAAGCCATTGTGGGTATGGTATTGGAGCACTAGTCAAGTTAGGGCAATCTACAGAAACCAGCATGCTTTCACACACAATAAATAATGCACTTTCAACACACTTTGCAACTGAATTTTCCTATGCGAAATGCACGTGAGTCTGCAGAGGCATTGAGAAAAGCAGCAGCAGTACATAAGAACATAAGAGAAGCCATGTTGGATCAGGCCAAGGGCCCATCCAGTCCAACACTCTGTGTCACACAGTGGCCAAAAAAGGCAGGTGCCATCAGGAGGTCCATCAGTGGGACCAGGACACTAGAAGCCCTCCCACTGTGCCCCCCCACAAGCACCAAGAATACAGAACATCACTGCCCTAGACAGAGAGTTCCATCAATACGCTGTGGCTAATAGCCATATAGTAGTAGTAGTATTTGTATCCCATCCTTCAGTTGGAGTCTGAGAGCAGCTTACAATCTCCTTCCCTTCCCTTCCCCTCCCCGCAGCAGACACCCTGTGAGGTAGGTGGGGCTGAGAGAGCTCTCCCAGAATTGCTCTTGAGAAAACAGCTCTGAGAGGACAGTGGCTGACCCAGGGTCACCCAGCTGGCTGCATGCGGAGGAGTGGAGAATCAAACCCAGTTCTCCAGATTAGAGTCTGCCATTTAACCACTATACAGCTGCCCAAAAGAAGTGAAATGGGCTCTGTGCTGTTCATCTAATTCCATGAAAACAAAGGAACCAGGACTGGTCTAGAATCTGGCAGCCTGATCGCTGTGGGGGGCTAGCCACCGGGAATATACGTTGCCCATCTTGAAACAACTACATTGGCTGCCAGTCAGTTTCCAAGTTCAATTCAGAGTGCTGGTGGTTATGACCTTTGCAACCTGGGACCCACATATTTGAAGGTAGGGTTGCCAAGTCCAATTCAAAAAATATCTGGGGACTTTGGGAGTGGAGCCAGGAGCAAGGGTGTGACAAGCATAACTGAGTTCTGGCCATCACATTTAAAGGGACCGCACGCCTTTTTAAATGCCTTCCTTCCACAGGAAATAATGGATAGGGGCGCCTTCTTTAGGGGCTCATAAAATTGGACCCCCTGGTTCAATCTTTTTGAAACTAGGGGAGTGTTTTGGGGAGAGGCACTGGATGCTATGCTGCAAATTTGGTGCCTCTACCTCAAAAACAGCCCCTCCCCCCAGAGCCTAAGATACCTGCGGATCAATTCTCCGTTCTTTTCTATGGGAATAAGTCTTCAAAATGAATAACAGAGTTCCCAGTAGACATTTCCCTCCCCTCCCCCCACTTTCTGATGACTCTGAAGCAGGGGGAGGGCCTCTAAACTGCGGGATCCCCTGCCCCCACCTGGGGATTGACAACTCTACACTAAATACTTGCTTCTGGGCTCCAAGCCCCCTGTGAGAATTTTGCTGAACTCTAAGAATTGACAAACTTTCTAAT
Organism: Heteronotia binoei; assembly: GCF_032191835.1. Taxonomy (NCBI): domain Eukaryota; kingdom Metazoa; phylum Chordata; class Lepidosauria; order Squamata; family Gekkonidae; genus Heteronotia; species Heteronotia binoei. The sequence continues at coordinate 43,271,529 of NC_083238.1, forward strand.
ATTTCTCCCCACAAAAAAAGAAAAGAAAAGAACCCAAACAGATGGAAATCTTCATCATGCCACTGTGGACACAAAGGAGAAAGTAATTCAAAAAGTATGATAGGGAGGAAGGTTTTCTTATGACAATTATAATTCAAGAAAGATTTTAAGGTAGATGCTGAGCTGATGTAATTTAGTACACCGTCTGGTGATGGCAGGGGTGTGTGACATATGCAAATGAGATATGCAAATGAGTTGTGCTAATAAGCTCCAGCACCTCTTTTTCTATGAAATGATCCTTGGGTCATTCTGTATTTCTGGAAAGCAAGATCTTACGAATGCAAATAATTATGAGTTCTGTGAAAGGCTCCTGGAGCCATTTGGAATACCAGAGTCGGTTTGACGCCTGCCAGCTTGTTCATAACTGTCTTGCTGCCAAGTGGAGGCCAGTTCAATTCATAAATTCAGCTGTGAATCAAATGGGTTGTGGCGACGATCAAGATACTTTTTTGGCTCTTCTGCACAAATCCGGGTTACCAGTTGTACGTAACAAGCTGCTGCAACAGTTTGTTAGTGTATTGAAGATGAGCAAATGATGAAAGATTTATGTTTCCTGGGACTGAAAGGTGAAGCAGCACATGACATATTGTGGTCTGAGACTGGATCTCTTTGTTTTTAAAATGTTAACAACAGCAAAGTAATAACTGGACTTGAAATTAGCCATGAAAGTAAAAGACATTTGCTCCTTGGGAGGACAGCTATGGCGAACCTGGGCAGTATAATAAAAAGTAGAGACATCACCCCGCCAACAAAAGTCTGTATAGTCAAAGCGATGGTATTCCCAGTAGTAATGTATGGCTGAGAGAGCTGGAGCATAAGGAAGGCCGAGCGCAGAAGAATAGATGCTTTCGAGCTGTGGTGCTGGAGAAGACTCTTGAGAGTCCCTTGGACTGCAAGAAGATCAAATCTGTCAGTCCTAAGGGAAATCAACCCAGACTGTTCCCTGGAAAGTCAGATGCAGAAGCTGAAGCTCAAATACTTTGGCCACCAAATGAGAAGGGAGCATTCACTGGAGAAGATCCTGATGCTAGGAAAGAAAGAAGGCAAAAGAAGAAGGGGACGGCAAAAGATGAGATGGCTGGACAGCGTTACTGATGTAACAAATACAAATTTGAGCAGACTTTGGAGGATGGTGGAAGACAGGAGGGCCTGGCGTGACTTTGTCCATAGGGCTGCAAAGAGTCAGACTCGACTGTGCGACTGAACCACAATAACTGGACTATAGCCATAGTGGCTGGGAAGACACTACTTTCTCCAGAGTTCCAGTTTTATATACCCCCAACCTTTCTAGAGCTGTAGCCTGGATGAAGCTCAAGGCAATTAAGATTGCCAGGAAAAACATCAACAACCTCAGATATGCAGATGATACCACTCTAATGGCAGAAAGTGAAGAGGATCTAAAGAACTTCTTGTTGAGGGTGAAAGAGGAGCGCGCACAAGTAGGCTTGAAACTCAACATCAAAAAAACTAAGATCATGGCATCTGGCCCTATCACTCCTTGCCAAATAGAAGGGGAAGACATGGAAGTAATGACAGACTTCACATTCCTAGGATCCAAGATCACTGCAGATGGTGACTGTAGTCATGAAATTAAAAGACGCTTGCTCCTTGGGAGGACAGCTATAGCAAACCTAGCCAGTATAATAAAAAGTAGAGACATCACCCTGCCAGCAAAAGTACGTATAGTCAAAGCAATGGTATTCCCAGTAGTAATGTATGGCTGTGAGAGCTGGACCATAAGGAAGGCTGAGCACAGAAGAATAGATGCTTTCGAGCTGTGGTGCTGGAGAAGACTCTTGTGGTGCTGGAGAAGACTCATTCTCACACTATCTGTGGGCAATGCTTAACAGATTCACACCCTCTTGAACTCTCTTCAAAGTTCTGTACAACTTTCTCTGCTTGTTGACTAGGAGCCCCATAGTGCAGAGTGGTAAAGCTGCAGGACTGCAATCCAAGCTTTGCTCACGACCTGAGTTCAATCCTGGCAGAAGCTGGGTTCAGGTAACCGGCTCAAGGTTGACTCAGCCGTCCATCCTTCCGGGGTTGGTAAAATGAGTACCCACAAGTACAGGTCAGGGGAATTTTTGTGAAATAATTATATAACTCACAAGCATGCATGTTGATTATCTGAAAATGCCTCCAAGGGGTCAGTCTGTATGTGTTTTTTCATGGCTTGTAAAACTTTTTTTTTGTAGCAGGAACTCCTTTGCACATTAGGCCACACACCCCAGATGAAGCCAATCCTCCAAGAGCTTACAGGGCTCTGCCGACGGGGCCTACAGCACGAGTGTCAAACGGAGCCCAGGGGCCTATCAGGCCCCTGAGCAACTGGCTATCATCTGCTTCCCTCTCCTTCTCTCTTGCTTCCTTCTGCATCACAGCTTGCTTTGCCAGGCTTGCTCAACCCCGCAGCAAAACTACTGAGCTAAGCCTCTCTTCCTTCTATTGGCTGAGGCTCCCTCCCCCCGGTCCCCTGGGAAAGGAAGGAAGGAAAGAGCTACAGCTTCCTTAGACCATGGGAGAAATACAAAGAAAGCACCTATAACAAGTGGTAATGTTTTAAGCAAGTTTTATTTTAAGTTTGTTTCTTCTTCAATCATGTTTGTCTGTGTCCTTTAAAAAGTTCGCATCTCTGCTACCTAATTTTAAATAGGTGCACACATGGCCCGGCCCGACACAACCCAGCCCGGCCCAGCAAGGTCTCGTTTATGTCAGATTCGGCCCTCATAACAAATGAGTTCGACACCCCGGCCTACAGTAAGCTCCAGGGGGATTGGCTGCATCAGGGGGTGTGGCTTAATATGCAAAGGAGTCACTGTTACAAAAAAAAAAAGTACTGATGGCTTGCATCTGTGAATGAGGCTTTGCAAACCAAGCACTGCCAACTGGATTTCTGTTAACCCTTCCCTTGCCTCCAGCAGTGAAGAAGAAGAAGAAGAAGAAGATATTGGATTTATATCCCGCCCTCCACTCCGAAGAGTCTCAGAGCGGCTCACAATCTCCTTTACCTTCCTCCCCCACAACAGACACCCTGTGAGGTGGGTGGGGCTGGAGAGGGCTCTCACAGCAGCTGCCCTTTCAAGGACAACCTCTGCCAGGGCTATGGCTGACCCAAGGCCATGCTAGCAGGTGCAAGTGGAGGAGTGGGGAATCAAACCCGGTTCTCCCAGATAAGAGTCTGCACACTTAACCACTACACCAAACTGGCTCTCAATGTTCAATAGATTCATCCATTCGCAACAAAGCAACAAGTGATGAAAAAGTCACTCAAGTTCACCGAGCAACCCTTTCAAGCCACTCTGATTTGCAGAAGGTACAAACCAAGCTGCCAAAAACATGTCAGTTTGCTCGGTTAAAATGTGGCGAAAGGCTGAGATTCGCCCCCACCCCTGACGCTATTCATTCCCAGGTTACTGTGAAGTGGTAGTTGTGGCCATGATTTATGAGGACACCGCACACCGCATTAAGCACGTTACGCGCAGACCGCTCATTGTGTTTGCCTACCGTCGAGAGCAGCCAGACAGAGCATGACGGTGAGCCAAAAGTTTTAATCAGCGGCCAGAAGATATATCGTAGTCTACGATTTACCCACAATTAAAGTAAAGCCATAAAAACTAGGGTATATCTGTGTATGCGTTTGCTGTGACCATAACAATGAACCATGCAGAAAAAAAACAAAACTGAATGTGTGGTCTTCATAGAGGTACGGTGTATGTCACAAAAGAGATGCCTTTGGGAACTCATCAGGGAAGAGAAATATCCTCCCTCTTGCTGAGTACCCTCAATCCTCCCACTGCATGTTTTCTATCCCTCCCCCCCCCCCCCCAAACCGTCCTCTTAACGTTATTGGAGAAGTTGTTTGGATTTCTAGGCATAACACTGACACTGATCTTGCAAGATTTCAGTGGCTATTTTGTTATATGCAAGCACTGCTTCTCTATTGTTGTTTTTAATTCCACTGTTTTTAAAAAAAAAAAAAAACCCTTAGGGATTTTCTATGAATGGGGGTTTATAGAAATGTTCCCCATATCCTGACATGGCCCCATTTTGTGTTTTTTTTTCAGTCTGTACCTTTGGGTCCCTAATTAGGCATGTGCTATCTTTTCTGCTCCATTTGTAAGCTAGAAAACAACAACCACTGTGTACAAAACCCACCATAAAAATATATACAAAATAATTCTTAAAGTCTATATTAATTTCAAATAATACCAAATACACAATATATCAAAAAAGTTTCACAAAAGGAAAGGACCCACAGTATATCAATGTTCAGAGAATGTCCAGTCCTTCTCCCTTCTTGTTTAATCCTGTGTGGTATCCAAATTCCATATAAATCCTGGCTCCAAAGGTGATGTTCCCTTTACCCGCCCGTCAACTTGGGTCACGTTTCGCATACAATGCTTTCTCGAAGAGCCAATCTGCGCAATTTTTCTTTTTGACATCAACTAAGACCACTTAGTTGACCCACTAAGATCACGTCAAGAGCCCCGTGGCGCAGAGTGGTAAAGCTGCAGTACTGCAGTCGGAGCCCTCTGCTCACGACCGATCCCAGCAGAAGCTGGTTCAGTTAGCTGGCTCCAGGTTGACTCAGCCTTCCATCCTTCCGAGGTTGGTAAAATGAGTACCCAGCTTGCTGGGGGGAAAGTGTAGATGACTGGGGAAGGCAATGGCAAACAACCCCGTAAAAAGTCTGCCGTGAAAATGCTGTGAAAGCAACGTCACCCCAGAGTCGAAAATGACTGCTGCTTGCACAGGGACTACTTTTACTTTTTTTTTTTTAAGGCAACTTAATCAAATTTCCAATAGTCATCTGTTGTGCCATCTGCCAGGGCTTGAGACCTGCAAACTGGAGGTTAGTTTTTTCCTGTTTAGATGATTAAGAAATTGTCACTTAGAAAACAAGTTCTCTTTAAAGAGTGCAGATCACTGGGAAACCCTGCACCAGGTCCACTGGTTCGGCAAATGAAGAAAGTTCCCTGTGCCTCTGAAAAGTTTGCTTCTAAACTTTGGAAGTCCTTCTGAGATATGGTGGAGGCTGTGGCAAAAGGGGGTTTGTGTGTGTGCAAAAACTACCACTGTAAAACAGACAACTGCTCCCTCTAACAGACTAAGCAGCCTAATACAGCTCTGTTGTTTGATGGTACAACAGACAATTGCTTCACCTCTACTGAAAGTCTGGTGTAAGCTGAGCCCTAGTGGAGGCTCATGAAAGACCTGATTCCAACACAGTGCTGACAAGACTCAAGAACTAAGTAGGCAGCCGTGTTGCTAGGAAAGCGAACCGTCATTATATTGTCACTCATGCTACTCAGATCAAAGGTTTGCTCAATTTGTTAATTGTATTATTCTGTCATTGGATCTTATAAGAGCCCTGCGGTGCAGAGCGTTAAAGCTGCAGTACTGCAGTCCTAAGCTCTGCTCACACAACCTGAGTTCGATCCCCGACAGAAGCTGGGTTTTCAGGTAGCCGGCTTGAGGTTGACTCAGCCTTCCATCCTTCCGAGGTCGGTAAAATGAGTCCCCAGCTTGCTGGGGGGAAAGCGTAGAAGACTGGGGAAGGCAATGGCAAACCACCCCGTAAAAAGTCCGCCGTGAAAACATTGTGAAAGCAACGTCACCCCAGAGTCGGAAACGACTGGTGCTTGCACAGGGGACCTTTCCTTTTCCATTGGATCTTATATTTGTACCGTTTTACATTCTAAACTACTGCCTACCAGATAATTTTACTATTCTGTCACTGGATCTTAAATCTGTACCATTTTACATTCTGAGCCACTGCCTACCAGCTATACGTGGCTCTGCTCACTGTACCGGATTCCTCGTCTGATGAGGCGTGCTTAGAGCACACGAAAGCTTACGTTCTAAATAAAACTAAGTTGGTCTTAAAGGTGCAATTAACTTATTTTGTTCTAAGACTCAAGAACATTCCTGTCGAATTTTGCATACAGCCATCTTACACAACCCGGACTGCCACCAATGCAAAACAGCTACATGTGCCCAGAAATGCCAGAGATCCGTCGCCTACATGAATCTTGTACTAGCATGTGAAGATACCTGTTCTGCAAAGGCAGAAGTTCAAACAAAGCCAACACAGGGAAGTTCTTTCCCTGCCCTGACAGCGTTGGCTTTAAATCACAACCCACACAATTAGCTATGTTTCATCTTGCCATGTTAGAAGAAAAGCCGTGTCTCTGCTCTTCTCGAGTTAACTTCATTAGCAACAGGAAAATGATGATACAGATAATTAAGGGATTAAATTGCCTGCCGTTAACAGATGAAAAGGATTTATCTGTGGAAACAACACTTGCTAGGAAAGCGAACCATCATTATATTGTCACTCCTCCTCCAAAATCCATTAATTTTCCTCCTGCTGCGGCAAACCTCTGACGCCCCCCATACAGTTCGGGGAGGGGGGTCTTGTACCCCACAGGAGAATATTTTAAGGATGATCTTGGATAGCAACAGGAGGCAAGAAAACCCCATTTTGCTGCCCCAGAAATACCTCCCATCGGTGGAGACCCAAGCCAGCAATTTTTTTTTTCAAAGAGCAATCTTTTCTTAATTCCTTTTAATTAGCAATTGGTATCACAACAGGGCTCTGGCATGGGCTATCAATGCCCCGTAGACATCCCATTCTACTTCCTGCAGCCACCCACTCTGTCCCGTAGAGTGTTGTTGTAGTCTGGGCCACAAGCCACATGACCCAGCTACCTTCAGAATATCTCCCACTGGAATGTGGTAAACAGCAACGCCGATATTGCTTTCATGCGGTGACACAGAACGGAACGAGGGCCGAGCTGTATATTTGCTGGCTGATAGGCACAATGTGTTCTTTTTCCACAGGCAGCGATAAAGTCAATCTCAGCCCCCCCCCCCCAACCCCATGCTGAAAATGGACATCCTACATGGATGGCAGCCCGCATTCTGCAGTTACATAAAATGGTTCATAGAAACAATCCAAATAAACAACAAAACTTTTCTTGTCCTTCTTTTCTATTTTAAGAGTCAACAGGAAATAGGCAGCGTACCTGTCAAACTTGTGTGTTATGTGCTATCAGGTGGCTTCCAATTTATGGAGACCTTACGAATCGGTGACCTCCAGAACGCCTTATCATTGACAGACTTGCTCAGGTCTTATGAACTGAAGGCCGAGGAGTCATATACTGAGTCAATCCATCTTACGTTGATCTTCCTCTTTTTCTACTTTGTTCAACTTAGAATCATAGAATCACAGAGTTGGAAGGGACCTCCAGGGTCATCTAGTCCAGCCTCCTGCACAATGCAGGAAACTCACAAACACCTCCCCCTAACTTCACAGGATTCTCATTGCTGTCAGATGGCCATCTAGCCTCTGTATAAAAACCTCCAAGGAAGGAGAGTCTACCATCTCCTGAGGAAGCGTGTTCCACTAAGGAACTGCTCTAACAGTCAGGAAGTTCTTCCTAATGTTGAGCCGGAAACTCTTTTGATTTAATTTCAATCCACTGGGGTTCTGGTCCTCCCTTCTAGGGCCACAGAAAACAATTCCACAGCATCCTCTATATGACAGCCCTTCAAGTACTTGAAGATGGTGATCATATCACCTCTCAGCCGTCACCTCCCCAGGCTAAACATGCCCAGCTCCTTCAGCCTTTCTTCATAGGACTTCCCCTGGTGTTATTGTCTTTTTCAGTGACACCAAGCATCTGCAAAAGGCACATGGAGCATTTTCTTACAAATGAAATCAGCATACGCTGGGCTATTTATATCTGATAACCTTCCAAAGGACAGCAGTTGGGTGGAGGATGGCATATAGTAAACTGGTAAGCTTCAAGTGTGCAAAAAAACCAGTCCAACTTCACTATTTATTGACCGCTAAGTTAATATAAAAGGTAGTCCCCTGTGCAAGCACCAGTCATTCCTGACTCTGGGGTGATGTCACATCACAACGTTTTCACAGCAGACTTTGTACAGGGTGGTTTGCCATTGCCTTCCCCAGTCATCTACACTTTCCCCCCAGCAAGCTGCAGTACTGCAGTCCAAGCTTTGCTCATGACCTGAGTTTGATCCTGACGGAAGCTGGGTTCAGGTAGCCGGCTCCAGGTTGACTCAGCCTCCCATCCTTCCGAGGTCGGTAAAAGGAGTACCCAGCTTGCTGGGAGGAAAGTGTAGATGACTGGGGAAGGCAATGGCAAACCACCCCGTAAAAAGTCTGCCGTGAAAACATCGTGATGCGACGTCACCCCAGAGTCGGAAATGACTGGTGCTTGCACAGGGGACTACCTTTACCTTAAGTTCATACGTTAGTGCACGACAGCCAGATGGATGCAGTGGGTATTATTATTAGTTATTAGTAGTAGTTTATTTACATTCCACCCATTCCCCCATGGGGGCTCAGAGTGGAGTACCAGCAGGCCTGGGACCAGGGAGAACTCAGTACCAAACTCTTCTTTGACTACAAATAATGATTGATGTGATTAGTGTGATTAACCAACCAGGAACTTACTGGATGACCCAGGTCAAACTAACTTCCTTTATAGAGAGTTATTGTGAAAATAAAAGGGAACATACATATGCACTAGCCAGAGCTCCTTAAGATACTCTTTGTAGATCTGACACAGTCAAATGTAACTTTGACACAGTCAGACTTGGATTGAATAGGGACTTTGGATGGTTATCTCATTACCAGAAAGAACTGTCTTTCCCTTTCATATATTCCATTCAGGTATTCCATTCAGATTCAGCAAACAGAAGGAAGTGGTCGCACCCAGCCTCAATTGCTCATTCTACCCTTTTCATGACTTTTGCAACCTTTTCTACCTTTTTCATGACTTTTGCAACTGCTTTGTTCTTACATGGTACTGCAGTCTGAGCTCTCTGAGTTTGATCCCGGCAGAAGCTGGGTTCAGGTAGCCAGCTCAAGGTTGACTCAGCCTTCCAGCCTTCCGAGGGCGGTAAAATGCGTATCCAGCTTGCTGGAGGGAAATGTGTAGATGACTGGGGAAGCCAATGGCAAACCACCTCGTAAATAGTCTGCTGTGAAAACATCATGATGCGACATCAACCCAGAGTTGGAAACGACTGCTGTTTGCACACGGGACTACCCACTTCCTGCATCCTGGGGTTTTTTGGCCACTGTGTGATGGAGTGTTGGACTGGATGGGCCATTGGCCTGATTCAACATGGCTTCTCTCTTATGTTCTTCCCCCTCCCTTACCACCTATATATCTCTGGCCTGTTTTTACATACCCTCCATGCATCTGATGAAGAGAGCTGTGTTTTTTCAAAAGCTTCACTCATTCCTAAAGGGGGGGAGAGCTATTCATAGGAGGGTTCCCCTCCCCCTCCCAATTTTTTGAAATTTTTTGCAATGGAAATATTGAAAACAAATCCTCAGACTTAATACATTTTGACTTCATACATTCTGACTAAAACCTTGCCTTGAAAAGCACTTCACTCCTTTCAGTTAGAAACAAAAATCCAACGATGTGCTCAAGAAGATGGGAGGGTCCCTTTTTCTGTTTCCCCCCCTCCCCCCGGGCCTTCACATTTTAAGCAAATAAATATTGTGTATATTTCAGCACACACACCCCACACACATTTCTTTTCTCCCCCACCTCGTGGTTTCAAATTTTCTAGATTTTTTTTTAATCTCATTAGGAACTCTGCACCTTCAGCATGCTGTTGTCCGGCCCCACCCCAGTTAATTTAGACACCCCTCCCTTGCCCTGACGTGGTGCTATCCAGGAAAAGCTTTATACAATCAGGCAGGAAAACAAAAAGTGGTCAACTGGACGTTGCGTGCACAGAGCCACATGCGGTGTTCCCAGGATGCTAGCTCCAGTCTCTAAAAAAGCAGGCAGGACATTGGATGAAATCTGGGTAAGGTTCACACGGTGAAGGCGTGGCTGTGGGAAAGTCTGAAGCACAGCTTGCTTCTTAAGCGCAAACAGATCTCTCTTTTTTTCCATATCCTTAAACATTACTCCACCCTGTTGCTCTACCTGAAGACACAATGGACTAATTTTGAAACAGACAAAGCTGGAAATGAGCAAGTGGCCCGATTTTCCCCTCCTGAGATTGCTGCAGAATTTGTCAATCTATTTTATAACCTGGGCAGAGCATTCTGCTTGCAGGAAAACTAAACCCAGGGTTGTTGTTTTTTGTAGCAAGAACTCCTTTGCATTTTAGGCCATGCACTCCCTATGTAGCCAATCCTCCAAGAGCTTCCAGGGCTCTCAATACAGGGCCTACTGTAAGCTCCAGGACTGGCTACATCAGGGGTGTGTGGCCTAATATGCAAAGGAGTTCCTGTTACAATAAAAGCCCTTAAACCCAAAGAGGTGCAAAATGAAGCCATCTTTAGTGATGCTGGAAAAATGAAGCTAGGAGCCATTGGCTGAACCACAATGCACAAAATGCTTTAACATCAGCATAGCTGAAAGATAAAGCCAGAAATGGGGTGGTTTCTTCCCCAGGATTTAAGAGTCTTTGAAATCAAGGCTTATAATGAGATATGAAAGGACCAGGGCTTTCTTTGTAGAAAAAGCCCAGCAGGAATTCATTTGCATATTAGGTCACACCTCCTGGTGCCACCACTGTTTCATGCAGGTATTTTTTTTTGTAGAAAAAGCCCAGGAGGAACACATTTGCATACTAGAAGAAGTGGAGGACAGAAGACATTGGATTTATATTCTGCCCTCCACTCAGAGTGGCTCACAATCTCCTTTATCTTCCTCCGCCACAACAGACACCCTGTGAGGTGGGAGGGGCTGAGAGTGTTTTCCCAGAAGCTGCCCTTTTAAGGACATCTCTATGTGAGCTATGGCTGACCCAAGGCCATTCCAGCAGCTGCAGGTGGAGGTGTGGGGAATCAAACCCAGTTCTCCCAGACAAGAGTCCACACACTTAACCACTACACCAAACTGGCCACACCCCCTGACAGCCGGAACTGCCTTCCTGCTCAAAAAAAGCCCTGTGTGTTACTGGTTAAGACAAGCTACCAAAAAGTTATTAAGAAAATTTATATGCCCCCTCTTCAGAAACCTGCTGATTTAATCTTGGGGGAAACTTGCAGTAGGCACAATACAATGGCAAGGGTAGCAATTCTCCATGCTCATGACGTACCTTCATTGCCCAAACTGTTTATTACCACCAGCTTCAGCCCATTTTACCCTCACCGTGCAGTTGTTAAAAGAAGTTGCCCCTAACTGCTTGCACAATGGAACGCCGAGTGCCAGCGGAATGCAGTCCACTGTCATATACGAGACATAACACAAAGCATTTCTAATCCAATTCCAAAGCTGAATAAAATCATCCGACACGTCTGAAGTCTATTTCATCGCTCCAGATGCACATTGTGATTTCATTAAAGGCGAAATTAATGTGTGATGCGGTGCTGCAGCTGTGAGGCTACTGCTTACGCAAGTGAACTGTGCAAAGTATATTCCCCCCGGGGCTTTTTTTAAATAGAAAAGGCCCAGCAGGAACTCATTTGCATATTAGGCCACACCCCTGACATCACTATTGCTCCCCACAGGGCTTTTTTAAGAAGCCCAGCAGGAACTCATTTACATATTAGGCCACACCCCTTATGCCAAGCCAGCCGGAACTGTATTCCTATGCATTCCTGCTAAAAAAAAGCCCTGTCCCCCGCCCCCCCCGAATTTTTTCTTGTATCACTGGTTCCAACCCTGTGCTAGGAGGGAAGAGAAGACCACCTTCAGGTCTGACTGGCTGTTCAACTAGGGTTGCCAATCCCCAGTTGGAAGCAGGGGATCCCCCAGTTTGGAGGCCCTCCCCCCGCTTCAGGGTCATCAGAAAAGTATGGGGAGGAGGAAAATATCTGCTAGGCACTCCATTATACTTTATAGAGACCATTTCCCATAGAGTATAATGGAGAATTGATCTGGGGGTATCTGGGGCTCTGGGGGGCCGTGTTTTGAGGCACAGGCACCAAATTTTCAGCATAGCATCTGGTGCCTTTCCTCAAAACACCCTCCAAGTTTCAAAAAGATTGGACGAGGGGGTCCAATTCTATGTGTCCCCAAAGAAGGTGCCCCTATCCTTCATTATTTCCAATGAAGAAAAGGCATTTAAAAGGTGTGCAGTCCCTTTAAATGTGATGGCCAGAACTCCCTTTGGAGTTCAGTTGTGCTTGTCACAACCTTGCTCCTGGCTCCACCCCCAAAGTCCCCAGATATTTCCGGAATTGGACTTGGCAGCCCTACCTACAATTGAGGCAGTGACGGCTGTATTGGACTGGCCTCCTCCCTTGCGTTCGTCTGACCACACCCACTCTGTCTTTGTTTTTAACGTCAGCTATAACCTCAGCTCATTACTCACAGATGTATACAAGGGAACTCTTCCCTTAGATAAGATGTATCAATTACGCTCCATGTGCCATCTGTTTGGTCTTAATTAGAACGACAGGAACTGTTTTAATAGTTAAATTATACTTATTGCTTTAGTGTTGTTACCTGCCCCATCCTGCTGCGCAGGGGAGGGAGGGCTATAAATCGAATAGAATAAATAAAGTTATTCATGTGCTACACAGTTAACACACAGACACCCGCCCCCCAACATGCAGTGTTGGATTAAACCCTGTGGAGGCCCCAAGGTAGTCAAAATCTCAAGGACCCCCTTGCAAATTATCTCAGAGTTGGAGTGCCCACCCTACCACTCGCGGCCCCCACTACAGCCTATGGGTGCCTTCTCAAAAGCCTCTTTGGCAAAGCTGCGGGGGAGAGGCAGAGAGAGGCAAACTTGGCAACGACGCCAACAGCAGCCACATCAGGCAAGTCGGTCAAAGAGCAGCTCAGTTGCTGGCTGCATGTGCAGGCTGGGAGGGCTGCAAGCAGAAGGAAAACCAGGGGAGGAGAAGCTGGCCTAGAGGCCCTAAAGATGTGGGGGCAGGGGTGGAATTCTAGTAGGGGCTCCTTTGCATATTAGGCCATACACCCCTGATGTAGCCAATCCTCCAACAGCTTAAAAGGCACTTTTTTGTAAGCTCTTGGAGGATTGGCTACATCAGGGCTGTGTGGCCTAATATGCAAAGGAGCTCCTGCTGGAATTACACCCCTGTGTGGGGGCACAGGCCACTGCCTACTTGGCCTAATTGTTAATCCGGCCCTGCCAACATGGTGTCCAGCATCACCTTTCCTGGTGGTGCCTAAGTGTTTTTAGAAAGTGGGACTTTAGTCCAGCAAGGTTTCTGACTGGCCACTGGAGATTTGATTAGCTGTGTAGATTTTTAAAAATGTTGCTTCAGCAGCAGCTGCCACCAAAGGACAAAGTTCTTCACTGCGTGACTGAAAGTCAGTAAGGCTGGGGGAGCCTCCAGTGGCAGCCATTTTGTGGCTATGCTCATCATGCTGTGACTTTCAAAGGCGCCACAGACTCAAAAAGGTTGGGGGGCAGCTGCAATGTCCCATGATGAAAGATGGCTGCATTTGGGTTGGAACTCTGCACTGGCTCACTGCTTCACTTCTGCTACGAGCTGCATTTGTGTTTCCTGTTATCTAAGGAGACATGTGCGGCATAAAATTCCATTTGCCAACACATTGGGCTTGCAGCTGCTGGCTTGGCAGCCTTCTGAAATGGGGAACATTTTCCAGGCAGCGGTGGAAACATTACAACAAAAGCTTTCATCATCTGTGGCCTTGAAACGGCATCACCCAACGTCCACCTCACGTGACTTGAACATTAAAAGCTCTCCTCAGTTTACTTCCTCCAACGTATCTCATGCCAAAAAATTTTTAGGTAATGGTCTATCATTTATCACCAGCTTCCTCTCAGCGTAGATGGAGGGGGATATTCACGGAAGCGGTCAGCAGTCCGGGTGTTTCTGGAACCATCCGAATAGAAAGTTAGATGATATTCTGCATTGGACTACTGTGATGATAGAACCCTCTTCAAAGTTCACTCAGACATGTGCTTTTCCAGTCATGGCAAGCTGCTTCGTAAATGGATCAAGCCCTTAAACCCCACCCAGTACTAAATAACAACATTTTTCAAAAAGAAGGAATGCTCACAATCATAATCATATCAATAGATTCAAGTGGGTAGCCATGTTGGTGTGAAGGAGCAGAACAAACTTTGAGTCCTGTGGCATCTTTAAGACCAACGAAGTTTTATTCAAGGTGTAAGCTTTGCTTGCACACAAAAGTTTACATCTTGAATAAAACTTCGTTGGTCTTAAAGGCGCTACTGGGCTCAAACTTCGATACAATCGTATCAAGTTGTTAACTTGCCTGGCCCCTGCATGGATTACAAAAGCTGAAAAGGGGACCACACCACCCGTAGAAAATATGGGTCTTCACTAGTGTTGCCGACTGCCAGGTGGTAGCTAGAGAGCTCTGGGGTTATAACAGATCTCCAGGCAACAGTTCATCAGGAGAAAATGGCCACATTGGAAGGTGAACTCTATGGCATTACGCCTCATTGAAATCCCTCCCCTCCCCAAACCCCGCCCTCTTCAAGCTCCACCCATCAAATTTCCAGGTATTTCAAATGGTCACCTGTTTTTCACACGGGACCCAGTCTTGACATATAATACGAAAGTGACTGGTTCCTTTGTAAGTAAAGAAAAAAGCTCAACAGACAAGTAGCTGATACCTCAGAAACTAAATATTTGTTTTAAAATAATCAGGATGGTTACTAAATAAACTGATGGGGGGGAAATAATGTTAAGATGAATCACTGAGGAGAAAATGTCCTACTATTTTTCCATGCTGTACTCAAGAACTATATTAAGGTAATGAGCTCTTATTGGTCAGTTAAATAGACACTTAAAAGACAGTGGTTAAAAAACCACTCCTACTACGAGTCACAGATCTCAAGAACATGTTGTGACCCATTTTATTTTGCTAGCTATTAAACACACACTCAAAGTCTGAGAACACTCAAGGAAACTACAGTGTACCTAGAAGTGTTCATAGGTCAACTGTAACACTCACCACCCCCTCCTAATAATTTCCCTCAAGGTCACAATAAGGAAGTTTGTTTCTTACGTCAGATGCTCTTGAGAAACCTTGCACAGATGACCATAACTAGATTTATCCAGGGAATCCCATGCTTTAAATAAAAACAATGGGTCCCAATGTGACCACAGTGCTTTCATGCTTTTCAAAATGAGATATTTACAATATGGTTTGACAAAAACAGTGTGGAGTGTCATGCCAAGACCAAGACGATCAAAATGCACCAAAGAATAAGCCTCATTTTTCAAATGATTCCTTGACTAATGCAACCAACCCACTGCATAAAAGATTTTGATATGCGGCAGCTAGCAATGAACAGGGTTATAGCTGACAGGCGGTGGTTGTGTTTTTTGGTCAAGTCACATGACTCTCCGATTGTAAACCATTACCTTAAAATACACTGGGAAATTCCTGCTCAAAATGAGAACATTACACACTTCACCCATAAAAAGTGTCTTTGGCTCCTGGTTTTATTAGATAACTGCTGGGGACTTACCTCAGTGATAAAATGATAAATGATAAAACCTGCAGAGCAACCCTAACTGGAATTATACCTTTCTAAGTCTATAAATGCCCATGGACTTAGAAGGGTGTAATTCTGGTGAAGACTGCCCTGCCAATCTGTCAAACGAAATTCTGCCACAAATCACACAGAGACATGACTCCAAAACATTGCAACCACCAACTGATTCAGAGCAAAGTTGGCCAAACTTGCTTAACGTAAGAGCCGCATAAAATAAATGTCAGATGTTTGAGAGCCGCAAGACAGAAAGGAAGGAAGGAACTTTAAATAGATTCTTCAATCTGCTAGCTGACTTCGAGAAATGATTTAAAGAAACAAATGCCTTCTCCAAGCTGGTCAATGGGGTGAGGGGTCTTTGAGAGCCCCACAACATGCATGAAAGAGCCACATGTAAATAAAAGTTTATTATTTTTGGTTTTATTCTTTAAATTATTAACTGTATTATCTATTGTTTATTTGTATCATGGTTTCTACCATGTCCTGTTAGCCGCCCTGAGCCTGCCTAGGCGGGGAGGGCGGGGTATAAATAAAAGTTTATTATTATTATTTATTATGTGGCTCCTGATCCACAGTTTGGCCACCCTTGATTCAGAAGATCTCTGAAGTCCACAGGGTGGTCCATGAATGAGGTTGGCTATTGGTGTACAGGGAAATTCTTGGAGGTTTGGGGGTGCAGCCTGGGGAGAGGGTGTAGTGCTGTATAGTCTGCCCTTCAAAGCAGCTATTTCCTCCAGGGGAACCAACCTCTGTAGTCTGGAGATCAGTCATAATTCTGGGAGGTCACCAGGCCCCACCTGGAGGCCAGCATAGCAACCCTATCCATGAATGCAAATTGACCACAGCAGCTATCACATGGTGCCATCATGTAGTGCAGGAAGTTGATTTCCCAATTCTGCAGACATTTGCAGAAGGAAAGACGTGCAAGCTTCGTTTGTGGGGGAAGGGTACCGCACACAAACTTGTATCACGGAGACCAACCTCCATGCTGCAGTCTCCCTCCCAGAGCCAGGGGAAAGATCCCCTGTGTAGTTTTCAAAACGATACATAGATTCAGGGGGCCCATTACACTGAACATGTATCACATATGGGGAAAACACAGCAAAGTTCTTAAACATTAACGGAATGTTATGGAAGGAACTGAGGTGCGTGTGTGTCCCCTCCCTCATACCATCTGACAGTTCTTTGGGCAGGAAAAGGATGGGAGGGAGGGAGATGTGCCCTCTAGAGAACTTTTTAGCTTCAGAATAGACTTTCCTGCAGCAGGCCTGCTCAGAGGCAGTCCCAACAGAGGACTGCACAGAAGATTGAAGATGAGTCGCTGTAAGAACATAACAGAAGCCATGTTGGATCAGGCCAATGGGCCCATCCAGTCCAACACTCTGTGTCACACACTGGCCCCCCCAAAAAACCCCAAGTGGCATCAAGAGGTCTACCAGTGGGGCTAGAAGTCCTTCCACTGTACCCCCCTAAGCACCAGAATACAGAGCATCACTGCCCCAGACAGAGAGTTCCAACAATAAGCTGTGGCTAATACCCACTTATGGACCTCTGCTCCATATGCTTATCCATTCCCCTCTTGAAGCTGTCTATTCTGTAAACTTTATGGTAAAACCATGGAGTTTTCAACAATTCCTAGCAAGGCATAACAGAACTTCTGGGTTTCCCCCAGGAGTGACACAGCACTGTTGGGCTGACGGCACCCTCACTCCCACAGTCCTGACTCCTGCTGCAAACCCCATATCAATATCCAAGCAACTGCAAGCAGACCCACATCACACGGGGCATAATGTGAAGATCTTTACGGGGAAGAGAAAATCAGCAAAAACCACACACAGGCACTGGAAGTGCCCTGGCAGTAGGACCAGCCCTGCCACTAGGCAAACTAGGCAACTGCCAAGGACACTGGCTTTCTGGGGGTACCAAACTGGATGCCCCCATGTGACTTAGTGTCGTTATCAGTGCCAGGGTGCCAGATGGTTTAGGGCCGGCCCTGCCTGGCAGACAAATAACCATCATAGACTTGAAGAATACAAAGTGTCCAAACGTTTATTGCATGTGCAGATTTGATTCTCAACGTATCATAAAATACGTTACATCGTTTAGATTGTGAACTGGGTTATGAAAGATGGCACGGCGTTAAAATCCAGAGAGTTTAGAATACTTTTGGCTATTTTTAAGCAATGAACTCAAACTTTCTTAGTTCTACAAAATAAAGGAGAGAAGACACAAATCTCAGACAGGTTGCCAGATTTTTCAGAGCATTTTCATTGTACAACAACATAAACTTGGATCCAGGGTAAACATTTCAAATTTGGGGGGGGGGGGATTTTGAACTGCAGTGGGAGGGTGAAGGTAGAAAAATCATCTGGGCTTTTTTTTGAGCAGGAACGCCCAGGAACACAGTTGTGAATGGTTTGGCATCAGGGAGTGTGGCCTAATATGCAAATGAGTTCCTGCTGGGCTTTTTCTACAAAAGAAAGCCCTGAAAACCACACTTTGTGGACTTTAGTCCTTGCAGCCGCAGAAATGTTTGCCTCAAACCAGCCCCTAGCATTCAACTGAAAGGCAAATCACATTTCTAGCACCCAAAATTCAGCTTTAGATGTATTAAACATCATGAAGTGCTAATAAGGACTGAGTGAGGCATGTTACAATAATCATTAAGGCCAATCAAAGATTCATTGAGAAAACTGTCCAAATCTTATGATAAGTTTCTGGGAAGTTATGTAAATATTGGAATTAGTCAGTTTCAGTTTATCGATAACAGCGCCAAACCAACCATGGAATTAGTCACACGTTCATGCTCTTCCATAACAAGGTTCCCCAGCCTTTCTGACCCTGTGGGCACCTCTAGAATTCCGACCCAGAATGGGAAGTACAACGACAAAACGCCCACTGCAGGAGGCAGAGGCTCCAAAGAGGCTATTGGGAAAAGGGAAAATGAGAGAGAATAAAACCAACATCATGGTGGCAGCTGCTACCGAAGCAATGTTATTTTGATCTGCACAATCCAAGCTTGTCAGTTCTTACAGGGCTTCCAACAGGGGGCTCCTGGGTCCATCCCAAGATCATCTTGCACGTGTGCAAAGCATGTGTGGTGCGGTGATGTCACCTAGAAGCCATGTCATTGCGCTGGGCACATTGATGCTCTAGCATTTTGGCCGAAAACTCTATGGTAACCGTAACATTTCAGCCAAAATGCCAGAGCACCAAGACGCCTGGCACAGTGACATCACTACTGGGTAATGTCATCACACCGGCAATGTTGATACAGGAAGAGGCTGTTGGGGGGGGGGGGCTTTCCCTGCTGGCCGGTGGCAGATTGGAGCCCCTGAAATCACGGTACTCCCACCCTGACCAGGGGGTTGGTAACCCTAGCACAATCCCTCAGATCTCCAGTGGCCAATCAGCAGCCCCACCTGGCCCCACCCAGATTCCAAAAAGAAGAAGACTGCAGATTTATACCCCGCCCTTCTCTCTGCATCAGAGTCTCAGAGCAGCTTACAATCTCCTTTATCTCCTTCTCCCACAACAGACACCCTGTGTGGTGAGTGGGCTGAGAGGGCTCTCACAGCAGCTGACCTTTCAACTCCTATGAGTGCTGTGGCTGACCCAAGGCCATTCCAGCAGCTGCAAGTGGAGGAGTGGGGAATCAAACCCGGTTCTCCCAGATAAGAGTCCGCACACTTAACCACCACATCAAACTGGCTCTCCAAAACACTTGGCAAACATCTGAAAAAGCCTTTTTGGGGACCTTAGCCCTGTCTGGAACTGTGTCGGGGACCACAGTTCTACAGCTTAAAGGACTTCTTAATGCAGTAAACAGAAGCTCTCACGATGCTACTTTACACTCTTTGCTCTTTTAAAAAACTAAAAAAACCCATAAAAGCACAGGAGTTTTCATCTGTTTCCATGTGCCCTGAAGCACATGTGATCGTGTGGGGGAGCCAAAAAAGGAACAAAAGGGTTGATCTGTTTTTTAAAAAATATACATACACAAACCGTAAGTGAAACAGTAGAGAAGGGCCAAGAAGCATTATTATGAACGTTTTCAGCTGAAACTCAGCAAGAGTGCTGAAGTACCACGACTGGGAGGGACGTCAGAACTCAGAAGACATCTGGAGGAGAACTGGCAACAGAGGCCGTGTGGTCTTCCAGCAGCTGCAACCCATTAAGACAATTGTTAGGGCAGCGGAACACAGCCAAATGCACTTACTTTTGGCCCATCTAGATACAGTGCCTTTCTGCAGGATCGTATTGCAAAAAAAAAGAAGAAAAACCCTAACCCATGTTGTGTCTAAAAACTTGTACTTCTGTGTCAGTCGGAATTAACTGTCTCTAGTGCATGAATAACTTATCAATTGTCGTTGAAATGAAGGCCTCTGAAAACAGTGGCCATCCATATGAAAGGAAGGTTAGAGGCTTAGCAGGCCGTAGCCGGCAACCCCCAGGAGAAATTGGAAGTGGGTCGTCGTGGTGTTGGTAAAAAACAGAAGTGACCCAGTGGCCGCTGTAGCATTGGGTCCCTAACATAGTGCCCACAGGTGCCAGGGTGTCTACCAACACCTTTCCTGGTGCCCACCAAGTGTTTTTAGAAAGCAGATGGGCCCATGTGTAACTGATTGTCTATGTGGGTTAAATATAACGTTTCAGTTGGAATTGCGTCCCAGAGTGCTGGTTTTATTCTCTCCCACTACACTTCCCTAATGTAATTTTTAAAATTAGCTCTGTTCTTCCCTGCACTTAGGCTTTCTATATGTGTGTAGCTCCACCCCCTATGGCAGCCATTTTGTGTTGGCTCCACCTTCTGCAGCAGCCGCCACTCAGAACAAGGAAGAGGAAGAAAGAAGAAAAAGGAAGAAGCAGAGGAAAGAAGAATATATTGGATTTATACCCTGCCCTTCACTCTGAATCACAGAGTCTCAGAGCGGCTTGCAATTTTCTATACCTATACAACAGATACCCTGTGAGAGAGCTCTTACAGGCTGAGAGAGCTCTTACTGAAGCTGCCCTTTCAAGGACAACTCAGGGAGAGCTATGGCTGACCCGAGGCCATTCCAGCAGCTGCAAGTAGAGGAGTGGGGAATCAAACCTGGTTCTTCCAGATAAGAGTCCGCGCACTTAACCACTACACCATAACTATCATAACTGCCAGAGACTACTTGTTCCTGACACAGGTGGCCTGGCTTGGCCTCCCTAATGGAGGCTCCTCCCTCAACCAGCACCCACAGCTCAGATCTGGAGCCAGAGAGCATGAAATTCTCACACCTCCACAAAGCCCTACTGTCAAATGGCCTCTGCTATACAGATGTGCTGATTGACAAAGGAAGGAATAGCAACGGGGTGGAAGCAATTCAGTCAAACAGCTCCTGGGCTTAGTTGCAAGTCTCTACTACTTCCTTTTTCCACCATGGAACTGAGAACTCCCAGCTGAGAAGAGGGAGGGAGGGAGGGACAATGTGGTCTTCCTGCTGCCAGAATCACAAGATTTAAAAAGAGAAGGTTGGTATTGTGACTACAGCCCCTGCCTTGGAGCTGGGACACCAAGGTTCCAATTCCCATCCTGCCCACAAATCACATTTTTGGTTGGGGTAAGTAAAGATCTCTGAACCGCATTTATTTTACAGGATTGCTATGAGAATATAATGAGGTGATCACCGTTCTCTCAGCCTCCTTGGAAGAAGTCTGGATGCAACCATAATAGTGTGGCGTTGACCCTCCCTGTAGGATATGAAGGGGAAATGAGGGAAAACCTCACAAGGATGTATCACCCCTAAATGTAGTGCTTGCCAAGCAGGAAATAACTTGAACAAGATCGTTGCTCTTTTTTGCCCGCATTGACTGCATTTGATTAAAGCAGTCCTGAACTGTGGTATTAAATGTTGGTCTTATGTATTTTTATGTCCTCCGTTTTATGCAACTGTATTTATACTGTACGCTGTTTTGAGTTCCATAATAAATGCTTTAAATAAATCAATGTCATGTTGTTACTATTTCTTAAATCAGGGTTGGAGTTGCCACCAGCGAGGAGCTGGGGGGTTAGGGTTGCCAGATCCAGGCTGGGAAACTCCTGGAGATTTGGAGGTGGAGCCTGGGAAGGGCAGGGACCTCAGTGGGGTATAATGCCAGAGACTCCGCCCTCCAAAGCATCCATGTTCTCCAGGGGAACTGATCTCTGCAGTCTGGAGATGAGCCGGCATCCCTAAGTCAGGGTCAAAATGAGATGCGATGGCAATTGACCAAACAAAAAAGAACCTAAAACATGCTTAAAACGTTAGCACTCATTGGTCTTAAAGGTGCTTTATTTGTATTTTTTCCATGGGATCCAGAGAACTGGGCAAAGGAAGCTCTGTCTCTTTCCTTCCTTCCCCAGGGGACTGGAGGAGGGGAGGAGCCTCAGGCAATAGAAGAAAGAGAGGCTTGGCTCAGTAGCTCTGATGTATGATTGAGAGAGTCTGAAAAAACAATCTCTGCTTTCCCCCCCTTCCTCCCCAAGGGAGGAGCCTCAGTTAATGGAAAAAACAGAGGTTTTGTTCCATAGCTCCTGTGCAACTGAGCAAGCCTTGCAAAGCAAGTTGTTATGCAGAAGGAAGCAAGATACAGGGAGAAGGAAGCAGATGACAGCTAGTTGCTTGGGGGCCTGATAGGAGCCCTCTGGGGGCCTAATTTGACCCCCAGACTGCATGTTTG
The DNA here is from genome assembly GCF_032191835.1 of Heteronotia binoei. Taxonomy (NCBI): domain Eukaryota; kingdom Metazoa; phylum Chordata; class Lepidosauria; order Squamata; family Gekkonidae; genus Heteronotia; species Heteronotia binoei. Next base: position 43,293,741 of record NC_083238.1, read on the forward strand.
ACACCTCTGATGTAAAGGATAACCCGAACGCGCAAGTAATAACCATTTTCCATGTCGTCATGAACCCAGTAGCAAAGCTGTTATGCATTACTGATCAGGGACTGTGGCTCAGTGGTAGAGCATCTACTTAGCATACAGAAGGACCCAGGTTCAATCCCCAGCATCACCAGCTAAAAATAACCAGTGGGTGAGGTGAAAGACCTCTACCCAAGACCCTGGAGAGTCACTCCCAGTCCCAGTAGAAAATAATGACCTTAATGGACCAAGGTCTGTTTCAGTAAAAGGCAGCTTCATGCGTATGTATATCATTTCATCCCACACTTCTAGCTACATAATGCTGTCCTTGCGCTTTCTGCTTCAATAGTACGCTGGGGTAATCATCCCAATGACAACTCACTATGCCACAATGCAATCTTAATTCCTGCTTCTGCTTCATTCAGGCCAGCATTTTGCATGATGTACTCTGCATATAAATTAAATAAGCAGGGTGACAATATACATCCTTGTCGAACTCCTTTTCCTATTCTAAACCAATCAATTTTTCCATATGCCGTTCTGGCAGTTGCTTCTTGACCCTTATACAGGTTTCTCAGAAGACATGTGAGGTGGTCTGGTACTCCCATCTCTTTAAGGACTTGCCACAGTTTGTTGTGATCCACACAATCAAAGGCTTTAGCGTAGTCAATGAAACAGAAATAGATGTTTTTCTGATACTCTCGTGCTTTTTCCATAATCCAGCGAATGTTGGCAGTTTGATCTCTAATTCCTCTACCTCTCCGAAACTTAGCTTGAACTTCTGGTAGTTCCCGATCTACATACTGCTGAAGCCTGGCTTGTAGGATATTTAACGACCTTGCTGGCGTGTGAAATGAGTGCAATGGTACGATAGTTTGAACATTCCTTGGCATTACCCTTCTTTGGGATTGGAATATAAACCAATCTTTTCCAATCCTGTGGCCACTGTTGCGTTTTCCAAATTTGTTGACATAATGTGTGCATCACTTTAACAGCATCATCTTTTAGGACTTTAAATAGCTCAACTGGGATACCGTCATCTCCGCTCGCTTTGTTGTTAACAATGCTTTCTAAAGCCCATTTGACTTCACACTCCAGGATATCTGGCTCAAGGTCATCGATTTTACTGTCATGGTTGTCCAGGACATTGAGATCCTTTTTGTATAATTCTTCTGTGTATTCTTGCACCTCTTCCTGATCTCTTCTGCTTCTGTTAGGTCCCTACCATTTTTGTCCTTTATCATGGCCATCTTTGCACAAAATGTTCCCTTGCTTTCTCCAATTTTCTTGAAGAGATCTCTTGTCCTTCCCATTCTATTATTTTCCTCTATTGCTTTGCATTTTTCCTTCAGGAAGGCCTCCTTATCTCTCCTTGCTGTTCTCTGGAAATCTGCATTCAGTTGGGTGAATCTTTCCTTTTCACCTTTGCCTTTTGCTTTCCTTCTTTCCTCAGCTATTTGTAAAGCCTTATCAGACAGCCACTTTGCTTTCTTGCATTTCTTTTTCTTTGGGATGGTGCTGATTGCTGCCTTCTGTACAATGTCACGAACTTCCATCAATAGTTCTTCAGGCACTCTGTCTATCAACTCTAGTTCCGTAAACCTACTCTTCACCTCCACTGTATATTCACAAGGGATGTAATCAAGGTCAAACATGAATGGCCTAATGGCTTCCCTAGTTTTCTTCAGTTTAAGCCTGAATTTCGCAATGAGTAGCTCATGATCTGAGCCGCAGTCAGCTCCAGGTCTTGTTTTTGCTGACTGTAAAGAGCTTCTCCATCTTTGACTGCAGAGTATATAATCAATCTGATTTCTGTGTTGCCTATCAGGTGATGTCCATGTGTAGAGTCGCCTTTTAGGTTGTAGGAAGAGGGTGTTCGCTATGACCAGCTTGTTCTCTTGACAAATCTCTATTAGCCTTTGCCCGGCTTCATTTTGTTCTCCAAGGCCAAACTTGTCAGTTATTCTGGTCACCTTTTGACTTGCTACTTTGGCATTCCAGTCCCCTATGATGAGGAGCACATCTTTTTTTGGTGTTAATTCTAGAAGGTGTTGTAGATCTTCATAGAACTGGTCCACTCCAGCCTCTTCTGCATCAGTGACTGGGGCATAGACTTGGATTACTGTGATAGTGAATGGTTTGCCTTGGATACAGACCAAGATAATTCTGTCATTTTTGAGATTGTATCCCATTACTGCCTTCCTCAATCTCTTGTTAACTACAAAGGCCACACCATTTCTTCTATGGGACTCTTGCCCACAATAATAGATGTAGTGATCCTCTGAGTTAAATTCACCTATTTCCGTCCATTTTAGTTCACTGATTCCCAAGATGTCGATGTTCAGTCTTGCCATCTCTTGTTTGACCACATCTAGCTTACCTTGATTCGTAGATCTTACATTCCACATTCTGATGCAGTATTGTTCTTTGGAGCATCGGACTGTTCTTTCACCATCAGATACATCCACAGCTGAGCATCCTTTCGGCTTTGGCCCAGCTGCTTCATTCTTTCTGTGGTTACTTGAACGTTCTTCTCCAGTAGCATATTGGGCACCTTCTGACCTGAGGGGCTCATCTTCCAATGCCATATCTTTTAGCCTTTTGTTTCTGTTCATGGGGTTTTCTTGGCAAGGATACTGGAGTGGTTTGCCATTTCCTTCTCCAGTGGATCACATTTAGTCTGGGTTCTCAGCGGTGGCCTGTCCATCTTGGGCGGCCCTGCATGGCATAGCCCACAGCCTCATTGAACCACGTAAGCCCTCTCGCCATGACAAGGCAGCAATCCGTGAGAGGGAGCATCACTTATCTTTACTTAAAAAGGTACAACTTGGTAACAGATTACCCAGTTCAGGGAAAGCCTTGAAAGACCATCAACAGAATTAAAAGCTGCTTCACAGATGGGAAACTGGTTGTTATGTCCTCTGATTTTTTTTTTCCTGGCACAAAAACGATTCAGACACACTCGGGGGCAAAGAGGGATTAGGAATGAACTACAGCAGAAAGTAGCAGAAAATCGGCTGATGCAGAACAACAGAATTCAAGCACAAATTTGAATGAGTAACAGAGTCTCAGATGGTCACAGCCAGGGCTTTTTTTGAGCAGGAACGCAGTTCCGGCTGGCTTGGTGTCAGGCGGGGTGGCCTAATATGCTAATGAATTCCTGCTGGGCTTTTTCTACAAAAAAGCCCTATGTGAAACAATGGTGGCATCAAGGGTTGTGGACTAATATGCAAATGAGTTCCTGCGGGGCTTTTTCTACCAAAAAAGCCCTGGTCACTGCATGTATGCCAGTCTTGTTGTGATAGACTAGACTTGTGCATATGAATCCATGACCCTAGAGCAAACAAAGAACTGTAAATACACACAGGGAGACAACTAGATTCAAGTCCGGTAGCATCAAGAATTTGGAGGTATGAGCTTTGGGGAGTCAAAGTCCCTTTTGTCAAGTATCTGAAAGATCTGGCCTCGAATCTAGCTGTTCCACTTCAGATCACCATGGCTACAACAGAGCCAGTTTGGTGTAGTGGTGAAGAGCGGCAGACTCTAATCTGGAGAACCAGGTTCGATTCCCCAATTCTCCACATGTTCCTGCTTGGGCCAGTCACAAGTTCTCTCAGAGCTGCTCTCTTAAGAGCAGTTCTCTCAGAGCTCTCTCAGTTCCACCTCCCTCACAGGCAGGACCGGCTCTCCCACTAGGCAGACTAGGTGGTTGCCTAGGGCACTGGGAGGTTGGGGACAGAAAATTCAGCTCCCCACCCCCTCCTGGTGCCCCAGGCAAGCACCTAGTTTGCCTGCCTCCTCGCTCGCCCACCGCTGCCCCTCCCTTTCCTTCACCTCCCTGCCGCGCCTCCCCCCCTCCTCCTCTTCCCTCCCTTCCCCACATGTCAACTACAATGCCAGAACCGACTCTAACGCCACGTTCCGGCAATCTAAAGCGCCCCTCGCTCAGCAGGTAAAACCGCGCTACGGGCCTTGCTTGCACTCTGTCCGGCAGACCGGCGTCCTGAAAGGGCGGCCTTGCTGTTGCTGACTCCTCTCCCATCCAGGAATGCAATTGCAATTGACAAGTGGGGAAGGGAGGGAGGGGGCGTAGCAGGGAGGGGAGGGAGCGCGGAGCCTCAGGGGGGAGCCACGGGGGGCACTTTGGGGGGGGGGGCGCCAGGCAGCAAGTCTGCTTAGGGTGCCCCAGAGCGTCAGGCCGGCCCTGCTCACAGGGTGTCTCTTGTGGGGAGGGGGAGAGAACTGTAAGCCACTCTGAGACTCTGAGTGAAGGGTGGGGTATAAATCCAATTTTCTTCTTCTTCCCTCTGAAGGCCATATGCAGCAATTATCACAGAGATGGGGACAGAAAAATTATCACAGAGATGCGGCGGAAAAATTAAGGTTTTCAGAGATCATTTAGTGGAGGAGAAGCTTAGCATCACATAAGCCTTCACTTATAGAAGCTCTGGAATTTAAGATGAAAGTATTTATTTATTTGTTTGCATTATTTGTAGTCTCCCTTTCTCAGTGGGCCTCAAGGTGGATTACACACAGTGACTCTATACAATCAACAGGGTCAACATTAAATAAACAATGAAAGAGGATTTGGGTTGTAGAACCAACCAGCAAATTAACCAGCTGGCAGAGAGCAGTTTGCCTGGAGAAAATGGCTACTTTGAAGGGTGGACTCTATGGCACTGAGCCTGCTGAGGCCCCTCCCCTTCCTAAACCCCACCCTCTCCTGGACTTACCCCCAAAGTCTCCAGGTATTTCCCAACCCAAACCTGACAAGACTATATTGTCGTGAACAGGGCTTCCGCCTCCATTTCTGGGTTACAGCACAAATCAGGGTGGGAAAGTGTTACTGCTTCTTCCTTCTGACTGTATGAGGTTGACAGCAAAATTAGGGCTGCCATCATCTAGAAAGGGATATATCTAGGGTTGCCAACTCTGGGTTGGGAAATATCTGGAGATTCTGGGGATGGAGCCTGAGGAAAGTGAGGTTTGAGGAGGGGAGGGACTTCAGTGGGGTATAATGTCAGAGCCTACCTTCCGAAGCAGCCGTTTTCTCCAGGGAAACTGCTCTCTGTTGCCTGAAGATCACTTTAATCCCAGGTAGTGTTCCAAAAACCTCCTGGTGAAGGAGGAACCCCATCAGCAGGCCCTGGCCCCCAAGATTCTGATCAACTGGCTGGCAGGGGGACTTACCTGGAAAAAGAGAAAGGTCCAAGCCTCTTTGCTGGCATCACACAGGAAGTGATGTCATCACACCAACAATGTCCAGGTGACTCTCTGGTATTTGGGCAAAAACTCTACAGCAGAAGCCAGTTATACCAGTGGTCCCCAACCTTTTCTGCACCAGGGACCGATTTTGGGGGAAAATTTTTTTCCACGGATTGGGGGGCAGGGGGAGGGATGGTTTTGGGATGATACAATTATACACTTTATTTCTATTAGTTTGGTATGGTGGTTAAGTGTGCAGACTCTTATCTGGGAGAACCAGGTTTGATTCCCCACTCCTCCACTTGCAACTGCTGGAATGGCCTTGGTCAGCCATGGCTCTCGCAGAGATGTCCTTGAAAGGGCAGCTTCTGGGAGAGCTCTCTCAGCGCCACCCACCACAGGGTGTCTGTCTTGGGAGAGGAAAGTAAAGTAAATTGTGATCTGCTCTGAGACTCTGAGATTTGGAGTGGAGGGCAGGATATAAATCCATTGTATTATTATTATTATTACTAAATTGTAATATATAATGAAATAATTATACAACTCGCGGCCCGGTTGCTAACAGGCCACGGACCAGTACTGGTCCACGGCCCAGGGTTTGGGGACTCCTGAGTTATATCATAGAATTTTTGCCCAAATACCAAAGCATTGCTCAGACATTGCTAGTTTGATGACATCACTTCCTGTGCAAAGTTGGTGACAAGACTTGGGCCTTCCTCTTTCTCCAGGTGAGTTCCCTCATCCGCTGCCAGTTGCCAGGGTGGACCTGGCAACCCTAAGCCCAGGAAACCTATAACCACTACCTGGAGGTAGGCAAACCTAGATATCCTGGACATCTGGTCAATCAGAAAGGGACAAGAAGCCCAATTTGGCCAGAATATAACATGGAGAAACAAAGATGTTCAAGAAGGTAATTCAATTCTGGCAATTGTATCTGCCTTCAGATACAGAAGACCATAGCTCGCATCTCACAGGAACTAGCAATGGACACTAATCATCCATGAGGAAACAGAAATTGAAATCAGGAATATGTCAGAGTTATTTATTGCCCTTGTATAATGAGCTGAGGAAATGCTTTCCTGAGACCAGTGACTGAAGCATCGCTTTTCATCTTTACACATGAATACTTCTCACAGCCTTATCTGCAAAAGCTCCATCCTCATACAATTTATTTTTATTTATGGATTTATTTGTTACCCGACCTTTCTCCCCAGTGGTGACTCAAAAGGGCTCAGAAAACATAATTTAAATGAACAAACAGGGGGGAAAACAAACAAACAGCACAATATACCACTTCTTGGAAAAAATAAGGACACTCCAATTTAAAATAGACCAAATTACTGTACAGGCCAAGGTTGTACCCTAGATAACATAATTACAAACCTCAGGGACATGTGTACTTGATACTCCTGTTGCCTACAGATAGGGATGCCAGACTCTAGACAGGACCTGAGCAATGTTCCCTATAAGCTGCAGAGTCTCGTGAGCAAAAATTCTACTTTGTGAGCTCCTGGAATTCAAGTTGTGAGCGACTGCATGAATGAGTTTGCTCCGGGGCCATTTTTCTCCTGAGTGAAGACAAAAAGGTGTGAGCTAGAGGCTAAAAATCTGTTAGCTAGCTCACACTAACTCAGCTGAAAGGGAACACTGGACCTGAGCATTCTAGGGTTGCCAAGTCCAATTCAAGAAATATCTGGCGATTTTGGGGGTGGAGCCAGGAGACATTGGGGGTGGAGCCAGGAGCAAGGGTGTGACAAGCATAATTGAACTCCAAGGGAGTTCTGGCCATCACATTTAAAGAGACAGCACACCTTTTTAAATGCCTTCCTTCCATAGGAAATAATGAAGGATAGGGGCACATTCTTTTGGGGCTCATAGAATTGGACCCCCTGGTCCAATCGTTCTGAAACTTGGGGGGTATTTTGGGGAGAGACACTAAATGCTATACTGAAAATTTGGTGTCTCTGCCCCCCCAGAGCCCCCAATACCTCCAGATCAATTCCCCATTATACCCTATGAGAATCGATCTTCACATAGGGAATAATGAAGTGCCCAGCAGACGTTTCCCTCCCCCCTGTTTCTGGAGACTCTGAAGCGAGGGACTGGCCTCTCTACTCACGAGTTGCTGCCAACTTCTTCAAAGTAACACAGACACACCATCCCAAGAGGAAGCCTTTCCAATTGGGGACTGAAGCCTCCAGAGGTGGAAAGTCACATGGTGGCTGTGGGGGCGGGGCTTCCCCCTGCCGGCCAGCTGATTGGGGGCAGAAAGGAGCCTGGGAAAGCGAGAGAACCCCCGCTGGGACCTGGGGATTGGCAAGCCTAGAGCATTCCCCTGAATTATAGCTCATCTCCAGGCTACAGAGAAAAGCTCTCCTAGAGAAAATGGATGCTTTGGTGGGTGGACTGTATAGCTTTGTGCCCCACTGAAAAGTACTGGGTTCGATGCAGGAGGACCCTCATGAGAAAGTGATTTCAGCTCTTTATCCAGTGATTACAGCATGGCAATATGATCTGCTTGGCAGGGTCAATGGCCCTGCTTATATACATGCAAGTGACCTAGGGTTGCCAATCCCCAGGTGGGGGCAGGGGAACCCCCAGTTTGGAGACCCTCCCCCCACTTCAGGGTCCTCAGAAAGCGGGGGGAGGGGAGAGGAGGGAAATGTTTGCTGGGAACTCTATTATTCCCTGTGGAGACATTCCAATAGGAAATAATGGAGAATTGATCTGTGGGTATCTGGGGCACTGGGGGGGGGCTATTTTCTGAGGTAGAGGCACCAAATTTTCAGTATTGCATCCAGTGCCTCTCCCCAAAATACTCCCCAAGTTTCAAAAAGATTGGACCAGGGGGTCCAATTCTAAGAGCCCCCATAGAAGGTACCCCTATCCTTCATTATTTCCTATAGAAGGAAGGCATTTAAAAAGGTGTGCTGTCCCTTTAAATGTGATGGACAGAACTCTCTCTGGAGTTCAATGATGCTTGTCACACTCTTGCTTCTGGCTCCACCCCCAAAGTCTCCTGGCTCCACCCCCAAAGTCCCCAAATATTTCTTGAATTGGACTTGGCAACCCTAAAATAACCCCACCCAAAACCCAACACAAACAACTATAAGTACAAGGGCTGGCCCAGACACCTGGCTTGCCTCCTCCCAGAGTCCAGGTGGCTATTATTATGGAGCCTCAAGCTCACAAAGTCTCTGGAAGAACCTTAACGCAAATTCCAGTCCCAATACGTAACACCCACTGAGATCCCTGCCCTCCCCAGCTTCCATACCCAAATCTCCAAGCGTTTCTCAACCGAGATCGGACAACTTTAACCCCCCTCCCCCACCAGCAGCCAGGAAACAACCTGACAACCCTACAAGGTGTTTCCACAAGCTTAATTACAGTCCGAGATTGAAGCACAGCCATCTTTTCAAACCTGCCGATGAGAAAAGGAAAAGGAAACCAGTGGATGCAGCTGAATAAAAACACATGAGCGAAGGATGTGCAAAGATGTTTCCTTGCAAATGTGCAGACCTCACCAAAACCAGAGTGGTGGATGGGGCAGGAGGAGCAGGCAAAGAACAGGAGGACCGCTCAGGTAGGCAGCTTGTAACTTTTTCTGTTCAGCTTTCTTTGGCCAAGAAGACTCCGGATGTGACGCTCATGAGAATGGGCTTTCTGGTAAGGCTTTGGATACGTTACAATCATCAGCAAGCCGTAAATAACCCAAGAGAAAGAGAGCCAGGAGCATCTGCCTTTTCCCATGGCATTTTTGGTAGCTGTGTTTCCACTTCTGGCCGGGGAGGAGGAAGTACAAAAGAATAGGAACCTTTGAAATAAAAGCAGGCCATAACTCAAAATTTTCCAGCCTTCCGTCAGAGCTGTTTGTGGGGGAGAAATGAAAGGGGGCTTTTAAATTTTTTATTAATTAAACTGGGTTTTCCAGCCTATTAAAAGCCATTAAATTAGTTCCGTGGCGAACACACTGGAAAAACTGGAATGCGTAAGAACTCCTCAAACTGTTCAACAAATAGTTTTTGATCTGGACAGGCAGAAGGAAAAGCCCACACAATTCAGAGACCTCTGAAGAGCTGAGGCGCTTTCAGTTTAGAAGAGAGATGATTAAGAGGAGGACGTGACAGAAATGGACACAGATAACATTTTTTCTCCCTCTCCCAAAATGCCAGAACTTGTGGGGATCTAATGAAGCTGACGGGACAGTAGATTCAGGCCAAACAAAAGAAAACACTTCTTTATATGACAAGTGATTAAAATATGGAATTCACTACCAGAGGAGTAAATCTCCAGGCCCTACCTGGAAGGTGGCAACCCCTATTCAATGCCAACCAACAAAAAAAAACCCCATCGGCATTTAATAGGGTACAGCAATCTATCTACCCGTGGGAGTGTTCTACTGGAGGTTTAGCCTATTTTCTGAATGCAGCCAAAGCGATTAGAACTGTTGCCGCTGAGAAAGAAAGGCTGTGTGTGGCTATTTTAAGATGGTTAATCAGAGGCTGTTTTAACAGACCTTTCAATAACAGTCATTAAAGCCAATTTGCACATGTTTGGTTAACGGCATTCTTTCAGGGCCCAGTCTGAATGGCTACATTAAAAAAAATTTTAAAAAGGAAAAAAAAAGATAGCCCCTTTCTCAGAAATATATACGTTCTCCTCTGCAAAAAAAAGGAGTGATTACCTCCTTTGCTGAATGCTGTGGTACCACAGTCAAGTGAAGCAAGCACATCACCTCTCACCCCTTTATGATCATGACAGGACAACAGCTTTTTTGTGAGAAGGGCAAATCCCAGCTCACCTTCATAAATGGAAGGTTTATCACAAGTACAGAAAGCCAAGACCCCATTCTCTGTTGCTGAAATGGGCAAAACTGGACATAATTGGCTTAAGTTATACAAAGGTAGATTTCAGGTAAGGAGGAACTGCAGCTGTAAAAGTAATTCACCATTGGAACCAGATAAAGAAGAAGAAGATATTGGATTTATATCCTGCCATTGGCCATGCTGGCTGGGGCTGATGGGAGTTGTAGGAAAAAAACATCTGGAGAGCTACCGTTGGCCACCCCTGGCTTATAGGCATCCTGACATTTCCTGCTCACTCCTGAGATTTCTTATGGACTAGCTGGTTCCCCAGCTCAGACATCTGATAGGCTGAGAGCATTATATAGCCCACCCACTTCTGGTGACATCAGTCCAGTCTTGAATACTTGCTCTGTCCTGTTTTCAGTCAAGGAAGTTCTTCTCACACAAACTTTACTTGCCAACCTGCCCTTTACCTCTGGCTACAGTTTCCCTGTATGGTCACAATTGTGACATCAGTGAGCAAATGCATTGGTGACAACCACGACTCCAACCCAGCAGCCATCGGTGGCTGGCAAACTCAGTACTGATCTGTAGAGCTGTCGACTCTGGGTTGGGAAATTTTTGGAGATTTGAAGGTGGGCAATGTTTAGGGAAGGAAGAGACCTCAGAAGGGTAAAATGCCACTGAGTTCACTCTTCCAAACAACCATTTTCTCCAGGATAACCAATCTGGAGAACAGCCGTAATTCTGAGAGATCTTCAGGCACCTCCTTCTACAGGTCGGCAACCCAACTGACAGGCCCAACTAATTTGTTTTGTAACAGGCATACTTTTTGAGACAAGATCTGTGGGGACTCTCGGTTCAGTAGTGCTTCTCTTTCACCAGCCTTATCTGCTTCTGACATCTTCAAAAACACTGTCCCAAGGAAGCAAACGTAGGAAGGAAAAGTCAAGAAAGCACTTTTCCTTCTTGCCTAACATCAGGGGTCGTTTTGTAAAAAAATAGGTGGTGGAGCTCATCCAGAGATTGTTATGCAGTTGCACCACTATTCAATGGACAAGGAGGTGGAACTCTCAGGCGGAGGAGGTGGAAAGGTGCAGGAGCTGTGCTCCTGTGAGCTCCCACTGAATCCGAAGCCTGCTTAACACCAAGATTGGTTAAAAAAAAAACAACAAAATTTGCTGAATAATGGCTGTGACCTGGATAGCCCAGGCAAGCCCAGTCTCATCAGATCTCGTAAGCTAAGCAGGGCCGACCCTGGCAAGTACTTGGATGGGAGACCTCCAAGGAATACCAGGACCGAGAGGCAAAGGCAGGCTGTATGGAGCCACTTCTCTGAATGTCCTCTGTGCCCAAACTGGTGTCACCAGAAGTTGCCATGATTTCCAAGTATGCACGGACACACACAAAATACAAAGCCCTTGCTGAATAATGCACTTTCACTCTTATCTTCAATGCAGTTTAAGCAATCATTTGCAACTGGATTTCACAAAGTAAAATCTAGTCGCAAAGTGCAAGTAAAGTTGTTTAAAAATGCATTCTTCATCATGTGTGGAAGTATAGCCAAGGGCTTCCGTTGCAAACAGGGCCTACAACCGTTCTTAGTCCTGGCCCTTTTACAACCCCACCCGTTACCCATGGATCGATTCTCCATTACACCCTAAGGCAGGGGTGTCAAACTCATTTGTTATAAGGGCCAGATCTGACATAAATGAGACCTTGTTGGGCCGGGCCATATGTGTACCTATTTAAGATCAGGTAGCAGAGATATAACTTTTTTAAAGGACACAGACAAACATGACTAAAGTTTTTTTTTTTAAATGCTTAAAATAAAACAATGAACATTCAAACCCCACCTGTTTGCCTTCTGGTAACCCTGAAGTGGAGAGAAAGCCTCCAAACCAGCGGTCCCCTGCCCCCGACTGGGGATTGGCAACCATAGTAGAGAATGTAATATGCAACTCTTTGGCTATCCATTCCACTGAGGCCGTCCTACATCTGTGTCCTTTCCTATGAGCTGTAATGTGACTCCAGAGGAAGCGCAGTGTATCAGCAGATTTACAGCCTTTATCTCTGTCTCTAAATAAAACGAGTCAAGTTCAGCTTCACAGGTACAGACCAGAATTTTGTATAAAGATCTCTCTGTCTGTTTCTCTCTCCTCTTATATGAACAGATTCAGGATACAGCATTAGGAAACTGCAGTGGTTGTAATTAAGAGCCACACAGAATAAATGTCAGATATTTGAGATGTTGGCTGATATAGATATTAAACATTTACATTCCTTCTCTCCTGCCCATAGTGCCAGTTGCTCCTTTCAGGCATTAAAACGTAATTGAAGTAGCAACAAACAAAAATGAATGTAATTTGGGACGCTTAGAGATTTGACTACCATCAGTATTTACTTGGCAATTTGATAATGGAAGCCTTTCAAAAGAGACCACTTGACCAGTTGTCAAGATACGGCCATGACTGGGAAAAGGTGCTTTCTGTCTAACTAGACTGGGGAAGGCAGCCATGAAGGAGCTAAAAAAGACCCTTAAGCATAAAGAAGTGTGTTGCTGATGACCAAGGCCAAGAGAATTCGTGCCACAGTATTCCCCATTACTATGGATGGGTGTGAAAGTTGATGATGAAGAAAGCTGACAGGAAAAAAGTTGATTCCTTTGAAATGTGGGGTTGGAGGAGAGTTTTATGGAAACGGTGTACCGCCAAAAAGACAAATGAGTGGGTCGCAGATCAAATCAAGCCCGAATTCTCCCTAGAAGCTAAAATGTCTGAACTGAGGTAATTGCGGTCACGCTGTGAAAAGACCAGAGCCCCTGGAAAAGACAATAATGCTAGGCAGGGGTGGAATTCTAGCAGGAGCTCCTTTGCATATTAGGCCACACACCCCTGATGTAGCCAATCCTCCAAGAGCTTACAAAAAAGAGCCTTGTAAGCTCTTGGAGGATTGGCTACATCAGGGAGGTGTGGCCTAATATGCAAAGGAGTTCCTGCTAAAATTCCACCCCCGATGCTAGAAGGTTGAAAGCAGCAGGAAAAGCGGAAGACCCAACATGAGATGGGAAGACTCAGTCATGGAAGCCATGGCCCTCCGGCTGGTCACAAGAGGCCCTCCAGCTGGCAACAAGAAAATCTTTTGAAGGACATTAAGTCTTAGGGTCACCATAAATTGGAAGCAACTTGACCACACTTAACACACATACAGATGTTCATGGCCCACATGACGTGAGAAGCTGAAGCAGTCTGGATGCCCTTACACCTAACGCCAGCACAAATTAAACATTTCTGAAGGTCTGTACGCACCCATTTTTAGCGCCTGGCAAAATGACTCACTCAGCTGCCTCATCCGAGAAGGAAACAGAACAAAATTGGAACAGAACCGGATGGCCTCATTTGGAAAGGAAGCGGGGATATTTTACATGGCCCAAGGTTGCAGTTTCTGGAATAGGATTAATTTCTATTTAGTGCTTCTCTCTCATTCAGCTATAGTATAATACGGCCATAATTAAGGTTACCAACCTCCAGGTGATAGCTGGAGACCTCCTGAAATTACAACTGGTTTCCAGACAAGAGATCAGCCACCTTGGAGAAAGCGACTGCTTTGGAGGATGGACTCTATGACATTACACTCAGGTGAGGTCCCTTCCTCACCAAATTCTACCTTCTCCAAGACTCACCCCCAAAACTCTAGAAACTTTCCAAGACAAGACAAACAAGTAAGACAGACCTGTAAATAGCCTTTATGCTAGTTCTATTATGTATAACACTCTGGTAGACTCATATAGAGTGTGTATTCTTACCTGTGTGTATTCTTATATATGGAGGGGCAGTGTTAGTTTTATTTATTTATTTATTTCGTATATTTCAATTCCACCCATTCCCCGTAGGACTGAGGGCGGAGTACAACATATAATAAAACAATAAAATATGATAAAAACATTTTATAAACGAACAACTCAACAGCACTCAGAAAATTTTCCATATCACCACAATATTGCCCAGCCTGACCATCTCACATCACGACAAGATGCTATCCCACAGAAATGGCAGATATTATTCCATTTTATAGCACAGATGACAGTGCCGACAGGGGAAGCCAACCAAATCAAGAATATAGTTATGGCTATGGTTATGGGCCACTGTGTGACATGGAGGGTTGGAGTGGATGGGCCATTGGCCTGATCCAACATGGCTTCTCTTATGTTCTTATGCTGGACTTTGACTATAGACAGGCTGATAGACACAGAAAGCCCCCAGTCAGTACTAACATACACAAGGAGGAAGATCTTCTTTCTTGACTTTACACAGTCCGTTGTGGCTTTTGGGGGTCTCAAACCCCTCTTGCCAGAAGGCATTCTGTAGAAATGTTAGGACATCTAGTAAGAGAATCTAAGTACGTAAGCTGTTGCCATAATTGCAGCTGTTGACACAAAATCACTGTGCCTCCTAGCACAGTAAAAGCCTCCATAAGGCCATTTAACAAATGACATTTGACATACACAGCAGGAGGTGGTGTTCTTTCAGGAAGAACATGACGCATCAAAGTTATGACAATCTGTGACCCAAAAAGCAGGTAACGGAGGAAATCTCTTCAAGATGTGAAAAACAATAATGCCATTTTTAAAGAGAGAGATACAGCTGCACTAAAATGGTACATCAAGAGGACATTTTATATACTATATTTACTCTAAATGCATGATTTTATATTTATAAATGTGAGCGCGTGTTTAATAGACATGGGTACATTCTTCTTTGGAGCAGCCCTGGCTTGAAACGCTTCCTCTGAAACTTCATTCCCACAGTCAGTCCCCAGAGTGACACCTACTGGATTCCACCAACAGGGACAGAAGAGATCCCCCCCCAAAAAAAGAGAAGCGAATTTTTGCTCCTGGGATTTCAGTTCAAGCAGAAAACACCTCACAGGGGTTCTCCGATTAACCCCAAGTCCTCAACTAGATGAAGTACGTTGTCTGTTCGGCTCTTTAAAAGCCTCTTCGATGTCACTCGTACAAACGATCATGGGTGACAAGAAGCCAGAGATCCAAACAGTGTTTAGCTCACAGGAGGAACAAATTGTGTTTATTGTCGACTTTGCGTGTTACAGACTTGCTTTGAAGTAAGTTCCCATACAGCTTTGAAAAGCAAATTGCACCTGGCATGGGGGGGGGGGGTGTGCGGGGAGGAAGAGCACATTGTCTGAGAGAAAGAGCAAAGTCTAAAGCCCCCTTGTGGACATGAGACAGTTTTTAGTTCTTTGGATCTAGGGGCTGTTTTACCTCACGCCTTTTATGAAAGTCTACTGACCCGGATTGCCCAAACTAACCCAATTTCTTTAGAACTTAGAAAGCTAAGCAGGGTCAGCCCTGGATAGTATTTGGGTGGGAGACCTACAAGGAATGCCAGGGTCACAATGCAGAGGCAGGACCCTGAATGTCTCTTGCCTTGAAATCCCTATGGGGTCACCTTAAGTCAACTTTGAGCTGATGGCATTTTTCACCACCATCAGATGCTAAAAGTCTCATAAATTAACCTTCAGCTACAGGCAGAAATCAATAGAATTCAGCTGGTTTAGTTCAAACATTTGGTATTAACTAAATCATGAGGGGGGTTTTCTGCTGTTCTTCTGGCTGCTGATTGTACAATGGAATAAATACCCTCCATTTCCTATTTACCTTACTACTAGGATGCCAGTCTCCAAGTGGGACTTGGGGACCCCCCAGAATTACAGCTTATCTCCAGACTAAAAAGATCAGTCCTCCTGGAGGAAGCAGATGTTTTGGAGGGGGAGACCATATGGCATTGTACCTCACTGTGGTCCTTGTTTCCTCCCCTCCGGCATCCCCAAATCTCCAGGAATTTTCCAACCTGGAACTGGAGCTCCCCCCCCCCCCAGCAGTCAGGGACACCAGACAACCCTACTTTCCACTTAATCCACCCCCTCCTTATTTCCTTCACCCCAGCCTATCAAAGGTTGCAATACATAAACCATTTCCTTCAGAACTGTTTATCTGACAACAGACTTATGGCTCTAGAAAACACATTTTGGAACTGTTTTCCACACAATAAATCAGCTCACCACATATTCAGTTCTCTGAGGCAGGAAATACCCATTTGGTTCTTTTAAAAAAATTATGAACTGCAAAATGAGCTATGAAACAGCTTTTCATTCTTCCCCCCTCACCCCGCCCCCCAAAAAAACCCCTGGAATGACAGGATTCACAGGTTTCTGAAACATTTAAAAATTAAAATAATCTGTATCTCCTTAGTGTAGTAGAATAATGAAGTTTTACCTATCTATATCTATAGAAATTCATTCTTTTCCCTAGCACATTAACAGTCTGAGCCCAAATTGTAACATTTATAATGTGTAGGTATAAATTCATAGCCTGAAGACTATACAGATATTATAAAATATTTTAAAACATGGATAGTAAGACTGAGGTTTAAATCATGAAAATCTCCCTTCGGGAGGGATCCTAGATACAACAATAATGTTTCATCCACATTTCAACTGCCCCTGTTCTTGGTAAAATACACCAAAACAGGGGCCCAAATTATTCTGGGGATCCAGCCAAGAAAAGGGGCAAGTTAAACTCATGGGGCCATTCATACCCAATATAATATGTATCTTTTGTACTTATGTACATCCAGGGCTTTCTTTGTGCAGGAACGCACAGGAATGCAGTTCCGGCTGGCTTGGTGTAAGGGGGTGTGGCCTAATATGCAAATCAGTCTCTGCTGGGCTCTTTCTACAAAAAGTCCTGTGTGAAACAATGGGGATGTCAGGGGGTGTGGCCTAAATATGCAAACGAGTTCCTGCGGGCTTTTTCTTCCAAAAAAGCCCTGTGTAGTACATCCGACACAGCTACCCATCTGAATCTAATACCTAAGTGAGGAGCAACGCAAAAAGTCAATTTTTTCACCCTGTTCACATATATTGTCTGGCACGGACATATTTAACTGTAGGAACAAGACAAGAATAGACAAGGTGGTTTTTGTACTTTAAATCCCTACATGGCTTGGGACTGGGGTTTCTGAAGGATCGTCTTCTCTCATATTCTCCTGCCTGGGAATTAAGACAGCAGGGAAATACCCCCCCACAACTGTCCCACCAATTAAAGGGGTTCATTTGGTGACTGGGTTGCTGGGTCTCTTCTGGAAGCCAGAGTAGGGGGAAGGGAGGACTTACCAGCTGTGGGTGGGAGGCCTAGGTCACATCGCTGGTAACATAGCAACTGGAAGTGATGTGATCACATAGCCAGCATCATGGTGACACTCAAACACTCTATGGTAAAAACAGCTTCTACCACAGAGTTTGTGCCCAAATACCATACTGTCATTGTGATGTCAGTGACATGATGATGTCACCTCCAGTACACACTGATTGGTTGGAAGGGGGTAAGGCTCTGAAGCAAGGGATAGCCCACCCCCCATTGAGGGGGCTGGCAACCATATTTGGTGAGTACACAGAAGAGTCTTTCCACTGCAGGTCACAATTATAGAACAACCTTCCCAGAGAGAGGTGCACTAGGTTCCTTCGTTATTTATCTTCTGAAGGCCATCAAAAGTTTGATTTAGGAGTGCATTTTGATTGATTTAGCCCACGGGTGGCCAAACTGTGGCTCGGAAGCCACATGTGGCTCTTTCACACATATTGTGTGGCTCTTTCACACATAGTGTGGCTCGTTCACACATATTGTGTGGCTCTTTCACACATATTGTATAGCTCTCAAAGCTCCCACTGCACCATTGGCCAGAATGGAGAAGCCATTTGTCTTTTTAAATCACTTCTCCAAGCCAAGCCAGCCAACAGCTTGGAGAATGCATTTAAAGTTGCTTTCCTTCCACCTCTCCTTCCCTCCATCCATCTATTTACTCCCTTCTGGCTCTCAGTCATCTGACATTCATGTTTTGTGGCTCTCAAACAAACATCTTACATTAAGCATGTTTGGCCACCCAATTTAGCCTTTATTACTGGCAATCCTAACTGGAGTGTGACTTTTTACAGGTTTTATTATTGTTGTTTT
The DNA here is from genome assembly GCF_032191835.1 of Heteronotia binoei. Lineage (NCBI taxonomy): Eukaryota > Metazoa > Chordata > Lepidosauria > Squamata > Gekkonidae > Heteronotia > Heteronotia binoei. The sequence continues at coordinate 43,311,798 of NC_083238.1, forward strand.
TAATGTGCTTTTATAATGTTTTACTTATATTATAAGCCACCTTGAGTACTGCAAGGGAAAAAGGAGGTTAATAAATATTTTAAATAAATGCATGTACACATGGCTTGGAAAACCTTTATTTTAAAGTTCATTTTCATGGCACAAAGTTGGAGGGGGTGCAATGTCAATATAAACTAGAGAAAAATAAAACGGGGAAAAACAGATTCAGATGGATAGCCATGTTGGTCTGAAGCAGCAGAACAAAGCTGCAGCCCTGTGGCACCTTTAAGACCAACAAAGTTTTATTCAAGGAATAAGCTTTCCTGGGCATACTAGGGTTGCCAAGTCCAATTCAAGAAATATCTAGGGACTTTGGGGGTGGAACCAGGAGACTTTGGAGGTGGAGCCAGGAGACATTAGGGGTGGAGCCAAGATCAAGGCTGTGACAAGCATAATTGAACTCCAAAGGGAGTTCTGGCCATCACATTTAAAGGGACGGCACACCTTTTCAATTCCTTCCTTCCATAGGAAATAATGAAGGATAGGGGTACCTTCTTTTGGGGCTCATAGAATTGGACCCCCTGGTCCAATCTTTTTGAAACTTGGGGGGGGGGGGTATTTTGGGGAGAGGCACTAGATGCTATACTGAAAATTTGGTGCCTCTACCCCAAAAAACAGCCCCCCCCCCCAGAGTCCCGGATACCCACAGATCAGTTCTCCCAGGATTTTCTATGGGAATAAATCTCCATAGGGAATAATGGAGTTCCTGGTAGACATTTCCCTCCCCTCCCCCCGCTTTCTGACGACCCTGAAGCGGGGGGAGGGCCTCCAAACCGGGGGATCCCCCGCCCCCGCCTGGGGATTGGCAACCCTAGTGCATCCACACTTCTTTAAATGAAACAGCAATTCTCCTTCAGCCGGGCAACAAGAGACCTTGCAGACAGCAAGGAGGAAGCCAAGATCATAAACTCTTTGCAATGAGGCCCGATCACTTGCCCACCCGAGCAATTTCTGAATTAAAACAACCCATTCATGTTTCTACTTTCCTGGAAAACAAATCACGTTTCATATTTGTCTTTCTCTCTCTCTCCTCGCACAAAAATCTAGTAAAAATTGTGCTGGAGAACACAGCATACCAAGATAGTTTAAAGGACTAGAACTAGTGGAGGTAATGTAAACAAGATAAAGAGATTTAAATCCGATTTTAGATCTAGAAGGCAGCAAGTGCAGTGCAAACAGTTTTATTAAGATGACAAATACTTGAGGTTAGTCCTTGTGGTTATCAGGAGATTAGGGGGGGAAATCCTCTTTACAAAATTGAGTAATAAAAAGGGTTGAAGCTTTAATCAGAGCTTACACTAGAAAGGAAACCCTTTTTTTGCAATTCCACCAAGTTGGGTGTTGCCTAAACAGAGATAAGACAAGAAGCAAGTGGAACCCAGGTTTCCTTCCCAATGTTTATGCAACACGCACGATGTTAAAAGTATAAGAACAAGAATTCAATTAATGCTATGGTTACCTGTTAAAATTTTCATACACACACACAAATATGGAAGAGTGAAAATGTTTTCCTGAATTGATGTAGAGATCTCCCACACTTCTACAAATTATGTTCAGACTCTGTTATGTGTACTTTCAAATGGGGTATACGTTACTAGGAAACCCAGACTAGTTCCCCCCCACGCACACTTGTATGCTTACTGTGTCCTAGCAATTAAAAACCTGTAAATTTACTGGACACACATGACAGGCAGAAAAACCCTCAATGTGATCCAGATAATTTACTCCAATATTTAAACATAAAATTGAACATAAAATTGTGAACACCAGCAGAATACGAATGGAAAACCAGCACCTTTACTATTTAACTCTGTCACCTTACAAACTATAATCCCAACCTGTAAGTGCAGCCATGGGGTAAATTCCTGCTTTCCAAAATATTTTAACATCTCACGTTTTCAGGAGCAAACATGCTCCTAAGACTGTCCCTGAACTTCCCTCAATTAGAAAGGATTCTTTCACACATTTATCTCCTATATTGACATATTTATTGCTTCACCGTTGTTCCCTCTTAATTAAATACAATCAACTGTTGACCCTATAAACTTGTTATTCCTGTTTTGTCTCCGCGAATCTTAAAATATCTTCATCATGTTACCTGCTAATTTGCTGTTCAGCCTCTGTCTATATGTTTGAATGGTTATCTTCCATTTCTATGTGTCTGAGGCAGTATGTATGCATATTCACACCTTGAATAAAACTGTCTTGCTCTTAAAAGTGCCACTGCACTCAGACTTTGTTTTACTGCTTCAGACCAACGCAACTATCCACCTGGATCTGCCCCTGAACTATTTGATTTTAGCAAAGATAAAGGAAGCCACTCGACTTGCAAGATCTGAGCAAAATGATAGAACAGTTGGGAGGTCATTAGTTCAAACCACTGCTAGGGTTGCCAGTCTCCAGCTGGCACCTGGAGATCTTCTGCTATTACAATGGCTCTTCAGACAGCCAAGCTCAGTTCCCGTAGAGAAAACGGCTGCTTTTGGAGGGTGGAGTCTATGCCATTATCCCCTGCTAAGGTCCTTCCCCTCTCAAAGCCCTGCCCTCCGCAGACTCCACCCCCTTCCTAAGCCCCACCCTTCCCAGGCTCCACCTCTAAACTCTCCAGATATTTCCCAACTCCAAGCTAGCAACCCTATGGGTCGTCTATGAAGAACCACAAAGGCAATACCCCACCTCTCACCCTCCCATATTGGCACAGATTCAGGTGGGATAAGAACATAGGAGAAGCCATGTTGGATCAGGCCAATGGCCCATCCAGTCCAACACTCTGTGTTAAACAGTGGCCAAAAACCCAAGTGCCATCAGGAGGTCCACCAGTGGGGCCAGGATACTAGAAGCTCTCCCACTGTTCCCCCTCCCCCCCAGCACCAAAAATACAGAGCATCACTTGCCCCAGACAGAGAGTTCCAATGATAACCTGTGGTTAATAGCCACTGATGGACCTCTGCTCCATATGCTTATCCAATCCCCTCTTGAAGCTGTCTATGCTTGTAGCCACCATCTCCTGTGGCAGTGAACAGTCATGTTGGTCTGAAGCAGCAGATCGAAGTCGGAGTCCGGTGGCATCTTTAAGGCCAACAAAGTTGCCACTGGACTCAAACTTTGTTCTCCCATATTAAAAGTTTGCCACAACCAATCCCAGCTTGTATGATACATATATTACTTAGATATATACCCATATTTCTTGCACACCTGAAACGTACAAGAAGCCCCAATAGGGCTAGACTGTTCCAAAACTGAGAGGCCAGAATGCCAGTTTGAACACAAGGCAACATACAAGTCAACCACATTTTGAACAAGAAACACATATGGTCGTAATTGTAACCAGAAACACATTTGGCTCTTCGGTTTCATTCTTGTAGTTTACAGGACATTTGGCCCACGGTTCTTAAAAGCATTACTTGGGAAGTAAGATCTAGTTGTAATCAACAGTTGCTTCTAGGTAATATGTTTTCTATTTGGGACAGACAAACAACATTCTCTAATTTAACATGACTGTTTCAGAACACCCCAATTCAGGGATAGTACAGGACTCATTTCAAAACAAGGAAGCCCATAAAAGGTCCCGAACATACAACCAGCACAGAGGATTGGATAACCATATGGAGCAGAGGTCCATCAGTGGCAATCAGCCACAGCATATTGTTGGAACTCTGTCTGGGGCAGTGATGCTCTGCATTCTTGGTGCTTGGGAGGGGCAACAGTGGGAGGACTTCTAGTGTCCTGGCCCCACTGATGGACCTCCTGATGGCACTTGTTTTTTGGGGGGCCACTGTGTGACACAGTGTTGGACTGGATGGGCCATTGGTCTGTTCCAACATGGCTTCTCTTATGTTCTTATCATAACCATATTAAGATCTTTCATCATCCATCCAGCTCACCACCACTGAGCTCCATCATGTTAAACATCTCCTCCTTTTTAAAATGGTAGGTCTAGTCCAGTCTCATCAGATCTTGGAAGCTAAGGAGGGTTGGCCTTGGTCAGTATTTGAATGGGAGACCACCAGGAGAGCCAAGGGTTGCTATGCAGAAGCAAGGAATGGCAAACTCCCTTGGCTTCCCTTGAAAACTCTACAGCAGGGGTGACCAACGGTAGCTCTCCAGATGTTCTTTGCCTACAACTCCCATCAGCCCCAGCCAGCACGGCCAATGGCTGGGACTGATGGGAGTTGTAGGCAAAAAACATCTGGAGAGCTACCATTGGCCACCCCTGCTCTACAGGGGTCACTGTAAGTCAGTTACAACTTGATGGTCAAACAAAAAAGTTTACTGCAGCCAACAAGCATATTAACAGCTCAGTTTCCCTAAGACTGATCTCATGCAAAAAAAACCCCTCAAACAAATAAAGCTAAGGGACACAGCTAAGCATAAACAAATAAAGCTAAGAAACGCAGTAACTACAATTCCAGCCAAGGACAGCTGGTGTCTCCTGACAGTGAGGGTGCTATGCCCCTCCTATCCTACCCTTAGGGGTGTCAAATGTGCAGCCCAAGGGCCAGATCAGGCCCCCAGAGAGCTCCTATCAGGACTGCAAGCAACTCACTGTCATCTGCTTCCTTCTCTCTCCCTTGCTCCCTTCTTCATCACAGCTTGTTTTGCCAGGCTTGCTCAATCACACAGGAGCTACAGAGTAAAGCTTCTCTTTTCTCCATTGGCTGACCAGCACAGGAAGCAACTTATGTACAACTTATGAGCGAGTCCTAGAGAGTCCCCAGGGCACTCTGACAGCGCTGTTTGGGGGCAGGGATCCCCCCAGCAGCCTGCTCCCTGCCAGCGGGTTGGGGCCCTCCAGGATGGAGCTTGGCAGCCCTATACTGGCCCAAAGTCACGCAGCAAGATTCCATGGCGGAGTGGGAATTCGAATCTGAGTCCCCCAAATCCTAGTCCAAGCCTGCCACTCTTACCGCACCACACCGGAGCAAGTAATCATACCCACTCCATCCCAACTCTGCACATGGAAGCTGTTCCCATCAGCCTTGGGACTTCAGTGGAACCTCTGAGTTCAGAGCTAGTGGAGGTCCAAACTCCAGATGTATGGGATGAAAAGGTCTTTTCCAGCACTTGCTGAGATGTTTCAACTGGAGATGCCAGGGATTGAACCTGGGACCTTTGGCATGCAAGGTTAGTGCTCTGCCACTGTGCTATTCTGTTGGATCGTAAGCTCCCATGGCTCATTCTGACTCTGGTGGGTAGCTGCTGATAGGTTACCTGCCTTTGGGGGAGCTTGATTTGGTTTTAATCCCTTCCCACCACCTGCCTCTTCAAGCTGGAACCAGAGCTGAGTTCAAGTGTTTAACATATAGGACTGAAACAGTGGCTGGCAGGAACTCTTTTGCATATTAGGCTGCACCCTCCTGATGTAGTCAGTCCCCCAAGAGCTTACGAGGCTCATTACAGGACCTACTGTAAGCTCAAGGAGGATTGGCTACATCAGTGAGGTATGGCCTAATATGCAAAGGAATTCCAACTACAAAAAAGTCCTGCATATAGGATTGAAACTGGAGCCGGAATGGAAGATGTGAGAATTATGGGTTTTTTAAAATTATTTGGGTGGGGTGAGGATAGCAGCAGAGAGGGAAATCAGAAAGTACAGGAGACACATTTTTGGCAAGGGAAAGAAGTGGGTAGGATACATTTTTTTGAAGGGCGGTTGTGGAGAAGTCAGCTGAAGGGAAATGATTGGTTGGGGGGACAACTGGAAGGGAGGTTTTGTGAGTTTTATATTTGGGCTCATAGCCCACCTCTCTTATATAGAGTAATTTATCTCAGTTGCTTCAGAGAGAGGCCAGATCGCTCCAGAACGCTAACAAGTTAGGAACAATTCTCTGCCCGAGAAGATGGAGAGCCTCTGCCAGTCAGAGGAGAAGAAGAAGACTGCAGATTTATACCCTGCCTTTCTCTCTGATTCAGAGACTTAGAGCGGCTTACAATCTACTATATCTTCTCCCCCCACAACAGACACCCTGTGAGGTAGGTGGGGCTGAGAGGGCTCTCACTTTCAAGGACAACTCCTGCAAGAGCTATGGCTGACCCCAGGCCATTCCAGCAGCTGTAAGTGGAGGAGTGGGGAATCAAACCCGGTTTTCCTAGATAAAGGTCCACGCACTTAACCACTACAACAAACTGGCTAAACCAAACTGGAGGCAATGCTGACCTAGATCAACCAATTGCCTCCCCCAATATAAGGCAACTTCATGCGTTCTTCTCCACAATCCACATAGTACAATGCAAAAAACTGTCAGTTTGTACCTAACATGACACAAAGACACTGATACCGTTCCACGAAAGCTACCAAAATCTTTTACAAAATAGCCTGTCAAATGCTTATCGCATATACATGCATTCCTAGATCTTCAATTAAGATGCTTGCCAGGGGTGGAATTCTAGCAGGAGCTCCTTTGCATATTAGGCCACACACCCCTGATGTAGCCAATCCTCCAAGAGCTTACAAAAAAGAGCCCTGTGAGCACTTGGAAGATTGGCTACATCAGGGCGGGTATGGCCTAATATGCAAAGGAGCTCCAGCTAGACTTCCACCCCAGGATGCTTCACTGCAAGAAGAAGTGAGCAGGGACTCACGAAAGCTCAGAGAACCCGGCACAAATTTTGTTCGTCTTTAGGTTGCCCCTGGACTCTTGCACTTTTCTGCTGCTACAGACAAACACAACCACCCGTCTTGATCACTCAGAAGTTACCAAAAGTAGGTCGGCTTGGCGATCATACCAAAGCTGAAAGCATCCTGCTAGCTCTTCTAATCTACAACCACATCTCTCTGCAGCAGAAGCGTCATCAAATCAGAGCCAACGTATGACAACCCCATCGAGTTTTCAAGGCGAGAGAGGAACAGATGTGGTTTCCCGTTGCTCGCCTCTGCATAGCAATCATGCACTTCCTTGGTAGTTTCCTATCCTAATACTGCCTTCGCATCATCCTCAACATCCACTGGAGTGACTTTGTGACCAACACTGAAGTCCTCAAGAGGGCTTCGAAGCACTGCTGTTGAAGACGCAGCTGCGCTGGGCAGGGCATATTTCTAGAATGGAAAACCACCGCCTTCCCAAGATTGCTCTATATGGCGAACTTTCCACCGGCCATCGAAATAGAGGGGCACCAAAGAAGAGGTACAAGGACTCCTTGAAGAAATCCCTTGGCACCTGTCGCATCAACCATCACCAGTGGTCTGACCTAGCCTCAGATCGCAAAGCATGGAGGCACACCATCCACCAGGCTGTCTCTTCCTTTGAGAACGCACGCATAGCTGGTCTTGAGGACAAAAGGAGATTGAGGAAGAATCGCACTGCTACAGCACCAACCCCAAATCAGACTTTTCCCTGCAGCCACTGTGGCCGGATCTGCCTGTCGCGCATTGGTCTTGTCAGCCACCAGCGAGCCTGCAGCAGACGTGGACTACTGCACCCTTCTTAAATCTTCGTTCGCGAAGTCGAGAGAGAGAGAGAGAGAGACTAGGGCCCACCCCGGTTAACTTCCAAGATACAATGGGATCAGGCCAGCCTGGGTCATCTAGGTCAGGGGACATCTCTCTACAAGGGGCCCTGTCACTAGGCAAACTAGGTGACTGCCTAGGGCGCCAGCCTTCTGGGGGCGTGGAATTGGGCACCCCCCCCCAAGTGACTTGATGATGTTATCAGTGCGGGGGTGGGGGTGGCAGAAGTCTGCCTTGCTTAGGGTGCCAGATAGTCTCGGGCCAGCCCTGACAAGGGGACACCTCTCCATCTCTTACGTTGGTTGGCGGGAAATTTAGATCATTTCAGCCTTCTCCAGAATAGCCATTTAGGGAGTATTCACACACTTGTCTTCTACTAAAACATGACCCAAACTATCAGAATACTCCTACAAATTTTGATTAAAAATAAAAACTGAACAGATTAAAGCTTCAAATAATTTATTTATTATGTTCAGTTTATAGCCCACCCTCCTCTAGACAGAAGAGCTCAGGGCAAGTTAACACTTATTTGTGGTGGTAACACCTCTCAGACATTTAGAATCATAGAGCTGGAAGGGACCTCCAGGGTCATCTAGTCCAACCCCCTGCACAGTGCAGGAAACTCACAAACACCTCCCCCTAAATTCACAGGATCTTCACAGCCGTCAGATGGCCATCTAGCCTCCGTTGAAAAACCTCCAAAGAAGGAGAGCCCACCACCTCCCAAGGAAGCCTGTTCCACTGAGGAACCGCTCTAACGGTCTGGAAGTTCTTCCTAATGTTGAGTCGGAAACTCTGATTTAATTTCCACCCATTGGTTCTGGTCCTGCCTTCCGGGGTCACAGAAAACAATTCCACACCATCCTTGAAGATGGTGGACTGATTTCTAACACCCTCACTACCCTGGAATACTCTACTGTAGTTCAAAGTCCATAAAGTTTATGTAGCGGTGGGACGAAAGATGTTTACAAAAGACCTTATCGTGCGGGCTCTCATTCATGAATGGGCTCGTTTTTTGAATCAGCTGCTCACAGCGGCCAGATAAATATTCTCTCTCATTCTCCAGGATACAAGGACATAGGGTAATACCGAGCAAGAAGGGGCTGCGAAAAGCACAATGGCAAACAACAGAGCAACAACAACAAAGGACTGCAAACTCAGGTCTGCCTACTCTGCTGGATTTAAGCCTACAGTGTTACACAAAGCCTATCGAACTCATGATGCTGAGCTATGGATGGAAAGCATATTACGAAATACAGCAAGAACCAGAGTTTTTTTTTCCTGAAAAAACAGGTGCTGGAACTCTCATGAAGGAATTGAAGGAGAACTTTTAAACATTTTTTGAGAATTTTGTTCCCACTAAGAGGTTCCAGAACTCCGTTCCACCGTGTCGCCTCAGGAAAAAAACTGTGGCAAGAACTAAATACGCAACTGCCCTTCTTTAACAGAGCTCCCCAGAACAAGTTCAGTGATTGCAGGACCATGCATTTATTCTTACTACATCCCTATTCTTTCTTTTATCCATCAGGGATCCACAGAGGTGGCCTCTGGCTCAGAGGCAGCACACCTGCTTGGCACGCAGAAGGTCCCAAGTTCAATCCCCGGCGTCTCCAGTTTTCAAAAGGGTCAGGCGGTAGATGATGTGAAAGATCTCTCCGCCTGAGACCCTGGAGAGCCACTTGGCAGCCAGAACAGCCCTTGGGGCTGACTCATTAGAAGACGGCTTCTTGTGCCGGCTTATGCTAGAGCCCCAAAAATCTCCTATCCAGGGTCCAACCAGACCCAAATCTGCTTCGGAGCTGCAAGGAAGTGGCTGTATCTTCCCCATCTTGGAACACCCTAGGCCAGGGGTAGCCAAACTGTGGCTCAGGAGTCACATGTGGCTCTTTCACCAATATTGTGTGGCTCTTAAAGCCCCACCCCCCACCCCATCATCTGCCTTGGAGAAGGCATTTGTCTCTTTAAATAGCTTCCCTGGCGCAGAGGGTCCAAGCTGCAGTACTGCAGTCCTAAGCTCTGCTCACGACCTGAGTTTTATCCCCGGAGGAAGCTGGGTTTTCAGGCAGCCCGCTAGAGGTTGACTCAGCCTTCCATCCTTCCGAGGTTGGCAAAATGAGTACCCAGCTTGCTGGGGGGAAAGCGTAGATGACTGGGGAAGGCAATGACAAACCACCCCATAAAAAGTCTGCCGTGAAAACGTTGTGAAAGCAACGTCACCCCAGAGTCGGAAGCGACTGGTGCTTGCATAAGGGACCTCTCCTTTCCAAGCCAAGCCAATTGGTGGCTTGGAGAATGCATTTAAAGTTAAAGTTGCTCTCTTTCCACCTCTCCCTCCCTCCTCCCATCTATTTTTTTTCTTTCCATATTTCCTTCTTTCCTGCCTTGTGGCTCTCAAACATCTGATGTTCATGTCTTGCAGCTCTCAAACATCTGATGTTTATTCTATGTGGCTCTTACATTAAGCAAGTTTGGCCACCCCTGCCCTAGGCTATAAGGTATCAGCAGACATGAGACAAACGATACAATAACCTTTATTGGCAAGATATCGAACATGACCAGGAAGCAATCCACCCATCAATTGACAATTTGCAATACCCCACCTCTCACCCTCCATATTGGCACAGATTCAGGTAGGATATAGCCGGCTTATCCTATTAAGCGCCTTCTAGATGCTAAATATAAAAATTCTGCAACAGTTTCAATTACCAATTGGTTCCGAGTTGACAACAGGAAGATAATTTTATATTTGTTGGGCTTCACCGTTTGCTCACTCAGACAAGGGGTCAATGAGTATGGAGCGCAGGTCAGAGTAAAAAGAACAGTTTAGGAATACATGTTCTAAAGTTTCTATCTCTGGACATGCACAAGAGCACAAACTGTTGGCATAGGAAGTTTTACAGAATCTTCTAAGTAGTATCGCAGATGGTAGCGCACTGAACCTAGCTAGCGAATAGGCTCTGCATTGCCAGGGGGCGACATGGGACATAAACATACAACCGTCTGGCCCTCTTCCTTCTTCCAAATCAAGCATAACCATTTTTCTCTCCTCACCCAGGCTGCTGCGGTAAGGAGTTAGCCGTCGGCTAATGTTAAGAGGTACTTGAGTGATGATAGCATTTCTCATATTGCCAGGTTAATGCAATTAAACACAAAACCGACAAGCTAAACCTGTTTCACCAGCATAGTATTATCAAATCATACGGGTATTATCCAATCACTTTGAGAGGTACTACGTTAGGCAAGCGCAAGATAACAGAGAAGTAGCCTGGCTTTGGGATTAAGAGACCAGGCTGTGATTCGGGAATCAAGCACTACGTCTGCTAGGATGTCCTTTTCCTAAATGGGCCACAGAGAAAATAACGCTAGTCTACCCTATGAGGTTGTTGTGACGATTTCTGAACACGCAGCCGAGAAACACGCTCCAGATTTTACTTCAGGTCCCTTTTCATAAATCATTCACCAGCTGACATTTCTCGTCCTCTCCAATAAAAAAATAAGGCTTTCCAAGAAACTCTGCGCGCCTCTTTGCAAATGTTTTGCCACAAACACTTTTGTTTCTAGTTCTGCTCACAGAAGCAACCAACTTTTTTGTTGGAAGTTTACAGCATATACAAGGAAGGGTGCGAACACCCAAGGGTGGCATGGTCCTTAAATCAGAAAAGTCCATCACTGTGGGGAGGGGAGGGGGACCTGGGTTAACCCTTTGTGTCATTCATACACTTCCATATTTTTAACAAATGCAATACTTTTTTTTTTTTAAGTGCAACCGTTAAAGGGGTGAGTGTGGCAGAAGTATTTATAAAACCTTGAATGGGAAGAACAGATGGCAGGGGGGACTGAAAACACACACACACCCCTCAGTTCTAGCCAGGCTTGCCCAACCGACTTCCATCGACAGAACTGAAACTGGGCATCTTGGACGCTACTGCAGACCAATGTTCCCCTCTAAGCTGCAGAGTCTTGTGAGCAAAAATTCTACTTTGTGAGCTCCTGGTATTAAAGTTGTGAGCTCCTGCATAAATGAGTGTGCTCTAGGGTCATCCTTCCTGAGCTAAGACAAAAATGTGTGAGCTGGAGGCTAAAAAGCTGGAGGCTAAAAATCTGTGAACTATCTCACTCTAATAATTCAGCTTAGAAGGAACACTGCTGCAGACTGACGGAGGAAGTCTGAATGAATTCAGGTCAGTTCACTCCCCCAACTACATATGAACATATGAAGCTGCCTTATATTGAATCAGACCCTCGGTCCATCAAAGACAGTATTGTCTACTCAGACTGGCAGCGGCTCTCCAGGGTCTCAGAGGTTTTTCACACCTATTTGCCTGGACCCTTTTTAGTTGGAGATGCCAGGGATTGAACCTGGGACCTTCTGCTTACCAAGCAGATGCTCTACCACTGAGCCACCGTCCCTCCTCTAAAGTACAGGCCTTCAACTTAAGCCATTCTAAACACCCTTAAAAGTGGGGATAGAATCATAGTTGGAAGGGACCTCCAGGGTCATCTAGTTCAACCCCCCTGCACAATGCAGGAAACTCACAAATAAAAGGTCAATGTAGTCTCCTGTGCAAGCACCAAATACCTCCCCCTAAATTCACAGGATCTTCATTGCTGAATGAGCAGATCCTCTCTGAAGCTTAAAGCGATCTACTCCAGTGTTCCCTCTAAGCTGAGTTAGTGTGAGCCAGCTCACAGGTTTTTAGCCTCCAGCTCACACATTTTTGTCTGCCCCCAAGAGCAAACTAATGTATGCAGGAGCTCACAACTTTCATGCCAGGAACTCACAGAAGTAGAATTTTGCTCTCAAGATTCCGCAGCTTAGAGGGAGTGCTGATCTACTCTCGAGTAAAGCTACAGCAGCATACACCCCCTTGCTCAAAAGGATATCATCGCGCACCAGAACTTTTTCTTTTTTAAAAACAATAGCTCCAAAGCAAACAGGACATCCAGCTGTGCGCACCAGAAGCCCCAGGTTCTGATCTCAACCCTCTCCTTGCGAGTAAGCGTGACAAGGATGTGCTCCCGAGCAGTGTTCCCTCTGAGTTAGTGTGAGCTAGCTCACAGATTTTTAGCCTCCAGCTCACACGTTTTTGTCTTAGCTCAGGAAGGATGACCCCAGAGCACATTCATTGATGCAGCAGCTCACAAACCTGTTTCACCAGCACAGTAATGCAGTAGCTCCCAGAGTAGAATTTTTGCTCACAAAACTCTGCAGCTTAGAGGGAACATTGCCTCTAAGCTGATTTAGTGTGAGCTAGCTCACAGATTTTTAGCCTCCAGCTCACACATTTTTGTCTTAGCTCAGCAAAAATGGCCCCAAAACGCAATAATTGGTACACCAGCAGCTCACAAAGTAAGAATTTTTGCTCACAAGACTCTGCAGCTTAGAGGCAACATTGCTCCCGGGAGCAATTCGGCAAGCAGTTAATGAAGTGTTTTTTTTGGGGGGGGGGGGGAGCCCCGTGGCGCATTGTGTTAAAGCTGCAGTACTGCAGTCCTAAGCTCTGCTCACGACTTGAGTTTGATTCCCGGTGGAAGCTGGGCTTTCAGATAGCCGGCTCGAGGTTGACTCAGCCTTCCATCCTTCCGAGGTCGGCGAAATGAATACCCAGCTTGCTGGGAGGGGGGGGGGGAGCGTAGATGACTGGGGAAGGCAATGGCAAACTACCCCATAAAAAGTCTGCCGTGAAAACGTCGTGAAAGCAACGTCACCCCAGAGTCGGAAACGACTGGTGCTTGCACAGGGGACCTTTCCTTTCCTTCCTGGGGGTGGGGGGGGGGGTGCATAGATCCAAGCTCCGAGCTGTCAGTTTTCGCCCTGCGCGCCGCATGGCGCAAACGCCACCAGCAAGCGCGGAGCTCCGTTTGGGCAACGCCTCCTCCCGTACTAATCAATGAAGCGGTTAAGAAAAAAAACCAGGGGGAAGTGCAGAAGCCAAAGGACACCGCAAAACTTCGCGGGTCTCAAGCTGCGCCTCAAAACAAAAAAGAGGAAGGCGCATCCCAAGAGCTCGCCCAGTTCCTTTTACTCCTGCACGCACCGTTTCCCCCGCCAACCACAACCAGTGTCCCCTGTAAGCTGAGTTAGTGTGAGCTAGCTCACAGATCTTTAGCCTCCAGCTCACGCATCTCTGTCTTCGCTCAGGAAGGAGGACCCCAGAGCACACTCATTGATGCGGCAGCTCACAACTTTAATGCCAGGAGCTCCCAAAATAGAGTTTTTGCTCACAAAACTCTGCAGCTTAGAGGGAACACTGCCTCTAAGCTGAGTTGGCGTGAGCTAGCTCACAGATTTGTAGCCTCCAGCTCACACCTTTTTGTCTTAGCGCAGCAAAAAAATGGCCCCAGAGCGCAATAATTGATGCAGCAGCTCACAACTTTCACGCCAGCGGCTCACAAAGTAGAAGTTTTGCTCACAAGACTCTGCAGCTTAGAGGGGAACGTTGGTCTGCAGTAGCGTCCAAGATGCCCAGTTTCAGTTCTGTCGATGGACGTCGGTTGGGCAAGCCTGGCTAGAACTGAGGGGTGTGTGTGTGTGTGTGTGTGTGTGTTTTCAGTCCCCCCCCCTGCCATCTGTTCTTCCCATTCATGGTTTTATAAATACTTCTGCCACACTCACCCCCTTTAATGGTTGCACTTAAAGGGGAAAAAAAGTGTTGCATTTTTGCAGCTTTTCTTGCAGAAGGGAACTGCGCCCCCAGGCCACTTTTCCCAGCGCGCACGCAGGACTTTGCAAACCACGATTTTGCACGCACTTTGGAGGTTGGTTTGTTTTTTAAAGGGCGCCCTTCTCTCTCTCTCTTCCTCTGTCCTGCAGCGTCAGATTCGCTTCAACAAAAAGTTTTCCAAACGCAGCTGCTGCTGCTGAACCCCCCTGACGCTTTTCGGAGTCGTTTCCCGAGACGGCCCCGATTGCATTTGTGGAGAGGAGCACTCTTACTCACCCGCGCTTGCTCCGGAGCTCCTCCAAGCCGTCCGACGCCTTGACGTCTCAATGGGATCTGGTCTTGCCCGGCTCCGGAAAGCGATCCCTCCTAGTGTTTTAAAAAAGGATCCTCTCACTCCACCCCACCCCCCCACCCCCAAAAGCAGGCAATCCGGCCAACGGCGTACAATCCACCGAGCGAGGCAAGCAGCGCCGCGGCGTGCTCCGAATCCGCTTGGGAAGCGTGTAAATGATCGGCGGCCCGAAGGGAAGCCATCCTCTTTCCTGTGACATCAGGCCGACCCCGCCCGCTCGGAGGATTCGGTTTCTCCCAGGCTCGAATAGCACGCAGGCCCGGCCAGCCGATGCAAAGGAGGCTTCGTTACCGGAATCCCGAATTGTGCAAGAGGGTTGAATGGTCATCACTGGAGGGGCTTTGCCACCCAGGGACTCTGGGCACGGGTTCAGGTAGGGAAATTAAACCCAGAGAAATTAAAACAAAAACAAAAAAACTTCGCCTCCTTGCAAACAAAGCAGGATTGAGGGCAATGCCTTTTTCAAATCAACCACCCCCCAACATAAGAACATTAGAAAAGCCATTTGGGATCAGGCCCATGGCCCATCCAGTCCAACACTCTGTCACACAGGGGCCAGAAAAACCCAGGTGCCATCAGGAGGTCCACCAGTGGGGCCAGGACACTAGAAGCCCTCCCACTGTTGCCCTCCCAAGCACCAAGAATACAGAGCATGAGAACATGAGAGGCCATGTTGGATCAGGCCAATGGCCCATCCAGTCCAACACTCTGTGTTTAGTTTAGTTTTTAGTTTATTTATGATTTATATCCCGCCCTTCCCACCAAAGTGGCTCAAAGGGGCCAAAAAACCCAAGTGCCATCAGGAGGTCCACCAGCGGGGTCAGGACACTAGAAGCCCTCCCACTGTGCCCCCCCCCCCAAGCACCAAGAATACAGAGCATCACTGCCCCAGACAGAGAGTTCCAACATGGCGCTCACGGGCGCCTTAAGAATTTAAGAGGTGCCCTGCTGGATTCGAATAGTGGCCCATCTGGCCCAGCATCGTGTTTTGAACAGAGGCCAACAAACAGGACATAGAGGCCTTCTCTTGACGTTGCCTCCCCAGCACTAGTATTCACAGGTTTGCTGCCCATGAATTTGGAGGTTCCTTTTAGGCAAGGTGGCTAGTAGCCATTAATGAACCTGTCCTCTGTGAACAAGACCAGGGGTGGCCAGACTGGCTCAAGGGTCACACATGGTCCTTTTACACGTATCTCAAAGCCCCCATTGCCTGGCTTGGAGAGGTCATTTGTCAATTTAAATCCCTTCAACAAACCAAGCCAGCTGGCAGCTTGAAGAATGCATTTAAAGTGGCTTTCTTTCCACCTCCCTCATCCTCCATCTATTTGCCTGCCTTCCTTCGTTCCTTCCGGCTGTGATTCCCCACTCCTCCACTTGCACCTGGTGGAATGGCCTTGAGTCAGCCATAGCTTTCCTAGGAGTTGTCCTTGAAAGGGCAGCTGCTGTGAGAGTCCTCTCAGCCCCACCCACCTCACAGGGTGTCTGTTGTAGGGGAGGAAGGTAAAGGAGATTGTGAGCCGCTCTGAGACTCTGAGATTCAGAGAGGAGGGTGGGGTATCTTCTCCTCTCCAGTATCTTCTTTTTCTTTCCTTCCTTCCTTCAGACATCTGACGTTTATTCTATGTGGCTCTTACATTAAGAAGAAGAAGAACATGGGATTTGTATCTGGCTCTCCGCTCTGAATCTCAAGAGTGGCTCACAATCTACTTTACCTTCCTCCCCCACAACAAACAACCCTGTGAGGTAGGTGGAGCTGAGAACTCTCTCACAGGAGCTGCCCTTTTCAAGGACAACTCTTGCAAGAGAGCTAGGACTGACCCAAGGCCATTCCAGCAGCTGTAAGTGGAGGAGTGGGGAATCAAACCCGGTTCTCCCAGATAAGAGTCCGCACACCTAACCACTACACCAAACTGAACACCACCAAAATCCCTGTCATCTCTCTTAGTCATGGTGAAAGGGCCCTCAGGTCATAGCTGAGTTATGATGCCCCCTGGTGGGGTTTTCAAGGCAAGAGCTGTTCAAAGGTGGTTTGTGTTGCCTGCCTCTGTGTAGTCACCCTGGGCTTCCTTGGTGGTCTCCCATGCAGGTACTCACAAGGACAGGCCCTGCTTAACTTCTGAAATCCGACAAGATCAGGCTAGCCTGGCCCATACAGGTAATGGCTTTTCTTAAAGGTAAAAAGGTAAAGGTAGTCCCCTGTGTAAACACCGAGTCGTTTCCGATTCTGGCGTGACGTCGCTTTCATGTTTTCACGGCAGACTTTTTATGGGGTAGTTTGCCACCGCCTTCCCCAGTCATCTGCGCTTTACCCCCAGTAAGCTGGGTACTCATTTTACTGACCTCGGAAGGATGGAAGGCTGAGTCAACCTGGAGCCGGCTACCTGAACCCAGCTTCCGCCGGGATCAAACTCAGGTCGTGAGCAGAGCTTGGACTGCAGCTTTACCACTCTGCACCATGAGGCTTTTCTTAGAAGCAATCAAAATGGACACAAACTATTCTGCAAGCTTTTGAGCTCACCAGAACTCTGCGTCAGTGCTGGATGTTGCAAAATCCTCTGTGAATGTGCCCTTCCAAGCCATGCATGACAGTGACTCTCACTAGCAAGGAACTCCAGTTACTGACTGAATGAAGAACCGCCGCCCCATTTAGAACCTATTGCCCGTCAGCCTCATTGAGTGCCCCCAGATTCCAGCACTGTCCTGCATTTGGTGCCCATCCAGGGCTTTTTTTGTAGCTCCTTTGCATATTAAGCCACACCTCCCTGATGTGGCCAATCCTCCAAGAGCTTACAGTAGAACCTGTACTAACAGCCCTGTCAGCTTTTGGGGGATTGGCTACATTAGGGTGGGTGTGGCCCAGTATGCAAAGGAGTTCTTGATACAAAAAAAAGCCCTGGTGCCCACCAATGTCTTCACTGGGACCTTCACTGGCATTTGGAAGATGAATCTAAAAGCTCTCGTTTGGACCTCAAAAAGAGGTGGGGAAGGTGTCAGGTCAGACTGCAGAGGAGGAGTTACATTTTTTCCCAAGGCTGCCGTAAACTAATAATCCCCTATGAAATGGACAGCGCAGTCTTGCCCAGTCTCATCAGGTCTCGGAAACTAAGCAGGATCAGCCTTGGTCAATATTTGGAGGTGGGTGGAATTCTAGCGGGAGCTCCTTTGCATATTAGGCCACACACCCCTTGATGTAGCCCATCCTCCTGCAGTTTACAAGGCTCTTTTTTGTAAGCTCTTGGGGGATTGGCTACATCAGGGGGTGTGGCCTAATATGCAAAGGAGCTCCTGCCAGAATTCCACCCCGGTTTGGAGGGGAGATCACCAAGGAAGTCCAGGGTTTCTTTGCAGAGGCAGGCAATGGCAAACCACCTCTGGAAGTCAGTCGCCTTGAATCCCCACTAGGGGTCGCCATAAATCAGCTGTAACTTGACCGCAAGAAAAGAAACTCATGCAAGGTTTGAAAAGCTAAAACTATAAAGCTGCCTCCCAGAGGGCTTTTTTGGTAGAAAAGCCCAGCAGGAACTCAACTGCATATTAAGCTACACCCCAACATCACTATAGTTTTGAACAGGGCTTTTTTGGTGGGTAAAGGCCCAGTAGGGACTCATTTGCATATTAGACCACACCTTTGATGTCACCATTGTTTCTCGCAGGGCTTTTTTGTAGAAAAGCCCAGCAGGAACCCTATTTGCATATTAGACCACACCCCCTGACACCAAGCCAGAACTCCCCTCCACCACCATTTACAGTCTGAAGTAGGCCCAACTGATCCCAAGTAATTTCAACCAAGCAGCGAAAAGTGACTTCCATTATGGTCAGGGTTTGGGGTTTTTTTTTTAAAAAAGGAACTCCTTTGCATATTAGGCCACACCCCCTGATGTAGCCAATCCTCTTGGAGCTTACAGTAAGCCCTGTACTAAGAGCCCTTGTAAGCTCTTGGAAGACTGGCTACATCAGGGGGTGTGGCCTAATATGCAAAGGAGTTCCTGCTACAAAGAAGCCCTGATTATGGTAATCTTTTAATGATCTTTATGAGAACTGCTTGGCCTCTGACACCCCCCGCACCTCCGGATTATTTCATTCTTTTGACTGCTGGTTGTTTTGAATTTGATTTTTGTAGCGATTATACTTGGGAAGAAATCTGCCATCCTTACAGATCTGTTTTTACCATGATGTCATAAATGTTCATGTCATTTTACAGTGCAAGTGGACAATCCTAAAGAAAAGGGAGGGGAGAGAAAAGGCAGGCTCTTTGGCCGTAGGACAGCTATAAATTTAAACAATTCTCACAGTGCTCTTATTATAGGTTCTTGTCGCTTTTCCAGCATGCAAAATGCTTGGAGGGTTTTGGTGTGTTGTCAGTGGTCAAACCGAGAGCGTGCCCAAGTCCAACAGCCCGAATGAGTCAGAGTCTCAGTGGCTGCCATATATTTTCATTCCTTTAAAAAAAAATACCACATAGCAGAGAAATCGAATTATACTTTACAAGTAATAGAATTTACAAGCAATAGAAATTTAATCATGATTTGTTGTTATTGCATTATCCACGTGAACGATGCGAATCTGCAAAAATACAGACCTGTACAGTCAAGACTGAAGGGTCGGGGGGGGGCTAGATGGTGCCGTCTCAAGGAGAAGTGTGCATGCAAAGGCAGGACCGGAGCGACATGTTTTTTGAGGGGGGGGGGGCAAAATTAAAAAATGACACCCCCTTGTGGACCATTCTATCTTATGGTCCCATAGAATACAGTGGACTCCATATCCAACACCCCCTGTGCAAAGGAAAGCTTATACCTTTAATAAAACGTTGGTCTTAATGGTGCCGCTGGACTCGAACTTTGGGCCCTTTCTTCAGGCCAACATGGCTATCCACCTGAATTTCAAGGAGAGTGACTCCATTGTAAACCCATTGCCATCAATGGGTTTAGAAGAAGAGGCTGGATTTATACCCTGCCCTTCACGGGCTCAGGGTGGCTAACAACAGTTTAAAAACATTAACAATTAACAAACATAGAATATTAAAAAATAAAACATATAATAAAACATTTCCATGCATATTAACAAATATCAATCCATGCATTAAAAGTCCAAGATGGCAAGTTTCTAATTTCCATTATATTAGTTCAGTGAGATTGTCGGTGCTGTAAGGTAACAACCACCTCCCGTTAAACATTGAAGGCGAGTTTGAATAATTCGGTCTTACAGGCCGTGCAGAACTGTGGCAGGTCCCACAGGGCCCCGATGTTTTCGGGGAGGGCATTCCACAAAGTGGGGGGTATTACCGAGAACGCTCTGACAATAGAGCTTCTTTTGGACCAGGGATATTAAGGAGATGTTGAGACCCTGAACGTAGCGCTCTCTGGGGTGTGTATCAGGAAAGGCGGTCCCAAAGGTAGCCAGGTCCCAGGCCATATAGAGATTTAAAGGTTATAATAACCAACACCCTGAAGCGAATCCGGAATGCTACAGGCAACCAGTGCAGTGCCTTCAGAAGAAGATGATGACTGCACATTCATAGCCTGCCCTTCTCTCTGAATCAGAGACTCAGAGCAGCTTACAATCTCCTATATCTTCGCCCCCCACAGCAGACACCCTGTGAGGTGGGTGGTGCTGAGAGGGCTCTCACAGCAGCTGCCCTTTCAAGCACAACTCCTGCAAGAGCTACGGCTGACCCAAGGCCATTCCAGCAGGTGCAAGTGGAGGAGTGGGGAATGAAACCCAGTTCTCCCAGATAAGAGTCTGCGCACTTAACCACTACACCAAACTGGTACAGGTTGAATGTGCTCCGGTACAAGTAGCTCCATTAACAACCTGACTGCTGCATTTTGCACCAGTTGCAGCCTACAAATTTGAGTCAAGGGCAGCCCCATGTAGAGGGCGTTACAGTAGTTTTCACAGTAAAACATAATTTACTTTCATGCAGCTCTGGTGGACGTCGCCTGGTCGGCAAGCTGGAGCTTATTCAGAATTCCCCGGTGCTCTCTGCAGGACGGGGAAACCCCATGCTATGTTGTATCTCCTTTTAGCACAGACTGAGGATGGCCTTGGGGGCATCCCAAGCTTCTCATATAGCTCACTGGAAACGTGCAACATTCCTGGGGAGGAGACACACCCGCAGCATTGGGGAATGTCAGGGCAACCCAATCCATGCAATGTGCTGGCAACGGCCACCTTTTGGCTTCCAAGGCCTGCTCAGTTGGAGGGGCTCACCTTCAACTCTGCCCTCTTCCGAAACTCTTGCCTAATCCTCTCCCCTTTCCCGGGTCCTGCCTCTCGTAACTGAAACTTTGGAACGATGATATGGAACGATAGGTGGTGGCCCGAAACCCGGACCCGTGCCAGAAGCTGAAGGAGCTCCGTTTCTAGCGATTGTCAGCTGCTATAAGAAAGCTCGTCAGATAATTCATGCATCGGCTATGCCAAGGATGAATTGGCAAACGAAACTTATAGCAGGGGTGGCCAAACTTGCTTTATTTAACAGCCACACAGAATAAATGTCAGATGTTTGAGAGCTGCAAGACATGAACATCAGATGTTTGAGGGAGGAAGGGAAGGAAGATAAATGGGGAGAAGTGGAAAGAAAGCAACTTCAACTTTAAATGCATTCTCCAAGCCGCCAACTGATAGGGTGGTGAGCGCTTCAAGAGCCACACAATATGTGTGGAAGGGCCACATGTGGCTTCTGAGCCACAGTTTGGCCACCCTTGACCTATGGTAAATAAGTGCTTGAGTTGATGTTAAACGGAACAGCTTACATCGCAGGTTGGAATGACAGGAGACCCCACCAAAACATTCTGTTATTGTTCAGGGGGTATCCACAGCAGCATCAAGAACCCTCTCGCGCTCTGCCCTTTAATGACATTTGCATGCCCTCCCAAGCATTGATAAAGCGTTACACAAAAAGAATCTTGACACAGCCACATTGCATCAAGGTGGCTTTTTCTGATGGCAGGGTTTTTAATAAATGCATTCTTGTGCGCTATGAATCAGGCAAGAGTGAAGTTACAGGAGGAAAGGTAAACCGTGGGAAATATGAGCATAGCTAGTGTACTATGTAAACTGAAGATTTGGGGAGGGTGGAATGAAAGAATGGAATCTTTCCTAATGTATTTATTCTGCTTCTGAAGCAAGACTAGATCATTCAGAATTCCAAAATTCAGAGAGAAATGCAACTGGGAAGAAGTGTGAACAAGGGGGATCACCAGTACTTGAAGGGCTGTCATGTAGAGGATGGTGCAGAATTGTTTTCTGTTGCCCCAGATGGTTAGACCAGAACCAATGGGTTGAAATTAAATCAGAAGAGGTTTCCAGCTCAGCATTAGGAAGGACTTCCTGACTGTTAGAGCAGTTTCTCAGTGGAACAGGCTTCCTTGGGAGGTGGTGGGCTCTCCTTCCTTGGAGGTTTTTAAACAGAGGCTAGATGGCCATCGGACAGCAATGCAGATCCTGTGATTTTAGGGGGAGAAATTTGTGAAATGGTGCAAGGGGTTGGAATAGATGACCCTGGAGGGTCCCTTCCAACTCTGTGATTCTAAGTGTTTGTGTGTTAAGTGCTGTCCTTTCTGACTTACAGTGACTCTATGAATTAATGTCCTCTAAAACATCCTATCATTAATAGCCTTGCTCAGGTCTTGTAAACTGAGTCACTCCATCTCATGTTGGGTCTTCCTCTATTCTGGCTGCCTTTGACTTTTCCTAGCAAGATTGTCTTTCCCAAGGACTCTCGTCTTCTCGGAATGTGACCAAAGTCCAGTAAGCCCCCGTTTAGTCATTTCAGCTTCTAGAGAGAATTCAGTCTTGATTTAATCTAGAATCCACTTGATTGGTCTTTTTGGCAGTCTACCATACCCAACGCCATGTTTCAAAGGAATCAACTTTTGGAGAAAGCGGCACCCCCCTTAATCAAGTCCTTTCAACAAGCAGCCAATCCACTTCCACAACAAAAGTGGACGTCGCCGTGGGCAGAAACAGAAGGCCGGGTTTAATACTGCCAGTCTGCTCATCATCCATTGCCAGGAACAACCTCTTGCAAGGCTCTGGCCAAAACGCTAACCCACAACCCACTGTAGCTTGTAGCTCTTTGAACGCCCTCCCTGCCAGCGCTGGTGCATATTTACCATACTCGGGGTGGAATTCTAGCAGGAGCTCCTTTGCATATTAGGCCACACACCCCTGATGTAGCCGATCCTCCAAGAGGCTTGTTTTGGTAAGCTCTCGGAGGATTGGCTACATCAGGGGGTGTGGCCTAATATGCAAAGGAGCTCCTGCTAGAATTCTGCCCCTGAACGTAGTTATTGGGACATTAGTTCTCCGGTGGGTGGTTTTCTTGGGTATTTGGGCTGTAGAGGAGTCAGAGTGGGTTTCACTTGCACGGATGTAAACCGGGAGAGGTTTGACAGGGCAGTCCTCAACTCTGACTCGGTAGCTCAGGCTAGCCCAATCTCATCCTGTCTCAGAAGCTAAGCGGAGTCAGCTCCGGTCAGTATCTGGATGGGGGGCCACCAGGGAGGACCAGCGTTGCTATGCAAGGGCAGGCAACGGCAAAGCTCTTTGGTTTGTCTCTTGCCCTGAAAACCTTCCAGGGTTACCCTTTCTCACCACTCCTAAGCAGACCTTCCAGCGTCGATTGAAGCCGAGAGTTAGGCGGCTCTGCTTATGTCCACCCAGTTAATTTCCCCTCTTCAGTTAAATGAAGAGCTGATTTGTCTGACAACGAGAAGCCCACGGGGAAAATCTTGCTCTTACACTTTCAGTCCTCTGAAACCAAGATTATCCTTTTAAGCTAAGACTCCCCGCAGTGGTTTGCAGCAGAGACATGCGATCGGGTGCGTTCACAGGGCACTAAAGAATGTGTTTCGCAACTGGATTTTCACTGCGTAAGAACAGCAAAAATCAAGTTACGTTATTTAGTGTAGTGTGAATGCACAAATGGATTCCCAAATAGAAGAGATGGGGGTTTGAAGCAGCGTAGAAGCCCCCCTGTTGAAACTAGGCATTTGGGGTTTTTTTCACCGTTTACAGAGAGCACACAGAGCCCTCAGCAAAAACATTTTTGTACTCAGGTGGAATTCTAGCAGGAGCTCCTTTGCATATTAGGCCACACCCCCTGATGTAGCCACATCCTCCAAGAGCTTACCAAAAAGAGCCTTGCAAGCTCTTGGAGGACTGGCTACATCGGGGGGGGGTGGCCTAATATGCAAAGGAGCTCCTGCTAGAATTCCACCCCTGCTTGTACTAACATATTTATGTTTGGATGAAAGAACAAATGTCATGATCTTCTGTGATGTACTGGCTATTAACGTTCCCCGTATGGACAGACCACATCAAGTTAAGAACATAAAACTGTCCGCAATGCCCTAAAAGATTTTTATGATTACACTAGTTCTGCAAGTATCAGAAAATTGATTGAATTTGGATGGGAGATTGTATTTATTTATTTTTTTAAAGTTACTGCCACTAAGTCCTGGCGGGGAATACAGATTTCTTTGATTCATGATCAGCTCAATCAGTCAGTAATAATAAGGGTCAATCAGGGCTTTTTTGGTAGCAGGAATTCCTTTGCATACTAGGCCACCCCCCCCTCGATGTAGCCAATCCTCCTGGAGCTTACAGGGCTCTTATTACAGGGCCTACTGGAAGCTCCAGGAGGACTGGCTACATGGGGGGGGGGGGGGTGGCCTAATACGCAAAGGAGCTCCTGCTACAAAAAAAGCCCTGGGGTCAATAGATTATCAGGAAAGTGTTCTGGCAAGCAGAGGTTGCAAACACCTGTAAACCAGGGGTGGCCAACGGTAGCTCTCCAGATGTTTTCTGCCTACAGCTCCTATCAGCCCCAGCCATTGGCCTTGCTGGCTGGGGCTGATGGGAGTTGTAGGCAAAAAACATCTGGAGAGCTACCGTTGGCCACCCCCTGCTGTAAAAGAATCAGACTTGACAACCCGCAGTGGAAAGTATTATGCTTTCTAATGCTGCCACCTAGCGTTTAAACTTTAGCTGGCCCACCGTCTGCAAGCCAAGTTTACCGCTAGAACATTATACTGTCTTTCCCATCAGGATGCGATGATGGATGAGCACATCTCCGGGCAGGGTCTCTGTAGCGCTGATGGGAACTGTTAATGCTGCTGTCCTGAAAGTAATGAATGGCTGATGGTCAGTGCTCTGAGGATAGGAGAGATTTCTGCAGACAGCACTAATGGGCTGAACCAGTGATGTTACTGGTCCCCAGCTGGTCTCTCTAAAAGCAAAGTTGGAGAGTGGAGTGAGTACCAGGTGAAATATGGCCACTCAGGGACAAGGGAACAGCTGGGTGATTTTCTGTAGAAGAATTAGGTTTTCCAGTTTCGATCAGGGACTGAATATTCTCGTTGTCAGTCAGGAGATGTAGAATGCTTACCTGTTGATTGGGCCTTCTTTTGTAGCAGGAACTCCTTTGCATATTAGGCCACACACCCCCTGATGTAGCCAATCCTCCTGGAGTTTATTAAGAGCCCTATAAGTGGAGGATTGGCTACATCAGTGGGGTGTGGCCTAATATGCAAAAGAGTCCTGGTTACAAAATAAAAGCCCTGCTGTTGATGCAAAGATAAATGGAAACAGAAAGGATGGGGAAACCGGCCGGCTCAAGAATTTAAGAGGTGGTAGGTTTCTGAAGGACGAGGTGTCTGTCAGTGGGGATGAGTAATCCCCACGCACCCATCTGTTCATGCTGCATTTCCTCACAAAACCCCATATGTAACCTCCAGTACCAATCTGCAATAGGTTTCAGCGTGATATATTGAAAATTACTAGAAACCAAGGAAATTCTGAGAATGTTCTAACAGCCTAGACACAAATTTAGTTTCCTCTTATTAATCTAATTCACAATACCAGAGCACTCGAAATCGTCTACTTGTGCTAGTTAAACAAAGACCGCAGCACATGGTCCTTATGAAATCTAGGAAACTTAGTTTAAGTATTTTTCCCCCAATTTCTTTTGTGTGTTTATAAATTTTTTTATTTTTGTTGCAATGAGATTATCAGGATTGTGAAAGGTCAGTGATTCAGGCATTCCGGTCTCTTATACGCAAAGAACTTTGGATACTTTGGACAAGGGAAGGAGTTGAAGTTACACAAAGATGTCCCTCTATTGACTCACAACTTCTTCCCTATGGTGCTGTTTGCTCCCCCCAGCAGTGCCAAATTGAAGTACTTCTCAGGTCAGCTTGTGTATAGTCCACTGAAAAATAATCCAGGTTCTTTGCTAAAAGTAATCCCAATTCTGCAGCAAAGATGGGCATATTCTGCAACTTGAATAATTTATGTAATCTTGTACATCTATTAAAAGGGGAGGGGGAGGAAAGCCCATTTCCTTGTTACAGTGCACCAAAGAAGCAATTTGAATGATTGTTATATGCTCATATTCTAGATCAAGGGTGTCAAATTCATTTGTTGTGAGGGCTGGACCTGACATAAATGAGACCTTGTTGGGCCGGGCCGTGTGTGTCATAAAATGTAATGCCAGATAGAAGAGAGATAAAATTTAAACTTAAAATATGCTTAAAAGATTAGCACACTTGCAGTATTTTGTTTAAGAGCCCTGTGGCACAGAGGGATAAAGCTGCAGTACTGCAGTCCTAAACTCTGCTCACAACCTGAGTTCAATCCCAGCGGAAGCTGGGTTCAGGTAGCCGGCTCCAGGTTGACTTCCGAGGTCGGTAAAATGAGTCTCCAGCTTGCTGACAAGGAAGTGTAGATGACTGGGGAAACAATGGCAAACCACCCTATTAAAAAGTCTGCCGTGAAAGCGTTGTGAAAGCAACATCACCCCAGAGTTGGAAACGACTGGTGCTTGCGCAGGGGACTACCTTTACCTTTTAATATTTTGTTTATTTAACAGTTTTTGATAACTAAAATCTCTTGCTCTGAATTATTGCATCAAAATCTGGAGACAATGTCTGTGCTGCAGCAATCTTGAGTATGTTGTTCAGGTGTGTATCTGTAAATTGCAAATCTACTTTTGATTTATTGACATTCATTACAAAAATCTCATGGTCAATGCTTTGAGCCTAAGACCCAGGGGAAAACTTGAAATGGCTGGGCATTGTGAGCTTTTGTACATAAATTGCTTCCTGTGCTAATCAGTCAGTGAAGAAAACAGGTTTTGCTCTGTAGCTCCTGTGTGATTGAGCAAGCCTGGAAAAGCAAGCTGTGACGCAGAAGGAAACAAGAGCGAGAGAGAAGGAAGCAGATGTGAGTTGCTCGTAGGCTTGACAGGAGCCCTCTGGAGTGTGTGATCCAGTCCTTGGATCACATGTTGAACGCCCATGTTGCTAGGGCAAGGACTCTCACAGTCACAGTAACAGATCTTAGCCTTTTCAGGTCTCAGTGTTTACACACGCATGCTTGACAATCCCACTGTTATGAGTCGGTCTGGTTTCCGAGCAAGCCGTGATTAAACTCCAAGGCTGTAATCCTGTGCTCCGTTCACTGAGAACAAACCTCATGGAAACCAATGGCAGGGAAGGCAGTGAGATGTGCTTCTGCCACGTGTACCAAGCAACAGTTCAACCCTTACCTCAGTTCTTTTAGTGTGTCACTGTCAGGGGTTCAGGAGAGACACAAAACATTAGCCCCTAGCTTGGATTTCCAGTGAGCAGATGCACAGGTGCTGGCACTTACCTTCAAAACCTTACACCAGGAGTGGCCAAACAGGCTCAGTGTAAGAGCCACATCGAATAAACATCAGATGTCTGAAAGTCGCGAGACATGAACGTCAGATGTTGGAAGGAAGGAAGGAGCTATTTCAAGGGAAGGAAGGCAGGAAGGAAGGAAGGAGCTATTTCAAGGGAAGGAAGGAAGGAGCTATTTCAAGGGAGGGAGGGAAGGAAGGAAGGAGCTATTTCAAGGGAAGGAAGGAAGGAGCTATTTCAAGGGAGGGAGGGAAGGAAGGAAGGAAGGAAGGAGCTATTTCAAGGAAGGAAGGAAGGAAGGAGCTATTTCAAGGGAAGGAAGGAAGGAGCTATTTCAAGGGAGGGAGGGAAGGAAGGAAGGAGCTATTTCAAGGGAGGGAGGGAAGGAAGGAAGGAAGGAAGGAGCTATTTCAAGGGAAGGAAGGCAGGAAGGAAGGGAGGAGCTATTTCAAGGGAAGGAAGGAGCTATTTCAAGGGAGGGAGGGGAAGGAAGGAAGGAGCTATTTCAAGGGAGGGAGGGGAAGGAAGGAAGGAGCTATTTCAAGGGAGGGAAGGAAGGAAGGAGCTATTTCAAGGGAAGGAAGGCATGAAGGGAGGAGCTATTTCAAGGGAGGGAGGGGAAGGAAGGAAGGAAGGAGCTATTTCAAGGGAGGGAAGGAAGGAAGGAGCTATTTCAAGGGAAGGAAGGCAGGAAGGAAGGAAGGAAGGAGCTATTTCAAGGGAAGGAAGGAAGGAGCTATTTCGAGGGAAGGAAGGAAGGAGCTATTTCAAGGGAAGGAAGGAAGGAGCTATTTCAAGGGAGGGAAGGAAGGAAGGAGCTATTTCAAGGGAAGGAAGGAAGGAGCTATTTCAAGGGAGGGAAGGAAGGAAGGAAGGAAGGAAGGAGCTATTTCAAGGGAAGGAAGGAAGGAGCTATTTCAAGGGAGGGAGGGAAGGAAGGAAGGAGCTATTTCAAGGGAGGGAAGGAAGGAAGGAGCTATTTCAATGGAAGGAAGGGAGGAGCTATTTCAAGGGAAGGAAGGAGCTATTTCAAGGGAGGGAGGGGAAGGAAGGAAGGAAGGAGCTATTTCAAGGGAGGGAGGGGAAGGAAGGAAGGAGCTATTTCAAGGGAGGGAAGGAAGGAAGGAGCTATTTCAAGGGAAGGAAGGAGCTATTTCAAGGGAGGAAGGGGAAGGAAGGAAGGAAGGAGCTATTTCAAGGGAGGGAAGGAAGGAAGGAGCTATTTCAAGGGAAGGAAGGCAGGAAGGAAGGAAGGAAGGAGCTATTTCAAGGGAAGGAAGGAAGGAGCTATTTCGAGGGAGGGAAGGAAGGAAGGAGCTATTTCAAGGAAGGAAGGAAGGAGCTATTTCAAGGGAAGGAAGGAGCTATTTCAAGGGAAGGAAGGAAGGAGCTATTTCGAGGGAGGGAAGGAAGGAAGGAGCTATTTCAAGGGAAGGAAGGAGCTATTTCAAGGGAAGGAAGGAAGGAGCTATTTCAAAGCATCAACATGAGAATAAAGAATTGTAAGGTACTTTTTAAAAAGTGCTACACACTATTAGGACTATATTAAAAGTGGAGAGAGGAGATTAACATCTGCCACTATTTATGCAAAATGAGTACATATGAACTCTTATCGCAAAAGCGAGAAAAAGCCACTGGATGACTCATGGAACTGGTGCTCAAACCCAACAGGTGGGAGCCGTCTTTGGTTATGCTTCAGTCCCCAATGTGTTTGTGGGCAAACTCCATCAAAGGCTTTTGGGGAAATAAGCCAAACTCTTGTTCATGCACTGGAACCTTCTGTGGACCAAAGGCACTCTTCTCACTATCCCTGAATGTCTCGAAGACGGCGAAGGAAATAAAGCAGCAGAAGACAGCAGCTACCATTTAACTACTTTATTTCTCTCCCACCCACCCCCAACCTATATACAGTTTAGTAATCCAAGAATCTTAAATAGTTGAACACGTTGGGGGTCATTAAAAAAAATACATCCAGCACGCAAGATAGGACAGAAATATACACAATATATACATTAAATAAGTGCTTTTGACATGGTTTAAGACTGGTCTGCAGTATTCTAACAGGGCTGATTCGCTTAGTTCCCGGTTACGCACTTCCCCTTCTGACCTCAAAAGGAGACTTAGGGGGCCACAGTATGTGAGGAGCATGGGCCCCCAAGTTGAGCTATACAAGTACGGCAAACAGAAAAATATATTGGCATTTCCCATAATTAGACTCAAACGTATTCCCACCCCCCACCCTGCCTGTGAAAAAAAAAAACCCACTTCTTGAAGCATGTCTGCTTCACCATTGTAAAAACTTCCTTACTCTGTACACAACTCACACGTGGTATGTCTGTACAGCGAAATTAAAAAACAAAGACATTGCACTGACCGGAACGTGAATACTGTCTGAACGGCGTGCTTCTAGAATACTGGGTTAGAGCCTAACTTCTACAGACAGAGGCCAGGAACTTCCACATGACCTGTCCGGTTCTGGTGCCTGCCACTCCAGGTTTCGGAGGTTAACCACTCCGCTGAATGATACCGATTGCTTTCTAGACAGCAGAGGAAGTTAATTATTGTAGCATTTTAATACAGAAGGACAATGTTACATTCTTGCCCAGGGGTGGCCAAACTTGCTTAACGTAAGCGCCACATAGAATAAATGTCAGATGTTTGAGAGCCACAAGACAGGAATGTCAGATGATTGAGAGCCGCAAGACAGGAAGGCAGGAAAGCAAATAGATGCGGGAGAGAGAGGAGGAAAGAAAGCAACTTCAACTTTAAATGCATTCTCCAAGCCACTGACTGGCCTGGCTTGGAGAAATGATTTAAAGAAACAAATGCCTTCTCCAAGCGGGCTGATGGGATGGTGGGAGCTTCGAGAGCCACACAACGTGTGCGAAAGAGCCACAGTTTGGCCACCCCTGTTCTAGCCATTCCAAAGAGAAAACACACAGCGCTTCGCGTCTGTTCCTCTGATGCGATGCCTCAAGTTCTACCCTCTTGAGAGCAATACACGAGAGCTGTTTGATACAAAAAAGAGGCATTTTCCTACCCTAACGCGAATGTTTCCAGGGTTGATTCCACTGGTCGCCAGTCTCAGTAGAGTTGCCAGCTCCAGGTTGGGGATTCTGGGGGTGGAGCCTGAGGAAGATGGGATTTGGGGAGGGGAGGGAGTTCAGTGGGTACGATGCCACAGAGTCCACCTTCCAAAGTGCCCATTTTCTCCAGGGAAACTAATCTTTGTTGCCTGGAGAGCAGATGCAATCCCAGGAGACGGCTCAGATACCACCTGACAAGTCTATTTTCAGTGCATCTGATTCATCCTGGAAACAACCCCTTGCTGGTTTACACAGAAGCAGGGCTCTTTGCGGGCAGGAGCACACAGCGGAGGTCGGCCCTGGGCTGGCACACTGGGGAAGGGGTGGGGAGGCATCTTTAAACACCTCCCTGATGGCTTCAGCCTTCCCCTGCATGCTCACTGCAGCGGGGAAGGCACAGGGGAACTCCTGTGGGGCTTTTTCTACAAAAAAGGCCCTGCATATAAGAAAATATTAGTCATAACTGATCAAGGATTTATTCTCTTGTGGCTGATCTCAACATGCAGCATAAGGCAATGGGAATGAAGGGATGGAATGAAATACACCGCAAGGGAAGGGTGGGGGCAGGGCTGTAGCCAGGATTTTTCATTTAGTGGGGCACACAGCCAGTGGATCTCCAGGTCCTACCTGGAGTCTGGCATCCCTACCCCCAGCCAGGTCCCACCTAAAGTAAGTAGTGGGGCCAGGGCCTTGGGGTCTGGAGTAGTGGGGCTGGGACTCTGGGGCCTCCAACATAGCTATGGGCCTGGATGGGTGGGAATAATTTTGACATGTTCTTTTATCTTCCTGCAAGCAGAAAGCTAGATCAGGGGGTAAGGAGCTAGAGATGTTCTCTTCCCCCAACAGGTTTATTTTCTTGTTGCAATGAGTTTTTACATAAAGAAACGCTGGAAACTGTTATTACCCCACAAGCCACTGGAACTGTTATCAGGGCTTTTTTTGAGCAGGAACGCAGCTCTGGTTGGCTTGGCGTCAGGGGGTGTGGCCTAATATGCAAATGAGTTCCTGCTGGGCTTTTTTTTTTACCAAAAAGCCCTGTGTGGAATGTTGGTGGCGTCGGGGTGTGGTTTAATATGCAAATGAGTTCCTGCTGGGCTTTTTCTAAAAAAAAAAGCCCTGTGTGAATTGTTGGTGGTGTCAGGGGGTGTGGCCTAATATGCAAATGAGTTCCTGCTGGGCTTCTACAAAAAAGGCCACTTTATTCTACTGCTTCTGAATTATTCTACTGCTTCTGAATTCTTCAGCCTCATTCTGTTGCCTCCCATGAAACCGTCCTGAAAAATCTGCATCTTGTTTTGAATATATGAAACTTTCAAGTCTGGAACTGTAAGCAAGCTCAAAATAATGATAAGTACTTGCCAATACCCGTGGGGGCGGGAGATGAGCAAACACTTCAGGAATTGCGGTCACCTTTCAAAGCAAGCTGCATGTATTGCGAGCCAGTGTGCCTTGAGACGAGACGAGCAGGTCATGAGAAAGCTTCCCTGGCCTTAGAGCTGGCAAAGTTAAGGCGATAAAATTTTAAATCAAAAAAGGTAACCTCAAGGTAACAAATTTTTGCATTTAGGAAAAACATCTGTGCCGCCAGTTCCAAGACACAGGAGACAGCTGCTGTCTTGCGATTCAAGGTGCGTTTCTTAAATCAGCTCCTGAGCTGTTTCATGTGATCAAAGAGCATGGCACAGGACAGAAATTAGCCAAACGAATTGGTCACTTCTCACTTCCCAGGCTAAAAAACAATTATGGATCACAGCTGAGATGCACTCCAAAACATACAAAACAGAACCGTGATGTAAGGGCTACCATGCTTTTACTTATAATTTTCAATAATAGACAATAAAAACAATTTTCCACAGAGCTCACTGTTGATTAATCATACAGCATGTAATTAACTAATAATAACAATAAGGCGCGTTTCTTTATGGAGAGTGGTTTGGCCAGCAATGAAACGGCAGGCTTTGCACAAGTTTTAAAAAAAAGATACTGGCTTACTTCTTCACTACATACAGCTTAACAAGAAGAAGAAATTAATAATACTGAAGTGGCAACATGAAACACGTCTTATTATTAGTTAATTACATGCTGTATGATTAATCAACAATGAGCTCTGTGGAAAACTGTTTTTATTGTCTATTATTGAAAATTATAAGTAAAAGTATGGTAGCCCTTACATCGCAGTTCTATTTTGTATTTTTCGAACTTCCCAGACCACTCAAGCCTGAGTTACAAGCATACAGGGCCCGGCGTTGTAGAAATCAAATTTTTTTCTTCCAGAACCCAGGATCCTTTTCCAGTTGCCAACTCTATGGTTTTATACCTACACGCACCTTTCCTAACCAGTGCTAAACACAAGCATTTTGCCTTCAAGTACCGGAAACAATTTCCAGAAATCTCATAAGCAGCAAATCTAGGGGGAGCAGCATAATATCTAATCTTCTTCCTCACATCTGTGCCAGAAATCTGTACGCTTGGAGCCGTACTTTACGTCAGCTAAAAGCCAAATACTGCTGTTCAAAACACACACATCCGGATCTTCCCTAATTAAGGAGCACATGTCGACTGAGCTGGAAATAAAGGGAATGAACGCAAGGGGGCAAAGATCAGTCACGGCACCAGATGGAGACCGATCATCCAGTTTCACGGAAGAAAACTCAAACACTGAAGAACCAATCGGACTAATCTAGTAGAACTCCAGTTAAAAGCAAATAACTGAACTTTCCCCACACATAACTCAGAAATGACTCCTGTGTATTCTTGGCATTTATCCCATGAATTTCAAACACCTCCAAGTCAGGAATACCAAGCTAGGCAAGTCTCATGTTTCATGGTGGATGGGATCTAATGTTCCCCCAACTGGTCTGAGAAATATTGAAGAAAAAGATGATGATGATATTGGATTTATATCCCACCCTCCACTCCAAATCTCAGAGTGGCTCACAGCAATCTCCTTTATCTTCTTCCCCCACAACAGACACCCTGTGAGGTGAGTGGGGCTGAGAGAACTCTCCCAGAAGCTACACTTTCAAGGACAACCTCTGCCAGAGCTATGGCTGACCCGAGGCCATTCCAGCAGGTGCAAGTGGAGGAGTGGGGAATCAAACCCAGTTCTCCCAGATAAGAGTCCGCACACTTAACCACTGCACCAAACTGGCTCTCTCTTGAAACAGCATTTTAGTTGTCAACAAAAAGCTCCACATGCAATTCCTGTGTTGCATCTTTAGAGGTGAAGGTTTGTGGAAAAAAGCATGATCACATGATTTTTTTAACTGCAAGGAATGGGACTGTTAACGTCCCATTGAAACCTCCCCGCCCCCTCCCCAGCTGTAAAAAGCTATTAAAAATGCAGGCTTAGGGATTTCCCTAGTGCAGGAAGAGAGGATTACGGTGTGATCCTAAACTGTGTTATACCCTTCTCAATTCACTCTAGTGAATGCGTTTAGAAGGATGAAAACACCGTTTAGGATTGCATCGTTGATCTCAACCCTTGTGCTTTGCCCGAGAATTTGCAAGACCTTACGCTCTCTCCTTGTTAAAAGAGAAAGCTAGCCATACCTTCTTCAATACACACACTCTCATTTGTACTAGCCTTTATTATATTCAAATCAAAAAAAGTAAACTCTTCATATATGTATTTTAAAATAAAACTTTTCAGGCTCCGAAGATTGTCCAAATCCCCGCATCACCTGGTTTATTTACACCACACACCACCTGGGTTCAGTTAATGCTCAGAGCAGCTATAAAAAGGGAAAAGCGGTGTACGTGGGCCTAGAGCAGCTTCGGCTCTATAGCCTGGTTTCGTTTTGGTTTTTTTAAAAAGAGATTTGTGGAATGTAAT
The DNA here is from genome assembly GCF_032191835.1 of Heteronotia binoei. Lineage (NCBI taxonomy): Eukaryota > Metazoa > Chordata > Lepidosauria > Squamata > Gekkonidae > Heteronotia > Heteronotia binoei. The sequence goes on from NC_083238.1 coordinate 43,345,890, forward strand.
ACTTTGCCTGGTAATGAGATTAAAAGGAATCAAGTAAAGCAGGACTGGCCGCCATTACTCGAACAAAAATGTCGTGGGGTTGCTCCGGAACCAAAATATTTTGTCACCGCAAAGACAACCAAGTGCCCCCTCACAGGGTAATACCAAAACCAGGAATGTAGTAAAAGCAGTGTGTTATGGTAACGCTCTCAAGGCAGACCTCGACTCAGTCAAAAGGCCTGCTTTGGAGAAAGTTTGCTTGTGGGCGGGGAATTTTTGTTTATGTGTTTGTGAGCCAGGGCCTTTTTTTGTAGCAGGAACTCCTTTGCATATTAGGCCACACACCCCTGATGTAGCCAATCCTCCTGGAGCTTACAGGGCTTACTTCTCACAGGGCCTTCTGGAAGCTCCAGGAGGATTGGCTACATCAGGGGTGTGTGGCCTAATATGCAAAGGGGTTCCTGCTACAAAAAAACGCCCTGATGTGAGCGCACACACCTGAGCCAGCATGAAGCAGGACGATTCCATCCACTGGTGGGGCACGGAAATCTAAGTCGGGGGGGGGGGGCAGTGGACCTGCGGTAAAATATTTGACTGCGCTTTTTAAAAAGTGTTTGACCTTTAAAAAGAAAAGTAGTGCTCCAAATGACAAAATGGTGTTCTCTACAAATGACTAAAATCCTCAAAAATGTACAGCACATAGAAGCCTGTACAAAGATCAGTGCATAACAGAGCGGGTTCCACAATCATGCTTACGCTCCGGTCACCACGGTGGCATAATGCTGCTGTGTTAATTCACGAGTTACTTTCCTCATCTTAAACAAATCTCTATCGCAACATCTTAATGGGCTGATTTGGGGCCTGCGCATCCGTTGGATTTTATGTTAAAGTACTGTGCAAAATGTGCAGGGCTTTTTTTGTAGTGAGAACTTCTTTGCATATTAGGCCACTCCCCCATGATGTAGCCAATCCCCCGAGAGCTTAAAGAACTCTCACTACAGGGGCTACTGTAAGCTCCAGAAGGATTGGCTACATCAGGGGTGTGTGGCCTAATATGCAAAGGAGTTCCTGCTACAAAAAAAGCCCTGAAAACATGTAAGATTTCTAACACGAGCCGCCATTACAAATGGGCCAAGATTTGAGTCCAGTGCTCTGACCGTTTACAGTAGCCCAAGGGGAACAAGTACACTACCCTTGTGGCTGGTGGTTTGCTAGGAGCGTTCTCTCTGTGCATGAGATGGCAGAATTCAGGTCTGGCCTTGAGGAGTTCTGAACAGCAGCTTTCCTATCAACGTTCCTACATCCAAGTTCCGAGTGTGGATTCCTACAAATGTCGTTTGCTGCAGGCTGAAGATTCCTTTCACTGCTACCGAAGACAACGGTGTCGAGGAAATCTGAAGAAGTCTCTCTTCCATAGCTCCTCAAGGAGTCCTTTACCTTAACAATTCAAGCCCAGTCCTGTCCAGTGGTCCGGCACCATCAGAAAATACTTGTCCATGGCTTCGCAGAACCTGGTCCGGTACAATTCTGGAGAAACCACGGTCGGCATTTTGCCTAATCATTTTTTAACAAGGAAACAAACAAAAAGATATGCCTTAGAAATTAAGTCTGAGGCAGCGAGGCCACGACAGCTAAACATTTATGGTAGCTACTTGTTTTGGTAGGTATGCAGGGGTGGAATTCTAGCAGGAGCTCCTTTGCATGTTAGGCCACACACACCCTGATGTAGCCAATCCTCCAAGAGCTTACAAAAAAGAGCCTTGTAAGCTCTTAGAGGATTGGCTACATCAGGGGTGTGTGGCCTAATATGCAAAGGAGCTCCTGCTAGAATTCCACCCCTGCAGGTATGGGAGGGCTTCAAAACAAGAGATCAAATTCCCAAGCCTTTAGCATCCCTCTTAACAAGGCAAAGGGACTACTGGTTCCTCATTTACCAATGAATCAAGTCTTTGAAAAAAGAAATAACATTTGAAATGGGACTCTTGCTAGCTTCCCCTCATGCTGCACACTTTTCATGTTGAGAGGATGAAAGAATCCCTGCTGTAGGAGATTTCTCCTTGAAATACTGGACTTGTTCAGAAGGATGCCTTTCACAAAGAGACAAATGGTTTACAACACAATATTATATGCATTATCTTGTTTTTGCTACATTGTTCTCTAACCTGGCCTGCAACCCAGCTTTTGAACTTCTTATGTCATGTGTTACACTGTCTCTATTAGATTGTTTTCTAACTTTGAAATCCAATCTTATTGCACTGTAATATGTCTTATACCAAGGGTGGCCAAACTTGCTTAACATGAGCCACATAGCAAAAAGTCAGATGTTGGAAGGAAGGAAGGAAGGAAGGAAGGAAGGAAGGAAGGAAGGCAGGCAGTTTTAACTTTAAATTCATTCTCCAAGCTGCTCTAAGAATAAATGTCAGACATTTGAGAGCCGCAAGACATGAACGTCAGATGTTGGAGGGAGGAAGGAAGGAAAATTATATGGGTGGGGAGAGGGAGGGAGAGATGGAAAGAAAGCAATTTTAACTTTAAATTCATTCTCCAAGCTGCTGGCTGGCTTGGTGAAGTGATTTAAAGAGACAAATGCCTTTTCCAAGCTGGCTGATGGGGCAGTGGGGGCTTCAAGAGCCACACAATGTGTGTGAAAGAGCCACATGCAGCTCCCAAGTCAAAGTTTGGCCACCCCTCTCTTATACTATTCTTGCTGCAGAACCAAGTTTGAGTCCAGTGGCACCTTTAAGATCAACAAAGTTTTATTCAGGGTATAAGCTTTTGTGTGCACACCTGAATCCGTATCCTTATTGCACTGTTTTACATTTTGTAACCTGTAAATAAACATGTGCTCAAAAAATTGCAGTCAAGGTGAAAACTGAAACCAAATCCAGAGTGCCAAAGAAGCCTTCAGTTCCATGATGCCTATTCCACAGCTGCAAATGACAAGCAATTGCCTCTTGTGCTTTCTATTTAGCTGTCAACAAACAGGATGGATGTCCACAGTATTTCTGCATGGCACTGCAAAGCAAAAGACTGCCCCTCAAGGGGGTGATATTATAGCACTGGGGGAACGTGCAGAAAAGGGCAACTAGAATGATTAAAGGGTTGGAACACTTTTTTTGGCCACTGTGTGACACAGAGAGTTGGACTGAATGGGCCCTTGCCCTGATCCAACATGGCTTCTCTTATGTTCTAATGATATACCAAACTGGGGGGGGGGGGGGGGTGGAGGGAAGAGATGCTCTCATGGCAACAGCTGAGGCCCAGAGTAAGAGCTTCAGGCCAATCAATTCCCAACAAGCTGGTTTGTATTTTCCAGAATGAGATTGGAGACTAAGGAAAGATTCAGCGAGCTGTTTGGAGAGCTGCTCTCTTAACTACTCCATTAAAACCTTTCCACACATACTGAAACTAGAGAAAATCCAGTGTAGTTCCTTCACATGCATTGCTTCCACACAATCAGGACAATTATGTGGGTTTGAAAATGCCTTCCCCCCCCCCTTTTTTACACAATAAGAGCATCTTATGGCATTTCGAGTTTTTATGTTCATATTCTCAGGAGAACCCAGCTTAGTTAAAAACATTCACAATAGGGAATAAAAAGAATCAGAAAGGGATGGAAAGTAGCACTGAATGTTGACTAGAAAGACCCCTCCGACTCACCTTGGCCTCCCAGAATTCCTGTTGACTTAACCACCATTTCAAGTTTTTTGTCCCAAGTAAATGTGCGGATATAATCTACAGTAAAGGTAAGGAAACCTGGGTTAGATACATGGTCTTGGATGCAATGCGTTCCAGAGGCTATGGAAAATCTGTGCCATTAGCAAGCGCTCCCTTCCACCCCTTCATAGCTCCTTTGGTCTATGTGGCACCTGCCCCATTTCCTCTTCCCTGTGATCCATCTCCCATTGTGCGCCTCACTTGCCCCTTGTTCTAATCTTTCACACCTGCGTATCATTAAGAAGGCAGCCCTTATGGAGGGAAAAATGTAATGGACCTTTGAGAACCTCTGCTGTCTATACAAAGAATGAGCTTGTGCCTGGCATTTTCCTGTTTTTGATATGACTGAATGTTGTATCATTTTTATTTACTGTTCCACTTTAAGCCATCAGTCTTGAGAAAGGCCACGAAACTTATACCAGTTTTGCATGGACTGGCTTTGTGTGAGTGGACTTTTCTTCTTACACATCAACGCTATATCGGAGTACTGATTTTTTTTTCGGAAGTATTTGTTTGATGTGAGGATTTTGAAAAAAAAATTCGTTGCAGAGCCTTTAAGAAGCGCCTGCGTCCACAAGTTTTGTACAGTCACTCTGTGGACTTCCTTGTATGTTTATCGTGTCTGCAACACACTTGGATTTATGAGTCCTCACAGCCGGACTCCTGTGAATGAATTGTTGAATCTCTGATCTATTAGATACCTTGTAACCTTTTTGCAACAAATCTTTAGGTAGAGCAGCAAGCATTGGCAGTTATTTCCAGGCATTATCTGTTTTGGAGTTTTCCTTGTTCTAACCCAGCAGATCTTACTGTTTCATCCATGACCACCTGTCACGTATACATTACCAATGAATACACACACACAGTAAACATTGGCATAAAACCAGCCCTACAGACAGGGCTTTTTTTGTAGCAAGAACTCCTTTGCATATTAGGCCACATACCCCTGATGTAGCCAATCTTCCAAGAGCTTCCAGGGCTCTTAGTACAGGGACTAGTGTAAACTTCAGGAGAATTGGCTATATCAGGGGTGTGTGGCCTAATATGCAAAGGAGTTCCTGCTACAGAAAAAGCCCTGCCTACAGACAACTTCATTTTACATGGGCTTATAATTAAAAAGGTAAAGGTAGTCCCCTGTGCAAACATCAGTCGTTTCTGACTCTTGGGTGACGTCGCATCACGATGTTTTCATGGCAAACTTTTTTATGGGGTGGTTTGCCATTGCCTTCCCTAGTCATCTACCCTTTACCCCCAGCAAGCTGGGTACTCATTTTACTGACCTCGGAAGGATGGAAGGCTGAGTCAACCTCGAGCCGGCTACCTGAACCAGCTTCCGCCAGGATCGAACTCAGGTCGTGAGCAGAGAGCTCGGACTGCAGTACTGCAGCTTTACCATTCTGCACCACAGGACTCATAATTACCTTGGCACATAATACACAGATCTCAGGTATACTTCTAACAAAACCTTTGTGCCTGAGAGCCAGCCAACTCCACAAAGTTAGGTTCGATGCCCATTTTGCTGTCTGTCACTTTTTGAATGCTCTGTGGGGTGGGGTGAGGATTCCCATCCTCAGAGTAGCAGGAGCGATATATTCTAGTTGTTGGAAGCCTGGTGAAGGTGATGCCTAAAATCCCTACATTCCCACCATAAGCTCTGAATGCTCCCTCAAGACTGCATTTTTGTAGGAGGAGCTCCTTTGCATATTAGGCCACGACCCCAATGTAGCCAATCCTCCAAGAGCTTACAGGGTTCTTAGTACAGGGCCTACTGCCAGCTCCAGGAGGATTGGCTGCATCAGGGGGTGTGGCCTAATATTCAAAGGAGCTTCAGCTAGAATTCCAACCCTGGGCCACACCTCCCTGATGTAGCCAATCCTCCAAGAGCTTACAGGGCTCTTCGTACAGGGCCTACTGTAAGCTCCAGGAGGACTGGCTACATCAGGGGGTGTGGCCTAATATGCAAATGAGTTCCTGCTACAAAAAGAGCCCTGACCACAGTTCACCCCCGGGTCCATCTTGCTCCACCTGAAGATCCCTGGCCCTGACCTGGGTGGCCCTCGCAAGCCCTGTCTGGTCAGATCTTGGAAGGATTGGCCCTGATTAGTCTGTGACTGGGAGACTACCAAAGAAGTCCAGGGTGGCTACAGAGGCAGGCAGTGGCAAACCACCTCTGAAGCTCTCTTGCCTTGAGAACCCCGAGGGGTCACCATAAGTCTGCTGCAACTTGACTTGACGGCACTCTCCCCCACCAAAGGTCACTGTCCTACATCACACTGATGTAATTTTGGAATGTGGCTCATTTTTATACATTTCAAGCAGAGTCTGGCAGAACAGCATTTAATACCTCCACAGCCTCACAGAACCTCTCCCATTACAATGTGTACACTCTAAATCAGGGGGGTCAAATATGTGGCCCGGGGGCCGAATCAGGCCCCTGGAGGGCTCCCATCAGACCCCTCAAGCAACTGGCTGTCATCGGCTTCCTTCTCCCTCTCGCTTGCTTTCTCCCTCTTGCTTGCTCCCTCTCCCATCACAGCTTGCTTTGCCAGGCTTGCTCAAGTGCACAGGAGCTGCAGAGCAAAGTCTCTATTTTCTCCATTGGCTGAGGCTCCTGTCTTGGGGAGCGAGGGAGAACTCGCTTTGCCAGTCTCTCTTAATAGCACAGCAGAGCTACTGAGCCAAGCCTCTCTTCCTTCTATTGGCTGAAGCTCCTCCCCCTCCTGGTCCTCTGAGCAAGGAAGAAAAGAGCCAGAGCCTCCTTTGCCCAGTTCCCTGAATCCCATGGAGAAATATAAAAAAGCACCATTAAGACCAACAAGTGCTAATATATTAATCATGTTTTATTTTAATTTTTTTTAAAAAAATCTTTGTGTTTGTCTGCATCCTTTATAAAGTTTATATCTCTGTTACCTGTCATTACATTTTATGCCACACCTGGCCTGGCCCAACAAGGTTTCATTTATGTCAGCTCTGGCCCTCATAATGAATGAGTTCGACACCCCTGCTCTAAATACATAGCTGGCGGCAGTATTGCATAATCAGACAGCGTGCTGAAAACATAACACTCCTCTGCTTTAATTCAAACCCAGCATTCTACATACAGCAAGGAAATATGATGCCGGTTTCTGGGAAGGCGAAGGGTTATTTTCCTTCAGCACAGAGACCCCATGAAAGCCCTTCTACACAGCTGTGACAGTGAGAGCGGAAGAAACCGAATGCTTGCCTTGCATCATCAGGGAAAGTTATGTCTATGTAACAAAAAAAAACAACCCTACTGAGGAAAACTAAAAACAGAAACAGATGGGGAGGTCAAAGAAAGGCTGGACTTTATTCTCAGTTTGAGATTCAGGGAGGCTACCCATAATGCATTTAGAAACTGCCTGTGTATTTTTTTGTATAAGGTCAGACACTATTATAATGTTTTCAGTTAAATGATATACATATTATAAAGAACTGTGTGTAAGCAAAATCCAACATCTAAACTTTTTTTTTTAAGTGGATATATTGTTGAGCTGGGTAAATTACTGGATTAGAAGAAGAGAAGTGAGAAGAAGAGATTGGATTTATACCCTGCCCTTCATTAGCTGAAGGAATCTCAGAATGGCTGACAATCTCCTTTTCCTTTCCTACAACAGACACCCTGTTCGGTGGGGCTGAAGGAGCTCAGACAGAAACTGCTCTTGAGAGAACAAGCGCTGAGACAATTGTGAGCGGCCCAAGGTCACCCAGCTGGTTGCATGTGGAGGAGTGGGGAATCAAACCTGGTTCTCCCAGATTAGAGTCCGTGCACAACCACTACTCCAGACTGGCTCCGAGAAGGCAGCAAAACAAACTGTCCACAGGAACCAGCACAGGACAGGGACTGCCACGACCACCAAGACGTTTCATTCTATCCAATCCCCTCTCCCCCGCTTACAATAGTGTAGAAATTGCTAAGTGGTGATTGAGGGGAGGAGCAATCCAAGGAGCACACCAGCTTATAGAGCGGATGCAACATGGCTGCTGCATTGAACATATGAAGAGATGAAGCTGCCTTATACTGAATCAGACCTTCGGTCCATCAAGGTCAGTATTGTTTACACAGACTGGCAGCGGCTCTCCAGGGTCTCCAGCTGAGGTTTTTCATGCCTACTTCCTTGGACCCTTTTTAGTTGGAGATGCTGGGGACTAAACCTGGGACCTTCTGCTTTCCAAGCAGATGCTCTACCACCAAGCCACCGTCCCTCCCCAAATCACGTGATGTGGCCCCCTTGTGAGACGGCAACCCAGTGGTCATTTCGGGTCGAGGGTTACGTACCGATGATCCCGACGACCAGCTCATCGGTGGTGTCGTCCCGGCCCACCAGAAGAGAGTAATCGATGATGAGGTGGCTGGAAAGGAAGTGAGAGTCGCTGTGGATGGAGACCCTCAGGACAGCCTTGGAGTGTGAGCGGATGTACAAGGGGTTGTCCCGCACCAGCTTCAGGAGGTTCTCGTCCAGCAAGACCACATCGCAGCTCTCTTTCCCAGTTTCGGTTTTCACGTTTCGGTTTCGTAAGGAGCCCTTCAAGTCGAAAACCTAGCAGGAGAAGAGGAGGCAGGTATAACTGCAGGGAAGTTACTTCAGGGCACTCTCTAAGTCAGGGGTGGCCAAACTGCAGCTCGGGAGCCACATATTGTGGCTCTTTCACATATTCTGTGGCCCTTGAAACCCCCACCTCCTTGGAGAAAGCATTTGTCTCTTTAAATCACTTCTCCAGGCCAAGCCAATTAGTGGCTTGGCGAATGCGTTTAAAATTAAAGTTGCTTTCCTTCCACCCCATCTATTTTCCTTCCTTCCTGTCTTGCGGCTCTCAAAACGTCTGATATTTGTTCTATGTGACTCTTGCATTATGCAAGTTTGGCCATCCCTGCTCTAAGTAAAGTAGGTTACCCTCTCCCTCACAACAATATGGACAAGGCACCAGATTTGAAGCTGAATTTTTTTTTGCCATAAACCCATCTGTCAAGCCTTCAAGTCATACACCTGAATGGCCAGGTCTTTGTCCACAAAAGGAATGAAGGACTTATTTTACCTGGTTACTTCAAGATTATGGGGCTGCCCTTGTCTTAAATCCAGCGACTCCAGCTAGTGCAGAATGCTGCAGCCAGGCTGTTAATGGGAGTTCCTCTACGGGAGCACATTCAGCCTGTGTTGAAAGTGCTGCACTGGCTACCGATAATGCACCGGATTCGTTTCAAGGTGCTGGTTAAAGCCCTATATGGCCAGGGGACCGCCTTTCCCTGCATATGCCCCAGCGAGAACTTCAGCCCGGGTCTCAAAACCTGCTGACAGTCCCAGCATCAGAGAAGCGAGGCTCAAATCAACAAAAGCCAGGGCCTTTTCTGTTGCTGCCCCTAGCAGGCGGAATGAGCTGCCGGAAAAGATCAGGGTCCTGCAAGAGCTTCCGCAATTCTGCAGGGCCTGCAAAACAGCACTCTTCCGCCAGGCATTTTCATAATGATAACATCTGCAGCAGCGGGATTGGCCCATAGAAACATCACCGACGGTCTACCTCTTCAAGCTATCGCAATCCTAGGAGTTCTTAGAATGGCTCACCACCATTCAGATTGCTGCCTGAAACCTTGATACCAGCATAAGTAGATGTTTTTAGAAATTGTTTTTATTGTTGTTTTATTTTATTTGGTCACACAACATAACTGTGCAACCTTAAATTTGTGAGCCGCCCTGAGCCTGCCTCGGCGAGGAGGGCGGGATATAAATCAAATCAAATTAGTTAAATAATTCAAGGCCATAAATAAGGTAGGGTTGATAATTCCTAAGCCACGATGAGATATATCATAACCGCTACTCGTTTGCACTCAAGAAATGCAGCTTCCTACACTGGCCCAGAACTATTTCGCCTTCAGAACGATTCTGCATTCTTCACAGCTTCAACTAAAAGTTTGTGGGGAAACAGCCTGGGACGTGTACTCTCAAATATAAGACAAACCATTTGTGTGTGTGTGTGCACGCACAATCTCTGCTTTAACAGTGTTGGCAGCCACATGTTTTATTTATTTATTTATTTGTAATTTATATCCCGCCCTTCCCACCAGGTGGCTCAGGGCGGCTTACAACATGTAAAATCTAACATAAAAATATAAAATTATGGATAAAAATTAGTCATTCACAATTGTTACAACATTCACAAATGTTACAAAAGAAGCCAAAGAAACTGAGGACCATTCAACAAGGGGCATTTGGTCAGAGCAAGATTAACACAGTTTTCAGTCGCTTCTTATGCCAGAATGTAATTGGGCAGGATCTAAGGGCCCAATTTGAATGGGGAGAGGCAGTCTGGCACACTGGGATTTTATGCTGAAAACAGCATCAGAAGTTATGAAGCATCTTTTCCTTTGTTTGTGAACCTCACAGTTCCGAGATGCACTAATTCCAACAGACTGAATCATTTTAAAAAGCGGGGGGAGGGAATCAGCTGTTATTTTTGTATCCCATTTAAGACAAGCTTTGTGCTTCATCACACAGCAGCTCCGTAACAAAACCAGATGACTCACCAATCCTTTCCTTCCCCAGTCTACGACTCAAAAACTAACATTTTAGTCTCATTTCTGTAATCCAGTCATATCTAATGAAAGCTAGGTTGAACAGCATGAGGTTTGTGATTTTTGTCCTATGTAAGCCTTGTGTCTGAAGGCATTCTCATTCATTCATTCATTCATTCATTGGGCTTATTAATCGTCCCATCCCTGCTAACGCTGAGTTCTGGGCGATGTACATCAATAAAAGATATATAAATTACAATCAATAATACAATTCAGGTTAAAACATCTGATATCTTACAGCCCCACCCAATGGCAGCTTAATTAATTTCTTCTGTTCCAGACTGCTGGGCATCATATTGAAAGGGGGGGGGCTCAGAGGGGTGGGGGAAATAAGGTGCCAGATCGGCAGCTATTGCTGCCCTTACTCAAAACCCCGGTGGAACATCTCTGACCGATTTCTCACTAGGCTTGTTCCAGTCTTGGAGCCCTTGTGCAAAGCGTTGGGGGAAAAGCACCAGGGAAAAAGGGTTTTGAGACCGGAACGAGCCTAGTGAGAAATCGGTCTCTGCCTTGCAGGCCCTACAGAATGGCCCAAGATTCCGCAGGGCCCTAAAGTCATCCGGCAGAGAGTTCATCGTCAATGACAGCTGGACCTCTTTAGGAGTAGGAATCACCAACAGGTTTTTACCAGCAGAGCATAATGCTCTTCCAGGGACATAGTGGAGGAGGCTTTAAACTCAAAGGCAGCCCCTTCCTTTCATCTTCTCTTGAACCGTTGTTTTGGCACTTCCTCACATATTGGATAAAGGGTTTGCAGAAAGTCTGATAAACATGTTTAGCCTGGAGAGGCGGCAGCTGAGGATGGTGTGGAATTGTACTTGAAGGACTGTCCTACAGAGGATGGTACAGAATTGTTTTCTGTGGCCCCGGAAGGTAGGACTAGAACCAGTGGGTTGAAATTAAATCAAAAGAGTTTCCAACTCAACATTAGGAAGAACTTCCTGACGGTTAGAGCGGTTCCTCAGTGGAACAGGCCTCCTCGGGAGGTGGTGGGCTCTCCTTCCTTGGAGGTTTTTAAACAGAGGCTAGATGGCCATCTAACAGCAATGCTGATCCTGTGAATTTAGGGGATGGTTGTGAGTTTCCTGCATTGTGCAGGGGGTTGGATTAGATGACCCTGGAGGTCCCTTCCAATGCATTTTAGCGATTGTTTGCAAGTAGGTTTTGCATTTGGGCTGGAAGTGCATTGTTCACAGAATGTGTGAATGTACTTTTAGTTGTAACAGCTTTGCTGATTTCAAGGGCTTCATCATGTGCATCTTGAGTCCACGAGGCTGTTGCTGCAGCCAAAAGGGGCTAGGATGGGCTGCCAAAACCACGACTGGCCCTGGGGAACATGACTGACAGAAGTTCAGGAAAGGGGAAGGGAGGACAAGCAGTTAAACATAGTTCTGCTATCTCAGGGTGCTTCTGGAAGCCTCACCACCTTCCAAAGAGAAACCCTTGCCCAAGAGCAACCTGGCTATCCCAGCAGTTGAGCTGTTGACTCACCTGAGCCATCTTCCTGCCGTAGAAGAGGTTTTCCATGACCAGCAGGTCAAGCTTCTTCTCTGTGTTATTCTGAGAGTTCTTGAAACCAATCCGATACACCCCGAGGATCTTGGCCAAAGCTGTGGGTTTCTGAAATGGAGAATGCATGTTTTGTTCAGCAGAGAAGCTGCTAGGGGTGGGCACGAACGGGAAAAATGCAGTTCGTGTTGGTTCATGGTTAGAACTGAACCATTAACTGAACCACAGACCGAACCGGGGTTTGTTCATGAACTGAACAGAGAACCCTGCAGAGAAGCTGCTAGAGGTGGGCACAAATGGGAAAAATTGAGTTAGTGTTGGTTCATGGTTTATGGCTGAACCATGAACTGAACCACAAACTGAACTGGGGTTTGTTTATGAACCGAACAGAGAATATGTGTTTTGCTCAGCAAAGAGAAGCCGCTAGAGATGGGAATGAACTGCAAAAAATGCAATTCATGTTAGTTTGTGGTTCGTGGCCGAAGTACAAACTGAACTGGGGTTTGTTCATGAACCAAACAGAGAATGTGTGTTTTGCTCAGCAAAGAGAAGTTGCTAGAGGTGGGCACAAACTGGAAAAAATTCAGTTCATGTTAGTTTGTGGCCCTGCAGATCTGTTCTAAAAGGACTGTGGTCCCTTTAAACAGAGTTTGCAGAAAGTCTGATAAAAATGAATGATGGGGAGGACTGTACACTCACTAGGCAGCTCTACAGGGGACTTGGGACCCTTGAGTTGAAAACAACTGCATTAGATCACTTGCTTGGGGGGGGGGGGGGTGTGAGATCAGAAGACAGGTACTATTATAAAAACATTGCCAGATTCTCTAACCCAATTTTACTTTCAAAATGCACTGTGCTGATTTGGGCTAGTAACAGAGCATTCTTTTAAAAACAGGTGCAATCAAGAGCACAGCTCAGCCAGAAAGATTCTGCAAGCCCTACCTTATGCTGCACAGCGTTAGTGATGTATGTGAAGTAGTGCGGGGCAAAGTCTAGGAAGGATTGGACCTCCAGGCGGGGCATCTGCTTCAAGATGAAACGATCATCTGAAGAACAAGTATTAAAATATCGTACGAGAATGATTTCCTGTGCAGATTTTTAAAAACGTTGCTTTGCCAGCAGCTGCTATCACACCACAAGGATCTTCACTATGTGACTGAAGGTAAACTGTGGCAGCCATTTTGTAGCTGGCTCCTCCTCCCGCAGCAGCCATTTTGTGTCTGCCCCCACCACAATGTATCAAAATTCCAAAGGGGCCCACAGGCTCAAAAAGGTTTGGGTTTAATGTGTCATGTTAAAACACTCATGCTTTGCTTCAGTTCCGTTTTTTTTTTACTTCCAACTGCTTCTAGACATCTACAACTCTAATCGTATTATTTATCAGATGTCCCATCCTGTTGATTGTATTGACTAACTATGTGTAATCTGTCTTGAGTCCCAGTGAGAAAAATGGACAATGTATAAAAGAAGAAGACTGCAGCTTTATACCCTGCCTTTCTCTCTGAATCAGAGACTCAGAGCAGCTTACAATCTCCTATATCTTTTCCCCCCCTGTGAGGTAGGTGGGGCTGAGAGGGCCCTCATAGCACCTGCCCTTTCAAGGACAATTCCTACCCTAGCTATGGCTGCCCCAAGGCCATTCCAGCAGCTGCAAGTGGAGGAGTGAGGAATCAAACCCAGTTCCCCCAGATAAGACTCCGTGCACTTAAACACTACACCAAAGTGGCCCAAAATGTTACCTTCAGTTACATAAAAAGCAGCTCCTGATTTGCCTCCTCGTGCCTGCCAGGGCAAAGAGTGAGAGAGCGAACGGATGAAATCCTCTTCACTGCTCCCAAGTATCACTTCGCGCATTTTGTGGAACTCTCCCGCATAGTAAATCCGGCAGTAGAACTTGGCGTTCGCATCGGAGAATTCTGCAAAGGAAGGCGAAAGCTCTTCAATTAGCAAAGGCAGTGGAATGGGTCAGAATGGACGCTTCGTGGGCAGACCTCTGTCGTTTCTTCTTGCCAATTGCACCAGAGACTTGTTCTCTTCTTTAAGATGTTTCCTTTCATAAAGAGCCAACCTGCCACACCAAACATGCAAAAAAGGGTCACACAACACAGTTTCTGTGCACTCAACATACACCAGGGCTTTTTTGAACAGGAACGCAGTTCCGGCTGACAGGCCTCAGGGGGCGTGACCTAATATGCAAATGAGTTCCCGCTGGACGTTTTCTACAAAAAAGCCCTTTGTGAAAGAATGGTGATGTCAGGGGTGTGTGGCCTAATATGCAAATGAGTTTCTGCTGGCCTTTAAAAAAAAAGAATGTTGTTGTTTGCTTCACAACAAAGCCCTATAAAAGGTCTTATGCATCCATGTCCTTACATCAGGACAGGAGATCTGAATTAAGGCTTCCGGGGGTTTGGTGGTGAAGGAAAGTGCCTCCAAGTCACGGTTTGGTGGTGACCTCGTAGGGCTTTCAAGGCAAGGGACGTTCAGAGGTGGTGGTGCCATTGCCTGCCTCTGCATAGCAACCCTGGGTTCCTTGGTGGTCTCCCATCCAAGTTCTCACCAGGACTGACCCTGCTTGGCTTCTGAGATCTAACAAGACAGGGCTAGTCTGGGCCATCTGGGTCAGGGCAGGGGTTTGGCACCTTTCTACTTTAAAGCACAGTATGAAAGTTGGACCAGAAGGAAGGCCGAGCGCAGAAGAATAGATGCTTTCGAGCTATAGTGGTGGTGAAGACTCTTGAGAGTCCCTTGGACTGCAAGAAGATCCAATCAGTCAGTCCTAAGAGAAATCAACTCTGACTGTTCCCTGGAAGGTCAGATGCTGAAGCTGAAGCTCAAATACTTTGGCGACCAAATGAAAAGGGAACATTCACTGGAGAAGATCTTGATGCTGGGAAAAACAGAAGGCAAAAGAAGAAGGGGACGGCAAAAGATGAGATGGCTGGACAGTGTTACTGATGTAACAAACACGAATTTGAGCAGACTTCGGAGGATGGTGGAAGACAGGAGGGCCTAGTGTGACTTGGTCCATGGGGTTGCAAAGAGTCGGACTCGACTGTGCGAATGAACAACAACAACAACATTGACTTCTTAGGTACACAGAGAACAAGGGAGTCTCATTCTATGGGAGGCTTTCCTTATTCGTTTATTTCATTCACAGCCTGCCATCTTTGCAGAGGCTACACTGGATCGGAATCATTTCCTCCTCCATTCCGGTTCTCTATCTAGCTCCTACTTACGGAGTTCAACGTGTGGGTTGGCCAGCTGTTTCTTCTGCCCATCGCTTCCATCCACTTCGTCTGAAAGAGTAAAATGGGAAGACGGATCAGGGATGCCTTGCCATGGGGGCCATACACAACTTCTCCCCCCACCTCCATTCTTGCAGATGAACAAGCAAAGGACTCAACAGCGACTGTTTCCTAAATGCTGAGCTGTTAAAAACAGCAAATGTCAAAGGAGGAGGAGAAGGAAGAGGAGGAGATTAGATTTATACCCCACCCTTTGCTAGCCAAAGGAGTCTCAGAGTGGCTTACAATCTCCTTTCCCTTCCCCTCCCCACAACAGACACCCTGTGAGTAGGTGGGGCTGAGAGAGCTCTCCCAGAACTGCTCTTGAGCAGAACAGCCTTGAGAGAACTTGTGACTGACCCAAGGTCACATCAGCAGGCGTATGTGGAGGAGTGGGGAATCAAACCCGGTTCTCCCAGATAAGAGTCCGCACACTTAACCGCTACACCAAACAAAGCTAACAAAATATGAGAAACACAAATCTTCCAGTTCATGAGTGCAAGCTTCTGTTATACATGGCTGTCCCTCCAAAACCTGATACTAGATAGCGACTAATGAGGACATAAGAACATAAGAGAAGCCATGCTGGATCAAGCCAATAGCCCATCTAGTTCAACACTCTGTGTCACACAGTGGCTCAAAAAAACCCAAGTGCCATCAGGAAGTCCACCAGTGGGGACTAGAAGCCCTCCCACTGTGCCCCTCCCCCCAGGACATGCAGACTGCTTGCCTGTTCAGTCACACAGCCAGGCAAAAGTTGAGCCCTGCAGCCTTTCTTTTGGGGTTATTTTTTGTATTTGTGTGTGCATGCGCACACACACATGCCCCCATGTCTGGAAGTCACGGCGACCTCTGGCAACTCTTGCTGGAGCATGGAGAAGTGGCTGCATACAGCCTGCCTCTGCATCCAGGGCCTGGTATTCCTTTGGAAGCCTTGCTTGCCGGGGTTAGCCTTGCTTAACTTCCGAGATTTAACGAGATCAGGCTTGCCTGGGCTATCTGCAGCAGGGCTTCTTTGGGCAATTTTTAAAGAGAAAGAGTGGAACTTTCTGTAGGCACCTGCATCTTTGCTTCAGATGGATTCTGAGTGGTCATGTGACCTGGAGGCAGGGCCGCCCTGCCACTAAGCAAACTAGGCGATTGCCTAGGGTGCCCCCTATGTGACTTGGTGACATTATCAGTGCAAGGAGAGGGGCACCAGAAGTTAGCCTTGCCAAGGGTGCCTGACAGTCTATGGCCAGCCCTGCTTGGAGGCCCACCTGTCCCTCTGCCAATGCGAGCTTACCTGGAGCATCTGCCCCTTGGTTCTCTGCCCCTTCTTTGCCCGTCTGCCCAACCTGGTAGTAGGCACTGTCTGCTCCACGCAAAGTCTCCTTTTTCTGGGCAGAGAGATCGGGGCTTTTCCCTCCAGTACCACGGAAGAAGGACAACACTCCGTACGGCTTCTTTGCTGCAATCACAGCAAGGAGAGAAAAAGTTAGCTTTCGTCAATCCATCTTGTCTCCATTCAGTCAAATAAATTTAGCCAAACCATCATCAGAAACTGCCTGCCGTTTTGTCTTTTGGCAAATTTATTTGTTCTAAGAGTTCTACACAGAGGAATTTCTTTATTGGTGGGAACCATTCGGACAGCCAGCAGCTGATAAAAGCAGCTTGACAATACAGACTCATATCTGGTGCTGCCTCCTTCACCCCTTTGTTTCCTTATTTCTCAAAACATTAAAACTTTATTCATTTACTTGGCAAAGCAAAAAGAATAAAAACTGAAGCAAGCCTCAGCTAGAATATCCCAAAGTTGGATTTCCATTATTCGCTTTCCTTGCTTCAACCTGGGTTCGATTTCCGAAGCAACACGCATCTAACTCTGTTTAAAACTGGAGGGGGGGGGGAGACACCCAAATTTCACCATTCTTACGCTGTTCCGCCTCTGCCATTGAGTTCGCTGGTCCCACGTTCGTCTCGGCCAGCCGGACTGGACTGTTGTTCTTTGCTCGGCTCTCAGCCAGACTGGAATCAAATACCTGTTGTCAATATGCTGTTAAAATCCACCATATAGAAATGTAATTCCAAGAGAACCTCATTCGCAACACCCACGTGCCCTTTAACCCGTGTTCAGCAATAGGTTCTCATCAGTGTTCCCTCTAAGCTGAGTTAGTGTGAGCTAGCTCAGTTTTTTAGCCTCCAGCTCACAAATTTTTGTCTTAGCTCAGGTAGAATGGCCCCAGAGCAAACTAATTGATGCAACAGCTCACCACTTTAGTGCCAGTAGCTCACAAGGTAGAGTTTTCGGTCTCAACTTCCACAGCTTAGAGGAAGTATTGGTGACCAGTGTTCCCTCGAAGCTGAGTTAGTGTGAGCTAGCTCACAGTTTTTTAGCCTCTGGCTCACACATTTGTGTCTTAGCTCGGGAAAAATGCCCCCCGAGCAAACTGATGCAGTAGCTCACCACTTCAGTGCCAGTAGTTCACAAAGTAGAATTTTCGCTCTCAAGATTCCACAGCTTAGAGGAAGCATTGGTCCTCATCCCCAAATCTTGGAGCCACTGCCCTTCAAACATGACAGTCCTGGTAGTTCAGACCATCTGGTCCCATCACATGTTCTCAAAGGGGATCAGTCATCCTCCAGGCAAGACATAATGGCAAAAGCCGTCCCCCTCCAATGTTCCCCTCAACTGACATTCAGAATTACAATCAAGAAGGTTCCATATAGCCAGGGCTTTTTTTGTAGCAGGAACTCCTTTGCATATTAGGCCACACCCACCCTGAGGTAGCCAATCCTCCTGGAGCTTACAGTAGGCCTTGTACTAAGAGTCCTGTAAGCTCTTGGAGGATTGGCTACATCAGGGGGTGTGTGGCCTAATATGCAAAGGAGTTCTTGCTACAAAAAAAGGCCCAGCATATAGCTATCTTGGTCAGTAGCCACTGATAGACCAACGGATCATATAAGAGATCAGAGACCAAACTGCATGCAGAGGGCACACCGGAAAGCTTTAAGACCGGACTATCAAAATCTCACTGCACAAGTTAGCAAAGAGAACAATTGGGAACTAGGGATATGCACAAACTGAATTACAAACAGAAGTTTATCACAAATTGGGCCCAGTTCGTGGTTCGTGAACCTCGGTACCTGCCCTCTCACCCTCACAAGCCCTATGAACCTCCCAGGTGGGCTTGCGTGGTTCATGTTGGCAGACCCACTGGTGTTGCCGCGGGCAGGGCTTGGAGAAGGTATTTAAGGAGACTGCCAATCTCCTGCATTTAAAGAGACAAGCCAATCTCCCCTTCCCATCACTAGATGCCAGGGTGTACATATGAAAATACATTAAAGTGCCCATTTTAAGTAACTCATTTAATGCCAAACAATGTTGAAAATAAAGCTAGTTGAAAATAAAAAAGCATCCACACTGCCTATTGATCCTACAGCACTGATGAAGTTAAGCTGTTGGTATTTTCTCAAGCCTATGGGGAAAGTTTAGGGGCTGTTCTGAGCAGCCCTGTTTCATGTCACTGCTCGGTAGCTACCACCTCATCACCTGCTTGTTTGAAGTCCTTCTTCTCCATTGCTTTTCAGGGACACTTTGGATAGTTCATCTAAGGCACTTCTGTACTCCTTGCAACTGTTAAGGAAAAGGATGCATCAGAATTCAAAGCGGGAAAGCCAGCCTTCTGGCAAAGGGTTGGATTTCCACCAAAGGTTTCTGAACACACAACAGACCTTGTGCACACAGCACTGACATTATCCCTTGCTGTCTGCTCGTGCTAAGTGAAGGTGATGGTGTTGAAAGCTATCTTTTCCACACATGTAATGCACAACATGAGGCATTTCTTTCAATCCCGTTTCAAAATTAAATTCAATGAACCGTCTGTTGTACAATGCTTTGCACGCTAGGCTACACCTCCCTGATGTAGTCAATCCTCCTGGAGCTTACAGGAGGTCCTGTAAGGTCTTGAGAGGATTGGCTACATCGGGGTGTACCTTAATATGCACAGGAGCTCCTGCTACAAAAAAATCCCTGATATTAGGACTTTATCATTTGAACTTCTGACACAATGGCATCTGCCACCTTTAAAATTACACTACATCAGATCACCCAAACAACCAACAGTCTGGAGGGGGTGTGGGAAGCTGGGCACTTTTAAGCACTGTTGGTGGGAATGTCCCATAGCTGCTACCTTTGGAAACATCATTATAACCCAAATTGATATAATTACAGGATACAAGACACCCAGATTTCCGGAGTCAATACTTTTAAATGCCTGGGATGAGTGGGATATTCCAGAGATAAGGAAAAAACATCAATAGTGATTTTTCTTGTAGCGGCCTAATCCGTAATAGCTTTAAGTTGGAAAAGTAAAATGCCACCCTATGGATGGAAAGCCCATATGAGGTTGCAGTTCCATATCCAAAACAGAGAAATAACTCACAAACCAGAACTGACTCATCTACCTGAGAGCGAAGGCAATGATGGAGCTGGGTTCCTTTTCACAGACCGCAATGGGAACGCGCTCGTGCTCATACATCAAGTAATGCTTGTCAGGCTCACTGCGTCAAAAACACAAGAAAGAATTTTAAGCTCTAGTACTTATTTTCTCTATTTGTCCATTTGTTAAAGTGAGGCTATCGTGCTTTGGTCGCATTATGAGAAGACAAAGAATCACCGGAAAAAGACAACAATGCTAGGAGAAGGTGAAGGCAGGGGTGGAATTCTAGCAGGAGCTCCTTTGCATATTAGGCCACACACCTCTGATGTAGCCAGTCCTCCAAGAGCTTACAAAAAAGAACCCTGTAAGCTCTTGGAGGATTGGCTACATCAGGGGTGTGTGGCCTAATATGCAAAGGAGGAGCTGCTAGAATTCCACCCCTGGGTGAAAGCAGCAGGAAAAGAGGAAGACCCAACATGAGATGGATTAATTCAGCCAAGGAAATCACAGTCCTCTGTTTTCAAGGCCAGAACAAGGCTGTTAAAGATAAGACATTAATACATAGAGTCACCATAAATTGGAAGCAACCTGGCCACATTTCTTCTGCGATTGTTTTTTGTTTGCGTTGTTTGCAATATTTGTAATCTGTCTTGGCCCTCACTTGGGTCGCCGAGATGAGCCCAATCTCATTAGATCTCAGAAGCTAAGCAACGTCAGTCCTGGTTAGTATATGGATGGGAGACCGCCAAGGAATTACAGGGTCACAACGCACAAGCAGGCAATGGCAAACCACCTCTGTTTGGTCTCTTGCAGGGCTCTTTGTAGCAGGAGCTCCTTTGCATATCAGGTCACACACCCCTGATGTAGCCAGTCCTCCAAGAGCTTACAGAAGTGTGTGGCCTAATATGCAAAGGGGTGTGTGGCCGAATATGCAAAGGAGCTCCTGCTACAAAGTGAACCCTTGACTTGAATATCCTAAAGAGTCACTGTAGATTGGCTGCAACTTGACAGCACTTTACACACACAATCTGTCTTGAGGGTCAGCAAGGAAGTCATACAATACAGGAAAGTAACTAACTATATACCGAAGAGCAGCACAGTTAAGACAGAATAAGAGAAGATGCAAAAAGCAGGCTGATTTACACACACGCTAATCCTGTTAGAAACTGCCCAATGCCATTTTGTTTCAGGAAGTGACAGGAATGCATGAAAAGCAGCCCCTGCTCATTTTCATCAGTTTCTGAGGGAAACCATGTTGGTCTGCAGGAGAAGAGCGAGATTTGAGTCCAGGAGCTCCTCAGAGACGGAGAAGTTCAGGGTAGAAACTTTTGCAAGTCAAAGCCCCCTTCATAAAAATTTCCCTTACAACTAAGTGAGGCTGAATTTGACTCAACTGCATTCAGTCAGGTGTCTTCTCTCTCACACACAAATACAGTTCCACACCATTGTAATAATGATGTTTTGTCTTGTTAGGCAATAAAAATCTAAAAAGAGACCTTGCCTGAACATCAACCCCATTTTCCTACTCCGCTGGAAGCAGGGTTTTACTCACAAAGGGGACGGGATGGGATTGTAGCTGTTTCCGGGTAAGAGATTTGCTAGGATAGCTTTCATGGTCGATTTCTCTTTCACCTGGCTGTCCGAAGAGCCCAGCAAGTGACCATCAAAAGGATCTGAAATAGAACGTTGCTTAAGTATTGTCTCAGAATTCTGGTTCTTGAGGCAATTTTCGTTTTAATAGCTGAAAGGCAGGATATAAGCCCGCACAAATTTCCAAGGGCTGGGCATTAAAGGTGACTTTAAAAATATTTAAACTCACACCCACAACACGGATTTTCAAAGAGTTCATCAAAACGACAGTAGGGGACGACGTCAGTACTGGGACGTCAAAAGCAACAACCAGCGGGATGAAGAAGCAATAGATGCTCTCCGGAATAAAGTTATTCTGAGAGACTTCAAGAAGGCCATGGGGGACAGGATACATTTCCATGGTAGGATAAACCTCTGGTGGCTTCAATGTTCAGGGCTCTGTCTTTATTACCATTCTATCTGTTGATGCACGCAAACACCAACTGATCTCAAAGCACAGACTGACTCAATGCTGGTGGAAACAACAGGTAGAGCAGATAGCTTCGTATTCAGAATTTTAACTATGTTTCACCACTGGCAGCTGTATTCCTAGTAGCAAAATGGAGGTGGTGAGATTAAGATGGTCTTAATATAATTTGGATCATGCAGCCTAGGTTTAGAAGTTGAACTGAGAGTGCTTCAGTGGTCTTTCCCAAACCACCAAAGTGTTCGGGGTTCAAATCTTAGAGGATTCAAAGCAAAGCCACAAGCAACTATTTTAAATAATCGGACACTGCATGAGGCTCATATCACAATGGCCTTTCTTTTACAAAAGAAAAGGAGGGCCACACCAAGCAAAAAGCAAGAGGGAATAGGCTCAAATTCTGTTGCTGTGGAAACTGTTCTGACTGAGATTTTGCAGATCCCTTGAGGAAGTGTACCAAAACGCATAGGGGGTCTCACAGTTGAATTAAACTGAATTCTCCCACTACACCAATTTGTGTTTTTGTTTATCCACAAACAGAAGACTACCTTTGTTTCCCTTATCAAAAGCCATCTCCAGCAAAAACCATAAAGCAGGGGTGTCAAACTCATTTGTTATGATGGCCGGATATGACCTAAATGAGACCTTGTCGGGCTGGGCCAAGCCATGTCAGGCCAGGACATGCGTGTAATCTTTGTCATATATTAATATAGTTCTTGCCACTCTAAAGTCAGTCATTATTGGGGGAGAAAGAAACCCAGGCTGTCAACAAGATAATTTGTTTCACTGGCACGATTCAGGTAACGTTTTAGCAACTGGATGAAATGAGATCAACAAAAGGACGTTGGTACCTTCAGTGCTGCTCGTGGTCTCAGGTTCAGGGAGCACGCTGGCAAAGGAAGTCCCCCCGGTCAACTGGTCTGACACAACTTCAGGAGGGGTGGGAAGCTGGAGGAGAGCAGAACTGGTGGAGCTCTGGCTCGACAAGGTTGTCAGAAAACGGTCCTCTGTGAAGTGAAGATGCCGACAAGAGATTACTCCAGCTCACCTCATACAGACATTCGGAACGTCAAGGCCAGGGGTCCCCAACCCCTGGGCTATGGACCGGTACCAGTCTGTGGCCTGTTAGCGACCGGGCCGAAGAGTGAGGCAGAGACCTTAACCTACTCCTTATTTAAAGACCCCCGTGGGGGGCAGGGATGAGGTGCGGGGGCAGCCTGGGGCAGCAAAAACCCCAACACCCCCACCGGTCTGTGGAAAAATTGTCTTCCACAAAACCGGTCCCTGGTGCCAAAAAGGTTGGGGGGGGCCACTGGTCTAGGCAATATTACACATACACCTCTGCTTCGTTGGAAAAATTCTTTTAAGTTAGCAAAAACACAGCAAATGATTTTTTGCCTCTTGCCACTTTACATAGATGGAGTAACAGCCAATCTGTTTCACTTTTGTTGCAAGGCTTGTTAAGAGAACGCAAAAGGTACCTTTGTCGCCATTCTGGACTGCTGGAGAGATGTTTCGGGGTGAGGCGTCCATTGAGCTGATCTGTGGAAGAGAAAGGGAGCACATGGTTCCTGCTGGGTTTCAGATCTGCATTTCTGCCCTTTTGCCCTGATGACTGTCAACCCACTAGAGACAAGATGGCTACCATGAAGCTGCTTTGACTACTCAAGCTTGGTTTTCCTCCTACTATAGTACTCCACTTTATTCAAGAGAGCTACCAAGTTGGAGACTTGTTTTCGCTCTTAATTGTTGACTTGGGCTTTCACTCTTATAGCCACAATTCTACACACATTTTAACTCAGGAGTTACTGAACTCTGTGGGACTTTCTGTGCTTAGAACAGAGCGGCAGAACAAAATACTAGGGAACAGTTTCCATTTGATCACATAAATGAGTGACTTAATCTTACAACTAGGGATAGGTGCAAACCAGATTACGAACCGAAATTTATCATGAACCAGGCTCGATCATGCTTTGCGAACCTCGGTTCTTGCTATGCTGCCCCCACGAATTTCCCATGGGTCAGTAACAACCCAGTGTTCGAACAGGGGACTACCTTTATCTTTTACCTTTATATATGATTAAGCTGTACCACTGTTTGGTTTAAATAAAAATTACATTTAAAAATGATGAAAAGGAACACTCTGCAACTCTAGTTGGAGATAGAAAGCAGCTTTAAAGTTCTTTGTTCCAAACAACAGAATTCACTACCTTGCTCTCTTCACCTTGCCTCAGTCTTCCGGGACTAGGGGGCACCGAGGGGCGTTTCCTGCCTTTCTCTTGTTGGAAGAGATCCTGTAGCCTGCAAATAGGATTTGAGTTACTGTTCCCATATATCTTAGGACCACAAATCATACCAACACTGGAAACAGGTTTTCTTTTCGGGGTATGAACTGAGTGGAAGGAAGGACATCTAGCTGATCAAATCTGTTTTCCCCAATAACCCATTCAGCCCCTAAATTGTTAAAGGCTTAGTTCCATCAGGTGGTCTGAACCCAATCTCCCTTCACACCTGACCCCACCCCACCTCTTCTGCTTTACAGAAGAAAGCAGTCTGGAACAGACTCCTGCTAATAGTATCACTCCACATCACTGGCAACCATCACTGATCTTCATCCCAGACTGAAATGACATTTACAGGGTTTTGATTCAAATGTGCACTTCAGAACTTCCAAAGGAGATTTTTCTGTGCTTACATTCACTTGCTTGCTTGCAGCCCAAACTCGCATGAACTCATTCTCAGTACAGGGACTATTTACTTAGACAACAAGCTTTTCCGTGGTTTCTTTTTTTGGTCAGTTTTGACCCCTTACTGCTTTGATTTATCCCCTTATTTCTGCATGCATTTTTGTGTCTTTAGTTTTCACCAGGCCTTTTTTTTTCTAGCAGGAACTCCTTTGTATATTAGGCCACTCCCCTCTGATGTAGCCAATCCTCCTTGAGCTTAAAGTAGGCCCTGTACTTAGAGCCCTGTAAGCTCTTGGAGGATTGGCTACATCAGGGGTGTGTGGCCTAATATGCAAAGGAGTTCCTGCTACAAAAAAAGCCCTGGTTTTCACTTCAGTTATTATTTTTCTGGTTCTTTTCAGACCACTTTCCCCCCACTGTTTTCCTGGAAGATGAATCAGAGTCGCCTTTTTCTTCGTATGTGATGTTCCTGTTGGATTCCTTTGTCCCATCCACTCTCCAGCCTGCTTCTGGATGACTGAACTATCATCAAACCACTCCCTCTCCTCCTCCCCCCCACCTGAAGATGAGTGGTTTCATATTTTTTTTAATGGAACTAAAGTATCAATATGCTGCAATGACAGGTCAAGCAGGTTTTCTGAATTCCCGGTTTTCATTTCTTTTAAAAAAACACTACATCTCTAGCCCCTTCGCTTGCAGAGATATAGGGGAAAAAACATATCTCGGCCAGGGAAGGGGACAAAGACTCACTTTTTTGAAATTAAAGCTGGGAATTTGGAGAACTTGCTTGACCTATCATTGTGACAGCGTATGATATTTTAGTGCCTTTTTAAAAAAACATGGCCATGATATGGATACAAAACATGCGCAAAAATAAAAGGGGAAGTTTTCAGGCACCAGATGACAGCACCTTCCCTTGAAAATCCTGATTATTTAAGGCATCTGCAGAAGAAAATAAACTGACTCTATGACTGTGAAAATGCATTTGGAGAGCAGATGTCCAGAAGATCCATGCTCATGTCAAGTATGTAGAAAAGCTCAGTGTTTACAAAGAAACCTGGGCCTTCATGGCTGCCCGTGACTGACCAACTGCAGAAAAAACGTTGATAGAAAAACAAATTCATGGCAACAAATGATAAGCAACAGCACTTAAGAGTTATAATTAAGAAATATTTTGTGATCATTGTATTGATAATCTACTGTACTGAGAATCAATTGTATTGAAAATCAATTCCAAATGAAAAATAGATAGGAAAAAAATTACTAGTAGAAAGGTAATCTGCCAAACTACTTATGCACAATCGAGATGAATAAGAAAGGAAAATACCCCTCCCTGAATACTAGTATAAATAAGGACATTGGTCTTTAGGTTGAAAATATAATATTTAATATATGAGTATGTTGGTCAAGTCAGCAGCCTCAATGGGTGCTCCAGAATCAATGGGACCCACAATATTTCAAGACATGATCAAAAAATTACAAGATAATATGCAAATCTATTTTGGGACAGTATTGAATCAGATGCAGGTGAATCTAGCAGAGCAGATGGGTGGGTTGAATTCAAAAATGGATAACCTACAGGAACAAATAATAGGAACTAAGGAAAAGATTCTGAACTTAACTCAGTCTTTAAAACCTCTTGATATTAAAGTGAAGGTTGCTAATCAAATATTGTAGGTAGATAAGACAACTCAAGTGATTAAAGAAGGAAAGTTAGTTAGTCCTGAGATGGAACAGATAATTTATAGTTTGAGACCTCAAGAAGTTCTGGAACAAAAACAAGACGACGGCATTTCACATGGTTCAAGTGATGCACTGGTAGTAGTAACAGAAATGGAGCCCTTGGATACAGAGGAAGAAACAGAGGATTTATATAAGGGTAATTCAGCCCATAATAGAAAGCATTCTTCTCAGAGGGAAGATTATAGTACCTTTAATAGAAAAATGGGTGAGGCAAGTTGGAAAGTCTTAACAGATCAATTATTGAAAATTACTGAACAAAAGATTAAGGTCTTAGGAGAAACTCCATGGTTGGGGAGGAAGAGAAGGTCAAAACTAACTCTAGTCTACACAAATGATCAAGGAAGGAAGGAAGGAAGGAAGGAAGGAAGGAAGGAAGGAAGGAAGGAAGGAAGGAAAATAGATGGGGAGGGAGGGAGAAGTAGAAAGAAAGTAAATAATGGTATGTGGCTTGTTTGTTTTTTTAGTGAATGAAGCCGGTTAAAAGGTTAATAAGGTGCTATGTTGAGTGAAGAGTTAGAAATATTGTGAAGGAGATACACGGTTGTCCATTGTTGGATGGTTTTATATGGAAGCTGCATTCTCCACCCTAATTTATGTTATGTTGTTATGTTTTGTTTGTTTTGTTGTTGTTGGTTTTGTTTGTATTTCTTTGTGTTCTTGGGTTTTGAAGAAAATAAAAAGACTATTACTGGGAAAAACAAATTCATGGCAAACACTGACATTTCCATTCATCCAGTACTATTCAAAAGAATGGAGGGAAACTGCAACTGATACAAGTCGTAACAGCTCAGAGACCCAAGAACCCCAAGAAAGTTAGAACCGGGGGGGGGGGCGAACTGTGGCTCAGGGGCCACATGTGGCTCTCTTACACATATTGTATGGTTGTCAAAGCCCCCACCATCCTGTCAGCTGGCTTGGAGAAGGCATTTCTCTCTTTAAATCACTTCTCCGAGCCAAGCCAGCCGGAAGCTTGGAAAATGCACTTAAAACTGCTTTCTTTCCACCTCTCCCTTCCTCCTTCCTCCCCATCAATTTTTCTTCCTTCCTTCCTCATTCATGTCTTTCAGCTCTCAAACATCTAATGTTTATTCTATGTGGCTCTTACAATTAAGCAAATTTGTCCCCCCCCCCCCCCAGTTAGAGCTGTCACCCTCTCACCTGTTATTCCACGCTTGAAGCATCTCACAGAGGTTCTGTTTTTTTGTGACCAGAGATTCGAAGACTGACTGCAGCTGCTGAGGAGTGTCCAGAGATGCCGAGAGCATCCTTGCTTGAATTTTCTCAATCCAGTTCCGGAACTCAACTTCCTCCATCTAGCAGAGGAAACAGCAGAATGTCTGGCAGAAGTCCTTCTCAGGCAAAAGAGCCTATTCCTTCCCCCTACCCCAGACGTTCTCCTAGAGCCGTCTTCCTAGGTGGCCACCAAGCACAGATCACATGCCTCGAGTCCCATTTCCCCTAATCCTTATCTAAGCTGCAGCACAGACCTTCCTGCTATGTTGCACAAACTAGAAACCCAGAGCTTTTTTTTGTAGCAGGAACTCCTTTCATGTTAGGCCACACACCCCTGATGCAGCCAATCTTCCAAAAGTTTACAGTAGGCCCTATAAGAAGATCTCTGTAAGCTCTTGGAGGATTGGCAACATAAGAGGGGTGTGGCCTAATATGCAAAGGAGTTCCTGTTACAAAAAAAAGCCCTGAAGAAACCTGTCCAGCTGAAAACCCCTTCAGGATGCTCTACCCACAGGTGTTAGATTCCTCCTGCATTTCATTTGGTACATTACCTCCTTTTGTGCAAAGAGGTCTTCCATCTTCTCCTCCCTCGTTTTACTAAAGGTATCTGTTTTCAGAGAGGTGAGGCGTTCATCCACAGCAGCGTACACCAGGGACACCCTGCCGGCAGGAGATTTTCAGAAGTTAAACCACAGTCCAAAATATTCCGAATGGAACTAGACACCCAGGGCTTTTTTTTGTAAGCAGGAACTCCTTTGCATATTAGGCCATGCCCCCCTGGTGTAGCAAATCCCCCAAGAGCTTGCAGTAAGCCCTGTAAGAAGAACCCTATAAGCCCTTGGAGGATTGGCTGCATCAGGGGTGTGGGGCCTAATATGCAAAGGAGTTCCTGCAACAAAAAAAGCCCTGTAGACATTAAGCAGATTTTGCCAGAGAGACAGAGTGATCTCTATCTCCTTGAAGACAGTAACTTAATCCCAAAATACCTGCATAAGCAGTTCTTCTGTAAATAAGCTACACAAACAAGATAGAAGGACCATGATGTTAATTGCCATGGAACAAAAGACTAATAGTGCCATGTGGAGGGAAGGGAGTCTTACTTTTGAGCAAAATCTTTCAGGTCTTGAAGAATGGTAACCTTTAATGGAACCCGACGTTTGATGTAGATCTTGGGGTGTGGCACGCACACCTCAAGCAACCGGATAGGAGAATAACTTCAAAAAGAGAAAAACAATTGTCAAAACTGAAAGCCGTCAAGTCCCAGATTACAGCTCACAATTCAGATTTAGCACCAAGCCGTGGTTCAGGTTAAACCAAGGTCTGGCACAACGTGCTAAGTAAGCTCACGTGCTAAAGCTTTCCTTTGCGATAATTATTTATTCAGAAAAGCGACACGTTCAAGGTGGCTTACAAGTAGAGCAATAAAGCAAAACCTTTAAAGTCAAGCCAGGATATTAGAACAAAATCTGTACAGGAGACAACATCCTAACGTTTCGCACAGAGCTGTCTGAAAGTGCAGTCGTGTTCCCCATCAACACAAAAGCATTACGTTTGAGAAGCACACTTCAACAGGCTAGCCCGATCTCATCAGATCTTGGGAGCCAAGTGAAGTCACCCTTGGCTAATATTTGGAAGAGTGACCTCCAAGGAATACCAGGGCTGTTATGAAGAGGCAGGCAATAGCCATTCACCTCAGAAATGTCTCTTGCCTTAAAAAAAAGAAATCTACCTCGCCACCTAATGGTGCATAATGTTAAAAGAGCTAGAACTTCAGGTGTCTGGCTGCCAGACATTCTTAGGATCTCCTGGCAAGACTACACACACTAGAAAAGAAAAACAAAGAGGGGGGGGGGGAAGCTTAACCCAGAAACTGGAATTAAGAACCTGAAAGGTATACAGCAGGGGTGGCCAAACTTTCTTAATGTAAGAGCCACATAGAATATCAGATGTTTGGGAGCCTTGAGAAAGGAAGGAAAAAGAAAGAAAAAGGAGGAGATGCAGGAGGTGATGGAGGAGATGCAGGAGATGATGGAGGAGAAGGAGACGGAGATGGAGATGTAGGTGATGATATTGGATTTATATTCCGCCCTATACTCTGAATCTCAGATCTTAGAGTGGTCACAATCTCCTTTATCTTCTCTCCCCACAATAAACATCCTGTGAGGTAGGTGGGGCTGAGAGAGCTCTCCCAGAAGCTGCCCATTCAAGGACAACTCCTATGAGTAAAAAGCATGAAGGCTCTTTCTACCATATGTGGTGGACTTGTGAAAGAGCTAAAATGTTTTGGCAGATGATTCAACAAGAGATATCTAAGATCCTAGGATATGAATTTAAAAAAGAAGCAGAGACATTTTTGCTGGGATTACAAATGGAGAATTTTCCAAAAGAAGATAGAACTTTAATATGGTACTTGCTCTCAGCTGCTAGGACATTGTATGCGCAGTTGTGGAAGCAAGAAAAAATACCAGAAAAATGGGACTGGACTTTAAAAGTTATGTCATGGAGTGAAATGGATAAGCTAACAAGAAAATTAAGAGACTGCGATTTAGAACTCTTTAATCGGGAGTGGAAGAAATTCAGAAGATATGTAGAAAAAGAGTGGAAAATAAAAGGACACTGGACAATTTTTGAAGATTAAGACCTTTAAGACAAGAATATAACTTTTGAAGGGTTTTTTTTTTCTTTCTTAATCAATTTTTGTTTTTTCTTGATAGTTAAAGGTACCTTTAATATCTGTTTTCTAAAAAATAACACTGGCGGGGGTCAATTATTGGGGGGTGGGGTGGGAGGAAAGTAAGATGTGGGGTAGAATGATGCTTTCATCTTAAGGCTTTTTTTATAAGCTGTAGAAATAGTTCTACTACCATATGTTACTAATAAAATTGTTTATACAAAGGACAACTCCTATGAGAGCTATGGCTGAACCAAAGCCATTCCAGCAGGTGCAAGTGGAGGAGTGGGGAATCAAACCTGGTTCTCCCAGATAAGAGTCCGCACACTTAACCACTACATCAAACTGGAGTCGTTGGAGGACAAAAAGCATCCCCTGGAGATTTTGGTAACAGCCTCTCTGTCAGGCCTTCCCCTCAGTCCTGTCACTTTGATGGCAAACGCAGAAGGGATGAGAACTAAGGATGGAGGGAATCTAGGAGAGCCAGTTTGGTGTAGTGGTTAAGTGTGTGGATTCTTATCTGGGAGAACTGGGTTTTGATTCCCCACTCCTCCACTTGCAGCTGCTGGAATGGCCTTGGGTCAGTCATAGCTTTCACAGAAGTTGTCCTTAAAAGGGCAGCTTCTGGGAGAGCTCTCTCAGCCCCACTCACCTCACAGGGTGTCCGTTCTGGGGGAGGAAGGTAAAGGAGATTTGTGAGCTGCTCTGAGACTCAGATTCAGAGTATAGGGCAGGATATAAATCCAATAATTTCTGCATGACATTTTACAGCACACATGGCCTGGCCTGACAAAGTGACATTGATGTCAGATCTGTCCTTCATAACAAATGAGCTTGACCCCTCTGAGTCTGTGAGATTTGGCAGTCTGACTACAGTAGAATAAGCCTCAATCACATGGTGATCTTTTGGAGTCTGAAGCAACCAAATATCCAGCCAGTGTCGCATTGCTCTAGCATGCTTTGAAGCCTTCCTTTGCAGCCCAAGAAGACACTTTCTGTTGTGGGAAGTTTTCTTAGGTGGGAAAAAAGACTTTCAACTTTGCTGAGCAGAGTCACAATTTGAACCCTATGTCTGGCAATGACTGATACTGCAAGCCTCATTTGTTCCTGGAAATGACACCATCCTTCAATTTAACATTACATTGAATACTAAGCCAGTGGTCCCCAGCCTTTTTTAAACCTGCAGGCATCTTTGGAACTCTGAAATAGGGTGGCGGAAAAGGCAGCCACAAAATGGTTGCTGCAGGGGGTGGAGCCAGCCACAAAATGACTGCTATAGCTTACTCTCAGTCACACAGTGAAGATCTACATAGCCTACCAAATCTCCAGTGGCCAATCAGATTTGCAAAAGCCCCACCTCCTAAAAACAACCCACTTCCTATTAGGCAGGCACCAGAAAAGATGTCAGCAGCCACCACGGTGCCCATGAGTACCAGGGTTGGAGACCCCTGAACTAGACAGCATTCATCCATTCTAACCCTACCATTTAAGTCAGTGGAACTTCCCAGGGAACAACATGCCCTCCCTCCTGAGAGGCTTGAAGCCTCTTCCGAACAAAAGCCAGCGTTACCTAAAAGAGGCCACCATCTGATTGTACGAAAAATACTGGTGGTAGTCGTGGTGTATGGAGTGGCCACAAGGCTCAGCATTGGCTCTGCGCGTGTACTGATGCCCATAGAAACGCAGCTCAAGGTATTTGGCGAACGACATTGACCATGAGTCGTTGGAAAGCGGGACGACTGGCGTTACCTTCAGAAGTGAAAAACTGAATGAATCACAGACACAAAATCCACTCAACCAGATCCAATGTTTCAGCATTTCTTAGATGAATCGCAAGTATGCACCCACTTGGCTTTATTTATAGTGGCAGAATATGAAGCTAAGCAAGTCTCCTGAGAGTGTTAAGTCAGTCAGCGATATTAATAGTACCTTGGCATGGGTAAAGTGTATGGGTGTGTATTCAAAACACTCCATGTACATTACCTTGCTGTAACTGACAAGAGCCCTGCGAGACAGGAATATTATTGCTGATGTGGGGCCAAGAAAACACGGTTTCGTGAGTAGAAGACAGATTAAAATTGTGCATTTCCCAATCCATAGCACAGACTAAATCTCTATATTACACCAAGTCTTGCGAAATTGATCTCTAGCTAAGTGGGCATCCTTCATAAAGGTATGTTTATCCAGTGGGACTACCTACAGCGGTCTGAGCAAAATTCCTTCTTGTTCAAAAACGAGTCCTGCCTCCATCCACTTTCTGACACCCTTGCTAGCCACCAGGTCCATCTTGCAACCCAATTTTAAGCTTGGAGAACCAGGGCTTTTTTTGTAGCAGGAACTCCTTTGCATATTAGGCCACACCCCCTGATGTAGCCAATCCTCCTGGATCTTACAATAGGCCCTGTACTAAGAGCCCTGTAAGCTATTTGAGGACTGGCTACATCAGGGGGTGTGGCCTCATATGTAAAGGAGCTCCTGCTAGAATTCCACCCTTCCCTTTATCTGTTACAATCTCACGTTTTAGAACTGTAAATGCAAATGCTGACCTTTAGAAACTGCAAACTTTGTCAATGGTCCTTGATGTACACCGCCCTGAGCCCTATTTTATAGGGGAGGGTGGTTTAAAAATCCAATTTAATAATTTAAAAATGATAAAATAACAATTACCTGCTTGCATATTCTACACCAGGAGTACGTCAGGATGGTGTGCTGGTAGCCAGGCACCGGGGAGTCCAGTTCCTTCAGGATGATTTGCACGCAGCCTTGCCCGTGGACAAAGCGACGGATGTGGTGCACCATGGGAGTTTCACAGAACATGCTAGGGCACTGGTAAGAGGGCCTGGAAACAAAGAAGGAGAGTGGTGAGGGCAGCATGTCCCAGCCTGGGCAGCCTTTTCAGTTTGTTCTTTCTGGATACAGGGCTTTTTTTGCAGCAGGAGCTGCTTTGCATATTAAGCCACATATCCTCTGATGTAGCCAATCCACCAAGAGCTTACAGGGCTCTTAGTACAGAGCCTACTGTAAGCTCCAGGAGGATTGGCTACATCAGGGTGGGTGTGGTCTAATATGCAAAGGAGTTCTGCTACAAAAAAAAAGCCCTGTCTGGATATAACAATGATTCTCCCCTTTGCTTCACCTCGTGCTGTACCTCTGGAAACCAAAAATCTTTACTAAAACACCTCTCACATAAAATAACTGATCATCTTCAATTTGCCGCTCTTCTCCGTCCTGCGGCTGTTATACCATGCCTCTTCCTGTTATGTTCTGTGTTGACATTCTAATATCCAGGGATGGAATTCTAGTAGCAGCTCCTTTGCATATTAGGCCATACTCTCCTGATGTAGCCAATCCTCCAAGAGCTTACCAAAAAGAGCCTTGTAAACTCTTGGAGGATTGGCTACATCAGGAGTGTGTGGCCTAATATGCAAAGGAGCTCCTGCTAGAATTCTACCCCTACTAACATCCATGCCCTGCGGGACTTAATGCAGTTCCACAGGGTCTGTAAGGCAGAGATGTTCCACTGAGCACTTGGTTGAGGACAGCAACGGCGTCCATCTGGCTGGCATTCTTACCCCCTGCCCCACCCCCACAAGGCAGTGGCACAACTGGAAGTTCCTGATTTCCACCTACTTAAGTTGACCACTGTAATTTTAATGTTTTAATCTTATATTCGTTTGAATCCGGTCATTTTATCTTTCATTGTACTCCACCCTGAGCCCTGTCTACAGGGAAAGGCAGTATAAACATTAAATAGAATGAATGAATGAATGAATGAATGAATGAATGAATGAATGAGCAGATAAAGTGGGATGGGTTCAAAGGAAAACAACGAAGCTTGTCTGTGCTTGGAATAACAAGGCTTACAAGGAAAGTGCGAAGGCACTGGAATGGAGGAGAGACAGGTGTGCTCTTCCCTAACGGACTGGCCCACAGAAGATGGAAGGACTAGATCAGGGGTGACCAAACTGTGGCTCAAGAGCCCCATGTGGCCCTTTCACACATACCATGAGGCTCTCGAAGCCCCCACCGCCCTGGCCGGCATGGAGAAGGCATTTTTCTCTTTAAATCTCTTCTCCAAACCAAGACAGTCAGCTGTGGAGGGTGGACTGTATCCCGCTAAGGTTTCCCCTCTCCAAACTCCAGTCTCCCAGGTTCCACTCCCAAATCTCCAGGAATTTCCCAACCCAGAGTTGGCAACAATACTCTTCAGGCTGAAGGAAGACTTCCAGCTTTCCTCAGCGTGTGATAGGATAGAGTCCATCCCACTGTCGAGAGCGATCGAAAAAAAGAATCTCACCTGAAGCAATATCTTTCAAGAAACACTCCCAAAGTGAGATCATTCTTTCCATAGAATTCCATCGTCACAATCCTGCAATGACAAGAGAAGATAATACTCTTTTTTAATGGTTTGAAAAGTCTTGTACTGTATTCCCCCCAAAAAATGTTCAAGAGGACTTCCACTTGGCCCAAACATAGCCCATGAGTGTTCTATATCAAAGCATTTATATCCTTCCAGACCTCATTTTGGGCAGGAGCTCACAGGAGCAGAGCTCTGGAACCTCAACATTTTGATTGCGCTCTTTCTTTCTTACCGCCCCCCTCCCCGTTGCCCAAATACTTGCTTCTGGGCTCCACTGTTCAAATCCCCTGTGAGAATTTTGCTGAATTCTAAGATTTGACAAACTTTCTCATATCGCCCTCCTCAACAAAAAATGGAGAAAGAACCAAAACATACAAAACAGACAGATGGAAATCTTCTTCATGCCTCTGTGGACACATAGGAGAAAGCAATTTAAAAAGTCTGATGTGAGGAAGGTTTTATGATTTGATTTGTTTGATTCATATCCCACCCTCCCCGCCTACGCAGGCTCAGGGCAGCTCACAACAGATCATAAAATGAGAATAAAACAGTTAAATTGAGCATTGATTAAACCATTAAACAGTATAAAACAGTTCGGTGCTTTCTACTATTTGGTCACAGATGGCGTTCGGTATTCTTATGCATCCTTTAAAGCTGATATTATCAGCAGTTTCAGTTAAAAGCTAAGTGAAATAATGCTGCCTTGCGGAACCGGGCAAGGTCTCGCAAGACTCTGACCTCCTGCGGCAGTTGGTTCCACCATCGGGGAGCTGCAATGGAAAAAGCTCTTTCCCTGGTTGTTTTCAATCTTCAGGGATCAATAGCAAGTTTTGGACTCCAGATCTAAGCACCCTCTGGGGAACACGTGGGGAGAGACGGTCTCTAAGGTAGGCAGGTCCTCTGCCATATATTACAATGACAATTCTCATTCAAGAAGCATCTGAAGGCAGCCGCTGAGCGTTGATATAATTTAGTCCACCTTCCGGCGATGTTAGGGGTGTTGGCATATGCAAATGAGTTATGCAAATGAGCTGTGCTAACGAGCTCCGGCAGCTCTTTTTCTACAAAATGACCCCTGTATCCTACCCCTTTCCCCCTCAGGAGTGGTTTGAATCACCCATAAAATCCCACAGCTACAAACTGAAACAACAATCCATGCATAAAAGATCATGACACTCAGAGGCACACTTGACATCATGACCTAGTCAGCCAAAAGGCTCACTTCTTGCTAAACAGGGTAGATCCTGGCAAGTACTTGGATAGGAGACCTCCTTGGAATACCAGGACTGGGAGGCAGAGGCGGGTTTTATTCACCCACCTCTGTGAATATCCTCCATGCCCCCAGTAGGAGTCAGTCACCAGAGGAGGTAGGAGGAAGCAGAAGAGGAAGAGGAGGAAGAAGAAGACAGCAACACAAAGGGGGTGTGGCATTTCTCCCATTCCAGCTCTCTTCAAAAGCCCTGACCTTGATCAGGCAAGCAGGATCTCGCCAGGCCTCCGATGCTAAGCACGGTTGGGCCTGGTTAGTACTTGGAAGGGAGACCACCACGGAAGTCCAGGGTTGCTACGCAGAGGCAGACAATAACAAACCACCTCTGAACATCTCTTGTTTTGAAAACCACATGAGGGGTTACCATCAATAGGCCACATCTTGCCAATACTTTCCATCACTCACTCCTGGAAAGTCTTCTGATCTGAAGTCAGAGGAAGACCTACAAAATCTCCAACCCGCTCCCTGTATCTTTCTTGTCCAATGCCCAAGATCATGTACAAGATTCGCAAGCCATACTGCTCCCGCCTACCCTTTACATTTGAAGCAAATGTCACCTTGGGGATTAGGATGCATATTTAAGTTAACCAGGATGCTCATTTAAGTTCACCAGGCAATGCAGACAAAGGGGTTTCATACCATGGGCTAACGCAGGCGCTTGGAGCGTTGCTGGATTGGGTCGAAGAGCTGCTGAACAACACGCAGAGCCTCTGGTGATTCAGAGGGCTGAGGCAGTCCACCTGAGGAGGCACAAACAACGGGGAGTTAATAAACCATTCCTGACTTGCACACCATCATCTACTGCTGAAACGCAGAGGAGCACTTTTTCTGTGCAATGTGAGCCTTTTGGGCCCCGATATGTTTTAAAATTATTTTACGCAGTTGTCTGAGTCAAACAGTTTTGGCTGAATGGTCTAGGAATGGATAATGTAATGACAGGTCAGACACACAGTTCCTTGGTGCCTGAAGTACAAGACACGTTTGCAATGCACGCCCATCTCATATTCCTCTGCTTTGTTCATCCCCTTAGCAGACCCCCAAAGGTCATGTGAAAGGACCTGCCTTGAAATTACAGAAGCACTTTCTTCCCCATCTTGTAAAAATCTGAGGCACTCCCCACCCCTTGGACCAAGAGAAAAAGACAAAAATTGAAGACACAAGCATATGAACAGGGCAGAAGGTATTTGAAAATGAGGTCCCTAGGTTTTATCCCTGCCTTGAGTCATTGTGATTTCTTGTAAAATCATTTTAAATTGGTCCTATTTTTAGTATTTATGGTATTGCTTGGAGTCAGTGTGCAATATATATCTGACCAATTGGCCGAAATTGGTCTTGGTTGCATATGCCTTCTGTTTGTACCTATGAATGATTTTATTCTGTTTTGAGGCTACAACCGAGTCTGTATGTGGTGTTATCTAATTTGTAATAAG
This sequence comes from Heteronotia binoei, assembly GCF_032191835.1. Lineage (NCBI taxonomy): Eukaryota > Metazoa > Chordata > Lepidosauria > Squamata > Gekkonidae > Heteronotia > Heteronotia binoei. The sequence goes on from NC_083238.1 coordinate 43,382,833, forward strand.
TATGTGGTGTCATCTAATTTGTATTGTATGGAGCAACATAATTGGATATACACTTCGGCGCGCCTGATGAAGTGAGCTGACAAACAAAATCCTGTGCTGTAATAAATTCCCTTTTGTGCCTCAATGTAGTTATCTAAGAGCCCCAATCCTCAAATGCTTATGTGCGTGGCAAAATGCAGCTGTACTTCCTCCTTTTCTCAAGACATGTCTGCCTGAAAGGGCTTACAGAATAAGAAAAGGAGGAGGTCTAGAAAAAAACGGTAGATCGAGCACCCCGGTTTAATACGTCATCCTGATTTCCTGTTGATCCGAGTATTGTAAAGTGAGTTCACTCAGCTCTTAAATAAGCAGCAACAGTGTATTCAAGAAAAACTGTCACAACAACACAGGAAACTCAACTCAATATATACACAGCGTCTGAGTAAAACGTGCCCCCTTTGGTTGCCGGCAATCCCTCCTATTGGTCTCTCCAGGATCCTTCATTTGCATTTATTGGAAGAAATGCTTCGTATCCTGATTGGCTGGTTCTAAGAGAACAGCCAACCAGAAAGCAGGCATCAGAATCCTGAAGAGTAATGGAAGCTTGCTTCAAGCTCAAGCCCCATATAGCAGTAGGAACTATAATAAAGAACACCAAGGACCGCAGTTTAATGTGTTATCCTCTTTTCCTTAAAAAAAATACACACTCTTCTTTCTAAGTCCCCTTACAGGCAAATATACATGCAAAAAAACAAAAATAGCACACTTCAAACATGGTCACTTACTTTATGGGCCCATAAAGATTCATTCTGAACAAAGCCCCTCTCGCAGTCTTCTGCTTTCGTGCCGGGGGCCTCTTTTGGTTGAACAAATGGATCCGAGCTTTTCTGAGCAATCCTCCCTCCCCTGGCCCGGTAGTCGGACAGCATCGTGGCCAGCTCTTTGCTGGTGCTCAGGGACTCTGCGATTCGGCTGACCACCAGCTCGTGGGGGGGCAAGATCTGAAGGGGTTTGGCCTGGGTGCTCCCGTTCATCGCCTGCAGCCCACAGATGTCCCTCAGCAGCTGCTTCTTCCTCCTGCTCTCCAGCTCTTTGCATTCCTTGTTGAGGAGAGGAGACAAATAAACCTGCTCCGGGAAATACTCCCTGGTGGGGCACCGCATGCCCCTCTCTGTTAGCAGAAAGGGCTCCGGGAAGGTGATTATGGGGGAAATGCAGAGAATTACATCTTCCAGCTCTTGGTTAAAGGCCAAGGAGAAGGATTTGAGGCGGTCTTCTGAGGAGGTCACTTCTTCTGTGATGTACAGTCCGGTGTCATCTTGCAAGGGATCCCTAAAAACTCTCGTGTGACTGTTCGGCTCCCGAAGACTATCCAAATCCTGCAGGCTATCCAACGGATCGCTGTCTAAAATCCCCAGGTGGAGGGCCAACAGTGGCTCCGGCACCAGTGTTGGCGTAAAGCACGCTGTTAAATCCACTGGGAAGTCACCACTGTCATCTTCTGTCAGAATTTTTTGTTCCAAGGCGCCGATGTTGTCGGACAACACCAATTCGGAGATAATCGGCAGCTTGTCGGAAAACACATCTGCATCTTTTATTGTCGTGCTGCTTTCTCTGCTTGGCAGGTTTTGATACCCGTTTTCTTCTCCCCACTGCTTTTCGGAGGGAGAGAGAAGGGAGCCATTCCTGGCCAGCATCGGGGGCATGGCAAATTCGTCCATGAGGAAGGAGATCTCTAGCTGGGAATGGTAAGCCACACAGATCATAAAGATGAGGATCTCCTTTACACGAGCCAGCTCATACTCGCCAGCACCACGCAGCTTAATAGTGCAACCCAGGTGCTGCGGACATCCGTCAAAAAACATCAAGGTCTTTGTTTGCTCTGGGAAGTTATAGGGTGGAAGAAGAGAAGGAAAGAAGATGGAGACGGGCAGTTTTAGCATAAGGCAAATAAACATACAGATCCAATGCATCTTGGGTAATGTGCAGCTAAACTGTTTTAAATTAAAACAATTAAATAATTCCAGTTATTAAGATCAACCATCTAAAAAAGTAGTTACAACCAACACACACAATAAATAGAGGAATGTAAGAGATGCCAAGCAGCAGAGACACCCAGTGTGATGTAGAGGTTATAAGCAAGGTTGGCCACCTGCTTAACATAAGAGCCACATAGAATAAATGTCAAATATTGGAGAGGAGGAGAGGAGGGGAGGGGAGGGGAGGAGAGGGAAAGAAAGCAACTTTATGCATTCTCCAAGCTGATAGCGAATGGGGTACTGAGGGCTTCAAGAGCCACACAATATGTGTGAAAGAGCCACATGTGGCTCCCAAGCCACAGTTTGGCCACCCCTGGGTTATAGTATCAGACTAAGATCTAAGAGACGCTAGGTACGAATCCCCACTCATGCCATGGAAGTTTGCTGGGTGACTTTCAGCCAGTCACACACACTCAGTCTAATCTACCTTGCAGCATTGTTGTGAGGAAAAAATGAAAAAGGGGGGAAATGCTGAAAGACACCTTCGGGGACAGAAATGGGGTAGAAATGAAGTCAATAAAACAAGCAGAAGAAAGCCATAGATGATGAGCAGCCCTAATGACCAAGACCTCCTCAGAGGCTTGGTGAAAACAGAGGTGTCTGCACCAGCAGCCTGAAGAACAAAGTTGCCTGGCAGGCTGAGAGAACTTCTCAGAGAAGGTGAAGCCACTGAAGAGGCCATCTTGATTTCTGAGAAGTTCTTGGCACAAGCAGGTTTGTGCTTCCTCCCCATGAGGTCTGAAGAACACGGGAATTCCCCTACAAAGATGATCATGAAGAGCCATTTGGAGGGTAGGGGGAAAATAGTATGAATCTGCCACAACAAGAAATATGGAAAAGGAAATGCAGGGGGAAATATGCTGCAGTTAACAAAGCTAGTGTTGTGTGCAGTGTTCCCTCCAAGCTGAGTTCGCATGAGCTAGCTCACAGACTTTTAGCCTTCAGCTCACACATTTTTCTCTTAGCTCAGAAAGGATGGCCCCAGAGCCCACTCATTTATGCAGTAGCTCACAACTGTAATGCCAGTAGCTCACAAAGTAGAATTTTTGCTCACAAGACTGCAGCTTAGAGGGAACATTGTGTGCCATAACATTCATCAGAGTTTAAAATGAGCTTTCCATATATATATAAAAAGAACTCCCTTCAATACCCACTACTGGGCAAACTAGGCCAGGCCTTTTCAGGTTTACTTACCATTAGGCAACTGGAACACTTGGATGTAAAACTTGTGGCAGGTTCCCAGGTGTGGCTTGGTCAACAACTGGTCCATCGACATCACTAAGTCTCCCTGAGTCATTCGACTTACTCTGTCCAACACTTGCTGTAAGACATTGGTAAGATCAAGGATGTGTACATCTCACTTTGCATGGGGCAGCAAGAGAGAATCACAGGCTAAGGGCTGTGGTCCTTAAATTTCCATCTTCTATCGCCTACCAAGCAGACAACATGAACATCAAGTGCCCTCAAAAACAAGATGAGGCTGATGATAAGGATATTATCAACATCATCATCATCAACAGCACCATTCTAGACAAGTTGTAGGAACATAAGAGAAGCCATGTTGGATCAAGCCAATGGCCCACCCAGTCCAACGCTCTGTTTCACACAGCGCCAAAAAACCCAGGTGCCATAAGGAGGTCCATCAGTGGGGCCTCCTGATGGCACCTGGATTTTTTGGCTGCTGTGTGACACAGAGTGTTGGACTGGATGGGCCACTGGCCTGATCCAACATGGCTTCTCTTACGTTCCTACGACGTCTAAAATGGTGCTGTTGAGTGTCACACAGTCAACTTCAGGTAAAGGCATGACAAATGCCGAGAAGGAAGACAGAACTCAAAGCCTCAAGGATAGAGGAGAACAGGTGGAGGTGTTTCATTTTGTTTTTGCCCAAGTGTGGATGAGGCATTCCTGTTTGATTCCTATTCACTCAAGAACAAAGGAGAGAAACCCAGATTTTTAACCTCAGCTCGGGGGTGAGGTAGGATGAGCCAACGCCTCCTTTGCAAGTTTGTCAGGACTCACTGCATACAGGCAGGAAGCTTCATCTAAAACCCTAAGAATTGCCTCTCAATATTTGAAGATCTGTATGGCCCGGGTTGAGAATCATTGGGTTAAGACACCAGACGAAATCAAAGCTATTGTCTACTTTCTGGCAGGAAGTATAAACTCGACCAAACACAGATATGGCACTTGGAAACCAAAATCTGCAACAGTATTTACAAAAATTCTAGAAGGAGGCACTATCCCAAATTAAACTGATATCAGCATTTCCCCCCTTTTTCGTTTTGTCCTCACAACAATGCTGTGAGGTAGATTAGACTGAGTGTGTGTGACTGGCTGAAAGTCACCCAGCAAACTTCCATGGCATGAGTGGGGATTCGTACCTAGCGTCTCTTAGATCTTAGTCTGATATAATCTTGTTTTTGAGGGCACTTGATGTTCATGTTGTCTGCTTGGTAGGCGCTAGAAGATGGAAATTAAACTGATATCCATTTCCCGTGAGCCCCTGACATTCCACTTAGACCTGAAATCTTACTGCTGAACTACTGGCCTCAAGGAACGTATCCTCCAAGAAACAAATCAATACAATTATTGGAACTGCCAGAACACCAACTGCCGCCAAATGGAAAAACCAAGCAGCACCCAGCCTATGGTATTGCAAACTGTGGGATCAATATATAATGGAGAATATTTCAGATAAAATCCACAGAGCAATGAAATTTCCTAAACAAACTAACTTTACTGAAAAAATGGCGCCCCTTACTAGATTCCTTGGTAAACAAAAACTTTATACCACTTGCTTGGGTACAACTACAGAGATGGCGATAAAAAATGCTTTTCTCGGACACGAAATGTTATCACTCTTTGCTACAAATACATTTTGTCAGTGTGATACTTTATACCTCTGTAACTCTACATAAACTAATTCAATGTGTATTGAATGCTGTCTGCGTAATTCTAATCTCAACTTTAATAAAGTTAATTTTTATTATTTAAAAAAAGAATGTTTACAGGTGCAATGAGAAGACATGTGTGAAAGGGACTGGGGTGCAGGCAACTCTGTCCCCCAATTCCACACCTGCAGGCTGCATCATTCTTGAACTTTTTGCAAAGTCAAGCCAGCTACTAGCGACTTTGGGAAAAGCCAAGCTATTCTAAGAGTCCCCATGTAAACCATGCAGAGGTGGAAAGTGCTATCAAGTTACAGCTGATTGACAGCAACCAGGGGACGTTTTTTAGAAAAATAGGTGGTGGAGCTCATCCAGGGATTGTTATGCAGCTTTACCTACTATTCAATTGACAAGGTGGGAAGGAGGAGGTGGAACTCTCAGAAAGGTTCAGGAGCTGTGCTCCTGTGAGCTCCTGCTGAATCCGAGGCCTGACAGCAACCCAATAGTATTTTCAAGGCAAGGGACATTTAGAGGTGGCTTGCCATTACCTGCCTCCAGCCCCATAGCTAGAGGCTGAGGGGATAGGGGGCCGTGGGGGGCCATGGGGGAAGAGCTCTTTAAATTGTGCAGGAGGCTGGTGACTGCTCCTGTTGCCCATCCAGCGGATTTAGACCCCCTTAATCAGCTGATTTGTGGGCCCTTTAAAGAAGGGCAGTGGCCACTCTTGGGCACCCCCCCCCACGCAATTTAAATGGTGCAGAAAGGAGAGGGGAAGCCTGTGCGTGAGGGGCCCTCCAAAACTGTCAGGGGGCCATTTCCCGTGAGCCCCTGGTTAGCTACAGGCCTGCGTGCCTCTGCATAGAAACTCTGGACTTCCTTGGAGGTTTCCCATTCAAGTCCTAACCAGGGCTGATCATGCTTAGCTTCCAAGATCTATGAGATCAAGCTAGCCTGGGCCATCTAAGGCAGCGCTATACTCGCTGTATACAAATGCAAAGATTCTTAAACTAGTTAGTAACTGGACAGAGAACAGCCTATTTGTTTATGTCTCCAAGAACATTATCCTTTGCACTGGTTCATATTTAAAGGCGAGCACCCCTAACTCCATTGAGAATTCCCGCACCTACCGGCTTAACATTCGTGACTAGTGTAATGCCATGTTCCAGCAGCAGCTCCTGGGCAATATGGGCCACCGTTTTTTCAACCAGGACCAAAGTGGGCCTGACGTCCACTATCCGCTGAACGTAGTTCTTCAAAAATTCCCTTTCCTAACACAGCAAGAGAAGGTAATAACAGCATAAGAGAAGCCATGTTGGATCAGACCAATTACCCATCCAGTGCAACACAGTGGCAAAAAAACCAGGTGCCATCAGGAGGTCCACCAGTGGGGCCAGGACACTAGAAGCCCTCCCACTGTTGCCCCCCCCCACACAAGCACCAAGAATACAGAGCACCACTTGCCCCAGACAGAGAGATTGGAAAATACCCTGTGGATAATAGCCACTGATGAACCTCTGCTCCATGTTTATCCAGTCCCCTCTTGAAGCTGGCTATGCTTGTAGCCACCACCTCCTGTGGCAGTGAATTCCATGTGTTAATCACCCTTTGGGTGAAGAAGTACTTCCTTTTATCCGTTCTAACCCTACTGCTCAGCAATTTCATCAAATGCCCACGAGTTCTTGTATTGTGAGAAAGGGAGAAAAGTACTTCTTTCTCTACCTTCTCCATCCCATGCATAATCTTGTAAACCTCTATCATGTCACCCTGCAGTCGACGTTTCTCCAAGCTTAAGAGCCCCAAACAAGACAAACAAGAGAAAGATTCTACCACTACCTGACGGACTATAGGATCTATACACGTAAACTTTGTTTCTTCTCGGTAGAGGTATTCAATGGAACATTTCAACAGAAGAATTTTGGGATTTTTAATACAGAAATTCATCTGAGGGGAAAAGAGAAAAAGTTGCTAAATACAAAGAAATACCATTTTACAACAGTGTATAAAGTTCATGTTGACCTTATGTACCCCTTAATTCGTTAACTGTATTAATACCCATTGTAATAAGGGTATAAATTTTTGGCAGGTCACATAAGAAGCTGCCATATTGAATCAGACCATCGGGCCATTAAGGTCAATTTTTTTTTCGCCATCAAGTCAAACTGGCAACCAGTGTTCTCTCTAAGCTGAGTTAGCGTGAGCTAGCTCACAGATTTTGAGCCTCCAGCTCACACATTTTTGTCTTAGCTCAGGAAGGGTGACCCCAGAGCACAATAATTTATGCAGTAGCTCACAACATGAATGCCAGCAGCTCACAAAGTAGAATTTTAGCTGCTGCTGAGAGGGAACATTGCTGGGGCATGAAGGCAAGGGACATTTCAGAGGTGGCTTGCCATCATCTGCCTCTGCATCCCAGCCCTGGTATTCCTTGGAGGTCTCCCATCCAAATATTTGTCTGGGTCAGCCCTGCTTAGCTTCCGAGATCTGATGAGATCGGGCTTGCCTGGGCTATCCAGGTCAGGGTCCACCAAAGTCACTACTGTCTTCTGAGACCAGCAGCACCTTGCCAGGGTCTCAGGTGCAGGCTTTTCATATCCCCTACCACAGGGGTCCCTAACCCCAGGGCCATGAACCGGTACCGGTTTGTCGCCTGTTTCCAACTGGGCCACACCTTGCCACCCCCCCGCAATCTCGCGCCCCCCCATGGCGCCTCCTCCCGCTTTAACCATTTAAAGGCTGGGGAAGGGGTCCTGAAGTGCTTCCCAGGCAGACACCCCCCCGCCACCGATCACCTGATCAGGGGGGAAACCACAGCAGTAAGCAGCAAGGGCAGTGCAGCTCTTTCAGCAGGTCGTTCGTTGCTGCTGCTGCAGGGGGGGTCAGCTTGGGAATCGCTTCAGGGCGCTTTCCCCGGCCTTTAAATGGTGAAAACGGGGGGCGGCAAGGCTGCGCAGGAAGGGGGCGGAGGAGGGAGGAGGAAAACAGGGGGGGAGGCGCCGCAGGGTGGGGGCGAGGCCAAATTGGGTGCCTCCACCCTGCCGGCTCTGGGGCCATGGTGGGACGGCCAGTCCCTGGGGCCAAAAAGGTTGAAGGCCACTGCCCTAACACACTGAGCCCTTTAACCAGAGATGCTGGGGATTGAACCTGGGACCTTCTGCATGACAAGCAGATGCTCTACTGCTGAGCCACAGCCCTTCCCAACACATTTATCTGCATCTTATGGCTTCTAATGCCTGACCCATTTGCTATTGCTGTGAAATTCCGTTCTAATAAGACAAAACATATAATACAATTTTCCTCCTATGAAGCATAACTTGTTAAAAACCAGCTTTGCATGTGTCTCAGGTACAGTCGATTTGACTTTTCAGACATACGGTGGACAGCGTCACCAAGAGCGGAGATTGTAGAATCTTTGTTCTGACCCTGTGCACATCTGAACACAAGTATTCTGCCAAAAAAGCATTTTTCAGAAGCAGGGCTGGAATTCTAGCAGGAGCTCCTTTGCATGTTAGGCCACACCCCCCCCGATGTAGCCAGTCCTCCAAGAGCTTACAAAAAAGAGCCTTGTAAGCTCTTGGAGGATTGGCTACACCAGGGGGTGTGGCCTAATATGCAAAGGAGCTCCTGCTAGAATTCCAGCCCTGAACAGAAGCAACACATGTGCAGAACTTGGGCAAAAACATACATTTTGCTATTAATCCAGGTCTGAAGTTATACGAGGGAGCAGAGTGATGAAACCTAGATCACAATATTTCTAGTGCTTAGGAACAGAAAGGGTCGAGAGAGCAAAACTGGAAGCTACAGAATGGTTTCTTCACAAGGAAATGACGGAGAGCAGAGACATTTCTCTGAACGAGTCTTTCCTCAAGGCATACAAAGATAAATACAGTTGCATCCTACCTTTTTATGAACAATGTTCTTGGTGCACACAAACCCGTTCACCATCATCGAGTCAAATTTTTTCCCACCGGGAATCTGGCAAAAAGATTGTTTACATTTAGTCCCCTCATTTTCCAGACACACCTAGTTCTGAATTAATAAGTAAAGATATTTTAGAGGAAGGGCTTTTTAACCACAACCAGGGCTCTTTTTTTTTTGTAGCAGGAACTCCTTTGCATATTAGGCCATGCCCCCTGATGTAGCCAATCCTCCAAAAGCTTACAGGGCTCTTTGCACAGGGCCTACTGTAAGCTCCAGGAGGATTGGCTACATCAGGGTGTGTGTGGCCTAATATGCAGAGGAGCTCCTGCTACAAAAAAAACCCTGACCACAACCACCAAGAAGCCAACCAGAAACAGCCTCTGGAAGATGTGACCTAAGCTACGTTCCTTTGAACAGCTCCTCTGTGGACCAGAGAACTCTGCCTATGCTCAGGGCCGGCCCTGCCAGTGAGCAAACTAGGCGATTGCCTAGGGTGCCAGCCTTCTGGGGGTGCCAAATTCAATGCCCCCCTGTGACTCAGTGATGTTACTAGTGTGGGGGGTGGGACAGAAGTTAGCCCTCCCTAGGGTGCCAGACTGCCTACGTTTTCAGACACTTAGTTTAGGGCCTTTCTGCACCATTGTTCGCTCAACGTTCAGCTGATGTTCACTTCTTGGGTTTGATCCAGGGTGAAGCTTCTCTTGCGCTAGAGCTCTTGTGCAAGAGGAAACGCCAAGAAAAAGAGCACAACAGCCACATGCACCAAGCCAAGATTATTGTTGTCCAGCTTGCATTTCTAGTTGGGGAAGATCTGGTATAACAAATTTCTGGGCACAATAATAGATAAGGAGAGAAGGGCTGGTGTTACACAAGGCCTTGTGCAAGCGTAACTGTTCTAAGTCCATTTGTGTTTACACTTCCGCATCGCTGGATCCAAGCTGTGGATTACAACCTAGACCTCTTCCCTCAAGGAAGTACTTTTCTTTCTGGGGAAATCTCTTCTTTTCACAGCACTCAAAATAACAAGGTGCTGTAGATCAGGAAAGACTATCCATTCCCCCATCTAACTGGGTACTACAACTTGAAGTATTCACATATAAAAATGGTAAAGGTAGTCCCTTGTGCAAGCACCAGTTGTTTCCAACTCTGGGGTGACGTTGCTTTCACATTTTCACGGCAGACTTTTTAAGGGCTTTGCCATTGCCTTCCCCAGTCATTTACACTTTCCCTCCAGCAAGCTGGGGACTCATTTTATCGACCTTGGAAGGATGGAAGGCTGAGTCAACCTGCAGCCAGCTACCTAAACTCAGCTTCCACTGGGATTGAACTCAGGTCGTGAGCAGGGAGCTCAGACTGCAGTACTGCAGCTTTACCGCTCTGTGCCATGGGTCTCTTAGTCACATATAACATGCTAGGAATAAACTTTCTTTTTAATTGCATTTTAACTTTTGATATTGAGAGCTCCCCCCTGCACAAAGGTGGCATATAATACACTCACAACTCACACAGATAGTTCCAAGTAGACAGCCGTATTGGTCTGAAGTAGTAGAACAAAATAGGAGTCAACTGCACCTTTAAGATCAACTTAGTTTTATTCAGAACATAAGCACACGCAAGCTTGCGTTCTGAATAAAATTAAGTTGGTCTTAAAGGTGCAATTGACTCCTAATTTACATGGAAGAATACCAGCTGGGCTTTCTCTATGCCAACAGTACCCACCCAACCACCCCAATTTTCTGAACATTTAAAGAGTTTCCCTGAAGAGATACAAGTTTGAACACTGGGTGAAGCTACAAGCAGCAAAGTGAAGACGTGGGAAAAAGGGGCAGGGAGGGGATTGCTGTTCTACTTGAGCTTCAACTGGAAGTGAACCAAACAGTCATAGCCAAAGCCTGTCCGTATTTGTTCGCACACCAGTTCAAAAGTGCTTGCAACACACAACCTTGAGCAAGGGCCTACTGCTGAGCGATTCTAAGAATTCACATCAGATGTCTGAGAGCCACAAGACATGAACGTCAGATGTTTGTGGGAGGGGACGGGGGAAGGAGGGAGGGGACGAGGGAAGGAAAATAGATAGGGGAGGAGCAACAGAGAGGTGGAAAGAAAGCAACTCCAAGCTGCTGGCTGGCTTCACTTAGAGAAGTGATTTAAAGAACAAATGCCTTCTCCATGCAGTGATGGGGGCTTCAAGAGGCACACAATATGTGTGAAAGAGCCACATGTGGCTCTGTCCCGAGCCACAGTTTGGCCACCCCTGATATAAACTAAGTCTCTGAAGGTTCTTTTGAATCCAAACCTAAAGACATCGAGCTACCTCATCAGCTTTCACAACTAAATATTTCACAACTAAATATTTGCTGTTACCAGCAAAGCCTAGTTCAGGCTTATTCAACTTGTGACATGCTGTGGGGGTTAAGCCAAATGTTCAAATAAAACTCACCTTCTTGACATGGACGAACTGGCGGATGTCCATGTCGTCGTCCCTGTTCTTGACATCGGGACGGACGGTCTGAACCACCTGGCAGACGACGGGCACAATAATGTCCCTCCAAGAGAGGGATAAGGACTCGTTGTATAGCAACTGCTGGAGCAGTGCCAGCATGTGGTTGTGATTGGCCGAGCTGGAGGGAAAGGGTCAAAAAAAGAATTAGGGGAAAAAAGGAATACCACAACTCTGGCTATGAAGGGCTGTTGTTCTTCCATAGTTCAATAGCTTCTATGAGATTTTTAAAAATAATTTATTTTGGTATGTAACCAGCACAAAACACAATTATAAGCCATACAGTAACTACATAGGCTTTGGTAGAGAAAAGGTTAGATGGAAGCTCTACAAATATTTTGAGGAAAAGAAAATCTTTATCTTTCCCAAACTGAAAGCTACAAAGGCTCTTTGCAAAGTCTTTAGGGATTTTATAAACTACAGCCAAAAAATTTGGTGCACACAAGCATAACTTAAGAGAATCCAGTAAAATCCAGGGGTGGAATTCTAGCAGGAGCTCCTTTGCATATTAGGCCACACCCTGCTGATGTAGCCAATCCTGCAAAAGCTTACAAAAAAGAGCCTTGTGAGCTCTTGGAGGATTGGCTACATCAGGGGCGTGTGGCCTAATACGCAAAGGAGCTCCTGCTAGAATTCCACCCCTGTTTAAATCTGGGTCCAAAAGACCCAAAAATCTATCCAATATAGGCTGGATATAATTAGCACGTATCTCTTGAGAGTACCCACAACCAACAAAAGTATGTTCAATCTTTTTCACTTTGTCAGAACCACGGGGATCTTCTTATAACAGCCCTCTGCAACCGAAAACGGAAAAATATTACATAGGGTCATAGAAAAGGCTCTTTGGTAGGACAGGATTTCCAAACTTGACAGCTATGAAGCTAGAGACACCACATATCTCCTTTGGGGGATTCTATGAGATCCATCCACTCAAAGGCACACCCTTTACATTTATGACACCTTCATCTTTGCTTAAAAATGAACTTGTAACTCTAGATTTCAAGGTACTGAAGCAAGCCTGAGTTACAAGCACAGAAATTCAATCTTCCTTAATAATCACTGTGTGCCATCAAGCCACAACTAAATCACAGTGTCCCTTATTGGGATCTTCAAGGCTAGAGACTTTCAGAGGTGGTTTGCCATTGCCCGCCTCTGCACAGCAACCATGGACTTCCTTGGTGGTCTCCCCATCCAAACACTAACCAGGACCAATCCTGCTTCGCTTACGAATTCTGATGAGACTGGGTTAAGGTGAGCTATCTTGCTGCTCCTCAACCTTCCTTAAGTCTCAATTAATACTAACTTGCCCCTTTTTAACTCATATGGTACAATATTCGCATGCGGAATTCACCTCATTTTCCCCTACACTCAGAGGCATTTATCTGAAGTTATCCCGCTATGAAAGACTTCCCCTATTACAGAAATGTCTTCAGAACTAGCATGCCTTCCGATGAGATAAAAGTGTTTGTTTGTTTTTCACAAGAACGTATTTCAACTCAGTTGCCTGTCCATGTGATAGAAAGAGGTTTCCTGCTGCCCTATTGCTACCTCAGATATTTATATCTGAAGAACAGGGATTTTTTTTCTGGGGGAATGCAAAGGAATGAGATTCCGGAACCTGTTTGTGGAAACAAAATTCTCAACCAATGTTTAAAAGTTCCTGAGGGGCACCTGTGGGGTTTTTTTGCCTTCATTTCTCTCTTGAGAGTTTCCCAAAAAAAGCCCGTCTGAAAAATCTAAAGTACAGGCTATTATTGGAACCAAAACCGAGTAGAGTGAAGAAAAAGAGAACTACATATTTCCACAGCGAAATATGTTGCTAAGTAACAAATACCTCACTGTAAATATTGACAGTACCAATTGCAAGAGCAAGGGAACAGAATAAGCCCTTCCACCTTAAGAAACCATAGAGGCTCAAGAAAGGTACACTCTAGACTTCGGCGCTCCCATGACCCGACTTACAGCAGTCTCTCCATCGCTTGCTTTTCCCCATTTTCCTCTCTCAGCAAGTCAAGGTTGCTATGGTGCCACCCCAAAGGCGTGAAGAAAAGATCTTTGGATTTTTCTTCCACCCTCCGATTGAACAACGACTCTATGAAACAGGATGGGAAAGTGAGGGAGTTGTGAGATTATAATGCATGAGCACACGGATCTTCCATATAGAGTCAGTCTATTGGCCCATCGAGTTTCAGGATTGTCTGCTCTGACTGGCAGCAGCTCTCTACAGTCTCAGAGATATTTCACAGCACCTGTTATTGGATCCTTTTAACTGGAGGTAACAGGGAATGACCCTGGAATCTTTTGCATGCCACACAGATGCTGTACTGCCAAGCCACGGGCTCTTCTCAATACCACCCCGTTTTCCAAAGTAATTTTGCAAACAGCCGTTTCATACAACATTATCCCTACATTGGAGGGTGCTGCTACACGGGATGCATCCTTTAAGAGGTGCTTACTGCCATAAACTAACTGATTCTCCAGCTCAGCTGCATGACACATTATACCTGGAGTTCTGCTTGTCAACCAGTTCCTTGGACAAGGTGGAGGCCCCCTTTGTAAAGTTGCATGGAGACAGAGCAAGATGGGTAGATGTGATAGTCTGTCTGTAACAGAAGCACCTTAAAATTTGTGGCGGCGTATGGGTTTTCGTGAGTCATTGCTCACTTTCCAGAAGTCCTGAAGGTGTAAGAAGTGACTCACGAAAGCTCATACCTTGCCACAAATGTTGTTAAGTCTTTAAGATGCTACTGGACTCTTGCTCTTTTCAATTCCTAACCTGGTTATTGAAACAACTGTATAAAGCTCTCCTTCCAGATGAGCTAATCTAAACACTTAATACAACCTGTACTGTAAGAACAATCATACGTTTAAATCAGACGACAGAAGAGAAGAGGATCCAGACATGTCTGATTCCAAATTAAATTTCAAAAGGATGGGGTTGAATTGGGTGGTATGAGGGAAGCATCACTGCATTTTTTGGGCCATCTTTGCCATCCAACTTAGGATTCCTCCCCCAGTAGCAGACGATCAAAACATTAAAAACTAGCTTTAAAAGATATAAAAGAAGGGTTTTTGTAGCAGGAACGCCTTTGCATATTAGGCCACACCCCCTGATGCAGCCAATCCTCCGAGAGCTTACAGTAGGCCCTGTAGTATGAACCCTGTAAGCTCTTGGAGGATTGGCTACATCAGGGCTGTGTTCCTGCGACAAAAAAGTAGTTCATGCGACAAAAAAAGCCCGATATAAAAGCAACAAAAAAATGAAACACACAAATGAAAAAGGAAGGGCCAGTGAGAGATTGCCAAACAAAACAGAAAAGTCTTCACCCAGTGGTAGACAGGAACAGACAAAATCTCCCCAGGGAAGTCACTGGTTTTTTATTTGTGCGGTTTTTAGAAGAATATTTGCAAAATGTTTCTCGGCAAGCTTTTAAGAGGCAAATTTTAAAAAGTACCCAAAAGCATCAAAACAATGGAAATATTACGATATTCTTTTTACTGAATAGCTACTTCAGAGGACCAGCATTTTTGAACTGTGAAGGGCATGGGGGTTTCTTATAGGTCCCAGCTGCTTGTCTGGCATTGGAGGAAGCCCAGAAACAGAAAACTGAACTTTGCTTTTATGACGAAAGGGGCAGGAACGCACAGTGAGTGCTAATCATCAGTTTAAAAAGCAGCTTCAGGTAGCTCTTTCTGTGTGCGCACACAGCAAGGTCTGAACAGGACGCTCCGGCAAGCTTGAAAACATGCCAGGCAGCAACAGAAGCCAGAGGAGGACAGATGCAGTCACATTTGATGTTTACCTGCAGGGATTTCATCAGGCTTGGGACGGAATCCCAGCTGCCCTAACGCAAGGCAGGCGGGGAGGATCACACCTTTAAACTGTTCGCCCGATGCCTCCACCGAATTCCCACCCCACCCCTCCCCTCCCCTTCCCCTTACCTTTGATGAAAGCGTCACTTATTGAGATCATCTGTTGCCCTCCGTTGTCTGCAATCAAGTACTCTGGAAGAAGAGAGGGAGCAACAAAAGAAAAAATAAAAGAAGGAAAGGATAATGTATGGAGACGGGAGGAGAAGCTAAGGCAAAGACAGGTCGGGCTGGTGCGGCTGCTATAATTACAGGACTTCCACACCCACTCCGAAAGCGAGAGAAAAAACAGCATTACTCATGGCATATGTTTAGTAACAGGTCCAGAAAGCAAAAGGCTAGAAATAACTTTGACTTCTCTCATTCTCTGTCTCTGTGTCGGCATGACTCCTAAATATTAAGGGGCTACAACAGTGGTGGTGGCCAGACTGTGGCTTTTTCACACATGTTGTGTGGCTTTCGAAGCCCCTACTGCCCCATTGGCCAGCAACATGGAGAATGCATTTAAAGTCAAAACTGCTTGCTTTCCACCTCTCTCTCCCCATGTAATTCCTTAATTCCTTCCCTCAAACATCTGAAGTTCATGTCTTGCGGCTCTCAAACATCTGATGTTTATTCTATATGGCTCTTACGTTAAGCAAGCTTGGCCACTCCTGGGCTATAAGAGCAGATTGCTAGGGAAAAGACGACGACGGCAGAGAGCCCCTTTCCGAATTCACCCTGACTTCCTTAACCTAACCGCTGGATAGCCTTCCAGGAAGGAGTTTCACACAGCAAGCGAGGGTTCGGATAAGACCAGAAAATAAAAACCAGGGTTGTCGTTCACATATTTTTATATTCATTATCCCCACCCACCACCCACCCCGCTGCCGGTCTCGACAAACAACTTATGTACAACAGGAGGCAACGCCTTGGGATCCATTATGCGGGTTACTGAAGAAAGGCCCTTGTTTGGGAAAACGGTAGCTTGTCAAAAGGATGGAAAACACTGGTGAGGGCAGGAAAAAAGAACACTGAATGACTTTGTCAACTAATGCGGCAGCCAAGAGAACCGACCTAGAAGAAGAAGAAGATGTGAAGATATTGGATTTATATCCCGCCCTCCACTCCGAAGAGTCTCAGAGTGGCTCACAATCTCCTTTACCTTCCTCCCCCACAACAGACACCCTGTGAGGTGGGTGGGGCTGGAGAGGGCTCTCACAGCAGCTGCCCTTTCAAGGACAACCTCTGCCAGAGCTATGGCTGACCCAAGGCCATTCCAGCAGGTGCAAGTGGAGGAGTGGGGAATCAAACCCGGTTCTCCCAGATAAGAGTCCGCACACTTAACCACTACACCAAACTGGCTCTCCTAGGGCTGTAGCCTGTCAATTCCACTCCACAGTCTAATGTTTACAACAGTGATTGCTGCCATGAAGACACAGCGGAAGTATCTCAGTTTTGAAACTCACCCCATGATGGTTACATCCAGTAAGGGAAGTGGGAGTCCAAGAAAGTTATCTTATATTAGGGCTTTTCTGTAGCAGAATTTCTTTGCATATTAGATCACACACCCCTGCTGCAGCCAATCCTCTAAGAGCTTTTAGGGCTCTTCGTACAGGGCCTACTGTAAGCTCCAGGAGGATTGGCTACATCGGGAGGGGGGGGGCTAATATGGAAAGGAGTTCCTTCCTGCTACAAAAAAACACCCTGTCTAATACAATAAGGCACACTACTGGCTGAGCGTGCCTATCTTTCCTCAAAGGCCTCCTCAGTTTGTAGAGGGTTCCCTCTGGCTGATTCACCCCAGGGAAGGAAAAAAAACAAAGCAGGAAACTCTGTTTTGTCACCGGAAGCATCATGCAAAAAACCTTACTTGAGACCTGCTCCAGGATATGACGGCTTTCCCCACCCCCACCAAACTTTCCAGTCAGAAATATTATACAGAGCCAGTATTCAGTCATTTAAAAGTCTGTCTGGCTCTGTCTTTCCTGCTACAAAATGCACACATTTTCTTAAGGTGCAAAGTCTACCTTAAAACAGGACAAAACTCCCACCCAACATTGTAAACACCCTCCCCATCCCCACCCATACTTCCCCCATATTTTTAGAATGCTCAAAACCCACTTAAAGCAACATCAGTTCAACTATGATGCTAGCTTCCAAACCCATTCTTTTATCTACAGGAAACAGAAATCAGTACATGGTAAAATTCCTCTGTTTATTGGTTCTGCCTTCCTTGGGTTTCTCAGCACGCCTCAATACCCCGTTCCTTCCTCTGTCTGTCTTTAACATCTAAGCAGCTTCGGTTTCAATGTACTATATATAATCCTCGTACCACTGCAAGCTGCAAATACAGCTCTTCCAGAGCTGATCTACACTGTATGAATCCTACTTCCCAGAGGTCTATTCAAGACTGTGACATTCAGGGGTGGAAATCTAGCATGAGCTCCTTTGCATATTAGGCCACACATCCCTGATGTAGCCAATCCTCCTGGAGCTTAGAAAAGAGAGCCTCGTAAGCTCTTGGAGGATTGGCTACATCTGAGAGGCGTGGCCTAATATGCAAAGGAGCTTCCGCTAGAATTCCACCCCTGGTGACATTATAGGCAGCCTTTGAAGAGGCTCAAGCTTACTGGACATGGTTGTAGAGGTGTAATACTTTGAGATCAGAGCCTTGAAGAACTGCACACGCACAAAATCCAAAAAGGAGTCTGGCGGTGCCCGCAAGTCCAACAGCTTTTCTGCAGCACAAGGCCTTCTGAGTTGGAGCTCGCTTCATGAAACGCATGGTGTACAGCTACAGCAATGCGGAAATATTACAAAGGGAAAATGGAAGAAAACCAACCCATTCTAATAGGGTTGCCAAGTCCCCCGTGGCCTCTATGGTATCATAGAGTTTTCCTCCCAAATTGCTAGAGCATCTGGGAAAACCATAGAGTTTTCCTGGACACTCCTAGAGTGACGCCATTGCATTTCATTGGAGGAGGATCCTCCCCACCAGCCCAATGTGGGCCGGCGGGTTGGAAACTCCCAGGGTGGGAGAACCCCCACCCCGCCTGGTAATTTGGCAGCCCTACGTTCTAATCAGAGCGGGTGAGGATCGCTCCTAACTGAGTCAGAGTCCTAACTGAGATTAGTCAGAGGGGTTTTAACATAAAATCAGACGTAATCTTATATCAGTTCTTTTCTGCCCATCTTCAACAGTTGACAGGAGTGGTGTTGCGACAGAGAGTGCTGGATCAGTATCTGGAAGAGCCAGGCTCAAATCCCATAGACTGCCATGGAAGCTTGCTGGGTGACCTTGGCCCAGTCACACACTCCCAGACTAACCTACCTCACAGGGTTGTTGTGTTGATAAAATGGAGGAGAGGAGAAAGATGTAAGCTGCCTTTGGGAGAAAGTTGAAGTAGAAGTGAATAAAACAAAAAAAAACTAGTATTCACCCATTTGGAACAGATTGATTTCTCTCCCATGGGTTATTGTTTTCAAACGTCTCCACACTTCTGCCAGTTTGGTGCAGTGGTTAAGCATGTGGGATCTGGAAGAACCGGGTTTGATTCCCAACTCCTCCACTTGCAGCTGCTGAAATAGCCCTGGGTCAGCCATAGGTCTCACAGAGTTGTCCTTGAAAGGGCAGCTTCTGGGAGAGCTCTCTCAGCCCCATCCACCTCACAGGGTGTCTGTTGTGGAGGGGGGGAGTAAAGGAGATTGTAAGCCGCTCTGAGACTCCAATTCAGGGAGAAGGACAGGGTATAAATCTGTGGTCTTCTTCTTCTTTCTGTTGTTTGCAGTTATTACTATAAATAACTGCGACGGATGTATACGTCAGAACTGGGCTTGGGTAAGGTTTGCCAGTATTTAACATGCCACTGGGCTTACGTTTAATTTTGCTACCACAGGCTGACAGTTTGGTTACACCTTCTGAGGTTAATGCAAGAAAACTCCCTGCCTTGGGACAACCTCAGGAGACGTACGTGACATTGAAACATTTTACAAGCAAGTCCCAGCGGCAACTCCTCCCATTCCTGTTCTTACACTTACAAGCTGGTTTACATGCGACTACGGTGCCTTGTAGTCTGGTCTCACTCTTCCTCACTCTTCCTCCGCTCACTGCCAAGTTTATATGCAACACGCAGGGGTGGAATTCTAGCAGGAGCACCTTTGCATATTAGGCCACACACTCCTGGTGCAGCCAATCCTCCAAGAGCTTACAAGGCTCTTTTTTATAAGCTCTTGGAGGATTGGCTACATCAGAGGTGTGTGGCCTAATATGCAAAGGAGCTCCTGCTAGAATTCCACCCCTGTGCATCAGTCCAGAAGCATCACCCCAGAGGTCGAGAGCCTTTCTTCCAGCTTTAACAGGGAATCAGACTTTAAAAGAATTTGAGGAGCTTTAAAAGGGAATTCACTGCCAGAGGGATGAGGTGATAGCCACAAGCACAGACAGCTTTAAAAGGGGATCAGACACAGGAATGGACTGCCACAGAAGTGAGCAGCTAAAAGAGTGGACAGAACAGCCTTGTATCCACAGATGCTTTCATACACACCCTGTGAAGAAATGCATTTTCTCCTGGAGCAGGGATGGCCAAACCACATGTGGCTCTTTCACACATATTGTGTGGCTCTTGAAACCCCCACCACCCCACTGGCCAGCTTGGAGAAGGCATTTCTCCCTTTAAATTGCTTCTCCAAGCCAAGCCAGCTGGCAGCTTGGAGATGTATTTAAAGTTAAAGTTTCTTTATTTCCACATCTCCCCCCTCCTTCCTTCCTGGCACTCGAATGTCTGACGTTTGTTCTATGTGGCTCTTACATTAAGCAAGTTTGACAACCCCTGCTATAATACATAGGGAGAAAAGCACTAGGCACGCTACAAGATCTCACGCAAGCAAGATAGGACTCTGTTTAAATTTCCAATTGCTAATCCCTGGATCCAACCCTCTGTCTGGTTGCCATGTAGCTGAACTTCATAGTACTCTTTAAGTCCTTTGGCAATGTATTTGTGTCAACTGCCAAGCCAAGAAAACTTTGAATTGGGTTTTTCAGGATTTCTTGCAAAAGACTTGGAAGACAGACCACTTAAATGTCTTTCTCTCCAGGAACTACATCAGAACATTTTTGACACATACAACCATATTATACAAAGCTCAGGGTACAGCAAAGCCAGAGATAAGCCCCATTACTACAGTTATTCTACAGCATTAGTTTGTCTACAGATCACTTCAGTAAAAAACATTTTAGTAAGCAGAAGCTATTGCATATCTAAAAAAATTTAGCTGAGAATTGCTTTTGTTAACTTCTCCACATGAGCATGCATAGATGAATTTGCTTACTATCATAGTCCCATCTTTAAATTTAAAAAAAAGGAAAGGAGCCAATCTAATTTCCATAGTGGATGGAGTTGGAAAGATGAGGGAAATGAAAGAGGACAGAACCAGCAAAATTTGTGTTTCAGGATTTCAGTGACTGTCTTCTTGAATGGTAACCACTGAGGGAGAGGTTACCACAGAGAAATAGAGATGAACACCGCTGAGGGGGAGGTTACCACAGAGATGAACACCAGTAGCCTTCTGTTTTAATGCTTTTAAACAAAGAGGTCTGGGCTCCAAACCATATCAAGACAGCAAGGTCTTGTGGAACCCTGAAGATACATAGTTTTAAGGCGATATCGGGTTTCATGAGCCAGAGACCACCTCTGGTCAGATGCCACAAGAAGTGTGCCCCTGTCATTAAGGTACCTCAGAATCTGGAACAGTCCAACATGGCTACCGCTTTAGGAAGACTGATTTTATATAGATGATGACTGTTTTTTAAACATCTCAATACCCAGTACAAAATAATCATATAATAAATATGCCAATTTAAAGAACTCCCGGAAGGCAAATATCCTGCAGTTACTCTTAAAATAGCTAAAGTTGGTTGGTTCACGTTTAGGACAAGAAAATTACTAGTAGCATAAAATGCCGGAATACATTTGTTTTAATGGCCATTTCTGAATATTTTTTCAATTTTAATAATGTTATAATACTTTTGTCATGTTTTAGAGATAGTTCTTATGGATATGTATAGTTATCCCTTTTGTTTAAGATGTTGGCTTTGGCTGTAAGTAAAATCAAATCTAAAATAATCAACAACATATGGCAGGAATTCAGCTGCTGATTTGAAACACGCTACAAAATAATGTGATATTTTTCATTTTGTTGTATGTACAACACTTTAAACCCCTCATCTCACAGACATGAATCAAGAAACCCTAACGTATCTTCATTAGTTGTCAGCCTAATATTACAATCTAAACTAAAACTTTCTCCTTGATTAACAACAGCTTTGTTCAAACAATTTACAGGGTTCATGTTAAGCTTAACTCTATGGCATTTAACTTCCACAGAATTACCAGTCAATTTAAATATCAAATATAATCATGGAATCATCTGTGACCATCTCATTAGGCTGTGAGCAGTTTGTATTCCATTAGAAACCTGTTCTCAAAAACCACTGCATATTTAAAACAATGATAGTTAAGTGAAGTCACTCACAAAGTTACCGGGAAAAAATAAGCATTTTAATTTTGTGGTAACTTTGAAGTCTAGGACCCTGTGAGTTGTCCCAACACTTTTTGATACAAGTTTTACCTTGTATTGTAACACTATTCATATTAGGTCAACTCTTAATGAGGGCACATTTGGTCCCCTGATTTATGTCTGTGAAATGAAGAGGGTTTTAAGCATTATCATAAACGGGTGAGATATCTCTGAATACACATAACAGGACATTTTATTTCGATTTTAGGGTGTGTTTGCTTTAAACCGGCAGCTTCTGTCCTGACGTATTAGATACAGATAGCTATACAGTATCAGGTGGAAAAGATCTTTTTTCCATCATTTTTTTCTGGTTTTGGGGGCGGTTGTAGGTTTTATTTTCCTCTCGCCCCCTCCCCCACCACCACCATCATTTAAGGCAGGGGTGGGGAACTTCCGTCCCGAGGGCCATATGCAGCCCTCGAGGTCACTTGGTGACCTAGCAATCACTCAGGGATTGCTAGGCTGAACTGAGTCATCTGGCAGCCTCCCTGCGCCCTGGCTGGCCAGCGAGGATTGTGGGGCCCAGCCGCACTGTGCAGCAGCCTGCCCAGGGCCAGGCAGGGATCACAGGGTCCAGATGTACTATGTGGCAGCCTCCCTGGGGCCTGCCTGGCTGGCCAGAATTGCTGCAGAGCCTGGAAAAGTTACTGTCACAGTTCAGTTTGCACTTGATTACCCTAGATGGTGTGACCTAATATGTTAATATTAGGGGATGTGGTCTAATATGCTACTGAGTTCCTGCTGGGCTTTTTCTACAAAAAAGCCCTGGACCTATGCATTTGCCTAGGGCGGCGGGCCGGGTGTGCGTGTGTGCCAGATTAGGCTCTCCCCACATGACTTCATATAGAAAAACAATTTTTTGCATTAATTTTGCTGGCCCGAATTGTTCTCCCTCGGCGGAACAATGTTTTTTAAGTTGATAATTTTTATGGCCCATGAATGATGTTATAAATATCCATATGGCCCTTGGCAGAAAAAAGGTTCCCCACCCCTGATTTAAGGCATCTTAGTTTAGCCTGGTGTGACTTTGTCCATGGGGTCGCAAAGAGTCGGACTCAACTGTGCGAATGAACAACAAAGCTTAGCTCAACTTTATGGAAACAGACTAAACACTCCCAGTGTATGTCAAGTAACTCAAAACCCACATTGGCCTATTGGGTATTGGACGACGGCGCCTCATTTGACAGGGCACCAGGGGTGGAATTCCAGCAGGAGTTCCTTTGCATATTAGGCCACACACACCTGATGCAGCCAATCCTCCAAGAGCTTACAAGGCTCTTTTTTGTAAGCTTCAGGAGGATTAGATACGTCAGGGGTGTGTGGCCTAATATGCAAAGGAGCTCCCGCTAGAATTCTACCCCTGCAAGGCTCTAAGGCAGCTTGGCCTTGAATGCACAAGAAACTACCTCATACTGAACCAGACTATCGATCCATCAAGGTCAGTATGGCCTACTGCCTGATCTTTTAGTTGGAGATGCCAGGGATTGATGCTTTAACACTGAGTCATGGTCTCTCCCTCTTAAATTGAGATCTGCTTGAAATTTCCACAGACTGAAGGGATTCCTGATGTTGAGATGTGATTCTGCCTCCCCTCTCTGGCCACAGGCCAAAATGCCCTCCCCCCTGCCCCGGTGCTAAGGGGAGCAGATAGAATGGCAGAGTAGGATCTTGGGAGACACAGGTTTAAATCCCCATTTCTCCCACGGAAGTTCTGCCTTATTACATCCAATATTAGGGATGTACTGGGCAACTGATTTAGGTTTTTTTTGGTAAGAAAAACCTGTGTGAACAAATGGTTGCTTCTAAGCAGAGCCTTTTTTCCTGGGGGGATGTGGCAGAACAGAGTTTTGGAACTTCTTCATGGAAACAAAATGCTGAAAAAATGTTTAAAAGTTCGTGAGGGGGCAACCCACATGTTTCTCCTTCATTTCCCTCAAGAGTTCCAGAAAGTTCCAGAGAGTTCTTTTTCCAGAAAAAAAAGCCCTGCCTCTACGGAATGTTACATGAGGAACTGCGCACTCTACGCTGATTGCCTACAATTGCAAGGTTCTCTAAAGAATCAACCCAGGGGATGGGGGAGACCGTATTCAGAATCAACCCAGGGGATACGGAGACCGTATTCAGATCAACGACTATCTGAGGAGCCCAACCCTCACCCTTGAGCATCTCCAAGGGGGGGGTGCATGTAACCACCTCCTACCTTTCTGGTCGGCAGGGTGAGGGGGCACGTGAGGGTACTTGGAGTGCTTCTTGATATGGAAGTTCACGTTGTCCAGCTCCACGTTCAGGCTGATGGAAGCGGCTGAGTCGCTGTCCATGGCAGACTGGAAGCTGCTGACTGAGGGACGCTTGCTAGGGCTGGCGGAATCTTTTGCGATTCGGGCAAGGGGGGAAAAAATACAGGGAGGAGAAGGGGTGGGTGGGTTCAGACAGGTGTGCACGGAAGATATCAAGGAGAGGAGAGAAACGGTCTTCAATTACACAAAGCCCAGTGTGCAACGCTATAAGCAGAAAGACAGACAGAAAGACATGCTGGTTTTGCCTACTCAAGCCCTGCCAGCAGCCGTCACCTTCCAATGCAGTCTAAACGCTGTTCATTCATGTTTTTTGGAAGTGCAGCAGCCGTCAGTAGGGTTCCCTCTGCTACAGCAAAGAGGTCTCAGGCTTAGTTGGGAAACTGGAACAAACATCTGTAGCAGGCCACACAGGAAAGAATACTGCCTCTGTTTTTCACGGAACTCACTGAGGATTTTTTTAAGGACTACGACGGCTGCAGGCAAAGCCAAGCGGGCACGTTCACTGGTTGTAAGATGGCTTTCCAAGCTCAAAAATAACAATACGGACTCACTGGTCATGTTATCATCTCCTTCTTCGGCAATCTGTTCTGTGTCGCTGTCGTCGAATTTGATGTCTTTGAACCAGGAGGGTTCGGAGTGGCCTTCCACGGAGTTGACAGAATCACTGTCCGGAGACGGGGTTTCCGAAAATTCAGTGCTCTGAAAGATCACAATAGGAAAGAAAAAAAGAAAACAAATTTGCATCATTGTTCTTTATTTATTTATTTTGTGCGTGTGTGCACCTGGAAAGACATGGTTTGGTAACCCCTACCGGGACTTAGAAGTTCAGAGAGGCAGCTTCTATTGCCTGTCTCTGCGCCCCAGGCCTAGTATTCCTTGGAGATCTCCCATCCAACTATTTGCCAGAGTCGGCCCTGCTTAGCTTCCAAGATATTACAAGATTGGGCTTGCCTGTGCTATCCAGGTCAGGGTTTTCCATCGTTATTTTTGAGAATAAGTTAGTAGAGCTACAAGAAGTATGATTTACAAATTAGGAGAGTTTTACAGAAATATTCTGAGGGCAGAAGTATGAGTGGCCAAGAAAAGGAGGGCTGAGAGCAGGATTATGGATAGATACACATTTATGGGGGATTTTCTGCAAATCTGTAACCAGAAAATCCCACCTTGGATGAATATGGGTGAACTCGGGCCACTCATTCTCTAAGCCTAAACTACCCCACAAGGTTGTTGTGATGGTAAAATGCGTGTGTGTGTGTCTTACATGCCGGCATGTCACTTCATATATAATGGAGACCCTATGAACTAATGACATCTAAAAAGTCCTATTGCCAACAGCCTTGCTCGGGTCTTGCAGATCGAGGGCTGCGGCTTCCTTGACTGAGTCAATCCATCCCATGTTGGGTCTTCCTCTTCTCCTGCTGCCTTCAACTTTTCCTAGCCTTATTGTCTATTGAGAGCCAGTTTGGTGTAGTGGTTAAGTGTGCAGACTCTGGGAGAACCGGGTTTGATTCCCCACTCCTCCACTTGCACCTGCTGGAATGGCCTTGGGTCAGCCATAGCTCTTGCAAAGCTGTCCTTGAAAGAGCAGCTGCTGTGAGAGCCCTCTCAGCCCCACCCACCTCACAGGGTGTCTGTTGTGGGGGGAGAAGATATAGGCGATTGCAAGCTGCTCTGAGTCTCTGATTCAGAGAGAAGGGCAGGGAATAAATCTACAGTCGTCTTCTTTACCAGTGACTGTTGACTTCTCATACTGCGACCAAAATATGATTGCCTCAGTTATATTCATTTTAGCTTCTAGAGAGAGTTGAGGTGTGATTTGGTCTAGAATGCTCCCTTCATGGCTTTTTTTGTAGCAGGAACTCCTTTGCATTTTAGGCCAAACACCCCTGATGTACTAAGAGCCCTGTAAGCTCTTGGAGGAATGGCTACATCAGAAGGGTGTGGCCTAATATGCAAAGGAGTTCCTGCCAAAAAAAAAAAGCCCCGATTCCCTCTAATTTTTATTTCCCTACTGAAGATAGAAGATATTGGATTTATATCCCACCCTACACTATGAATTTCAGAGCGGCTCACAATAAATAAGCTGTCCCATGGCACAGAGTGGGAAAGCTGCAGTACTGCAGTCCAAACTCTCTGCTCACGACTTGAGTTTGATCCCAGCAGAAGCTGGGTTCAGGTAGCTGGCTCAAGGTTGATTCAGCCTTCCATCCTTCTGAAGTCGGTAAAATGAATACCCAGCTTGCTGGGGGGAAAGTGCAAATAGATGACTGAGGAAGGCAATGGCGAACCACCTCGTAAAAAGTCTGCCGTGAAAACGTCGTGATGTAACGTCACCCCAGAGTCGGAAACGACTAGTGCTTGCACAAGGGGCTACATTTGCCTTTTTAATAAATAAGAAAACAAAATCTTGGGTGAAGGAAAAAGAAAAAACTTGGCTAACATCTTTAACCCATGAAAGTAAACTTTAAAACCCTGTTCTTCCTCCTCTCTTCCCCTCTCCCTCCTTTGCATATTAGGCCACATTTTGCATATTAGGTGAATTCATCAGTTGATGTTTCACACCTCTCCTGTTAAATTTCTTGACCTTCAGGGAATCAGATTACTGACCATGATGTCAGCTGAAGTCCTTTGTACACTTTCCAAACAAGCAAACAAAAAAATCCCTTCTGGTAAGATACTGAAGTCACTACACTGGGACAGAGAGGAAAAGGAGGAGGAGAAGAGGAAGAAGAAGAGAAGGAGGAGGAGGAGTTGGATTCATACTCTACCCTTCACTTGGGAGTCTCAGAGTGGTTTACAATCTCCTTCCTTTCCCCTCCCCACAACAGACACCCTGTGAGGTAGGTGGGGCTGAGAGAGCTCTGAGAGGACTATGGCTGATCAAAGGTCATTCCGCTGGCTGCATGTGATGGAGTGGGGAATCAAACCTGGTTCTCTATATTAGAGTCCACCGCTTTTAATCACTGCACCACCTACATGTAAGTCCCTCCGTACGAAACAAGATTCCTACCTGTAGTGGCCTGTAAAGTGCATACTCATCTCGGAAGAGCTGATCGTGATGGCTGACGCATTCCAACCACCGGCCGTCGACCAAGGCCTGCCCAATCGCTATGGCTTGAGCTCTGGAAAGAAACAACGGCACAAACGTCAACCAAAGGGTTTCCTCTGTTAGATTTAGCAGACTGAACTCCATGAGCCCAGCACACACATACCCTGCCTCCAAGGAAACCCGGTTCACATGTGCAAGACCTCAGCCTCAACGCCCTCAAGACTCATGAGCACTTTGCTGCACAGGTAAGACCAGCAGCCAAAGCAAAACAGGGAAGAAGAGGGGGGGGGGAATGCAGAATGATGAAGAGTCACAGAAATATCATTTAACTAAGGTGCCCCACTCATATAAGGGCAGGGGGGTGTAATTCTAACAAAGCAGAAGACCGTCTTCAACCTTATAAAAAGGTAAAGGTAGTCCCCTGCGCAAGCAGCAGTCCTTTCCGACTCTGGGGTGACGTCGCTTTCACAACGTTTTCACGGCAGACTTTTTACGGGGTGGTTTGCTGTTGTCTTCCCCGGTCATCTACACTTCCCCCCCCCCCCCCAGCAAGCTGGGTACTCATTTTACCCACCTCGGAAGGATGGAAGGCTGAGTCAACCTTGAGTGGGCAACCTGAACCCAGCTTCCACCAGGATCAAACTCTGGTTGTGAGCAGAGCTTAGGACTGCAGTACTGCAGCTTTACCACTCTGCGCCACAGGGCTCTTCCTTCAACCTTATACCCCCTCCATTTAATGTCCTTAAAGGAATGAAAGGGAGACTACATTCCAATGGCAGCTTTTGTCTCAGAACTGCGGGCTCACACTCTCTGTTTTCTCCCCAATGCTTAGCTGGAAAGATTCAAGACTTCCTCAGCTGGTACAAACCATAATTCACTGTGATGCCTCAAAATGTTTTAATCATTGATTGGTTTTAATGTGAATTTAATATGAATTTATTGTTTTATTATTGTGTTGTTCACCTTAAATGTTGTTAGCCGCCCTGAGCCTGCTTCGGCGGGGGAGGGTGGGATACAAATAAAATTTTACATTACATTACAAAATAACAGAATATGGTTCTTTTCTCTCTGACAAACCAGGAGGTCTTTTATCTGCAAGCCATGCACTGCTCTGAAATTGTGACTGAAATTGTTCAGCGATCTCATGAACCAATGGTGGCTCAAAGAGCACAGGAGACAACACATTTTTGCAGGGCCATTAAAAGCAATGGTAAAGTAGTATCATGTACCCCTATCAATCCTGAGCAATCCAGACCGCAAACTGTAAAACAGCATCGTGTACCACTATCAACCACGAGCAATCCAAACCACTGAGTGTCACAAACCAGCAGGGCAATTACTGTGAAGAAAAATCAGGGTGTAAACAATCTCTCCCCCCCTCCCAATCCCAGGTAATGTAAAACTTATATCATGTTAACTCCATAGCTTGAATATGAATGAGACTCAGCACTAGCTTGTCGAGGGAGGAGAGAGAAGAAATGCACTCCGTAAAAATTAATCCCAAAGGAGCTACATAATGTTCCTCATGCCCCTGGAGCTTCCGTACCTCGTGGTGATGTGGCCATTCCTCATGAGCCAGTTCACCAGCTCCTTTCCCACAATGCAGTTGGGATGCGTCCGCAGCCAATAGCGGTGGTCCTGAAACTCCATCCCGTTGCTGTGGTGGCAGATTTTCTTCCACAGGTCCTTCAACTGGACAGAGTCCTACAAGATAAAGATGACTTTTAATTTTTTTTTTTTAGGTAGCATATGTTTGAGGGGGGCTGAAGTGCCCTCAAGGCAGAGAGGGAATGCTGTTTATGTTTGGTGCAAATTATTCACTAATGGTTTTCGGGCACACTGAAGCCAAGACAAGGTACAGACAGCTTTTTACTCTATGTAGCTATTGCTCAAGTGAAGCTAAGTAGCTGTTGCTCAGATGATATCTCATGAAAAGAAGTCTGATTTGCACTGAAAGGTAGCATCTTGTTTGCATGGAGTGCATATGCTGTTTTCTTTTGTTCTATCACTAGATGCACCAAAATTAGCTTCTGTGGGCCTTTAAAAAAGAAAAGTAGGCTATGATGTAAGAATTTATGTGCTGTGTAGAAACTAAGAGATGGACAGTGCAATTCAAAACAGAGCTATATCCTTCTAAATCCACTGAAGCATAACTTTGCTTAGGAGTGCACTGTGAACTATTTATAAGGTAGTCCATGACTTGAATGTTCCATCTGCCCAGATAACCTTAGGCAAGCCCCCTTTACAGCTGCCCTCCCCCTAAAAATCTGCAATATTGGGACAATACTGATCTGCCTTACAGGGCTATTGTAATCCTTACAGCATACTTTGATAACTCTGGAGAAACACCAAGATTAATACAATACAGTAAAGGAGTATTATTACCACCACTGCCTGTGAAGGGGCCAAGCACATGGAAACATCTGCCAAGATGAGCAATTATGTGAATATAACATAATACAAGGCTGTTAGGAAAAGCCTGGGCTCCATTGAATATAGTTATTAAAAGACAGACCACCAAGGACTAAAGAACAAATTTCAAAGGCCAGAGAGAAAAACTCTGGCCTCTACAGTCCATCTACTGGCCCTCTAAGGCAACTGGCGAGCTGCCTCACAAAACGGCATGCTGGATTAGACAGGACCACTGGTCTGATCCAGCAGAGCACTGCTTGAGTCTTGATGCACAAGACAGCCTCATTCAAAATTTCAAGCATCCAAATGGTGCATAGCAGGAACCCGTTCCTCTCAGAAGGGAGCAACATGGAAACAAGAGCTTGGCTCGTACCAGCAGAATTTTGCGCTCATCTTCATTGGCCTCCTTTGCATAATTGCGGTTCGCTTGTGGACTGACGGAGGTCTCGTAGGCAGGCCCCATGGAAGTCCCGGAACGGTCCAGAGACAGGTTTGTGATGCTGGCTGACCTGTGGGTCGAATGGAACACTGATCAGATTGTTACACAACTTTCGTCTTCCAAAATTATTAAACTTTAACAGGACAGCTCAGGACATTAAGGAGCCTCTCCCTCTCACCGATTCATTCCTGTCAGGTGCATAGCCATTTTTTAAAACCTTTAACTAGAACGGGGTGGGGAACGCCCAGCCCGAGGGTCATTTACGGCCCGCGAGATAACTTGGTCTGGCCCTTGGAGATTGCTGGGCCAAGCCAAGCCATGTGGCTACTGAGTATGTGACCTAATATGCTAATATTAGGGGATGTGGTCTAATATGCTAATGAGTTCCTGCTGGTTTTTTTCTACCAAAAAAAGCACCCTGAATCTAGGCATTTGCTGGGTGTGTGCATGTGTGTGCGCCAAATTAGGCTTTCCCCACATTACTTCAAATAGAAAAACAATTATTTGCATTATTTTTGCTGGCCTGAATCGTTCTCCCTTGGCAGAGCACTGTTTTTAAACGTTGATAATTTTGTACGGCCTGCAAATGATGTTATACATATCCAAATGCCCCTTGGCAGAAAAATGGTTCCCCACCCCTGAACTAAAGCAAGAGCTCTCCTCAAATATTGAGCTAGCTTTACCTACCGAGTTCTTTCACCCATCTTTACTCTCAAAACAATAGACAGGAACCCACTTTAGTGTCTCTTCTCCGTATTTAAATGAGGGGGGGGGAGGAAATTAAGATCAGCTTAATTGAGGAGTCTTAGGCACAATTCCCACTTGTGGCAAGCTGGAGTTTATTTTACAAAATGTATATCCTGCCGTTCTGCCCTCACAAGAGCCACCAAAGCGGCTAACAAAATATAGTGAAATCGTTTTTTAAAACCATGCCCCCCCCCTCCACAACACATATCATTAAAACTGACTCCTTGGGAGGGCCCAGAGGCCCCAGTCAGGTTCCACTCATGAGGGGGGAGACTTTAAGGGAAACTGGGGCTTCACATGTGACTGAGCAGTGAGCGCAACTGAGGCAGCTTGGAAGATGGCTGCCCTATGGGCAAGCACCAGTTCCTGGAAAAAGAGGGTTTGCGAGATGGTTGTTTGGTCATGAGCCCAATTTTCATATATTTACTTTATTACATTTGTATCTCACCCTCCCCTGACGGGCTCAGGGCAGCTAATATATAGAATACTTCCAAGTCAGTTCATATGACTCTCAAAACCTTCAGTAAAACCTTCATATCAAATGGAATGAGAAACCATCTGGAGTTGAAATAAGGAATCATAGACAAGATTTCAAGTACATTTATTGGAACTTATAGGACACAGCACAAGCACTTTAAACTTCGTTACTGAAGCATATGAGACAACATCAGCATTTTATTGAAGATTTTGAGAGTCATATGGACTGACTGACTTGGAAGTACTCTATATATGAATTGTGTTCATATGTGTGTGTTTGGAATTATGTGTTTGGGATATTGAACCTTGGAATTAAATACTAAACTTTGATAATGTGACTTTGAATGTGACCCTCCCTGAGCCCATTTTTGGGAGGGGGGGCAGAAATATGAAATAATAAACAAATAAATAAATAATGAATTACAGCCATGTCTCTAACTGGGTGACTGAGAGCCAGTTTCTCTCTCTCCCAGCCTAATCTACCTCACAGTGCCGCTGCTGTTGTGAGGAGAAAATAGAGGAGGGGTGAGCAACACTGTAATCAGCTTTCCTCATAGGGGAATAAGTGAGGTGTGATTTTAATGAACAGTTAACATGTCAAAGCTACAATTTATTTATTTATTTATTTGGGATTTATATCCCGCCCTTCCCACAAATGGCTCAGGGCGGCTTCCAACAGTTAATCAACATAAAATTTAAACAATTTCAAATATAAAACAATTAAATATTTAAACAATCTCCTCCCAAGTGCCACAAAGTAGTGAACAGAATTGTCTGGTCTCAGACCCAAAGAAGAATCCACCACTAATTCTTTTTTAATCTGCAGACAATATCATCAAGCGTCTTTAACCAGTTACTGGTAAAGAATATTTAAGAACTGTAATCCTCTACTTGGTAAGTGGTTACAGCATTTAACACACAAGAGCTGATGCTGTTACCCCCCCCCCCCAATCAGACTTAGGAGAGTTAAACATAATTAAGACAGATTTTTCACAATGGTCAAAAGGTATTTATACTTCACAGCCTGAGAATTCTTCCTGGCTTTAGCCTATAAACAGGATACTCCCAGAGAAGCATCAGTGCTGCTCTAGTCACAGAAAAATATTTGGGAAGATGACACATGTTCTCCACAGCTGGGTCACCCAGCTCTTAACCTTCCTGTTCAATCAGACTTTTCAAAATCTCTTCCCCATTCATCTAAGCTACCTTGAAGAATGCCATTTGAGAAAGTTTCATTGTTTATCTGAGGTATTCCAGAAGCTGAGGCATGGAGCTTTGCTAATATGACCCTCTCTTGTTGAGAAATGAAAAGGCTGAAACAGGGTTGTAATGCTTTTTTGTTCACATATAAAGCAGGACTGGGTTGTCTGCTTATGGCCTCAGAAGAGGTACATGGATGAGGAAAACTGTTTCACACCTCATTTGTTTGAGTCCCAAAATCTCAATCACTCTTCTCCCTGGTTATTTTTCCTCTGAGAGGCAAGGAAACGGGGCTACAAAGCAGAGGCGCAACTTCACTGCCATTTTATGGATGAACAAAGATGGCTGCCCCCATTACAACTGAACTGGTCTGGACCTGTTAGATGGCACTTTTTTCCTGCAAGGAAACCCTACTTTATCAGTTACTGGATGCAGAAGGCGATACAATATTACAATACATATCACACACAAACCTCCAAGTCTGAAGGGACCATTCTTCCTAAAATGTGCTTCTAGCCAATTACCACTGAGCATTTGGTTCACACTTGCATTGTTGGGACAAATAACTCTCACTGAGACATAAGATGCCCACAGTCGTTTCCCCGCTCTAAGATGTATACAATGAATTTTAACGATTTTACTGTAATTTATTTTAATATTATGTATCTTAACTGTTGTGAGCCACCCTGAGCCCGACAGGGGAGGGCGGGATATAAATATAATATAATAAAATAAATAAATAAGATGCTGACAAGAATTAACAGAAAACAACTGCTTTAAACTAAATCCATCAATACTCTCAAACTTCACCAGAGCAAAGAAGGGCATCATTAACACATTAAACCATCAAAGTCTGTATTGTCTACTCAGATTGGCAGTGACTTTCTAGGGTCTTAGGTCTTTCACATCACCTGCTACCAGAACTTTTAACTGGAGATGCCAGGGATTGAACCTGGGACCTTCTGCAAGCCATGCAGATGCTCTCCCACTGAGTCACAGCTCCTCTCCTAACTGGAGGATGATATCAAATCAAGCAGCCAAGTGGTATTACTTACAAAGTAACATAATGGCTTCAATCTCACTATCTGCCTGTACTGACAGAAGGGATTTCCCTGCTCCAAAGTCTACAATAGGATCAGAAAACAATAATCTGCTTTCATCCGAACACTCTTCGCCTCTGAGTTTCACGGTACAATATAAAATCACATGACTCAAGATTTAAAAAAAAAAACACCTGTTAGCTAGCCAATTTATAGAACTGCTTAGTTGGAATATTCCACCTTCCCTGCCTCAATTCATGAGGGAATGATAGAGGGAGGAAGTGAGAAGAGGCCGCTGGCTGGCTAGCGAGAGCTTAACAAGATCTGGCTGAGGCAGAATCCATTTCCCCTCAGCTTCTCACAAGTATCAAAAAGAGCTGGATATTTTTGATACTTGTTTATTTATTTATTATTATTATCAAGTATCACAAGAGGAGAGAGCAATCCCGTGGCTGGGAGCTGAAGGGCAAAACTTCAAAGGCTGTAAACCTACGGGTGAGAGAAAGATCCAAAAGAGAGAAAGAGGAAGGCCTGATCTTCAAGTGAAGCCTCCCACATTCCTTGGTTTCTGCTGTATTTCTTCCTTTTGTATTCTAAAGCCACCTTGGGATTCCCCCCATTGATAAGAACAGCATAATGTAAATTATTCAATTAAAAGTTATTTAAAATCACCAACTATGTGAGAAACACTGATGCAGTCACATCCAGCTTCTGAGTCATCATTCAGTATTATGTGCTTCAATAAAAAGTTAGCAGAACCCCTTTTCCATGGCCCACAAGAAGAGCTGGTTTTATACCCCACTCTTCACTACCTGAAGGAGTCTCGGAGCAGCTTACAATCACCTTCCCTTCCTCTCCCCACGAAAGATACCCTGTGAGGAAGGGGAGGCTGAGAGAGTTCTGAGAGAGCTGTGACTGACCCAAGGTCACCCAGCTGGCTTTATGTAGAGGAGTGGAGAATCAAACCTGGTTCTCCAGATTAGACTCTGCCGCTCTTAACCACTACACCAAGCAGGCTCTCAGAGTGAGGAAGGGGTACAGTCAGGGGTGGAACTCTAGCAGGAGCTCCTTTGCATACTAGGCCACACACCCCTGATGTAGCCAATCCTCCAAGAGCTTACAATAATAATAATAATACTGGGAATTATTAGGAAGGGAATTGAGAACAAATCAGCCAGTATCATAATGCCCCTGTATAAATCGATGGTGCGGTCTCATTTGGAATACTGTGTACAATTCTGGTCACTGCACCTCAAAAAGGATATTGCAGCATTGGAAAAAGTCCAGAAAAGGGCAACTAGAAAGATTAAAGGGTTGGAACACTTTTCCTATGAAGAAAGGTTAAAATGCTTGGGGCTCTTTAACTTGGAGAAATGTCGACTGCGGGGTGACATGATAGAGGTTTACAAGATTATGCATGGGATGGAGAAAGCAGAGAAAGAAGTTCTTTTCTCCCTTTCTCACAATACTCATGGGCATTTGATGAAATTGCTGAGCAGTCAGGTAAAAACGGATAAAAGGAAGTACTTCTTCACCCAAAGGGTGATTAACATGCGGAATTCACAGTCACAGGAGGTGGTGCCAGCTAAAAGCATAGACAGCTTCAAGAGGGGGTTACATAAAAATATAGAGCAGAGGTCCATCAGTGGCTATTAGCCACAGCGTGTATATATGTGTGTGTGTGTGTGTGTGTATATATAAATTTTTTGCCACTGTGTGACACAGAGTGTTGGACTGGATGGGCCATTGGCCTGATCCAACATGGCTTCTCCTATGTTCTTATGTTCTAAAGAAAGAGTCTTGTAAGCTCTCAGAGGACTGGCTACATCAGGGGTGTGTGGCCTAATATGCAAAGGAGCTCCTGCTAGAATTCCAACCCTGGGCACAGTGATATACTGAGTTGTAGGGCAGAGAGCGCAAGGCATAGGGCAGAAAACGCAGTTATGCTGAGATCTAGAAACCTGGTTTAATGCTGCACAAAAAAGCAAAGGCTGGTCTGGGTGGCTGTGGGAGCGTCTAGGCCAGGGGTGGCCAAACTGTGGCTCAGGAGCCACACACAGCTCTTTCACACATATTGTGTGGCTTCTGGAGGCTGAGGAGGAACTTACTGCAGGCTTACTCTCTAAGTAAGTGTGCTTAGCATCAGGACCTCAGTCGGCCTCTGAACACTGACTCATAGAAAGGAGGGGGAAATTGGCAGGCTTGCAAGCTCTTCTCCATCACAGAAGTCGTTCGGAGACCTAGAGCAGGGAAATAGAATGCAAGAGCCGAGGGACCCTGGAAGGAGGGATGGTATTAAAGAGGGTGATGCAGGGTTCACCCTTGTAGGAGCTGTATCTATTAACCCTGGTGCCAAGGCAAAGAGAGATGCATAATGATACAAACAGTGGTCAATGATTCCTATGGTACGTGTGTGTTTCCTTCCCCCACCAGTGCCAAAAAACAATTGCCTAACCTTTCCCTATGCTGGTCTTATGGAGACTGTTATTCCTGGCTTTTTTAAAAAAAAGTCTCCTTATAGCATGGCCATGTAAAGTGTATGCATGTGTCTTTTATCTTTCTGTGCAAAGAAAGCATTAAGAGTTTTATTAAAGACACGCATGTAACATTTGTTCATATCTTGTGGCTCTTGAACATCTGACTTTTACTTTGTGTGGCTCTTACATTAAGCAAACTTGGCCACTCCTAGTCTAGGCCGACTGCTGCATAGCTGTGGAAAGCATTTTAAAAGAGGAATGCCTTTAGAGGGCCAATAATCATGAGAACCTAAAGGGCATTAGCACACCACTCTGCAACTGGATAAGCAAGGCCAAAAATCATGACTGGTCAGGCAGAAAATCAATGACACAAACACCTGCCTGCCTGCCAGGGCAGATTTATTTGGCACCAGCTATTAAGTTGCAGAAGCGCACGTGTTCCTGGAATGCTTCTTGATCTACGCAAGCCACCAGGGGCTGGCTTTCTGGGAACAGATCCTCAAACACAAGGGTGGCCAAACTTGCTTCATGTAAGCGCCACACAGAATATACATCAGATGTCTGAGAGCTGTAAGATAGGGATGTTAGATGTTTGAGAGCCGGGAGGGAGGGAGGGAGGGAGGGAGGGAGGGAGGGAGGGGGGGGAGGGAGGGGAAGGAAGGAAGGAAGGAAGGAAGGAAGGAAGGAAGGAAGGAAGGAAGGAAGGAAGGAAGGAAGGAAGGAAGGAAGGAAGGAAGGAAGGAAGGAAGGAAGGAAGGAAGGAAGGAAGGAAGGAAGGAAGGGAGGGAGGGAGGAGGGGAGGAAGGAGGGGAGGAAGGAGAGGAGGAAGGAGGGGAGGAAGGAAGGAATAGATGGGGTGAGGAGTGAGGGAGAAGTGGAAAGAAAGCAACTTTAACTTTAAATGCATTCTTCAAGCCACTGGCTGGCTTGGCAAAGTGATTTAAAGAGAGAAATGCCCTCTCAAGCTGGCCAATGGAGCAGCAGGGGCTTAGAGAGCCGCACAATATGTGTGAAAGAGCCACAGCTTGGCCACCCCTGCTCAAACACTTCCCCCCGCCCTCGGACTAGCAGCCACTCGAAGAATTTCAGAGGCCCCCAACGTCATTTCTCCAGTGCTCAGCTCGAACTCTGGACTCCGGAGTCTGCAGACCTCTTGCCAACTGTTGACTATAGCGCAACCTCTTCCCGATGAGGACACAAGGGCGGGGAGGGGGGGAGGAAAGGGTCACTCCACTGTCAAGAGGTGCAATTATCCCTCGGCGGAGCATCATTAGAAGAGCTAGCCAATAGGAATCACCCTGCATTCATAAGAACAAACCGGACCAGTAGCACATGCCCCCTGTGTGAATCAGGCCTGCTTACCTGTTCCGAGCAGGAGATTTCCCCGCGTCCTCTTGAACGATTCCAAGGCGCGTCGACAAAGGGGTGGGGGAAGATTCTCCGTGGGTCAGGCTGAAAGGGAACAAAACTACATTTAGCAATCCTTTGTGCCATATTTCAACATTCGAAGGCAGGCCACCGTCACTGAGCAGTCACAGTGGCCTTCCTAAAATAAACGCTTTTGCCCTCGCTATTCAAAGAATTTGTGTGACTCTTCTTCACTCTAAGTAATCTTCTCAAATATTTAAAAGCTCCAAGTTGTCCGAAGTTCCACAAGCATCTTCTCTTCCGGCCAAGGTCTTTCTGTTAACATGCAAAGCCCAGCCATTGTCAGTCTCCAGAAGATATAGAAGCTGAGATTTTTTTAGTGTCCCCTCCTAAAAAAAAAAATCGGTAGGATCTTTCATGGCCAGGATTACACAGAGAGGCAGGATGGTGGTTAAGAGCAGTGGA
This sequence comes from Heteronotia binoei, assembly GCF_032191835.1. Classification (NCBI taxonomy): domain Eukaryota; kingdom Metazoa; phylum Chordata; class Lepidosauria; order Squamata; family Gekkonidae; genus Heteronotia; species Heteronotia binoei. The sequence goes on from NC_083238.1 coordinate 43,420,559, forward strand.
CTCTAATCCAGAGATGTAAGTTTGATTCCCTGCTCCTCCACATGACGCCTGCTAGATGACCTAGGGCCAATCCCCGTTCTCTCAGAGCTCTCTCAGCCTCACTTGCATCACCTGCCTGTTGTGGGGAAAGGAAGGAAGGTGACTGTTAAGTCACTCTGAGACACATGAGGCCTGCTGGGTGACCCTGGACCAACCACAGTTCTCTCAGAGTTCTCTCAGCCCCACCTACCTCACAAGGCGTCTGTTGTGGGGAGAGGAAGGGAAGGAGATTGTAAGCCACTCTGAGACTCCTTAGGGTAGAGAAAAGTCAGGTACAAAAACCAACTCTTCTTCCTCAAGAGCAGTGTCTCTCAGAGCTCTCTCAGTCCTACCTATCTCACAAGGTGTCTGTTGTGGGGAGTGGAAGGGAAGGAGATTTTAAGCCGCTCTAAGACTCCTTAGGGTAGAAAAAAGCCAGGTATAAAAATCGGAAGTGTTTAAAAGTGTTTTTATCAATGTTTCTGGTGTTAACTTCTAAAAAGGAGCAGGGTAGGTTTGCACATTCAAATCATCTGGCGTGTGGCCAACATCAGGACTGCAAAGTTGATCTAGACACCTCTCTTCCCAAGGAACAGGAGTGAGGGGGGAGGAGAGAAGGCACCCCTTCCACTCCACTGCTCATGTTAAGTGCAAAAAACTCTACTGCTCATGCGGGTGCAAAAAAGTCACAAGGGAAAGGGACACTGAAGAAGAAGACTGCAGATTTATACCCTGCCCTTCTCTCTGAATCAGAGACTCAGAGCGGCTTACAATCTCCTATATCAGGGGTGGCCAATGGTAGCTCTCCAGATGTTTTTTGCCTACAACTCCCATCAGCCCCAGCCAGCATGGCCAATGACTGGGGCTGATGGGAGTTGTAGTCAAAAAACATCTGGAGAGCTACCATTGGCCACCCCTGTCCTATATCTTCTCCCTCCACAACAGACACCCTGTGAGGTGGGTGGGGCTGAGAGGGCTCTCACAGCAGCTGCCCTTTCAAGGATAACCTCTGCCAGAGCTATGGCTAACCCAAGGCCATTCCGGCAGCTGTAAGTGGAAGAGTGGGGAATCAAACCCAGTTCTCCCAGATAAAAGTCCACACACTTAACCACTACACTAAACTGGCTCTCTGGCACTGTACATGTTCAGGGATACTCCTTTTTATTAGGCATCTAAACATGGACATGCTGGGTGGAAAAGGCACCACAATCCCCCTACACAGCCGAAAAGAAGTGTTTCTTCTCTTCACAACCACTAGAGGGAGCTCTACAACTTCTCTTTAAAGACTAGGTCTGCTCGACTGACCCGTAGTCATGACGGGGGTGGGGCAGGGGGGCCCTGCTCCCGACTTCTTGCCAGGGCCCCTGGCTGTCTCTGCTGCAGCTGAAGGGCCACGGGAGTCCTTTCTCAGCCTCCCACAGCCTTCCCCACCCTCCTTCTCCACAACTGAAATTGCAAGGGAAGAACGGTGGAGTAGCCGCTGGCCTCCCATGCTATTTAAAGGGCCCACCAATCAGTTCATTGCAGGACTCCAAAGGCCGCTCCAATGCCCTTCCAGCACAATTTCAATCATGCGGAAGGGGGAGGTGGCCATGGCTCTCAAGAGGCCATTCTTGGCCACTCTCTCCTCTGCTGCCCTCTCCCCTGTGATTGAAATCTTGCAGGAGGGGCAGTGGAGCAGCCACCAGTGTCCCACCCTATTTAAAGGGGCCACTGATCAGCAGGTCCTTTAAACAGTGTTGGAGGCCGGCGGCTGCTCCACTGCCCTTCCCACGCAATATCAATCATGGGGGAGGGGGCAGCAGAGGGGACAGTGGCTGAGAGAATGCCCACTTGAGAGCCATGGCCACTGATGCTTCCTCCCTCCTTCCACTGGGGGGGCCCACCGAAAAATTGAGACCCCCCCCCGAATTTTCTAATCCTGGCTTCAGCCCTGTTGCTCAACAACATTGATCATGATTAATAAGTCCACCTTCTCAACAGGACCCGCGAGAAAGAAGAATCGTGTGGCTTGAAAGGTGGACTCGAGCCTTCAAAACCTAAGTGGGCTCTTTGTGGATTTACAACTCCAAAGTGACAAAAGCTCCTCGGTACCTTTGCCAGGTGAGGTCTTCTTCCAGAAAGATGTTGCGACTCGCCTTTCTGCTGGCGACAGGGGTCCGTGGCTCCCCCGGATCCAGCACTGACACACAACTGGGAGAATCCGACAAGGCGCTCAGGTCTTCCCCAATGGAGTTGCTGTCTGTGGAGTGTGCGTAGCTTAAGGCTATTTTACGACAGTAAGTGCAAGCTCTGAGATCACCTGGGAGGGGGGGAGAAACAGATAGAAGAAAACAGGGACAGTCTTGGGCCCTGCTGAGCGAAGGCAAAGATCTGAAACCAAGACTTCCTTCGGTAGTTTTCACACAAACACACCAGCTCCGCTTTGCGAACGCACTCCATAAACCAATGCTAAAGTTAGATTATGTACACATTAAAGACAGGGCATGAAAGAAAAGATTTTATGTTCTTTCAAAGGCAGTGAAGCAGGAAAATAAGCATTTGTGTGATTTAGGGACTGAACTTCAAAATACCTTTTACTTTCCACAGACCCAATAAAGAAGTTTTTGTACAGTTTTCATTTTAGAATGAAGAGCAAGTGTCTCTGACCTTTTTGAGTCTGCGGGCACTTTTGGAATTCTGACACTGCATAGTGGGTGCAGCCACAAAATGGCTGCCACAGGAGGCGGAGCCAGCCACAAAATGGCTGCTGCGGCTTCCCTTCAATCACATAGCAAAGATCTTTGTGCTGTAGTGGCAGCTACTGCCAAAGCAATGTTTTTTTTAATTAAAAAAATCTGCAGTCAATAAAATCTGCAGTGACCAATCAGAATGACCAATCAGAAGTCCAATCAGAAGTTAAACACACACCTTACCTGTGTAACCCATGAATTTCCCAGGTATTTCTTGGTTGCAGCATCGGCTGCAGAAGATCTGCCCGCATAATCGGCAGTGGTGTCTTCGGCGGAAGGTAGTGAATTTCTCACTACAATCGTAACACTCTTTGCACTGACTATCTGGCATCCAGTATTGCTTCAGATCGCTGTCCTGCAGAGTGGAATCAAGTAATTTTGGTCATGCTGGAAATGCTCAGAACACCACACAATATCATGCAATGTTAGAAGGCCATAAGCAGATTACACTTCCTCAGCCACAGACCAAATTGGATTTTCCATGGAATGAGCCCATCTCAGGACAGTTAGCTGCAGAGCTTTCTCAGATCACCAGTAAAAGGCTTGCAGTCTAATAGACAAGATCTATCCGTGTAACAGATTTGATCTCAGATGCCTCCCAAAGACCCCTGTGCATGTAAGTTACATTAGTGATGTACAAAGAGGGCTTCTCTCTCAGTTCATAACTGAAACATTTTAACGAGTCTAATTTTTTTTTAACCTTACATGGGGATACCATGCCTCAGTCATAAGAATCTTCCAGATGTAACAGTCTGTGTGTGGTCATCGTGACTATATGGATTTGACCCAAATAAAAGGCAGCAACAGAAAACAAAATATTCAGGAGAGAAACAGGGTTGCCAAATTAGATTGTCAGAAAAACCTTAAGTAAACAGAGCAACAGGAGGTGGAGGAGGTGGAAGAGAAAGAGAAGAAGAAGAGGAGGAAGAAGAGGAAGAAGAAGAGGAGGAAGAGGAAGACCACAGATTTATACCCCGCCCTTCATTATGAACCAGAGTCTCAGAGTGGCTTACAATCTCTTTTATCTCTTTCCCCCACAACAGACACCCTGTGAGATAGGAGGGGGTGAGAGAGCTCTCACAGCAGCTGCTCTTTCAAGGAAAACTCCTATGAGAGCTATGACTGACTCAAAGCCATTCCAGCAGGTACAGGTGGAGGAGAAAGGAATTAAACTCGGTCTCCCAGATAAGAGTCCGCACACTTCACCACTACACCAAACTGGCTCTCTAGGGCAGGGACAGACATTTCTGAGGGCTGGACCACCACCCATTTTCAGAGGGTTTGCAGCCCACCTTTGAGTCCAAACCCACCGGTTGGGAAACAGTTCTATTGGATCCCTAGACCATCCCATTGCATTAAAACACACTTAATTCAATACCTGGCTTTTTCCTTCCATGATTTCTTTGAGCCGCTTCAAGACTGTGGTGAGGCTTCGGAGCTGAACAGCCGTCCGAGGGTCATGACCACCGAGGGGTGGCTCTTTTCTTCGACTGTCTGCAACTGAAAGGGTGCCATTTGACAGGTAAATTCTGGCTACCTCTGACAAGGAGGTGTTTTTCTAAGAACACACACATGCTGCTTGAGCTCCTTTTTAAGTTCAAAGCAAACAGTGAAAAGATGGTTTTTCAAAGTTTAGTTTAAATGAGCAAGTCCATTCCAGAGCCAAGACATCTCCTCGTCAAGAAAAGACACTTTCTACTTATTCTGGGAAGAGGCACCTGTCAAACTGTTTCCCAGAACATGACAGATTTGATAGCACAGAATTGCAAAACTGAAAAATCCAGCCTGCCAGATTTCAAGACGATGATGATATTGGATTCATATCCCGCCCTATACCCTGAATCTCAGAGAGGTCACAATCTTCTTTACTTCCCCCCACCCCTAACAACAGAAACCCTGTGAGGTAGATTGGGCTTTCAAGGACAACTCCTACAAGAGCTACAGCTGACCCAAGCCCATTCCAGCAGCTGCAAGTGGAGGAGTGGAGACTCAAACCCGGTGCTGCCAGATAAGAGTCTGTGTATTTAACCACTACACCAAACTGGCTCTCTTAGAAGTTGTTTCTAAGGAAGCATACAGCCTTCGGGTTCAGCCACAAACCATGATTCTGTTGAGTGCCGCTAGTCTTCAACAAGACCAGATTTAAAAAAAAAAAAATCAATTCAGAAACACAGCCCTAATTACCTTAAGGGATTGCTTCTCAACTTATTTGGCGTGCAATAAACCAAAGTATATGCCAGGTCCAGTTAATACTACCTTATGGAAAAGAGCTATCCCCACACCCTCACAGATCGATGTGTTTGGTACAAATATGTGAATGCAACACACACACACGAATAAACCCACTTCCATCAATCTCACTGAAACTAACATTAAATTCTGAGAGAAGCCAGGAGTATCAACAGGACGCCTGTGTTTAGAAGACACAAAACAACCACAGTTAGTAAGCAGGCCCCACCAACATTAAGGGGATTTCAGCAGTACTGAGTTACGTACTTCAGCGACATTCAGGTCTGAGATCCTCTGGGCCGATCAAATCCCAAGCTCCAGCCACAATTTATGGGTTATCAGTTTTTGAAAACGCACTGGCTTGAATCCATTGGAGTTCTTTCATGGACAGAAGGCTTTCCACTAACAGAACACAACTTTTTTGCCTCCACACCCTGCTGCAGCCCAAAATACCCTTCCACCCCAAAAAACATCCCAATGGATCCAAGCCACTCTTTAGATGAGGAAAGACAACTCTCAATTCGAGGGAGGGGGGTTTCTGCCACTGACAGAAGAGTAAAATAAAACCATCCACATTCTGAAAATGATTCCCAAATGACTTCCTTGTCTGAAGAAGCGTGCATGCACATGAAAGCTTACGTTCTGAATAAAACTAAGTTGGTCTTAAAGGTGCAGTCGACTCCTATTTTGTCCCAAATACATTGTGCCTGACGGGGGGAAGGAGAAACTGCAAATAAACCAGTGACATGGATTCCCTGGGATACGTATCCATCAGAGAAACTTACAATGGCCACGTTCTCTCAGCAACCATGAACCCGGCTCAAAGCACAAACAGAAAGGGGCAAAAGGCCTGAACAGCTTTTTGTCTGCCACCAAAACACTGAGTGAAAAGAGGTCTGAAAGGAGGGAAGAACAGAGCATTCAGCAAACATTTGTCCATCTTATTCACGGTTTAAAACATTTCTACCCTACCCTTATTTCCTCAGACCCAAGGCAGCGATCTAAAGCAAGAAGATAAACAATTCCCCTTGAGGTAACTTTCACCGCTTAGCGGAAAGTCTACTTTAGAAACAAAAGTTACCGTATTTCAAATGTAACATTTAGTATTCTAGCCATCGCACACACAAAAATAAATACAAGGGGGAAAACACTAAATTAAGCTCAAAGCCACCCAGTAAAACAACTTCAACTCACCACAGCAGATACAAAACTCACCCAAATGTCTTACGATTCTAAAGCCATCAAGTTAACCCAACCGCAAACTGGGAAACAGTTGGCCAAAGTTTACTCTCCTCTCTCCTTGAAATACCCTCTCTGTATTTCAGATTACCATCTCTGTATTTCAGAGTTTCTTACCAGCTGCACCATTCTCCATTCAGGCACACATTTTGTTTTGCTCTCTCTTGTATAAGAGGGAACAAAACATGGCTTCTTTGTATGAACTGCTTTCTACATCGCTGGTGTCAGCAAGAATGAAAGCAGCTCAACAAAGAATGAAAGAAACGCAGGCGAGTTAACTGTTGCTGAGCGATGGCCAGGCTTCCGGGGGATGAGAAACTGTTTGCCTTTTGAGGTTTAGATTCTCTCCCACACTCACTGGGAAGCCACCACTAGTAAGGCCCAGCTATTTACAGTGAAGTCTTAAGCAGAATTGCATCTTTTGAAGTGCACTGAAGTCAGTGGGCTCAGAATGGCATAAATTAACTAGGGCAACACTGTTGATTTCCTTTAACAGCTTTGGGACTGAACAAGGATCTTTCTATGTATGGCACAATAAAAGCCTTAATCTTTCTCATGCTGTATCTGCCAACTTCCAGTTTTGGGGGGAAACACTGTGTGTTACATTTTCAGAGGCACTTGTGAACTTTTATGCTGTACTTCAAATATTTAATCTCTTGGGGCTGCTTCAATGGATTTTCAGCACACACTACGTTTGATGTTCAGAATGACTTTAAACACACTACTACAAATCGTTCACCATTAACTGTGTCTTTATCCAGCTCTTCTGCAAGGAGTTTTGGGAGGTGCACCCAGTTCTCTCATTTTCTGCCACAACACCCTTCTGAGGTTAAGCCAAGAGACTGCAACTGACTCAAGGTCCTCCAGTAAGTTTCACAGCTGTGCTAGGATCTGAACCCAAGTCTCTATGGTTGAGCAGTCTAACCACAGCCCTTCCAGCTCTTCCTTTTATGACTGATGTGTTCCAAATCCTTTTCTACTCTCCTCAGGGCCTTGTGTTGTCTGTCTCCTCCAAAAACACACAAAGCTTCAGTCTGAACGTATCGTTAAGCCTGTTAATGAGATTAGTGAGCTTTTTTTAGAAAGAACAACAAATGTATATCACAAGATGGAGGGAGGTACTTTTCTGATTTGATTCCCCACGTAAAAGTTATGCAGAAATAGACAACAGCTGTAAAATCTGATTGCCTCTTCTAATCGAATCATGGTCATTTGGACCATCTTTCCTTGAGAAGGCCTGGAAAGTAACATACATTCTTGCGTACAGTTAGAGGAATGGAGTTAGAGGAATCTAGCTTTTGCAAGGCATTCAGTGCACTGTTTCTCACTCCCCACCCTCCTGGCTTATACTCGGACAGAAATTTCTGTTAATATTTAAATTGCTAACTGCTATCTGGTGCAGCACTCCGGTTTCCAGCGTAAGGGGGGGGGGGGGAGCAAAGACCAGCTCGTCACATTGTCACGATTATGCAATTCCTCACCGTGAAATGAACTGCTGGTACACAGGAATGCACACAGCATCCAAAGCTAACAGTGCAGAGGCCCTAACTTTGAGAACCTTGTGAAATTCTGCTTTAAAAACAAAGATAGGCAAGAGTACTCAGCAGGCAGGTACTCAATCGAAGACCACCAGCTTCACAACTTGCTTGGAATATTTCAGTCTTGTAACGATAACAGGAGGTGAGCACACTGTACACAGACGAAGAAAGAAGGGGATGATGATGATGATACTGGATTTATATCCCGTCCTATACTCTGAATCTCAGAGCAGTCACAATCTCATTTACCTTCCCCCCCCCCACAACAGACACCCTGTGAGGTAGGTGGGGCTGAGAGAGTCCTCACAGAAGCTGCTCTTTAAAGGACAACTCCTACAAGAGCTATGGCTGACCCAAGGCCATTCCAGCAGGTGCAAATGGAGGAGTGAGGAATCAAACCCGGTTCTCCCATATAAGAGTCTGCACACTTAACCACTACACCAAACTGGCTTTCACAGGGCAGAGATGAGAGTATTCCTTTGCAATATATCCCCTCCTTTTCCACTTCCCTGGCAGAACAGACTAAGCACTGAGCGCAAGAGACCGCCACAATAAAAGGACAGACTCTATGTTTAGAAGCCATGCAGCAGCTAAGAGATGAATTTCTCACCACTTGCCATTTCTTTATGACCTGCTTTGCATTGGGTGCACCCAGGGCTTTTTATGTAGCAGGAGCTCCTTTGCATATTAGACCGCACCCCCATGATATAGCCAATCCTCATGGAGCTTACAGGGCTTACTTCTCACAGAGCCTACTGTAAGCTCTCGGACAACTGGCTACATCAAGGGGGTGTGGCCTAATATGCAAAGGAGTTCCTGCTATCCAAAAAAAAAATCCCTAGGTGCACCACCTCACATTGCAAGTGGATTTAGCAACAAACAATTATTTGCACATGCAGAATTAATGAATTCGGAAGGAGGTTTGGTGGCCAACCTCCCCCCACCCACCCCTGACATATGAAGGGATTCTTTTGCAGGGACTTGTGGGTCCCCACGTGTTATATGAAGTGGTACGGCTAGACATATATTCGAGACAGCAAAATACTGAGCTGCTTGAAAAGCCACAACTGCGACAGAAGGGGTTTATTCTTCAGCAGAAACCAGTCAACTTGAGTTATAGTACCAGGGAGGCATTTTCATATATTTCTCACTGTTCTTGGTACAGTAACACACCCATATCTCAGACTAGAATTCATCCAAAGACTCTTCTGCAATTTAGCCCTGGGTGCACCACCTCACACTGCAAGTGGATTTAGCAATGAACAAGTCTTCACACATGCAGAATTAACATGTTAGGAAGGAGGATCATTGCCCCAGACAGAGAGTTCCAACAATACGCTGTGGCTCATAGCCACTGATGGACCTCTGCTCCAGATGTTTATCCAGTCCCCTCTTGAAGCTGGCTATGCTTGCAGCTGCCACCTATGGCAGTGAATTCCACATGTTAATCACCCTTTGGGTGAAGAAGTACTTCCTTTCATCCATTCTAACCCAACTCAACAATTTCATTGAGTGTGCACGAGTTCTTGTATTGCAGGTGGGAGAAGTTCATGCTTTTCCCTGGTCGAACGTTCTACAAATTTTGATTCTTGGGGCCAAAACCAGATGTAACCAGACAGAGAATTATGTGTATTCATTCATTCTCGGTGTGACCAGTTTGGGAATGAAAACCAAAGCAACAGGAGTGCCCCCTGGTGGCAATCTGCCGCATCCAGCAACTGGGTTTTCCATTATTTTCACTGTATCCATTCCATGTATCGCCCTGACCTGGATAGCCCAACCTTGTCAGATCTCAGAAGCTAAGCCACATCAGCCTTAGTCAGTACTTGCATGTGAGGTTACCAAAGAAGTCCAAGTTTGTGATGCAGAGGCCAGCAATGGCAAACTACTTTTGTTCATCTCTTGCCTTGAAAACCCTACAGGCTAAACCAGGGGTGTTGAACAAGCAACCTGCGGGATAGATCCAGCCCCTGCAAGGCTTAGGCCCATCCCGCAAGCAACTGATCTCCCCCCAAATCTCTCTGACTGTCCAAGAGGCAGAATCGGCTGTAGAAGCAGGAAGAAGACCTCTCCTCCCCCACCCCCCACACACCTGGGCTTACATTTTATGGCACACATGGCTGTAGGACGCAGATTCAGATTCACTAGAACATGGACAGAGCGCCAAGTAGAATTGCATTAGCTATACTCATAGAATTTCTCTAATGGAACCCATGGAGGTCTTAGCATGGAGCCCTTTAGAGAACAAAGAAAGAAAAGTCATTGCATATCACAAAGCACATTTCCCTAGCAAGAGAATGTTATGAGAGTTCTGTTAGCATCCTTTGATAAGGAAAGCTTTTCTCCCCACCTCAGGAAGAACCCCCTAGCCTGAAGAAGCCATCACGCCCACGCAGTAGAGATTGTACTTACTGACACATTCTCTGGAACCAAGCCATCTGCACATTTTTAAAGGAACACCTAATCACAAAGTTCTATGCAGATGCCAGAAAGACGGGAGATTGGGAGTAGAGAACAAAGAACTCCCTAAGGAATTATCCCATCCTGAGAGAGACGGGTTTCTTTAAACCAATGAGATACCACAAATTGCCGGAAGCGAGGACTTTGTAGCCAATCAACTGAATTTCTTTTGTTTACAGGAGGGTATAAAATGATTATGTTTTGTAAAGGAAAGTCGAAGGAGAACGAAGGAAGGGGGTGTGAAGGGCTGTTTTCCTCCCTACATTAATGTGAAAACAAAAAGAGCTGCACACCAACTGTTCTGCACCTCTGTTGTTTGGGGAGTCCTTTGTTTGGGAAAAAGGGGACTCTGCGGAAATACAACATGGCCCAGCCCGACAACATCTCATTTATGTCAGATCCACCCCTCATAAGAAATGAGTTCAACACCCCTGGGCTAAGCCATACGTCAGCTGTGACCTGATAGCACTTTTCACCACTATTCTCTGCAGGGCTTTTTTGTAGCAGGAACTCCTTTGCATGTTAGGTCACACGCCCCTGATGTAGCCAATCCTCCTGAAGCTTACAGGGCTTTTCTTACAGGGTCTACTGTAAGCTCTTGGAGGATTGGCTACATCAGGGGCATGTGGCCTAATAGACAAAGGAGTTCCTGCTACAAAAAAAGCCCTGATTCTATGTATCTAGGGCTGACACTTGGAAATACTGAACTGTTGAACTGGCTGTCCTAAAACCCAGCTGGCTGGCCTTAACGAAACATCTGAGCCTTAGTTTTCGCCAATATATTTGCTTGGAAGCTGAGCTGGTCAACAGACAGACAGTAACACTGCAGGCTTTGCTAATGCCTTTGCATGGAGGGTGTAATGTCGTCGGGTTCACAGTGAAAACAGGTTAGAACTCGTAATAAAGCAAAGGGCGTTCAACAGAATGTGGGATAGATCCAAGAGGGCAGCCGTGTTGGTCTGAAGCAGTTGAACAAAGCAGGAGTCAAGTTCCACCTTTAAGACCAACCCCTGCTTTGTTCAGAATGTGGGATATACACTGTACTGGCATCCAAGCATTCCTTCAGAGCTTCTCTTTGGCTTTCTCTTGTTTGGACATTGTCCTGTTCTGCGCTTTGAAATGTCAGAGGCCAAGATCTCTTCACACATTCGAGCAGAAAGGAGTCCCCAGGAAGATTCCCGCTCCAATTAAGCATTCAGCAATGGATTTCCTAACTATATAAAAATTCTGCTTTCAAAACCAGCATCCCCCTGCAGTTGCCTGGGAAGACTAGCTTTTATTTCTAAACCGAGATTTCATGCCATTTTTCTTTCCACACCCCACAAATGGAAATAGAAAAGTTAACTTTGTGGGCAAAGTTGGAGTCCAGCAGCACCTTTAAGAGCAACAAAAGTTAATTCTGGGTAACAGCTTTCATGTGAATGCACATTTCTTCAGAGATCTTCGCGTATCTTCTTCAGATATTTTCAGGTCTCTGGAGAAGTGTGCATGCACGTGAAAGCTTCTACCCAGAATTAAACTTTGTTGGTCTTAAAGGTGCCACTGGACTCGAACTCTGTTCTAGCGCTTAGACCAACATGGCTACCCACCTGAATCTGTCTTTGTGGGCAGTTTCTTCTATACATTAAGACAGGACAGTTAAGGTAAGTCTTCTTCAACCAGTACACTTCCAGTGCAATGGACCACAGTCCATGTGCTTATTTCCCTTCCTGCTTTTCTTATTTCCAAAACCCACCTTCCCATAGTTCGATGCAATACTCAAAATCCTGTGCAACTAAAGACAATAAAGCCAAAGGAAATATAAACAAACTCTCCATTTTGCTTAGCTTATTCTGGCCACAGGAAACTAGGACTCCAAAGGTGAATACTTTTTTTAAAAAAAAGCACAGACCTCCTTAAAGCCATCTCTCCAAGGATCTCTGGAGGTGAACATTTGGAAAAGTTTTTGAACCCATGACGGGTTAAGCCAGTTCAGTTCAGTTTATTATTACAGTCATTGACCAGAACATGTAAGTCATTTAGAACAACCTTAAAAGTACCTTATAAAAAGTCCCATAAAGAGTCTACATATCAAGATTTGATGATTTGAGGGTAATAACAGTAAAAAGAATATAAAAGATTATTTAACCTTTTAAACCTGTTAAAAAGTCACTTTAAAATTTGTTAAAAGATTTACAGTTTGCCCTATGTGTCTAGCTTTTTGCGTTCTTAATAAACGTGGGAACAGAACCTAGCCATCTGTCTTGTTGTCTGGTAGTTCCTATCTGACAGAAAATAATCTAATTTGAGTTTATTTGATCTGCCAGGGAACCCTTCCAGGTTAAGCCATAGACGCTACCCCTTTTAAAGTGCAGCTCTCTTACCTAACGACGTGGAAGATCTCCTCTGCAGCTCCCCAGCGATCGTCTTTTTGTAAGGCACTGGTGATCGCAGGGACTGTCCCCTCGAACAGTGTTGCGGGCTCGGCCAGCTTGTGTTCAGAGGCGGCTGGTCCCCTTGCCCCGTTTCGGCTCTCTCTGCAGAGAAAACAGGTCGACCATCATCTAGAAAACACAGAGTGGACATTAGTGGGGTACAACCAGCAATCACGAATGTGAACAAACTGAAACTCTGATGGAATGCTTTCCACTTCTTTCAAAGGATCTGTTCAGGCAGTTATTTGTCCATGGAGTCAACATGCAGATCTAAGAAGGAGAGAAGTAAAAGGAAGAAAGCCCTCTTTCTTCACCTGTGAACTTGCATCGGGGTGGGGGGAGTGTAAACTGTACCGCAGCTCCTGGCCGGCAAAGATGTTCCATTCATAGCCAGCACACAAACACTGGACTGAAGTGTCCTCATCTTCCCTATTAACCTCTCTGAGGACACCCTGACCACGTAAACAGATGGAACTACACTAATGACCAGGCCTCAGATTCAGCAGCAAGCTCACAGGAGCACAGCTCCTGAACCTTTCTGAGGGTTCCCCCTCTTCCTCCCCACCTACCTTGTCCATTGAATAGTAGGTGCAGCTGCATAACAATCCCTGGATTAGGAGAGTGGACAGCCAGCCACTAGGGGCTTTGCCACACCCCCAGCAGCCCTCATTAACCTCTGGAGAAGACCCCCACTCTACCCTTTCTCCACTTCTTATGTGATTTTGGGTGGCGGGTGGCTTGCTGGCCTTTTGACTGAGGGGGGGGGGGCAAGGAGAGCCCCAGGTGAGCGAGGCCTGCTTAGGCTGGCTGGATCTCTAGCCAGCCCAAGCAGGCCTCGCTCGCCCGGGGCTCTCCTTTCTTGCATCAGGTTGCTTTTGGATGGTGGGGGGCCCACATATGCTAATGAGTTATGCTAATGAGCTCTACCACCTTTTTTTTTTTTTACAAAACAACCCCTGCTAATGACACAGAATAACCATTAGCTTCTCAAGCACTATAACATGAATTACTCTACGGGAGCAAAAGTTCTTTGGATTCAGACTGCAGCAGCTGCCATTTTGGGTTTAAAAAAAAAAAAGACTGCATAATAGATTACGAGGCCTCCTCTTTCTAGGCCATGGTAATATATCAGTGTTATTAATAGTAATATAGATGAGAATTTGGTCCATCCAAATTAGATGTCTAAATGGGGGAAAGACTGGTTGTGCAATACTTGTTACGACAGCACTTGCGTGTCTTCGCACCCAACGTATGATGTTGTGGGCAGTGCAAATTAACCTCGCAGCCGTCTACGTCAGTCTGGTTTAATGCTTTCAAGAGATTTCACTAGCTATATTAACTATTCCACACACAGTGTAGCTACCTGAAGGCCATTTTCTCCGGTAACCTCCATCTTGTAATAAGAGCTAATGAGCAGCAGGTTCAAGACGGACAAAAGGAAATACTGCTTTCCACAGAAAGCGATTAAAATGTGGCATTCTCTGTTAGAAAATGTAGTTAACGGCCGCATGAATAAATAGATTTAAAAGGGGGTTAGATAGATTTAAACGGGGATTAGATGGATTCATGGAGGATTAGTTTTATCAATGGCTACTAGCCCTGGTGACTGAGGGGAACCTCCACACTCAGAGGCATTAAGCCTCTGGATCACAGAGCCAGGAGGCAACATCAGGGGAAGCCTCTGTGCCCTGTTGTTAGCCCTCCAGTGTGAGACAGGATGCTGGACTAGATGGACCATTACAGGGGCGGCCAAACTGCAGCTCAGGAGTCACATGTGGCTCTTTCACACATCTCCTGGGGCTCCCCACTGCCTGGCTGGGAGAAGGCATTTGTCTCTTTAAATTCCTTCTCCTAGCCAAGCCAGCTGGCAGCTTGGAGAATGCCTTTAAAGTAGCTTTCTTTCCAGCCCTCTCTCCCTCCTTCCTTCAGGTTCTCAAACATCTGACAGCCACACCCTGGGGCTCTCAAACACCTGATGTTTATTCTACACAGCTCTTACATTAAGCAAGCTTGACTACTCTTGGACTATCAGTATGATCCAGCAGGGCTCTTCCTATGTTCTTAAAAGCCTTTACTAGAACTAGATTCCCCACAGCATTTATTTACTAAATTTATATCCCACCGTCCTTTCCAATGGGAACCCAAAATAACTTATGCCATTCTCTTCTCCTTTCTATCCTCACAACAACCCTGTGATGTAGGTTAGGCAGAGAGCATACGACTGGCCCAAGGTCAACTGGCAGCCTTCCATGGTACAATGGGGATTCGAACCTGGGTCCTCTTAGATCCTAGCCCTGACAATAACCAGTACACCGCACTGGTTCTCTGTCATCAGGGAATCGTAGAATCTAGAGAGAGAACTACTTTACAGTCTGATGCTCTGCACGTTTACTCAGAAATAAGCAGGGCTTTTCTTATAGCAGGAACTCCTTTGCATATTAGGCTACACCCCCTTGATGTAGCCAATCCTCCAAAGCTTACCGTAGGCCCTGTAGGAAGAGTCCTGTAAACTCTTGGAGGATTGGCTACATAAGAGGGGTGTGACCTAATCTGCAAAGGAGTTCCTACTACAAAAAAAGCCCTGGAAGTGTGCTAATTTAACTAGATTGATCATAGACACGCATATGCTCGTTGTCCAACAAAAAGAAAATCTTCAGACTGGCCTTAATTACCCTCTTCCTCCACCTGTTAGCAAGAAAACATTATACAAATGGAGCAACGAAGTTAAAAGCCCAGAACGGGAGGGGGAGTCTATCTTTCTCACTCCTGTCTCAGCTTCCATTACCAGCCATTAGTTTAGACATCAGTCGAGAGCAGGGGTGGAATTATATTAGGAGCTCCTTTGCATATTAGGCCACACACCCGTGATGTAGCCAATCCTCCAAGAGCTTACAAGGCTCTTTTTGGTAAGCTCTTGGAGGATTGGCTACATCGGGGGTGTGGCCTAATATGCAAAGGAGCTCCTGCTAGAATTCCACCCCTGATCGAGCGAGTCATACAGGAGCAGATGCCGCACCACAGGGTGACTCTGTATTCTCCTTCTTTGCCCATTTAAACCTCCATTAGAAACTGGACCAGAAGAAGTCATTCAGGTCTTCCATTGCAATCACCAGGATCTCCTAAGAGGGACAGCTAGAACTTTTGGAACCATGTGAGACTGAAAATAAGTCAGCCATACCTAGAAAAGTCGGCTTTCTACTCTTTCTGCTTGCATTTCATAGCTGAATTCAGTACACTCAGATCCTGATTCAGTCCTTTAGGCAGGAAGAGAGGAAGAGAATTTCTAGACAAATATATCCGTTAAGTCAAGCATCTGGGGGGACATGACCTACACTGTAGAGCGTGATATGGTTCTGGCACCTCCCAAGTTCTCACGGTTTCCTCAGTACCTGCCAGCAAAAAACCACCAGCTTTCAAAACAGCAAAAAGAGGCAGTTTGGTGTAGTGGTTAGGTATGCTGACTGTTATCTGGGAGAACTGGGTTTGATTCCCCACTCCTCCACTTGCAGCTGCTGGAATGGCCTTGGGTTAGCCATAGCTGTCCTTGAAAGGCCAGCTTTTGTGAGAGCTCTCTCAGCCCCATCAACCTCACAGGATGTCTGTTGTGGGGGGGGGGGGGGAAGGTAAAAGAGACTGTGACTGCTCTGAGACTCTGAGATTCAGAGTATAGGGTGGGATATAAATCTGCAGTCTTCTTCTTCTTCAAAACGTGAACTCTTAGCCGCTAAGCGAACACAGTCTCTTTTACAAGCCCTCTCTCCAGGGCTCAGCCTGACTGGAAGGGGGCAAAGGTTGCCACTTTTGCCCAGATTAATAAATGCATGCCAGGCATTGCATAAACCAGGCATTCTCCCTCCTTAATCCAACTGTCATTACAAGGAGCTGAGGGCCAGATACTTCTCAAAGGCCTTCCAGCTCCATGATCCAACAATTCTTCCTTTGATCGACCCTCCTCTGATAGGGGACAGCAAAGACCACCAAAACCTTCACCTCCACTTTGTATCTTATGGTTGGTTAATCATACCTACTGGAGAGTATTTAACAAAGACCAGAGTCCTGTTGAAATTAACTGGGTAGGATGGGGCGGAGAAGAGAATGCTGTTATGTCTGCTGATATTCAAGGTACCGTTTGTGAAGGATTCAATGCAGTCTGCTCCCTGCAAAAAGAAACGGAGCCCCTATCCACGTCCCTGTGGAAGTCACAGATAGTATCAGCAGGTACAATCCCCTCTACACAGGGCTCTGGTTATCTGCAACAACATTAATATGCAGCCTAAACTAGTACAGATTTCTGGCACAGATACTTTTGTTGTTGTAAGCAGGGCTTCTATCGTAGCAGGAACTCTTTTGCATATTAGCTACACCCCTCTTATGTAGCCAATCCTCCAAGAGCTTACAGGGCTCTTCTTACAGGGCCTACTGTAAGCTCTTGGAGGACTGGCTGCATCAGCGGGGTGTGGCCTAATATGCAAAGGCGTTCTTGCTACAAAAAAAGCCCTGGTTGTAAGTAGCCCCCCCACACACACACTTCTGCTAACAAGCATGGGGCCTGTATCATAAGCCTTGCTGGATCAGACCAGTGTTCCATCTAGCCCAGCATCCTGTCTCACATACAGGCCAACGAGTTACTCTGGGGGGGCCAACAAACAGGGCATAGAAGTTGAGGCCTTCCCCTTATGTTTTGCCAACCACAAATCTTTTGTAAGGATGAAAGAAGAGGCTTGCTGGATCAGACCAGTGGTCCATCTAGTCCAGCATCCTGTCTCACACACACAGGTCAACTAGTTACTCTAGAGAGCCAACAAACGGGGCATAGAGGATGAGACCTTCCCCTTATGTTGCCTCCCAGCACTGGTATGCAGGGTTTTACTGTCTCTGAATGTGGAGGTTCCCTCTGGTCCAGTAGTCACTGATGGACCCACCATGAACTTAACCTAAGCATTTTTTAAAGCTATGAATGCTTGTGGCTATCACTACATCCTCTGGCAGTGAATTTCACATTTGAATCACTTGTTGAATAAAGAACTTCATGGCACCTCAGAGAGGCAGAGCCTGTTATTAAGGTCATGCAGGATCTAGTCCAGTGTCCCCTCTAAGCTGAGTTAGCATGATCTAGCTCACATTTTAGCCTCCAGCTCACACATTTTTGTCTTAGCTCATGAAAAATGGCCCCAGAGCACACTAATTTATGCAGTAGCTTACAACTTTAATGTCAGGAGCTCACAAAGTAGAATTTTTGCTTACAAGACTCTGCAGTTTAGAGAGAATACTGATCTAGTCCAGGAGTGGCCAAACTTGCTTAACCCGAGAACCACACAGAATACATGTCAGATGTTTGAGAGCCACAAGACATGAACATCAGATGTTCGAGAGCCACAAGGAAGGAAGGGGGGCATACAGATGGGAGAGGGAGGAGAGTGGAAAGAAAGCAACTTTAAGTTTAAACTTTACTGCATTCTCTAAGCCTCCAAGCTGGCGTTGCAAAGTGATTTAAAGGGACTTTAAATGCCTTTTCCAAGCCAGCCAATGGGACAGTGGGAACTTCCAAGAGCCACACAGTATGTGTGAAAGAGCCACAGTTTGGCCACCCCTGATCTAGTCCAATGAATAAGAGAATATTCACAGGCCCTGAAGAGCTGTGAGACATATTTCAGCCCTCCTTCTCCAGCACTTCGCTGGTTGGACACAAAAAACTGAAAACAAAACCGAGTTTAGAGCTTACCTTTAGAAAAACGGAAGAGATTCACGAAAGAGCTGTAGGCAGATTTAAAAGCAGGTTCATCTTGGTCGGGAGTCAAAGGCTTGAAGTGTGTAAGGTGGGAAGGACTGCCGCCAGGGGAGGAGGGCACCTCACTCGTTGAGTCCGGCGTCGGAGATGGCTTGTCATCTGTGGCCATCTCATGGACCCCCAGGAGATTGGAGGCACACTCTCAACACTTTGTTGGCTTCTTCCAGTGACCACACAAGACACCATCCAGGCCTCAACAACTTTTCTGGTCCAGTATGACAAGATCCTAAAGTAAAAGGATGTCTGATTTAGGAATTCGTTCTTGCCAACCTGAGCTATCTGCAACATAGATCCAAGCAGAGCTTCCAGGAATTTCCTAACCTGGATTTGGCAACCCTATCTTCTTTCCTTCCACAGAGCCCCATTGATGGACCTCCTGGTGGCACCCGGGTTTTTTGGCCAACTGTTTGGCAGAGTGTTGAACTGGATAGGCCACTGGCCTGATCCAACATGGCTTCTCTTATGTTCTTATGGTCCAGCACTTACCATTATCAGGTAGCAGCATATGGATAGATTCAAGTCCAGTTGCACTTTTGAGGTCAACAAGATTTCAGGATATGAGTTTTTGAGAGTCAAAGCTCCCTTTGTCAGACACTCATACCCCCAAAAATCTTGTTGGTCTTGCCCTGATCTGGGTAGCCCAGGTAAGCCCAATCTCAAATCTCAAAAGTTGAGCAGGGCCAACCCTGGCAAGTACTGAGATGGGAGATCTCCTTGGAATACCAGAGCCTGGAAGCAGGGGCAAGCTGGGAGACACTGATTGGCTTGAAGTCATCTAGCAGGCTTCTGGACAGACAGATGTTTGACCTCAAATTTCTTCCACCCAAACTCAACACTGCACCCTTCTGCGGTCATTTCCCCTTTGCATGAGCTATACAGATTAAGAACCAAAAGTAGCTCCATTATGAGAAACTGGGTTGGATCCAATCAGCATGGGATTGGAGAAGTCCACCTGACATTCTTAGAAAGGAGTCCAACTCCATTTAGGGTAAATATCTGGACATTTGGGATTTTCCTTTTTCTTCAGTGAAAACTAAATCCCGGGGAAGTTGCACGGGGGTAAGGACTCCTTCAACTTTTTGATACAACACAAAATTTTGCACACACTATAGTGTGTGTTTAGCTTCGGTAGTTCAACTCTATTGCTTTTTATTGGAATGCTTTATTGTTTTGCCCCTTCTCCATTCCTTTTGGGCTCAACCACCTTTTTCCTTTTCTTTTTCCTCCCTTTTATAATTACACATTTTATAAACTTTTTTTTTTGCTTCACTTATTACAGTCCATTGCTCTGGGATATTTCTCTAAATCTTTTCCTCGCATGCTAGACTGCACAGGTGCTGCTACCAGGTTGGCTAGAAGGTATTTTATTATCGTTCTAGTACTGGGTTGGAAGACTACCTTCTCAGAAGGTCATTCTAGATGTTCTCAGGAGACCCAGAGTGGTGGCAGCTACTTTCTAGGGAGCCCTTGGTCTAAGGGAGTTTCCCAGCAAGGAAAGGTACCATTTCCTCCTTGCTACCATAGCAATGTCATTTGCAGACCATCAACAGCCTGAAAAGGAAATAACCAACCCTTCAGACTTATAAGATGTTTACTGCCGGGAAACCTTTATTTTTTAAATCACTGCAGACAAATGGACTCCTGGAGGCCATTCACAAGACTGAGTTAAAGCTGAAGAATGTCACATGTTGTAGTCATGTTTTTATGATCACTAATTATGACTAGTCCAGACAACAAGAAGGAAAAAATGTTTCTCCCCAGAGGATTATTTTTAGTGAAGCTTCAAAGTTACTGAGTTGGATCCCAGGTTGCTGTTTCATCAGCGGAAGAGCAGGTAGTGTAGGGGTGTCGAACTCACTTGTTATGAGGGCCGGATCTGACATAAATGAGACTTTGTCGGGTTGGGCTGTGTTGGGCTGGGCCATGTCAGGCCAGGCCATGTGTATACTTACTTGAGATTAATTAGCAGAGATATAAACTTTTAAAAGGACACAAACACAATTGGAAAAAAATTTAAGAAACTTAAAACATGCTTAAAACATTAGCACTTGTTGGTCTTAAAGGAACTTTCTTTGCATTTCTCTGATGGGATCCAGGGAACTGGGCAAAGGAAGCTCTGAATCTTTTCTTCCTTCCCCAGGGGGCCAGGAGGAGGAGGAGCCTCAGCCAATAGAAGGAAGAGAGGCTTGGCTCAGTAGCTCTGCTGTTTAATTGAGAGAGCCTGGCAAAGCAAGCTCTGCCTCCCTTCCCCTTCCTCTGCAAAGGAAGAGCCTCAGCCAATGGAGAAAATAGAGACCTGTGTGATTGAGTAAGCCTTGCAAAGCATGTTGTTACACAGAAGTAAGCAAGAGAGAGGGAGAAGGAAGCAGATGACAGCCAGTTGTTCAGGGGCCTGATAGGAGCCCTCCAGGGGCCTGATAGGAGCCCTCCAGGGGCCTGATTCAGCCCCCAGGCTGCATGTCTGACACCCCTGGGGTAGTGATTTCCCCTTCTTCTTTGCCTCCCCATGCTTTTCCAGAGCTCCTTGAACCCCAGGAACAGAACATGGGCTGGGTCATAAGCTGCTTTAGAAGAACTGGTTTTTATATCCTGCTTTTCTCTACCCTGAGGAGTCTCAAAGCAGCTTACAATCACCTTTCCCTCCCTCTCCCTACAACAGACACCTTGAGAGGCAGGAGGGGCTGAGAGAGACCTGAAAGAACTGTGACTGGCCCAAGGTCACGGAGCAGGTGCCACGTGAAAGAGGAGTAGGGAATCAAACCTGGTTCTCCAAATTAAAGTCTACTGCTCTTAACCACTACACAATGCTGGCTTTCAGCAGAAGTCAGAAGACGGAGAAGTTCCATTATGCAGACTCCACTCTGGATCAGTAATGAGGATCCAAACCACTACTGCCATCAAACAGACACGTTCAGCAGAGCAGCTAAACTCAATGTCAGCAAAAAAACTTTAACAATCATCCCAAATTGTTCACTCTGCCTCCAGGAAGCCGATGGGCGGGGAAAGAGGAACAGGGCAGTATCGGATACTCAGACAAGCTTATATTCTTCTAAGTCATGAACGAGAACAGGTGAGTTTGTGGTAAAAAGAAATCTGAGTCTAAAACAGTTTAGCCACAATGGTTTTTCCAATCCCTTTGTCCCACCTCCTCCCCCTGACAACTGGCAGAGATTTCTCCCAGAAGCCATGTGAATCCAGGCTGCACAACACGGTCAACGAACTACCATTCTAAAAAGGGGAAACGAAGGTTTACTATAACTAAATACATTCAGGTGGGTCTGAAGCAAGAGAACGAAGTTTGAGTCCAGTGACACCTTGAAAACCAACATGTTGGAAACGCGAGAAGCAAGTGGGCACTTATCATATATGGTGAACCTGCAAAGTTGCTAAAGGGTATTGGATAAAGGTCCATGAGTTGATACAAAAAATAATGAAGCTAACAACACCATTTAAACCCGAGTTATTCTTGCTAAATATGCTTTTAAAGAAGGATAAATCGGCAAAATATATGCCAATTCATATAATAACAGCTGCAAGAATTATATTTGCGCAATTTTGGAAAAGAAAGGAAGTTCCATCTATAGATGAGCTGATAGTAAAGATACTGGGTATAGCAGAAGTAGATAAACTGATATGCATGCTGAATACTCAACCATGTAAAAAGAAGATACGGGATTAGTCAAAGCTCTATGAATGATTATGTAAGTGTAAATGAAATGAAGGACGTAATTAGGCTAAGCTCGTAGGGCAAAAGAAGAAACATAAAAGAAAATGAGAGCAAAGTGTTGCATATGAATGGACGATGGAGAGTGAAACTGCCTATCTCACCTTTGTTTTATTGATTTGTTATGTATATAGAAGTATAGCTTGTGTTATAGTTTTGTGATATACTGTAAATGTAAATAAAGGAAATTGAGTAGAGAGAACTGTGAAGAAGGGAAAAAAGACCAACACGTTTAATTCTGGGTAGAAGTGAGTGTGCACACAAAAGCTTATACCAAGAATTAAACTTGTTGGTCTTCAAGGTGCCATTGGACTCAAACTTTATTCTATAACTAAATACACTTCAGCAAAGGCCAGATAAGTCTAAAGTGATTCTGCTGCCCATCCAAAGTCCTTGATGCTCGCAACAAGTCACTTGTCTCACGTGAAGCTGCCTTAAATTGAATCAGTCCATTAAGGTCAGGGGTGGAATTCTAGCAGGAGCTCCTTTGCATATTAGGCCACACACCCCTGATGTAGCCAATCCTCCAAGAGCTTACAAAAAAGAGCCATGTAAGCTCTTGCAGGATTGGCTACATCGTGCGGTGTGGCCTAATATATAAAGGAGCTCCTGCTAGAATTCCACCCCTGATTAAGGTCAATATGGTTTACTCAAATCGGCAACAGCTCTCCAGGGTCTCAGGCAGAGTTCCTTCATATCACCCACTGCCTGATCCTTAAGAGAAATGCCTGGGATGTAAGACCTCATCAATGCCAAGCAAATGCTCGACTACTGAGCCACAGCCCCTCGCATTGCTCTTGTTTTCTGTGGCCCCAGAAGATAGGACCAGAACCAACGGGTTGAAATTAAATCAGAAGAGTTTCCAGCTCAATATTAGGAAGAACTTCCTGACAGAGCGGTTCCTCAGTGAAGCGGGAGGTGGTGGGCTCCCCTTCCTTGGAAGTTTTTAAACAGAGGGTAGATGGCCGTTCCTGTTTACATAGGAAACGTCTACAGTGCTGCTCCAGAGAACTTGCTTGAGGTGGTATACAAAGTAAAACATAGTAAGAACATAAAATGTCATGGAAGTTGTTAGCATGCAAAGCAATGCTGATCCTGTGAACTTAGGGGGAGGTATTTGTGAAGTTCCTGCATTGTGCAGGGGGTTGGACTAGATGACCCTAGTGGTGCCCTTCCAACTCTATGATATGAGGGGGGGGGAAGCTCTATTATAGGAAGACAGACCATCGATCCATCCAAGTTGCCTGACTCACAACAACATTCCAGGGTGTCAGGGAAAGATTTTTCACATCACCTTCAGGGTTCCCTCTAAGGTGAGTTAGCGTGAGCTGGCTCACAGATTTTTAGCCTCCAGCTTACACATTTTTGTCTTAGCGCAAGAAAAAACAGCCCCAGAGCACAATAATTTATGCAGCGGCTCACAACTTTAATGCCAGTAATGCTGCTGTTAGCCGCCCTGAGCCCACCAGGGGAGGGCGGGATATAAATTTGATAAAATAAAAATATATAAATAAATAAAAGTAGTTTTGCTCACAAGACTCTGCAGCTTAGAGGGAACACTGATCACCTTCTAGCTGACCCTTTTATCTAGAAATCCCAGGGATTGAACTTGGGACCTTCTGCACCTCTTTACATAGGAAACGTCTACAGTGCTGCTCCAGAGAACTTGCTTGAGGTGGTATACAAAGTAAAACATAGTAAGAACATAAAATGCCGTGGAAGTTGTTAGCATGCAAAGCTCTGCTGAGACGCAGCCTCTCCTCAAGCGGCATACAACGGTAATTAATTTAAACAAGCAATTACACAATTAATAAATTAAAAATACACACATGCACAAAGCCACAGTCCGGCCAGGTTCTGAATCTGGTGGCTGGCATATTTAGTGGTTATTGGCCCAAGTCTCTGGCCAGACCCAGCCCTTCACACATGTGACAGGAAGGAGACAGAATCACAACCAAGATGCAACAGCAAGCCAGACTGTTACCCCAACAATTCCTTATAGTCAAAGACAGAATAATTTTGGGGAAACAAAGATGGATGCAGTCAACATCAGCCTTCCTCTGGTGACCATCCCTGAGGTAACTTAGTTGACCATTGTCAGGGCAGTGCCCTAGATGTCTCTTTGGTCTAATCCAGAATGGCATTTCTAAAGTAACATCCTTTCTTTCACTCCATCACTCCTATATTTCAATGTTGCCAACACTTGAGAGCCCGCACTTCAGTTGCTAGCCCTTGTGACCCAGCTTGGTGTAGCAGTTAAAAGCAGCGGATTCTAATCTGGAGAACATGGTTTGATTCCCCACTCCTCCCCCTCCACATGAAGCCTGCTGGATGACCTTGGGCCAGTCACCATTCTCTCGGAGCTCTCTCAGCCCAACCTACCTCACAAGGTGGCTGTTGTGGGGAGAGGAAGGGAAAGTGTTCGTAAGCCACTTTGGGACTTCTTAAGGCAGAGAACAGTGAGGCCCAAAAACCTGCTCTTTGGGAAAGACCCCAAACAGAAGCCAACGACATAACGCTGCCCTTGGTTTGAATGAAACGAAGACAGGTAAAACAGGGGTGTCAAACATGCAGTTCGGGGGCCGAGCCCCCAGAGGGCTCCTATCAGGCCCCCAAGCAACTGGCTGTCATCTGCTTCCTTCTCCCTCTCTCTTGCTTCCTTCAGCATAACAGCTTACTTTGCAAGGCTTGCTCAATTGCACAGGAGCTGCGAGCAAAACCTCTGTTTTCTCCATTGGCTGAGGCTCCTTCCTTGGGGAAGGGGGGAGGCAAAGCTTGCTTTACCAGGCTCTCTCAAATTCACATCAGAGCTACTGAGCCAAGCCTCTCTTCCTTCTATTGGCTGAGGGTCCTCTGCTTCCTGGTGCCCTGGGGAAGGAAGGAAAGAGTCAGAGCTTCCTTTGCCCAGTTCCCTGGATCCTATGGGAGAAATACAAAGGAAGCATCTTTAAGACCAATGTGCTAATGTTTTAAGCATGTTTTAAGTTTTTGAAAATATATATATTTGTGTTTGTCTGTGTCCTTTATAAAATTTATATCTCTGCTACCTAATCTTAAATAGGTACACACATGGCCTGGCATGGCTCGGCCCAACTCAGCATGGCCTGGCCCAACAAGGTCTCATTAATGTCAGATGCAGCCCTCATAACAAGAGTTCAATACCCCTGATAAAATCTAATGGTGATCAGAAATCTATTATGAGCCAAGTTCTTTTCCATCTATCATCCAGTGGAAGCAAACAGGTAGATTTATTACAGTCATACAGATAGCAGACAAGCAGCTAAGCTACTAAAAATGAAGAACAGTGTTTCTGTTCCTTTGGTAGTAGAATAAGCTAAGAATCTTCAGCAAATGATGGCTCAGGAGCCCGGCTCTTTCGATGAAGATTAAAGGCACTTACAAAAACCTGCACTGATAGGTAAAAGGGAAAACTCAGCAGCTGGCAGGAATTTCAACATAATCAGTTTTTTAAAACATGCGATCATAAATCCATGCTCATTCCTCTGTGCAACGAATGCCACTACAATCTATTTCATCATGATTAAGAACGTCAGCCGATTAGAGTCTCTCGGAAGTTAACCGATTAACCAATTAAGATACAAGCTTGATATATTATATATATATAACATGCTAATGCATTTCTTAGTTTAAAGAGCCGTTCACAAACATGGTGGCAGAACCATAGCAAAGTGCAAGAAGCAGGTGACATAACCAGCCAGCAAGCACCTATTGAGTTATCAGCAACAACAGGGAGAGGAACAAATGCTACCATCAGCTGCATTCAAGACGCTCGCATGTGCAATACTCCCCATGTGGTGTCCACAATATCATGCAAGAATTGTTCATCTATGACAGGCAGACACAGTCGTGTTGGAGGAAAAAAGATTAAATGAACATAAAGCTGACTGGAAAAGAAAAACAAGCCGGAAAATCCTGCTGGGTGAATCTTTAATTTCCCTAGTCAATCTGTTCAACCATCCCAAATAACCACCCTCAACCTCCACGGGATTCAGGAGAACATACAAAAAGCGAGGGAGGAGGAACAGGAATTTGTTTAGAAACCTGACTATTAATCACAGTTTCTTGTCATGCTGGAAGAGCTGAAAAGTCACATTGTTTTTCTGTCCTTACTTGCCTCACCCACCATCCGTTAAGGGGTGAAACTCACTTGTTATGAGGGCCGAATCTGACATAAACAAGACCCTGTTGGGCCGGGCCTCATTTAAGATGAGGTAGCAGAGATATAAACTTTACAAAGGACACAGACAAATACAATTAGCCTTTTAAAAAATTAAAATAAAACATGCTTAAAATATTAGCACTCATTGGTCTTAAAGGTGTTTTCTTTGTATTTCTCCCATGGGATCCAGGCAACTGGGTAAAGGAAGCTCTGGCTTTTTCCTTCCGTCCCCAGGGGACAGGAGGGGTGGAGCTTCAGCCAATAGAGAGGCTTGGCTCAGTAGCTCTGCTGTGCGATTGAGAGAGCCTGGCAAACCAAGCTCTGCCTCCCTCCCCCTTCCTCCCCAAGGGAAGAGCCTCAGCCAATGGAGAAGACAGAGGTTTTGCTCTGCAGCTCCTGTGCAATTGAGCAAGCCTTGCAAAGTAAGCTGTTATGCAGAAAGAAGCAAGAGAGAGGGAGAAGGAAGCAGATGACAGCCAATTGCTCAGGGCCTGATAGGAGCCCTCTGGGGGCCTGATTTGGCCCCTGGGTCACATGTTTGACACCCCTGCCTTAGGATGTCCCTTTGTAAGTTCTTGCCACAAGCACTCCACCATAACAAGTCCTTAAACATCTCTGGAAGCAGGTCTGTTGTTCTTTCTGCCATCAAGTCACCACCAGTTTATGGCGACCCCGTAAGGCTTTCAAGGCAAGAGACATTCAGAGGTGATTTGCCATTGCCTGCCTCTGCATAGCAACCCTGGCTTTCCTTTGAGGTCTCCCATCCAAATACTAACCAGGACTGAGCATGCTTAGCTTCTGAGATTTGATGAGATCGGGCTACTCTGCAATATCCAGGTTAAGAACATAAGAGAAGCCATGTTGGATCAGGCCAATGGCCCATCCAGCCCAACACTCTGTGTCACACAGTGGCCAAAAAAAACCAGGTGCCATCAGGAGGTCCATCAGTGAGCCAGGACACTAGAAGCCCTCCCACTGTGCCCCCCCAAAGAATCAAGAATGCAGAGCATCACTGCCCTAGACAGAGAGTTCCATCAATACCCTCTGGCTCTGGTTTAGGAGGTTTGGGAGTGGAAGCAGCTCCTGCTTGGTAAATAGCCGAAAACTGAATTTTCTACTTAAAAAAGAAACCCTAACAGAGTCATACTTGAATGATGAAGGTGCATTTTGCTTGACTAGATGGCAAACAATTTACCATAAGAGAAATTACCTTAACTTTGAGGTCTGGAATAAGAGAACATACCTAACACAACAATACCACCAGTCTTCTTTCACAGTGCAAAGTACCAACTCAGATCCTGTTATATTTATGGTTGCTCTGGACAATTGGAGGCAGGGGGAGCCGCAAGAGATCTTTCTCTTGAAAGCAATGGGCTCAGACTGGAATGACTCTGCATAGGATTACCCCGTAGATACCTTCAGCCGCCATTTTAAAAAAAATTATGGAAAGGAAGAAGAGAATTATGTTTGTTGTTTTAAAGCCCCTCCTAATTTCCTACAGAATTCAGTTAATAAACCAACCCAACATTTTTGCTGTACTTTCCAAATAACCAGGGCCTTTTTTTGAAGAAAAAGCCCAGCAGAAACTCATTTGCATATTAGGGCACACCCTCTGACACCAATCCAGCCAGAACTGCATTCCTGTGCATTCCTGCTAAAAAAAAAAAAAAGCCCTGAGAATAACTGTTACTTTTTAAAAAACTGATCCAGGCTGTCAACAAAAGGTCTAGAAATTCAAATTATGCTAATTATGTTTATAAGAGCTAAGAGGTGAAAAGTAAGTTGGAATTGCTAGGAGCAAAGGCAGTCCAGACATTTCATTTTCTCCTCTGCGAGAATATTAAGCTTTTGCCTTGAGATACCTACCATTTATCCCTAGCAACTGACAAGAGGTATGTGCTAATCCTCTAGTTGTACCTCCCTAGTTATTGCTTCAAAAACAGCTTATAGGTCGCTGGAGAAAAAAGAGAATTACCACTAGGTGCAACCACCAAAGAGTAACAATGGAAGGCAGCCCAAGTTCTAGCAAGTACAAAGCATTTCCCCTGAGCGCAAAATTGCAAATATGCATCTGTATTGAGCGAACCCCACTGTTATCTCAAGGAGGCATTAATCAGTGAATTGTTCCCAGGCCCATGTTGGTCTTTTGTGTGAACTTCACACAGGCTGAGACCTGGTCCATGCATTCTTAGCCAGCAAGAGATTTAGTTGAAATAAAGTCCTGCTTTAAAGACAGAAGCTTAAGTGCTCTTCACAAATGGCAGGGATGCGGACTGCACAGAGAGCAGAGCTTTGTAAACCACTGTTCCCTGTTAGCCCAGTGGACTTCACTGCAAATGGGGAGCTATACAGCCACGTTCCAGTGCACAATGCCCTCATGGTTATTCATCAAGGACAGTGGTCCCCTGTGTGCGCTGAAGGGATGCTGTAAGCTTTTCTTTGCTTTGTCCTGATGTACCACCTTGCACCTACCATCTTTCAGTAAACACCACCCTTGATCACAAGCAATTGGATTTTCTTCAGGTATCCCCTGAACCTTGGAGCAGAGCCTGGCTGGCTCAGCCTCTGAAAGCAGGCCAGTATCCCAAAAGGATGCTCGCAGATGCCTAAATGCTCTAAGTTATCCACAGAAGAGGGAGAAAGAGTGGTCCATGTCTCTCCCTTAAAAGCAGCAACTCTGTCCAATGTTACATCAGGCAATTGAATCCAGGATGCTGTCAGATGTAGTTTGTGCAAATATGGAAAATGCAAGGGTAGACCATCAAAAAATTCCCAAAAATTCACAGGTTCCAGTAGACATCGGTCTATCAAAACGTAGTAAATACAGAAAATGAAATAGAATTGGTGGTCCCAATTCAGATACAAGTAGTCAGAACTCAATACCACAATTCAAGAAACATCCCAGAGATCACAGATGTATGTGTTTCGACTTTGATTTCTTTTCCTTCATTGTTATATCATAGTTCCATTTGTCAGCATACACCTGGAATTTCAACCGGACCAATTTCGCACCAGATTTTAAACCCTGCTTTAGCCTTGTCCCCAAACTGACATTCTACACTAAAATCATAGAATCACAGAGTTGGTTTCTCTGATTCGAGTGCAGAATGCCAGTTTGGGGACAGAGTTAAACCAGAATTAAAGGTCTAGTGCGGAACTAGTCCTGGTGAGTTGTGACCTCCAGCCCTTTCTCAGCCGCTTCGCCTCCGTCCTTTCCTAGAAGTCCCAAGATGGAAGTAACGCAGCAACAACAATCCTGCCCGCGGTGCTTTGCATTGCATCTCTCTCTTACCTTCTCCTCCTTGCAGAGGTCCCGCTCCCACAGGCGCTTCTCCCGCCTCCCCCACCAGCTCCAGGCCCTCCAGGCGATTGCAATGGGGGAAGAGGAGTGGAAGACGATGCCCGGTCCTTTGCACCCTTGGCCCGGCTCTTCCTCCTTTGCACCCACTTCCTGTTTCCACTCCCGGCCCGGCGAGCAGCAAAAGGAGCCGCCACGGCTGCGCCGCTCTCGGCTGATGGGCTCCCGCAGGCCGCAAAATCGAGGCCGGAGAGGCCGAGAGGGAGCAACCCGGAAAAACAGGCCGGGCTAGAGAAGGGAGGTAGGCGAGAGCAATCGAGCGCGCCGTCATCGTTCGCCGAGGTCCCTACGTTCCATTTCCAAAGGTAAAAAAGTTACTGGGGGCGGGGTTCCCTCTAAGCTGAGTTAGTGGGAGCTAGCTCAGCTCATACAGCGCAAACTCATTTATGCAGTAGGTCACAGCTTTAATGCCAGGGGCTCAGAAAGTAGAATTTTTGCTCATAGAGGGAACATGGTGGGGCAGTGTTCCCTCTGGGTTAGTGGGAGCTAGCTGAGTTTTTTAGCCTCTGGCTCACACTTTTGTGTCTTAACTCAGGAAAAATGGCCCCAGAGCAAACTAATGTATGCAGCAGCTCACAGCTTTAATGCCAGGAGCTCACAAAGTAGAATTTTTGTTCACAAAACTCCACAGCTTAGAGCAGGGGTGGCCAAATTGGCTTAATGGAAGAGCCCCGTAGAATAAATGTCAGATGTTTAAAAGCCACAAGGAAGGAAAGAAAGGTGGAAAGAAAGCAAATAGATGGGGGGGAGGTGGAAAGAAAGCAACTTTATAAATGCATTCTCCAAGCCGGGCTTCAAGAGCCACACAATATGTATGCAAGAGCCACATGTGGCTCCCGAGCCACAGTTTGGCCACCCCTGACTTAGAGGGAGTATTGCGGGGGGGGGGGGGAATGTTCTGACCTTTTAACAGAAATTCACAGTACAGAAATGGGTAGTTGAAGCTTTTCTGGGAATCAATCATGTCACCCAGCATTTGCTTATATATCAGATATTAAAGGAACCATTTAAAAATTTGATAGTGTTCCTTTTTCATGTGAAGGAAAAGCATCCTTGCCTAACCAAGAAACCGAGTGTGTGTGTCTCCAGGTGGGGCCTGGAGATCTCCCGCTTTTAAAACTGATCTCCAACTGGCAGAGATCAACTCCCCTGGAGAGAATGGCTGCATGGAAGGGTGGACTCTGTGGCATTGTGCCATGCTGAGGCCCCTCCCCAAACTCCACCTTCTCCTGGATCCACTCTCGAAGTTTCCAGGTATTTTCCAACACAGACATGGCAACACTAGCTGTGGATTTAGGATGCCAACAATCATGGGGGGAAATATCCTGACCCTTTAATAGGGGCTTAACATATGGGGAAAGGGCAGCTTCTCATGGCATGGAGCTAAATAGTGCCACCTAGTGCATGGGCATCCTATTTTGTCTCTGTTAAAGAGATGGGACCTTTTTTCCTTCGGACCTATTGGTAAGTCTGTTAACTGATTAAGGTGGGTAGCCATGTTGGTCTGAAGCAACAGAACAAATTTGGAGTCCAGTGGCACCTTAAAGGCCAACAAAGTTTAATTCCGGGTACAAACTTTCATGGGCATGAAGATGTGTGCATGCACACAAAAACTTATACGAAGAATTAAGAAAGTCAACCTCAACCAAATACTTTACATCCTTTTGATTCCAGTGTAAGAACAGGACACATGGAAATGGAACTGACTTTGAAGGAAAACATTAACACATAAACTTTCAGCATGCCCAGGGCATGTGGAGCCAGAAGAAGAAGCAAATAGTACACACTTCAACAGCAGCTATTTTGACTGGAAAAAACAGCACAGGAGGGAAGCATGAAGCTTGTTATTCTCTCTTGCAGGGTATGGAACTGCATGGAGTAAAGAAACATTCTTTAAGGTTAGTCCCCGCCAATGTTCCTTCTAAGCTGCATAGTCTTGCGAGCAAAAATTCTACTTTGAGAACTGGTATTAAAGTTGTGAACTACTGGATTAAACTTGTGAGCTGCTGCATAAATTATTGTGCTCTGGGGTCATCCTTCCTGAGCTAAGACAAAAATGTGTGAGCTGGAGGCTAAAAATCTGTGAGCTAGCTCACACTAACTCAGCTTAGAAGGAACACTGGTCCCCACTCTGATGTTTGACTAAAAGTCCGTTTGGGCACCCAGGCACTGACAGGTGCCAAAGGTAATGTGTATTTTGGCCCTTAAAGGCAAGCTTCAGTTTTCTGATCCATTAAAATACAAGTCAGGTTGTTTAAACTTCACAGAACAGTTGTCAGGAGGAAATACAGAATTCTGGAGCATGCTGCATCGTTTAAGTAATGAATACAGCTTGATCATCTTCTATATCTAAAAGGGTACTACCGTCATAGACAGAAATCAAATGCACCTTGTAAGGCATAGGAAGACTGAAACGAGATTAAAGTTCAAGTCCAGCGGCACCTTTGGAATAAAGTTTCATTCAAGGTATAAGCTTTCATATGCATGCACACCTCTTCAGCTGCATTGAAGATGTAGCCTTCTTAACTGTGGAATGCTGAGAGTAATTAACTGAGACATTGCTGTCACGCGCCATCCATCTAGTCCTCTCGAGTGTGGAGAGGCAACCATACAGCATAACTCAAAACTTTCTCAAAGGCCATAGGTGATGCAGGCACATTTAATATTGCCTTTCTGGTCTCGCACAACGGTCAGTTTGGTGTAGTGGTTAAGTGCGCGGACTCTTATCTGGGAGAACCAGGTTTGATTCCCCACTCCTCCACTTGGGTTAGCCATAGCTCTCACAGAGTTTGTCCTTGAAAGTACAGCTTCTGGGAGAACTCTCCTCAGCCCCATCTACCTCACAGGGTGTCTGTTGTGGGGGAGGAAGGTAACGGAGATTGTAAGCCGCTTTGAGATTCAGGGTATAGGGCAGGGTATAAATCCAATTATTTCTTCTTCTTCTAGCATTTTAAGTGATGCACATGGATTTGGCCTTAGCATGACCAGAATTCAGGATGTATAAATGGAAGCAACTTGATTTCTTAAACTGGGGTTCCCAAGGGCCACCAAATTAGGTGGCTCTCCGGTGATCTCGCATCTAACAGAACAGTCATCGTTAACTCCTGTTTTTCAAGGCCCTACTACAGTGAAGGGGCTGGGCTTCTCAGGGGCTCTGAGGGGAGAGGTAAAATCTCAACGGCTTCGGAGGTTTTGTCCTGAGCTATCCATCTCCTGTCAGCTCCATCCCAGAGGCAATAGGGCACAGCCAGTTAACAATCTTATTCAACCCCACCAACCCCATTCAGACTGTGCCCCTCCTGTCAGGCTCCACCAACAGATCAAAAATCTGGAAATTCTAGGAGGTACAAATCCAGCCCTGATACTGAGCATCCTGTCTGTCAGCGATGGGAGAGTGTGCAATGTGTCCGTTTGCCAGAATGCAGAGTGGGGTGTAGAGCCAATATGGACAGTAGTTAGAGCAGGGGTGTCAAACTTATATGTTATTTATGAGGGCCGGGTCTGACATAAATGAGACTTTGCTGGGCCGGGCCATGTGTGTCATAAAATGTAATGCCAGGTAGCAGAGGTATAAACTTTATAAAGGACACAAAGATTGTTTATAAAACTTAAAATAAAATATGCTTAAAACAATAGCACTCATTGGTCTTAAAGGTGCTTTTTTTTCTGTTTCTCCCGTGCAATCCAGGCTCTCTCAGTTGCACAGCAGAGCTACTGAGCCAAGCCTCTCTCCTTTCTATTGGCTGAGGCTCCTCCCCCTCCTGGTCCTCTGGGGAAGAAAGGAAAGAGCCAGAGCTCCTTATGAAGGAAGCTATCCTTCCCCCCTTCTTCCCCAAGGGAGGAGCCTCAGCCAATGGAGAAAATAGAGGCTTTGCTCTGTAGTTCCTGTGCTATTGAGCAAGCCTGGCAAAGCCAGCTGTGATGCAGAAGGAAGCAAAGGAGAGGGAAGCAGATGACAGCCAGTTGTGGGCCGCATGTTTGACACCCCTGAGTTAGAGTGTCACACTGGCATCCTCGAGGCTCGAATTTGAATCCCCCCTCGGCCCATGGAAGCTTGCTGAGTGCCCTTGGGCTGGTCACATTCTTTACCTAACCTACCTCACAGAGTTGTGGTAATGATAACATGGAAGAGAGGGCTACACTGCAGGCCATTTTGAGGAGAAAGGTGTCATATATAAATGAAGTTTAAAAAATGAATAAAAATGGGGCGGTTGTGTGAATTAATTGCAGCAAAAACAAAGCCTCAGGCTGTGGCACGTTGAAGATGAAACAAACTGGACCTCACTTTGTCAGACGTATTTATTAAATTTCTAGACCAGCCTGTAAAACAGGGCTTGGGGCAATGTACAACAACAAAATAAACAGTTAAAAGCGTCAAAATACAATTGGCCTAATTAAATGACACCTCTTTAAGATGTCATTTTACTCAAAAAAAAAACCCACCCCATCCTCTTTAAGATGTCATTTTATGACTCCCCAAAACAACTAGCAGGGTCAACAGGTCATGAAATTTATGCAAAATTCAGGTCTTAATCTGGGGGAACACAAAGACCATTCAGAAGTTATGCCGGGAGCCCCAGCTTCAAATTGCCAGGGGATAGCACTGGGTGACTTTGCAGCAGTCATACTCCATTTCTCTCTACTTTTCTCTCTCTCTGTGAGGATTAATTCTGGGCCTCCTTGGAAGCAGGGTGACAGGAAAATAATAGCCCAGGGGTGGCCAAACTGCAGTGCCCCGTGTGGCTCTATCTCAAAGCCTCCACACTGTCCAGTTGGCTTGGAGAAGACATTTCCCTCTTTAAATCACTTCCCCGAGCCAAACCAGCTGGTTGCTTGCGGAATACATTTAAAATTAAAGTTGCTTTTTTTCCTCCTCCCCTTCCATCTATTTGCCTTCCAGTTTTGCTTCCTTCCTGTCTTGTGGCTCTCAAACATCTCACATTCATGCCTTGACCGCTCACAAGCACCTGATATTTATTGAGGGGTGGCCAAACTTGCTTAATGTAAGAGCCACACAGAATAAACATGAGATGTTGGAGGGAGGGAGGAAAATAGATGGGAAGAAAGGAAAATAGATGGAGGAGGAGGGAGAGAGGTGGAAAGAAAGCAACTTTAACTTTAAATGCATTCTCCAAGCTGCTGGCTGGCTTGGCTAAGGGATTTAAAAAGTAATGCCTTCTCCAAGCTCACCAACGGGGTGTTGGGGGCATTGAGAGCCACACAATATCTGTGAAAGAGCCACATGTGGCTCCCGAGCCACAGTTTGGCCACCCCTGCGTTTATTCTAGGTGGCTCTTGTGTTAAAGCAAGTTTGGCCACCCTTGTGACAGCCCGTGCGCGCAAAAATCTGCGCTCCCACGAAATCGAGTCCCTCTCCACGACTCTCTTCCCCACCCTGCCAGCGTCGGCCTTGACTCTCCCTCCCTCCCCTAATCCCACCCCACTTTCTGGAGGAAGCTGGAGCGCCCCTCTCTCCTCCTCCCGCCGGCTGCGTGGGAAGCGCGCATTGGAGCAGCGCTCTCCGCCCTTCCCGGCTCGGTGGGGAGAGAGAGGCGAGCCGGGCGGAGGCAACCTCTTCTCCTCCCGCCGCTCCTTATCAAGCCCAAGAGAAGGCGGAGCCCCGGAAGGTTGCTTTGCAACGACCAGCCCCGGGCTCCTTCCCTTTGCAGAAGTTGCAAGAGAAGCAGCAAGCCCTTGCAGCCGCCCCTCGGCCGCCGAAGAGAGAAACCCTCCAGATCCAAGTGCTGTCATTGGGGAGCCTCATCTCGCGCCTCGCTTTCCGACCGGATCAGGTAAAGCGACCGGATCTGATCTCTCGGCTGCTTTTGTCCTTCGCCCTTCTGCGTTCGTGGCTGGCATGCAGAGTTCCTCGGGTTTTTTTCCCCTTTATTATTTTGCAAACCCTTTGACACTTCAAGAAGTGGGAATCATAATGCTCCCTTGTATGGTTTCCTAGTTTTTGGTTAGCGTTTTCTCCCCGCTCCGTTATTTTTGGTCCCGCTTTTGTCCCTTTTCCCGAATGGCAGAAATCAAAATGGAACTGAAAGCCGCTCCCCGCCCGATTGAACCGGGTTGAAATCGGATCGGTCGCTTTAATAAGGACGCAACCCACGGCTTTGTCTGCGCGATCCGAGGGGGAAACAGAAAGGTGCCCCCCCCGCACTCTTTTCTTAGCTCCTGTTTCGCAGGGAATGGGGATGGACGCGGGGCAGTTATTCCAGACCAATCCTTGCGAAATAAAACGGCACCACCCGCAATTTTTTTCCGGGGCAAGGCCGGTTTCAGGCACCGCCGCTGCCGTTTGAACCGGGGTGGGGAGTCATCGAAAGCAAAAGCTGCGTTGGATTCACGCTTGCAAACGGAGGATTTCCACCCACAGAGTAATCCGTGTGTGAGCCCTGGGGCGGGGGCAGGTGCGTGAGAAAGCCAGTCGCTTCATTGGCCACCGAGATCTGTCAAGCAGTTCCAGAGCACACTCCTCCTCCCCCCCCCCCAAAACCCCTGCCCTCCTAGTAGAAAGACCTCTAAGCAGAACGTTTTCATTGTAGTATCCTTTTGCCTTCTGCAAGCAAAGACCTGGTTGCTTGAAGCACAATCTGTAATTTCTCTTGGTATTTTGCTAGGGTGAGCCAAATTCTGCAAAATATATATTTTTTTTTTTAGCTCGGAGGGAATGTCACAGAGAAAAGGGAATCTCTTCTATGCCAAGAAAGGGATTTATTTCCTACCTTTCTGCCCCTGTTAATAATGTCTTCCTTCTCCGCTTCTGTCTTGGGGTAATACAGGAAATGGTTCTTTTTGAACCTCAGCTGTTTCCAGAGGCCAAGATCTTTTTAGGGCTTTTACCATCATTTTGCTGCCAGAATTTTCTCTGTCCTATCAATAAATTGGCAATGTGTCCATTTTCCATGTTGTAAAGAGGCGAGAATGTCCCTTATTCACAATATTTATGTACTTCTGTTAGCTAGAAAAGGGTTTCAAAGAGATGGGGATGTAGCTAGCTAGGTAACTAGCTATATTCCATCTTTGTCCTATAATGGCACAAGCCAGTGTATGTGGGTTGTGTTCTGGGCCTTTGGATCTTAATTCCCACCCCCCATCCCCACCCCCCTTTAAAATCTTGGCTGAAAGAGCTGATTGAGACTGTAGCCCTGCTCAATTGTTTTTTTTAACATGCATGTTGAGTAATTCTCATGTTACATTCAGTGCATGTGCGTACAATCCCCACATTTATCCAGGTACTGGTGCCTGGTTTCATCTGCCCAGTGAACCACGGTTGACTCTTGCTTACAAACGGATGTACACTTGTGTGTGTGTGAACGAGTAAAATTCTGTCAAGTCAACAGTTGATTTATGGCAACCCCGTAGGGTTTTCAAGGCAACTGATTAAGCAGAGGTGGTTGGCCATGGCCTTCCTCTGCAGAACATTCGGGGGGGTGGGGGGAGTCTCCCATCCAAGTTCCAACCTTACTTAGTTTCCAAGATCTGATGAGATCCGGCTACAGCAGGGGTGGCTAAACTTGCTTAACATAAGAGCCATGTAGACTAAATGTCAGATGTTTGAGAGCCACAAGACATGAACATCAGATGTTTGAGAGCTGCAAGACAGAAAGGAAGGAAGAGGGAGGGAGTGGTGAAAAGAAAGCAACTTTAAATGCATTTTCCCAAGCTGTTGGCTGGTTTGGCTTGGAGAAGTGATTTAAAGAGAGAAATGCCTTCTCCAAGCTGGCTGACGGTGCAATGGGGGCTTCAGGAGCCACACAATATGTGTGGAAGAGCCACCTGTGGCTCCCGAGACACAGTTTGGCCACCCCTGGGCTACAATATATGACTCCACATCCCCACCATGACGTGCAAATAGGGTTTATGAAGTACAGTAAAGGAGCACCTGTGGAGTCTCAGGGTTTGTAGCAGGAAAGGAACTGGTTAGCACCACTAGACTTTCTGAAACAAAGAACTGCTTTGTGGAAGAATGAAAGAAAGAACACAATGGAGGGAATGAAATCGAAGCCCTTGAAGAAATACAACTTGTTACCAGCAATTCCAAATAAGAAGGGGAGGCCATATACGGTGGTTCCAGTACACACAGATCTTAAAAATCCACTTAAAAAAAAAAGTTATTTGCTTTATTTTCAAAACCACTCCTTCACCAAGTGTTGAAGCACAGCTTGTTTTCAGATTTCAGCATCAGGTCAACTTTCTTGCTTGAAGATGGACAGATAGAGGACATCGAGCCAGGTCATTCCCAGTTTCTCGCAGAACTTTGGCTGCATTTGGACTTCATATCAAGACGGCATTAAATCTTGTGTGGATCAGTCTGGTTCTGGCTTGGCTCACTTGGGTTCTTTTGCCCATAATGCACAGAGAGACTTACCTTAACTTGTATTAGTTCCCCCCACACACACACACACACTCAAAAAAACCCAGATTCTAAACTGGGATTAAACCTTGGTTTAGATTTCCAGGATATGCAGAGCGGCCTACTTGCGTCTGTACATCACAGATAACCCAAGTTAGTTTCAGCCAGGATACTTTTATCACACTTTGCCTGAATTCATCGAAAAACTAGCTTCAAGCTTAATGTGATATCTGAATACAACCACAATCTCTGTAGGAAATGGGAAATTGTGTGGCTACCTATTTTTTGTTTAATTTCATAGCTTCTCTTCAGACAAGCCTGTTGAAGGATAGAGTTCAGAGAACTGGATATGTTCGGTTACCAAAAAAAGCTCCATATATTTATGTTAATTTACTTTTTTAAAGATATAGTGATAGTTGAAGAAATGCTGGAAGATTTCTGTCCCACTCATGCTCCAAAGGACATGGGGTTCCCACCAACGTTCCCTCTAAACTGCGGAGTCTTGTGAGCAAAAATTCTACTTTGTGAGCTACTGCATAAATAAGTGTGCTCTGAGGCCATTTTTTCTGAACTAAGACAAAAATGTGTGAGGCAAAAAAAGTGTGAGTTAGCTCACACTCACTCAGCTTAAAGGGAACATTCGTTCCCACATGGTTTTCTGACCAGGTTGTGTCTGCCCCGCGCTGGTTCCCTAGAGTTCATGTACGGATCATTTCTTCTGAAGAGAGATGGTTGCATCACTGCGCTTTCCTAACTGACCATAGAGGCCAATTACCTCTCAAGGCTTAGAAGCGAACTGGGGAATGTTTTACAACTGTGCTTTTGTTGGCAAGGATCAAAGTACAAACGAGAGCCATAGGATTTGCTCTCTCTCTCTTTTTCATGTATTTGAATGTCAGCCTCACAATACTTACGTGAGGCAAAGTTCTGCAAAGTAATCACATAGGGCTGGTTAGTGTTACTTTGAGCCACCCTTTGAAATCCTGGGAGTCGCCTACCTGTACGAACAGGTAACCTGCCAACTATTTGGTCATACATCTGAGTTACAACAGCTTTCACAATCTTGGAAGGCCTAGCGTGGAGCTGGGGCAACAGGCTGTGCTTCAGTTGAGATTTGTTGAGCTCTGTTCACATAGAAATATCTTGTAAATCTGAGACTCTGTATAAATAAATGATTCTGATGTTTCGCCTCATTGCAGTTTTGGATTGCACTGCTTTGGAGAGGGTGAACTCTCTTGCTAACCGCCACTTACTACACAGTGTATAAAGGGAATCTGTAGATTGAAATCTCTTGTGATGATTTTTGTGGTTGGATTTCACTCCAGTAGTAGTACTAGTAAAGTTTATTACAGTCCTTGACCAGAATATAAAAAGTAACCGGATGGATGGATGATGGATGGATGATAGATAGATGATAAATTTATTTTAAAAAACAGCTAATACCATCCAAGGAAACCTCCAAGACCATGTTAGGATTTCACTCCACTGTAAGGAGACCAACTTTCTCGTGGGATGTGAGAATCCCCTGGAATTATGGCTCATCTCTAGACTAAAGAGTTCCGTTCCCTTGGAGAAAACAAATGCTTTGAAGAGTGGACTCTATGGACATTGTACCCCACTGAGTTCCTTGTCTATCTCCAAATTTCCAGGAGTTTCCCAGTCTGAATCTGGCACCTCCATATAGGCCTTTCCATTCCCCGCTGGTGGCCAGGGGAGACATGACAACCTTACTCCAGTAAGGGACACATGAACAGGGCCGATCTGTTACTAGGCTGTTAGATTGAGTTGACAGCTGCTAAACTGGGCCCTCTAGCTGTCCCTTGGATTATCAGTTTGATCTGTAGCAGTTCTCAGCTGATGTCCTGAAACCATGAAAAGTTTCCACAGTTCATTTCTGTATGTTAAACCCAGGGCTTTTTTTTTGTAGCAGGAACTCCTTTGCATATTAGGCCACACCTCCCTGATGTAGCCAATCCTCCAGGAGCCTACAGGGCTCTTAGTACAGGGCCTACTGTAAGCTCCAGGAGGATTGGCTATATCAGGGAGGTGTGGCCTAATATGCAAAGGAGCTCCTGGTATGAAAAAAGCCCTGGTTAAACCTCTAGTTAAAAGGACAGGACAAGACAATTGTTCCTGACCTGTTAGCAACCCAAGTGGTAGGAGAGAAGATCTATCATTGTGTCCTTTGCTTGTTCCTTTCCCTGTTACCTCTGTCCATTGCATGTGACACAAAAGATGATACTGGTAATTCACCCCCCACCCCCCATTTGAATCAAATGGAGAAGGAGGTGTAATTGCTTTTGCACAATAGTGTTTGCAGATGGTGGGGACAGGCAATCGCACCTTCCACCAAGAGGTTTTGTACTCATGCCAGGGCAATCTGGAACTATGCTGGATAGGCAACCCTTTCCTTACAGTGCCCGAAGTGCAATTTTCAGGAATGCAGATTTGCTGGGAGGGAAAAATAAATCCTGGTTTGATTTTAGAAGTCAGCATGATGTACGATGATTGGAAAATGAGCTGAAGGTGTGTTCTTGCTTTTAGTATATATCGGGGT
Organism: Heteronotia binoei; assembly: GCF_032191835.1. NCBI lineage: Eukaryota > Metazoa > Chordata > Lepidosauria > Squamata > Gekkonidae > Heteronotia > Heteronotia binoei. Next base: position 43,461,155 of record NC_083238.1, read on the forward strand.
GGCCAAACTGCAGCTCAGGAGCCACATGTGGCTCTTTCACACATATTATGTGGCTCTCAAAGCCCCCACCACATCTGCTAGCTTGGAGAAGGCATTTTTCTCTTTAAATCACTTCACCAAACCAGCCAGCGGCTTGGAGAATGCAATAAAAGTTGCTTTCTTTCAACCTCTACCTCCCCATCTATTTGCCTTCCTTCCTTCCTTCCTTCCTTCCTTCCTTCCTTCCTTCCTTCCTTCCTTCCTTCCTTCCTTCCTTCCTGCCTGCCTGCCTGCCTGCTCTCAAACATGACATTTATGTCTTGCAGCTCTCAAATATCTGATGTTTATTCTATGTGACTCTTACGTTAAGCAAGTTTGGTACATATAACGTTTTCTTTGAGAGATTCTTTGAAACACCTGGAACATTAGTAGTTCATCTGTCATTTAAAAATAGCATGCTTCTAGTTCTCAGGGTTGGGGAATGCATTCCAAAACTTGCAGGCAGTCTCTGCTGCATTATGCCACATTCAGAGGCTTAACTCTTAAGCTCTGCAAGCAGCTGGTTGCCTCTTACTTGCAGGTTCTGCTGATTCTGACCCCATCCTCATTTACCCCTTCTGCCACCTTAGCCCATCATGGCCAAAGAAACTGCAAAGAAGGGGCTCAGTGGTAGAGCATCAGGTCAGCATGTAGAAGGCCCCAGGTTCAATCCCTGGCAACTTCACAGGGGGGAAATGGAATCTGGTAGTAGGTGACAGAGCTTTTTTATAGCAGGAACTCCTTTGCATATTAGGCCACACAGCCATTAATGTAGCCAATCCTCCAAGAGCTTACAGTAGACCCTTTAAGAAGAGCCCTGTAAGCTCTTGGAGGATTGGCTACAGCAGGGGGCATGGCCTAATATGCAAAGGAGTTCCTGCTACAGAAAAAGCCCTGCCAGGTAATGTGAACGACCTCCACTTGAGACCCTAACGAGCCCATCTGAGTTAGGAATACTGACCTTGAGAGACCAGCGGTCTGATTCAGTATACAGCAGCTCATAAGTACATAAGAGAAGCCATGTTGGATCAGGCCTATGGCCCATCCAGTCCACCACTCTGTCACACAGTGGCCAAAAATACCAAGCACCATTAGAGGTCCATTGGTGGGGCCAGGCCACCAGAAACCCTCCCACTGTTGCCTCCCAAACACCAAGAATACAGAGCATCACTGCCCCAGACAGAAAGTTCCAACAATATGCTGTGGCTAATCGCCACTGATGGACCTCTGCGTATGTTCCATGTATGTTATCTAATTTACCTTGACTCCAGATTTTAGGTTCTTTTTTACAGAAACTGAAGTGGGCTTGGGCTACACTGTGTTAGAATGTGAACCAATGGGGTGAAAGCTAGCGTGGTATAGTAGTTAGAGTTTGGGCCTAATCTAGGAGTCCCGGATGCGAATCTGCTTTCTGCCATGGTGACTGTAGGCCAGTCACATTCTCTCAGACTAACCTACCTCACAGGGTGGTTGTGAGGGTAAAATGGGGAAGAAGAGAATGGCGTAAGGAGGCTTGGATCCTCATTGGAGAGGAAGGTGGGATATTTTTTAAAAAAACTAGATGAAAACAAAATAAAAATCAGACTATGAACAGCCCCTTCCTGTCAGCACCAGTGTTTGCTAGCAATGCGCTCTTGCTTTTTAGTTTTTTCTGTGGCTATTCTTGTTCATGTTGTTCAGTATGCCTTTTTGTTGTTTTGTTTTTCTGTTAGTGCACAATGTCTAAAAAAATCCATGGCGGGCCCGTTGTGGAGATGCAGGGGGATGAAATGACTCGTGTTATATGGGACCTGATTAAGGAGAAACTCATCTTCCCCTACGTGAATCTGGAACTCCACAGGTATCGATGAACGCCTGATAAACCTTCCCAGTAGTAGGAAATTTATCTTTGTGTCTATCTGATGATAATTCATCTACCTGATTTTCTCCTCTCCCCCCCACCCCCCAATTTTTGGGGCCAATTCACATACTATTCTTCTTTTTAAAAACAAAAGTGTACACAGAGCTTTTTTGGAGCAGGAATGCACAGGAACGCAGTCCCAGATGGTTTGGTGTCAAGGGGTGTGGCCTAATATGCAAATGAGTTCCTGCTGGGCTTTTTCTACAATAAAACCCTGTGTGAAACAATGATGGTGTTGGGGTGTGTGGCCTAATACGCAGATGAGTTCCTGCTGGGCTTTTTCTACAAAAAAAAGTCCTGCGTGAAACAATAATGGTGTCAGGGTGTGTGGCCTAATATGCAAATGAGTCTCTGCTGGGCTTTTTCTACCAAAAAAGCCCTGTTTAAATGTATTATTTCATAAAGGTAATGCTTCCTGATTCTCAAAACTATAGTTTTGATCCAGCCACTTTTTTCTTTTTACTCACCCTCACCCAGTTCCCCTCCTTGCTCCAGCTTCATGTCATGTGGCTTTTGTCCACATGTGTCTCAAGGGCCCCATTGTAGCATTTTTGGAAGTCAAAGAGGATCCTCTCCTCCGGTTTTCACCAGTCAGAAAGCTTGTTGGAGAGCCAACCCTGTATCTGTTGCTCACCTTTTATTAAATAGTACTTTTTTAATATATATTTTTAATTTTAGAAAATAAGATCAAAGGGATACAAAAGAAAAAAGGGATCGTATATTAAGAAAGGGATTACACAACAAGCCACATATATCAAAAATTATTATTTTTAAAAAACTAGATGAAAACACCCTTCATCACAATTCTAGGAACTTTTCTGTAGCGTACAGTAACCCTTATTTCAGACATTTTAAGTTTCAGATTTTTAATTGACCTGTTTTACCACTATACTAGTAATTTCATAATTGCTATGTGCCCTATATTACATATTTCATCATTTCTGAATAGTACTTCTGTTGATGTGTGAACACTGTGTGAATGCCCTGAAACAGAAACTTCCATATATCTATTGGCCAGCCCCAAATTCTTTAAAGACTTGGGATCTGTGTAAATGATAGCTAGTCAGGTAGGAGGCCATTTTGATTGTTTGTTTTGGGGAGGGGGCTGTTGTGAGGCCCTTAACCATTTCTGTATGTTCTATGCTGGTTAAGAATGTAAGTACAGCCTGCTGGATCATGACAGGAAACTGGTCCAAGCATACTTTTTTCACATAGTGGTCAACAGGGTCACCAGCTCTTGGGTTGGGAAATACCTGGAGATTTTGGGAAAGGAGCCTGAGGTGAGGTGAGGAGAGGAGGGAACTAATCTTGGTTGTCTGAGAGATCAGTTGTAATAATGGGAGATCTCCAGGTGCTACCTGGAAGTTGGCAGCCCTGTTTGGCCAACCAGTCGCCCTTGGGGGATTACGGACAGGTCACGGAGAGCAAGACTTTCCTCTACTACTGACTCCCAGCACTGGTCTTGAGAGGTCTGAGGCCTCTGTAGACGGAGGCTCCTTTCAGCACCATGGCTAGCGACCCTAGCATTGAATAGCCGCCATCTTTGTTTCTCCTATGTATTTCTAACTCCTAACAGAAATATAGAATTACCACCAGGCCTGGAGAAAAAAATGTTCTGCCCCTTGAATAGAGGCTTAATGTACAGACTTGGACAGCTGAAGTTTTTTAATCGTACAGAGGGAAATAGCATCCCATGAAGCCTCCGTTAAAGGGGCCAGACAGCCCTGATGTCGATGGCCCAGGCTAGCCTGATCTCTTAAGATCTCAGAAGCTAAGCAGGGTTGACTTGGTTTAGAGCACGGTTGTCAAACTCATTTGTTATGAGGGCCGGATCTGACACAAATGAGACCTTGTTGGGCTGAGCCATGTCAGGTTGGGCCATGTGTGTACCTATTTAAGATTAGGTAGCAAAGATAAAAACTTTAAAAAGAACACAGACAAACACATTTTTTTTAAAAAAAGCCCTTAAAATAAAATATGCTTAAAACATTAGCACTTGTTGGCCTTAAAGGTGCTTTGTTTGTATTTCTCCCATGGGATCCAGGGAACTGGGCAAAGGAAGCTCTGGCTCTTTCCTTCCTTCCCCAGGAGACCAGGAGGGGGAGGAGCCTCAGCCAATAGAAGGAAAAGAGGTTTGGCTCAGTAGTTCTGCTCTGCGATTGAGAGAGCCTGGCAAAGCAAGTTCTCCCTCCCCCCTCCTTCCTTCCAAGGGAGGAGCCTCAGCCAATGGAGAAAATAGAGGCTTTGCTCTATAGCTCCTATGTGATTGAGCAAGCCTTGCAAAGCAAGCTGTGATGGAGAATGAAGCAGATGACAGCCAATTGCTTGGGGGCCTGATAGGAGCCCTCTGAGGATCTGATTCGGCCCCTGGGCTGCATGTTTGACACCCCTGGGTTAGAGCTTGAATGGGAGACCACCAAGGAAGTCCAGGGTTGTTAGGCAGAGACAAGCAAGGGCAAACCACCCCTGAACACCTCTTGCCTCAGAAAACCCAACAAGGTCACCGTAAGTCAGCTGCAACTTGGCACTTTTTGCACACACAAATGGGGAGGGCATTCCTTTCTTCAGGCCTGTTAGCAACCCTACAAGCTGTACCACACTGGTCTCCATAAATCAGGAAGACCTACTGTATTGAGAGCAAATCCCCAGGAACTTTTCAAGTGCTATGATTCAGCATAAGCCCATGCATGTCTACTCAGTAGTAAATCTCGATTTGTTCAGTGGTGCTTTCTCCAAGGTAAGTAATCAGAGGCTTGCGACCTGAGTTGGTCTGCACTTCCACAAGTCGTCAAGGCCATTGACAAAGTACCCCTGAAAGTATCCTCAGGACTCCCACGGGAGCTTTTTCAAGGCATCAGGTGACAGGTAATCCCAGGAGTCTTTGGCCTTTCCCCCAGTTCCCTTTCACTTTGATTTTTTTTGTTCCAAGAACTCGACTAACCAGGTGAGCTACTTTGCTTTAGCTGCTGCCAAAGCCGAGTCAGCCGTTGATAACGCTGCTGATAGTTGCGTGCATGCAATGCAATCCAAAACCTTTGACACACTTCCATTCTTGAAACAGAAGTACTGGCATGCAGACCGTCTTTAAAAAAAAAAACAGTCTATGTTCCCCCATTGCTCTGGGCGCTTGGCAGCAGCAAGTATTAGCTTCCCTTCCCAGAACTCCGACTTTCCCAATTGCTTGTCAAGTAACTTCTTCTTACTTAAATCATGTACAGATTACAGACTAAATTGAAAGTGCTTAAGTTGCTTTGTGGCTTCGCTACAGGCAGGGGTGGAATTCTAGCAGGAACTGCTTTGCATATTAGGCCACACACACCCTGATGTAGCCAATCCTCCAAGAGCTTACAAAAAAGAGCCTTGTAAGCTCTTGAAGGATTGACTACATCAGGGGTGTGTGGCCTAATATGCAAAGGAGCTCCTGCTAGAATTCCATCCTTGGCTATAGGGAATGACGGATGGGTCCGAAACAAGGAATCATTCATTCAGAGGCAGGCACACACCACCTCTTATTTCGGCACATCATTTCAGTGAATTTTTCATTAAACTTTTTGCAGCATACGAATTGGAGAGAAGAAGGAGTCTTAGGATGTCCTTTGTCCTTGAGGGTTTGCCAGGCTGTTCCTTTCCAGTAGGCAAGGCTTTTTGTGTAGCAGGAAGTCCTTTGCATATTAGGCCACACACCCCTGATGTAGCCAATCCTCCTGGAGCTTACAGTAGGCCCTGTATTAAGAGCTCTGCAAGCTTTTGGAGGATTGGCTGCATCAGGGGTGTGTGGCCTAATATGCAAAGGACTTCCTGCTACAAAAAAAGCCCTGCCAGTAGGCATTTGGGTGCTCGTTGATAAGGGGGATTTCCTAGAAGGCAAGTCAGTGTAACTGAGATCTCCATCCTAAATCCTTCTGAGCCATCACATTAACATTACAGGTTAAGTTGACCTGTAAAAAATAAAATTTAACGGCGTATGCTGCTTTCTGTCCTCCCACCCTGCTGTTTTCTAAACGTGTTTCTTATCCTACATGTCTAAGGCAGGTACATTGCTTTTAGTAACATTTTGGATGAAGTTGAAATGCACTTAACTAACAATGTGGGGGTTTTTTTGTTGGGGCGACTTGTAGCTATGACTTGGGCATCGAGAACCGGGACGCAACAGATGACAAAGTCACCGTAGAAGCCGCCGAAGCCATCCGGAAGTACAATGTAGGTGTCAAATGTGCCACGATCACTCCCGACGAGAAGAGGGTAGAAGAATTCAAGCTGAAGCAGATGTGGAAGTCTCCCAACGGGACCATCAGAAACATTCTGGGTGGCACAGTATTCCGGGAAGCCATCATCTGCAAAAATATCCCCCGGCTGGTATCTGGATGGGTGAAACCCATCATCATTGGCCGTCATGCGTTTGGAGACCAAGTGAGTAACTTGAGTTCCTTTATGCACAGATGTATGTTCATTTGGTGTCTATGCCTCCTCTCCAGAGAATCTGCTTGAAGCAGCCTTGGCTCAGTGGTAGAGCTTCTGCTTGGTATGCCAAAGGTCCCAGGTTCAATCCCCGGCATCTCCAGTTAAAAGGACCAGACAGTAGGAGATGTGAAAGATCTCAGCCCAAGATCCTGGAGAGCTACTACCAATTTGAGTAGACAGTACTAATCTCGATGAACCAAGGGTCTGATTCAGTATAAGGCAACTTCATGTGCATGTGTATTCAAGTGACTAGCAAAATAAAACACGGTAAAAATCATGACAGCTTAAAAATATAAAAGCATTAAAATACATGGCCATTGAAAACCCAAAGCATAAAATTCCAGAGAATAAAAACCTGGAGTGATGGGACTGCTGTTCTCACTGCTTTCAGACCTTAGAAGTTTTTATTTAGGACAAGATAATGTATGCCACAGAGAGAAAAATGTATATAAGTACAGCGGAGTTGTCCCAAAGCATCGCTGTGGCAGATTTTCTATATAGTAACTTGCGACATACGTGGTGTGGATTGCAGCATTTTGTCAGCTGTCCAAATAGGTTGTGAAATACGTATCTTCTAAGTCTGGTTGTAGGAAATGTTTTAAAATGAGTCCTGTGATTCCCCTTTGCCACCAATTAAGGCAGAAACTTGGAAATCTGACTTCACGCAGGCATGAATTCCAGGCATGAATTCCAGCAGGATGTGTGCAAATATGTTTTTCCTAGATTGTACTGTTGTCCATAAGAGCCCTGTGGTGCAGAGTGGTAAAGCTGCAGTACTGCAGTCCTAAGTTCTGCTCACGACCTGAGTTTGATCCCAGAGGAAGCTGGGTTCAGGTAGCTGGTTCCAGGTTGACTCAGCCTTCCATCCTTCTGAGGTCAGTAAAATGAATACCCAGCTTGCTGGGGGGAAAGTGTAGATGACTGGGGAAGGCAATGGCAAACCACCCCGTAAAAAAAAAGTCTGTCATGAAAATGTTGTGAAAGCAACGTCACCCCAGAGTCAGAAATGACTGGTGCTTGCACAGGGGACTACCTTTACCTTTTTTACTGTTGTCCATAATTTTAGGTCAGAGCTGCCTGTTTCATTTGCCATTCTTCTCTTGCAGTACAGAGCCACAGATTTTGTCGTCCCTGGCCCCGGAAAGGTAGAGATGACCTACACACCAAAAGATGGAGGAAAACCTTTAACTTACATGATACATAACTTTGAAAGTAGGTATAAAAGGACTGTAAGCATGTTTGTGTGTGAAAGAGAGAGGGGGGGAGGAAGAGGAAGAAGAGGATATTCAATTTATACCCCACCCTACACTCTGAATCTGAGTCTCAGAGCGGTTTACAATCTCCTTCACCTTCCCCCCCACAACAGACACCCTGTGAGGTAGGTGGGGCTGAGAGAGCTCTCCCAGAAGCTGCCCTTTCAAGGACAGCTCTACGAGAGCTATGGCTGACCTAAGGCCATTCCAGCAGCTGCAAGTGGAGGAGTGAAGAATCAAACCTGGTTCTCCCACATAGGAACCCGTGCACTTAACCACTACACCAAACTGGTTCTCAGCAGCAAACAGTTAATGTATTTCAGCTGGCGTACAAATAGCACCCTTAACCTTTTCACACACACTGACTAATCCAGTTTGCAACTGGATTTTACTGGGTGAAATGGCAAAATCCACTTGCAAACAGGCCTCAGATTCAGCAGGAACTCACAGGAGCACAGCTCCTGAACCTTTCTGAGGGTCCCCCCTTCCTCCTCCCCTACCTTGTCCATTGAATAGTAGGTGCAGCTGCATAACAATCCCTGCATTAGGAGACCGGGCAGCCAGCCAGCCACTAGGAGCTTTGCCACGCCCCCAGCAGCCCTCATTAACCCCTGGAGAAGCCCACACCACCCTTTCTCCACTTCTTATGGGATTTTGGGTGGCAGGTGACTTGCTGGCCTTTTGACTGGAGGGGTGGTGGCCAAGGAGAGCCCCAGGCAAGTGAGACCTGCTTGAGCTGGCTGGATCTTTAGCCAGCCCAAGCAGGACTCGCTCGACCAGGACTCTCCTTTCTTGCATTGGGTTGGTTTTGGCTGGGGGCGGCGGCATATGCAAATGAGTTATGCTAATGAGCGCTACCTATTTTTCTACAAAACGACCCCTGTTTGCAAATAATTGCTAAAGTGGATTATAAGTGCATGAGTCAGCCTGTGCGAAACTGAAGAAGGCCTAGGCATCAAATGAAGGAGAGACCCAAACCTTAAGCTAGGAGTGAGTAACTGGAGGGAGGTGGAGTCCATATCACTCTTGAATCTCTCTGCTCCATCCCAGTTTCCAAACCAGAAGCGGGAGTCAATGGCAGTGTGACACAAGGCCTTACTAACCACCTACTCTATGGTATTGGAGACCCAGGGCTGCTGTTCTTCCATAGAGTGGCCCTTCCATAAAGCTCATTGGTGACCAAGAGTAAAGGAAGCATGTTTTGAATGCCTGTTTTTGTCAGCAATGGCCATGGTGCCACCCTCTGCCTTTTCTTATGCCAGAGGCCAGGGCATAGCCTGAGAATCCAGATGATCCAAAACAGCCTTAGAGTTGCAAAACTGGTTGGGAAACCAGTTTTTGAGCTTGCGAAATCTACTTAGATTGACATTTGTTTATTTTAAAAATTGATACCCAAGGTGGACTCCAGGTGGCGTTTTCTTTCACTGTCTTACAGTGAAATCCAAAGCAACCCCTTCTGCGTCTCGAGGTTTAGGAGGGTGTAACTGTTTAAGATGGCACTGCGTATCTTGTGCATTTTTAAGAACTCCTGAAGTTCATTCTGTGTGGGAACATAATGGAGCTTGTGGTAATTCTAGAGTCAGTTTGGTGTAGTGGCTAAGTGCGTGGACTCTGATCTTAGAAAACTGGGTTTGACTCCCCATTCCTCCACATGCAGCCGCTGGGTGACCTTGGGTCAGTCAGAGTTCTGTCAGAGCAGTTCTCTCAGAGCTCTCTCAGCCCACCCTCCCTCACAGGGTGTCTGTTGTAAGGAGAGGAAAGTAAGCTGCTCTGAGACTCTGAGTTAAAGGCGGGGTATAAATCCAAATCTCCTCCTCCTCTCTTTTTAAAATCCTGTCTTTCCTTAAAAGAGATCAGGGTTTTTCTCCACCCGTTTTCTGTCATTGCAACAATCCCATGAGGAAAGTTAGAGAATAGGCCTAGTGCCTGAACCAAGTCACCCATGGTGCTTCATGGCTGAGTGGGAGATTTGGAGATGCCCATTCCATAGAGCAGAGAGGTTTATGCTCATGCTCCATACAAAATTACTGCCACCTTCTTTATTTATCCACAGTGGTGGCCAAAAGTGTTTTTAGGCAGTGAGGCAGAGTTGTCCCTCAAACTTCAGGCTTCTCAGTCCCTTCAGCGTGTCTTGAGAAGGTTGCTAGGAGACTTGGGCCTGTGTGTGGATTAATAAAAGCTAACTTTGTCTGCGCAAACAAGAGGCTTCATTCATAAGAACGGTGAATTAAATGCCTTTCATCAGCATTGCCTCTGAATATTGGTGGGGAGGGGGAATCCGTCTGACATTTATGGCTGTACACATTAGCGTAGCTGTCTAATGAATGCTTCATATTCAGTTGCGCAGAACAAAAATGGCAGACAGCTTTTGTGTGGTCCTTTAAGAGTTATCTGGGACGCTTTTGGTGTATTCCGTGAAGATCTGCCATGAATGAACAGTTGTAGGCCATGGCCCAACCATGGCTGTGTCCCAGCTGTGACAAGTGGTGGCTGGCAACTCATTGAAAGCCGTTCAACTCTGTGAGGTTTTGGCCTTCATTCCCGGCTCACACCATTTCAGTCCTCTCAACACACTGCTTTGTGCTTCAGCCACTTTTTAGAAACATGAGGGAAACTCCCAAAAATCGTCCTTAAAAAAACTTGTAGGGTGGGACAGTTTTTTTTTTTTTTTCATGTTTCATATGGAGGGAAGAGAGAACATCGGCTTGCTCCAGAGCAGGGGTGGCCAAACTTGCTTAACGTAAGAGCCACAAAAAATAAACATCAGATGTTTAAGAGCCACAATAAATGAATGTCAGATGTTTGAGAGGGAGAGTGGAAAGAAAGCAACTTTAACTTTAAATGCCTTCTCCAAGCCACAAACTAACTTGGAGTTGTGATTTAAAGGGACATTAAATGCCTTCTCCAAGCCAGCCAACAGGGCAGTGGGGGCTTCAAGAGCCACACAATATGTGTGAAAGAGCCACATGTGGTTCCTGAGCCGCAGTTTGGCCACCCCTGCTCCAGAGAGTGGCTGACTTTAAGCGCCTTCCCTTAATTGTTTTATACTGCATCAGTGGTTACACAAGCCAGCCGGAGGCTGTTTTATTACCTGAACAATTTTCTGTCATGAGACTTTATATTCAAACAATACATTTTGTACATTAAATGATTAAGACAAGTCAGTCATGTCTCTCGGTGAAGGGTCTTGTTTAACTTGTTAACGTCATCGCTCACCTTTGTTCCAGAAAGGCACTCTGTGTGGTAATATACTGCTACCTCACAAAGGGATTTGTGAATGCCAATACTCCAGAATCAGAGGATCCAGAGAGCCACCACAGTGCAGTGGGCTTAGGTGTTGGACTAGGATCAGGGGAACCTGAGTTCAAATTCCCACTTATTCCATGGAAGCTTGCTGAGTGACCTTGGATCAGTCACACACTCTCAGCCTAACCTTCCTCACAGGGTTGTTGTGAGGATAAAACAAAGGAGAGGAGAATGACGTAAGCTGGTTAGGCTGAGGGGAGGTGGCAGGCCCAAAGTCACCCATCCAGCTTCCCTGCAAGAAGGGACTTTCAGACCTGAGTCTCCCAAATCCTAGTTGGACACTCTGACTTCTACATCACAATGGCTGATATTCATAAGATTCCAGCTTCTTATTACGAGTATTCTATTTCCATGAAGAAAAGACTCTGTCCAGTGGCCTGGTTGTATGGAAGGGCTGTGTCATAATAGCTGGGATTGTCCCATGCAGGGGTGGAATTCTAGCAGAAGCTCCTTTGTATATTAGGCCACACCTCCCTGATGTAGCCAATCCTCCAAGAGCTTACAAAAAAGAGCCTTGTAAGCTCTTGGAGGACTGGCTACATCAGGGGTGTGGCCTAATATGCAAAGGAGCTCCTGCTAGAATTCCACCCCTGGTCCCATGAATTATTGTACTGCTCAAAACCAACTTTTATTGTACCCGAATCTTGTTTCCTTTGCTCTTTCTGTGGTACAGAATGTGGAGGCGTGGCACTGGGGATGTTCAACCTTGACCAGTCCATCAAGGATTTTGCTCACAGTTCCTTCCAGATGGCGCTGTCTAAAGGCTGGCCTCTGTACATGAGCACCAAAAACACCATTTTGAAGAAGTACGACGGCCGGTTTAAAGACATCTTCCAGGAGATCTATGAAAAGTAATCAATAACCCTTTGTTGCTTTGATTGTATTTTACGTATAGCGGTGTTCCAGGAAATTATACCCTTTCTTGCTGATTCTTGAACAGATCATTCTTGAATCTCAAAATCCCTTTCCCCCCCCTCAAGGCTAGCAGGAAGTGAATTGATTTGTGCACTGGCCAGGGGTGTCAAACTCATTTGTTATGAGACCCTGTAGAGCCGGGCCAAGATTAGGTAGCAGAGATATAAACTTTATAAAGGATGCAAACACAATTTAAAAAAAAAACCCTTTAAATAAAACATGCTTAAAACATTAGTTGGTCTTAAAGGTGCTTTCTTTTTATTTCTCCAGGGGTAAAGGAAGCTCTGGTTCTTTCCTTCCTTCCCTGGGAGACCAGGAGGGGGAGGAGTCTCAGCCAATAGAAGGATGAGAGGATTTGCTCAGTAGCTCTGTTGTGTGATTGAGAGAGGCTGGCAAATCAATCTCTGCCTCTTCCCCTTCCTCCCCAATGGAGGAGCCTCAGCCAATGGAGAAAATAGGTTTTGCTCTTGTGCGATAGAGCAAGCCTTGCAAAGCAAGTTCTTATGCAGAAGAAAGCAAGAGAGAGGGAGAAGGAAGCAAATGACAGCCAGTTGCTCAGGGGCCTGATTTGGCCCCTGAGCCGCATGTTTGACATCCCTGGTAGAACTTCTCTTTACCAGCTTACATTGACATCCGGTTGGAAACTGTGACTATTTGAGTTAGTGAGATACTTTTTAAAAATTTATTTCCATCCATTTATCCCCTGCCTTTCTCCCCAGTGGAGAGCCAAAATAGCTTACCCCATTCTTCTCTCCTCCATTTTGTTCTCACAACCACCCTGTAAGGTAGGTTAAGGTGAGAATAGAAAACTGGCCCAAGTTCACCCAGTGAACTTCCATGGCATGGTAGGGATACAAACCTGGATTTCCCAGAGGCTAGTCTGACAATCTAATCACTACACCACACTTACTGTCAGTGTCTTTTAGGATTTAAACTGAGTTCATAATCTGCACCACACATAAAAATGGAAATAAAGGTAAAAGAGCCCAGGACTTAACCTAGGTCAGGGGTGTCAAACTCATTTGTTATGAGGGCCAGATCTGACATAAACGAGACTTTGTTGGGCTGGACCACATGTATCATAAAATGTGTGTGTGTGTAAGATATATATATGGTGGTCTTAAAGGTGCTTTCTTTATATCTCTCCCATGGGATCTAGGGAACTGGGCAAAGGAAGCTCCGGCCTTTTCCTTCCTTCCCCCAGGGACCAGGAGGGGAGGAGCCTCAGCCAATAGAAGGAAAAGAGGCCTGGCTCAGTAGCTCTTCTGTGCGATTGAGAGAGCCTAGCAAAGCAAGTTCTCCCTCCCCCTTTGCTCCCCAGGTGAGAAGCCTCAGCCAACGGAGAAAATAGAAGTTTTGCTTTGTAGCTCCTGTGCGATTGAGCAAGCCTGGCAAAGCAAGCTGTGATGCAAAAGGAAGCAAGAGAGAGGGAAAAGGAAGCAGATTACAGCCAGTTACTCGGGGGCCTGATTTGGCCCCTGGGCCGCATGTTTAACACCCCTGACATAGGTCCCAAAAATTTTCTTCAGTTTCCCTGGTGCCAAAGACACCATCACATACTTTCTCATAGGCAAAGGGCTCTTCAGCCATCTCTCCAGCAATATAGACATCAAGAGAGACTTGGATAAAGCTCTTCCCTTATGGACTCCAGCTGCTCACTTCCATGAGGAAACTTTGAGAGCCAGTTTGGTGTAATGGTTAGGAGCGCAGACTCTAATCTGGGAGAACTGGGTTTGATACTCCACTCCGCCACTTGCACCTGCTGAGTGACCTTGAGTCAGACACAAGTTCTCTCAGAGCTGTTCTCTCAAGAGCAATTTCTGTCAGAGCTCTCTCAGCACCACTTACCTCACAGGGTGTCTGTTGTAGGGAGGGGAAGGGAAAGGGGATTGTACCGCTCTGAGACTCCAAGTGAAGGATAAGGTATAAATCCAGTCTCTACTTCTTTTTCTTCAGGGTGTTGTTCTTAAGTTTCTGTTGTAGTTCATGCTTCAGAACAGCAGGTCGTCATTGCTTGCAGGTGAAGATAGCATAATCTTTTTAGGATATTGTGCAGCTGCCTTTGCAATGTACTTTTTTCTTTGAGGCTAACTCTCCATCCCTTTTTGTGTCAGAGATCTAAGGAGAAAGGTGCAGGCAGTTTCCGTGCAGATTTCCAGGAAAAAAAGGGGAGGACAGGCCTGTACATAACCCTTTGCTGTCGCCCATGTTGTATTTTCCACCCTGTTCCAGTTAATGCAAGATATGAGTTATTTTCTATTCTTCTTTCAGTCTGCAGGCATCGCCTGCAATCGTGATGAATTACATCCAGTTCTCTTTGTTTTCCAGGGAGTACAAGCCAAAGTTTGAAGCCAAAAACATCTGGTACGAGCATCGGCTCATAGACGACATGGTGGCCCAAGCACTGAAATCCGAGGGAGGGTTTATCTGGGCCTGCAAGAACTACGATGGAGATGTGCAGTCTGACTCGGTTGCACAAGGTATGAGCCACCCCTTGTGTTGCCACACTTCATTAACTTGATTGGCCAACCGGTGTTCCTATGGTGTTAGGTAGGCCAGTTGTGATGACATATAAAGATCCTACTAGAGCCAGTTTGATGTAGTGGTTAAGTGTGCAGACTCTTATCTGGGAGAACCAGGTTTGATTCCCCACTCCTCCACTTGCAGCTGCTGGAATGGGCTTGGGTCAGCCATAGCTATCGCAGGAGTTGTCCTTGAAAGGGCAGCTGTTGTGAGAGCTCTCTCAGCCCCACCCACCTCACAGGAGGTCTGTTGTGGGGGAGGAAGATAAAGAAGATTGTGAGCCACTCTGAGATCCGATCCAATCTCAAATCCAATACCTTCTACCTTCTTCTTCTATTAAAACCCAGCCAATCCAGTATTGTGTTTCCAGCCAGTCAGACATATCTGGGATGAACACAAATGAACCTCCAGGGGTGGAATTCTAGCAGGAGCTCCTTTGCATATTAGGCAACACACCCCTAATGTAGCCAATCCTCCAAGGGCTTGCAAGTCTCTTTTTTGTGAGCTCCAAGAGGATTGGCTACATCAGGGGTTTGTGGCCTAATATGCAAAGGAGCTCCTGCTAGAATTCCACCCCTGTGAACCTCCATGATGAAAGGCAATCTGTTTAGGTCCTCCCCTCTTCCATTGTGTGTGTAAATGAAGGCTGTTAAGAAATATGGTGGTCGTTTTCATTTTCTTTGACTTGGCATGTAGGGCAGACTTTTTTTGTGCAGACGGCTCAGAATTCCAGTGAAAGCCATTGGTTGTTTTATTGCCCTGTCCAGGTTACGGCTCTCTGGGGATGATGACCAGCGTCCTGATATGTCCAGATGGCAAAACAGTGGAAGCTGAAGCTGCACACGGGACTGTGACCCGCCACTATCGCTTGCATCAGAAAGGCCAAGAAACTTCCACCAACCCTATTGGTACAACACTTCTAGCTTTCTCGATAGTACCAAGCATCTACACTAAATGTTTAAGCTTGCTTTGTATACTTTGAATTTGCACTCCTCTTCATAGGCATGGGCACAGACCGGGGAAGCCCACTTCAGTTCAGGGCTTGCGAACCAAGCTGTCCCTAACCGAACCCTTGAGCAAAAACTGAACCCATTCGGGGCACCCTAGTGTCATCCAGAAGCAGTGCAAATGCATTGTGCCACTGACGTGCTCACATCACTTCTGAGTGGCATTGGGTGCCACCACACCCCATCCCCTGAAAGTGACGTGAGCACATTGGACGACACACACACATCACTTCTGGGTGACATAGGCATGCCAGGGTGGCACCCAGCACCGCCAGGAAATGGTGTGCGCACATCGGGGGGGGGGGGGGGGGGTGAATGCCCAAACCGTACGGAAGCTCGTTAAGTGTTCAGGGAAGGCACTTTCTTGCGGACCTCATTTTGGGTTTGCGAACCAGGTAAAGTTCTTCCCAGACTTGTGTTCTGGTCTGTGCCCATCCCTATTTCTTCATCTGTTGTGAAAGCTGTTCTCCACTATTGAGTGCACTCTATCTGGCACTAGGTACTCCCACTCATGCAAGGCACAGGTCTTCCAAGGAGTGGAAAAGTACCTCATGTGAGAGGAATGTGCTTCACAGTGGAAGACCAGTTCCACCACAGACTGTCTCCTTTGCTATGTTCCTGGAAGGGTGTTACACTGTACTGGTCAGAATTTGCTGGTGATCCCTGTCCCTAAAGAGGTCCGGCTGTCCTCCGTGAGAGCCAGAACTTTTTCAGTCCTGGACTGGACTTGGTGGGACGCTCTGGCGGAAGACATCAGGGCCCTGCGGGCTCTTTTACAGTTCTGCAGAGCCTGTAATGCAGAGATGTTCTGCCAGGCTTTTGCATGAGGACAACGACAGTTGCTAAGCTGGCATCTCTCTCTCCCACCCCGAATTCAGCATCTGGAAATCCGGATGAGTAGCACTATATAAGACACCATTGGGGGTTGTATTTTTTTTTTTTTTAGATTCACTGATTTTATTGTCTAAATGTATGTATTTTTACCTCGTGTTGTACATCACCCATAGCCCAGCACTAGCCAGGATAGGGCAATTCAGTTAAAACAATAAATAAATAATACAAAGCGGAGCCCAGGAAAAAGAAGATATAGAATCCAAGCCATGGACTAGCTGAATTGTCATGGTGCATCCCCCAAGGAACTATAGAAACAGTAGTTCTCTGTTGGACAGGGCTTTTTCTGTAGCAAGAACTCCTTTGCATCTTAGGCCACACACCCCTGATGTAGCCAATCCTCCTGGAGCTTACAGTAGACCCTATAAGAAGAGCCCTGTGAGCTCTCAGAGGATTGGCTACATCAGGGATGTGTGGCCTGATACACAAAGGAGTTCCCGCTACAAAAAAAGCCCTGGTTAGGACACACTTAACAGCATAAACTGTTGTGTGGTATCCTTATGAATAGACCTATGTTGTTGGCAGTCCCGTTGTGGCCAAGGAGTACGAGAAAATGAAATCTGCACCTAGAGGGGACACTTCAGCTTACAGGCGCTCCCCAAGCGTACTTTGAAATGTAGCACGGAGGGAATTATTGTTGTTTAGCAGATGGAATTCAGAGCTGAGTCAGCCCTAAACTGCTTCCATGGAATCCTGCCACACACTAGCTATGACACCATCCACAGCTCCCTGGCAGTGATTTTTCTAAACAGATACCTAGAAGAGATACCAAAGCTCCATATCTAGTGAGAGGAAGAAGGCATCAGATGTTTAGGATATGAAAGAAGGTTGAAGCAGTCATCAAAATTAAGGTTTTGGGAAGAGATTCCCAGATGTGAGGACTCAAAAGGAGGCCAGTGGCTTGCCCCTCCAGAAGGCTGAGGAGAAAGTAATGGAAAAATTTGGCAGGGCTAATTAGGGTTGGCAACCCCCAGTTGGGGCCTGCAGGTCTCCCAGAATTACAACTCATCTCCAGATGACAAAGATCTGTTCCCCCAGAGAAAATGGCTGGGAGAGAGGGCATTCTGGCATTATAAATCTCTGATGTCCCTCCCTTCTCAAATGCTACTCTTCCCAGTCTTCTCCCCACCAAACCTCCAGGAATTTCTTAACCCAGAGCTTGCAGGACTAAGTGAGTGATTTACTTGATTCCAAGTAGTCTTGGTGAGGGAGACTAGCCTGGGCAATCACTTGTTATTTCCATGGTGGGTTGATCTTTTGGTCTGTCCGCCTGTCTCCTTTGTCAGCCTCTATCTTTGCCTGGACCAGAGGTCTCTCTCACAGAGCTAAGTTGGATAACAATGCCGAGCTCCAGAACTTCGCCATCGCCCTGGAGGAAGTCTGCGTAGAGACCATTGAGGCTGGCTTCATGACGAAAGACCTGGCTGCTTGCATTAAAGGGCTACCAAAGTAAGTATGCAGAGCTGGAAAGGAAAAGGAAAGGTCCCCTGTGCAAGCACCAGTCGTTTCCGACTCTGGGGTGACGTTGGTTTCACAACGTTTTCACGGCAGACTTTTTACGGGGTGGTTTGCCATTGCCTTCTCCATTCTTTTACACTTTCCCCCAGCAAGCTGGGTACTCATTTTACCAACCTCGGAAGGATGGAAGGCTGAGTCAACCTTGGACTGGCTACCTGAATCCAGCTTCCGTCGGAATTGAACTCAGGTCGTGAGCAGAGAGTTCAGACTGCAGTACTGCTGCTTTATCACTCTGTGCCACGGGGCCGGTATGCAGAGCTGAGAGGGGTATAAATACCTGCCATTTTAAAGTTCAGGAGGTATCTTAAAGCTATGTCAGCACTAAGTGCTTCAAAGTCTGCTCTGAGAAAAGCACAATTCCATGTAGCCTGCATGAACTGTGAGAAATTTTTCCTAATGACTTCCTGTTCTGGTAGTTTTGAGATGGTTTGGGGTTGAACTGTGCAAAATTTTCCCTCATCACTTTCTATTTTGGTAGTTTTGGAAGGTTTGGGGTTGAACTGTGTGAAATTTTTCCTCATGACTTTCAGTTTTGGGAAGGTTTAGGGTTGAATTGTGCAAAATTTTTCCTCATGACTTCCTGTTTTGGTAGTTTGGGGAAGGTTTGGAGCCGAACTGTGCAAAAGTTTTCCTCATGACTTGCTGTTTTGGTAGTTTTGGAAGGTCTGGGGTTTTTTTTCCTGAACTTGACAGAATCTCAACATTTATGCCTTTGTGCTTCTTTTCCCATCTCAGAGTGCAGCGCTCAGACTACTTGAACACATTTGACTTCCTGGACAAACTTGCCGAAAACCTCAAGGCAAAGCTGTCCTCTCAGCCGAGACTTTAAAGAGCCAGTCTCAACAGCTGCTCGAAAATGAATGTTACCTGTTGGATGAATGAACAAGTCCCTCTGTCATGTGGCGTAACGCTGTACAGTCTGAGGAGAAATCAAGCTGGAAATAAAAACGTATCTGTACTGTTTCACAATTAGGCTCCCAAGTGATTTTTTTTTTTTTAAGGCTAATGGAGAAACCACAACTGCCTCCCTGACAAATACAGGTGTTTGCCCACCTGGCAGTCATGCTCTTCCCTCCCTTCTCTGGATTCTCCAGCAAAGCTTGTTGAGTTTTTTATTTTTATTTTTTTAAAGTTGCAGATTCCTGCACTGTTCACTGTCTCCCGATTACCCACTGATGGACCACTTTAGCAATGGAAACAATGCCTTTCTCATACCTTCTAGTGAGTTTTGCAAACAGAATCAAATTTGACTACAGGTTTGTGTGGGCGTATTTAGAAGCATCTGGAAATATAAGAGCCAGTCCTTTTCTTTCATCACGTCTTTTTCCTGAGCTGAAGTACAAGGGATTTTCCTTTTCAGCTGAACGTCAGTTGAGGCACAGTTGCTGAAATCCATTTCTCAGTTGCCATCTGAACAAGGATATCGATTTCAAAATAAATTACTAATACCCAGCTCCTACCTCTCCTGTTGTCTCTGGGTTGCAAGGGAACAAAATCCCATCAGGTAGAATTCTCTGCCCAAGGTCATTCCCCCACCTGCACAGGTGTATACGATGCTGTGTGCAAGAGAAGGGGTGGGTGATTTTTAAGCCAGTAAGTGGCTTCTGAGGACTTTGGTGAGGGTGGATTAAAGTGGTGCCCAACCTTTTTGGCACCAGGGACTGGTTTTGTAGAAGGCAATTTTTCCACAAACCAGGAAGGGATGGTTTGGGGATGATACAATTATGCACTTTATTTTGGTGTGGTGGTTAAGTGCACGGACTCTTATCTGGGAGAACCAGGTTTGATTTCCCACTCCTCCATTTGCAGCCGCTGGAATGGCCTTGGGTTAGCCATAGCTCTCGCAGAGTTGTCCTTGAAAGGGCAGCTTCTGGGAAAGCTCTCTCAGCCCCACCCACTTCACAGGGTGTCTGTTGTGGGGGAAGAAGATAAAGGAGATTGTTAGCTGCTCTGAGATTCAGAGTGGAGGGCAGGATATAAACCCAATGTCATCATTATTATTACTACATTGTAATATATGAAATAATTATACAACTCACAGCCCAGTTATTAACAGGCCACGGACCGAAGGTTGAGGACCCCTGGATTAAACTCTTGCATCATGCAATCCTGCAAGAGAAGGGGAGAGGTTGTGGATCACAGGTAGAGCATATCTTTTAGGACAGAAGATCCTAGCTTCAGTCTCCAGTTTAAGGTAACACATGACATGAAAGACCTCCACCTGAGACCTTGGAGAATTGCTGCAAGTTTGAGTAGGCAGTGCTGACCTTGAGGTCTGATTTGCTATAAATTGGTCTCCACTTTGTTCAAGGGCTGTAATCTCACCCCTAGTAGAACTCTAAAGTAACAGTAGCCCCCAGGAAAATGGAGAAACTTGACCCATTGGCTGAGTGCCCAGATCTTCCCCAGTGTCCAGTGCTGATCTTCCACACACCCCTTGGCCTCGGTTGCCCACCTAGTCAATGGAAATGCCTTTATGAGTTAGAATTAGCATGAACTGGACAAATGCAGATGACCAGCTGCAAGTTGCTTCATTGTCTGGATGGTTAAAAACAGTGTGTTTTGACAGGAATGTTAACTGTGATAAAGACTAGTTGGATGGTTATTTAGGACATTTCCAGGGCTTTTTTTTGTAGCAGGAACTCCTTTGCATATTAGGCCACACACCCCTGATGCAGCCAATCCTCCAAGAGCTTACAGAGCTCTTCATACAGGGCCTTATGTAAGCTCCAGGAGGATTGGTTACATCAGGGGTGTGTGGATATTTATGTTCTGCCTTTTCTGCCAGGCATCCCCATCCATTTAATGCTCACAAGAACCTTGTGAGGTGGATTAGGCTGAGTGGACCGGCTCAAGGACACTGAACAAGCTCCCACAATACAGTGAGAACTTGAAGCTAACTCTCTCTTGTCCGACACTCTTCAATACTACACCACTGGCTGGATAAGTGAATTCTGACATGATGGAATAAAAGTTGTCTTCAGGTTACTATTAGACTTTTGTTTGATAGCACCCAGGGCTTTTTTTAGCAGGAACTCCTTTGCATATCAGGCCACACACCCTTGATGTAGCCAATCCTGGAGCTTACAGTAGGCCCTGTACTAAGAGCCCTGTAAACTCCAGGAGGATTGGCTACATAGGGTGTGTGGCCTAATATGCAAAGGAGTTCCTGCTATAAAAAAAAAGCCCTGATTGCACCAAAGATCACCTTTGTTATGACATGGGGCAGGGCCTGATAGATTCCTGACACTTGGTCACCAGAGTGCCTAGAAATTTAACTGCGGTGCCCAACGTTTTCACCAATGATTTTATTGCAGCATCTCTCAGCAGGTCTCTGTGGAAGCACAAAGCTTACTTGTCATTTTGCATCAGGAATATCTTGTATGACATGAAAACAAATGCATGAAATCCCTGTCATTGCATTGATTACATTTATGAGTAAACTTAATTTTACACCATTCAATAGCGATGGATGGATCCATTTCTTGCTTTTTATATTAGCTCCAGCATTCAATCAAATGGACTTTTTAAAAAGGCAATGATGGAATTATGAGAAACTGGAGAGAAGTTGAGATAGGCTAGAGCAGTAGGGGGAAAAGCAAGTCTAGTAGCTCATACTCTGCCACCAGTTTTGTTAGTCTTTAAGGTATGACGGAAGTCTTGTTGTTTTCTACTTCTACAGACAGACAAATACAGCTACCCATCTTGATCTAGGGCTAGAGGTTATTTTTTTTTATTATTTATACCCCAGCCTATCCCGTGAGCGGGCTCAGGACGGCTGAAATTAAAACACCATAAAACAGTTTCAATAAAATCAGAGTAGGATAGATTTTTGTTGTGGTGCCAACTAGGAAAACTCCTATATTTATTTATATTCAACAGCTTTAATAAAATTACAAGAAAAGAGGTTAGGATTTAGGTTTTGTGGCTGCAATAATTTAAAAATATGGTGATTAAAATAGGAAACCCTGAAAGCTGAAAAACGAGTCTAGCTCCCAAGTTCTGTTAATGTCTCTGACAGGGCTTTCTTTTGTAGCAGGCACTCCTTTGCATATTAGGCCACACACCCCTGATGTAGCCAATCCTCCAAGAGCTTACAGGGCTCTTAGTACAGGGGCTACTGTAAGCTCCAGAAGGATTGGCTACATCAAGGGGGGGTGGCCTAATATGTAAAGGAGTTCCTGCTACAAAAAAACCCTTGGTCTCTGAAAACCACAGAAAATTTCTGAAGGACTGAAGATTATTTTTGACACATTCAAATTGGTTAGAAAAGTTTTCACTTGCTTCCTCATATGGTAAAGTAGGGGAAAATATACACACACTTACAACCCCTACTCAAAAAAGGCTTATATGTTCTCTGTGTGATGGTATGAACAATGAAGAATTGTAACTTATTTACAGCTTTGGCACTCAGTGAATCAATGGACATTGAAAAACAGCATGGTTTCAAACATTCAGAATAACTTCTCAGTAGCTGTCAGAACTGAGAGCAGAAGTGTGACAAAGTCAGTGCTTTCAGGGTCAGCCCTAATAACTTTGGGGGTTTTAAAAATGGGGGCTGTTTTAAGATGATGTATAGGTGGTATATGACTCCGAAAAAACTGGCTAGGATGAACAAGAAAATGTCGGATAGATGTTGGAATTGTAAAAAACATGAAGGTTCTTTTTTTCACATGTGGTGGACTTGTGAAAAAGCGAAAGAATTTTGGATGATGATGACGCAACAAGAAATCTCCAAAATTTTGGGTTATGACTTTAAAAAAACTGCAGAGACTTTCTTGCTTGGATTACAATTAGAAAAATTTCCAAAGGAAGACAGGACATTAATTTGGTACTTGCTCTCAGCTGCTAGGACATTGTATGCGCAGCTGTGGAAACAAGAAAAAATACCAGAGAAATGGGACTGGATTATGAAAGTTTTATCGTGGAGTGAGATGGAAAAACCAACTAGAACTCTAAGAGACTATGATCTAGATATATTCAAAAAGGAGTGGAAGAAATTTAAAGGATATATGGAGAAAGAGTGGAATGTAAAAAGACATTGGACAATTTTTTAGTATTGATGAGGGAAAAAAAATATTGAATTTTGATCAGTTAGTGGTACCCTTAGTATTGAACTTAAATATATACGGTAACTTCAGGGAAGTCAAACAGGGAGGGAGGGGGGATTGAAATATCATATGGGTTAGTACAGGAAATTTATAATTAAGTTTTGTAACCATATGTTATCAATAAATTGTTAAAACATAAAAAAAATGGGGGGGGGGTCCCTCAAACACCCTGCACTGATGTTCACAGAGAACCAATGGGGTCTGTGTGTTTTTAAAAAAACTTCTTAACTTCCCTTTGCCTGGGGTAGTTACTAGTTGAGTAGCCCCTAGCATGAGAATTCCCCTTTCCTCTTAGTTCTTTTATCCTGGCTCTCTAGTACCCCAGAACTTTGGGGGGGCTGTTGTCGTGAGACTGGGCTTTCAGACCCCCGGCCCCACACACACACACTTTCTTCTTCCTTCTCTTGTCAGCTTTCCTATTCAGTACTGATTGAGTCTGTCAGTGAAGCCTGAGATGCTTTTCAACATCTCAGGCAGGATTTTCTAAGCTCCCCGTTCACTTCCAGAAATCATGAAGAAAATAAGTCTTTGATAACTACGTGTCAGTCCTAAAAACAGATTATTGGGGACAATCAGAAATAGCTTTAGACAAGATACTGAAAAACTGGTTCACTCCCTATATAACCGTCTTTTCCATTTTTGGGATGTACTTTTAGGATGTTGTTGCCCCCATCCCAGCAGATAAACTTGCGTTATTCTAAGGGCACATTTATCCTTTCATCACTGGGCGGTTACATGTGGGCGGAAGTTATCTATGAAAGCCACTGGCTGAACTGTGGTTAAGCCATAGATTATTTCAGCAAAACTTGTGGCATATACAAGCCACTGGTTTGGCTCATGAGGAAAAATTGACCAGGGGTGTTCCCCCCTTTGTCTTTTCAAACTGGGGAGGACAAATTCAGCACAGGATGGGGAAAAAGCTGCACAATTAGTAAGGGGAATCAACTAGGGTTGCCAGGTATATGTTGGAAAATACCTGGAGACTTTGGTGGTGGAGCTGGGAGACGGTGGGGTTTGGGGAGGGGCCTCAGCAAGTTACGGTGCCCTAGAGAGTCCACCTTCCAAGCAGCCATTTTCTCCAGGGGAGCTGATCTCTGCCAGCTCAGTTGCCAAAGCGGGAGACCTCCAGGCCCCACCTGGAGGCTGGCAACTCTAGAAAAGCCAGGGCAGCCAACATCAAAGTGTTGCTGAAGGGGCCTGGGAGAACGACTCTTATCTCCAGGGGGGGAGGGGGGAAGAGCAAGTTCTGATCAGGTGGCACAAATCATTATTAGAAATGGTGCTGAGAGAGGGCGGAGGTCTTGAAACAGCCATCTGTCGCTTTGAGCGGACTGCAGGTAAGCCGAAGGGAACCAGAAAAGCCTACAGCACCAAGGATTCCAGGGGGCGTTCTCTCATCCAAGTACTAACCAGGCCCGACCTTGCTTAACTTCCAAGATAAAAAGAGAACAGGTGCTTTCAGGGTGCTGCAGCTCTACACAGAGGGGTGACCAGCTCAGCCTTCCTCATTCTTACGGTTGCCAATCCCCAGGTGGGGGCAGGAGATCCGCCAGGGGGAGGGGAGGGAAATGTCTGCTGGGCACTCCATTATTCTCTATGGAGGCTGATTCCCATAGAAAATAATGGAGAATTGATCTGCGGGTATCTGGGGTGGCTAATTTTTGAGGTAGAGACACCAAATTTTCAGCATAGCATCCACTGCCTCTCCTCAAAATATCCTCCACGTTTCAGAAGAAGGCGCCCCTATCCTTCATTATTTCCGATGGAAGGAAGCCATTTAAAAGGTGTGCAGTCCCTTTCAGTGGGATGGCCAGAACTCTCTTTGGAGTCCAACTACGGTTGCCACTCCCTGGCTCCTGGCTCCACCCCCAACGTCTCCAGGCTCCACACACACACACACCCAAAGTCCCCAGATATTTCTTGAACTGGACTTGGCAACCCTACCTCTTCTAGCCACCGGTTGCAACACTTACCTTGCCAGAATTTGGACACTCTGGTTCCCCCTACCCCCCCCCCCCGCATCTCCGGCTGCCCTCCCTACAGCAACCCCAGTGCCCCCTCCCTTCCTGCAGCTGCCCACCCCCCAAAGGCAGCCAGCCTGGGATCTCCCTTCCGATCGCCTCACCTTTCCCTCTTTCCATGGGTGCTTAGCGGCGCCGATGTATTCCTACGTGCATTTCCTGCCGCAACTGTGGGTCGAGAGGCACCGAGCGCCCTGGGCCATGGAGGTTTTCCCAGGGATTGGCCGGGTTTTCCCGCAGGCTCGCTTGCAGAAAGAAGCCGAGTTCGAGTCTTGGTTGCAAAAGAGAGCTTTAAGAACCGGGGATTCCCAGGCGATCTCACTGCCACAGGAGATGGTGGCGGCCACAAGCATAGCCACCTTCAAGAGGGGTTTAGATAAAAATATGGAGCAGAGGTCCATCAGTGGCTATTAGCCACAGTGTGTGCGTGTGTGTATATATATATATATAAAAATTGCCACTGTGTGACACAGAGTGTTCGACTGGATGGGCCATTGGCCTGATCTAACATGGCTTCTCTTATATTTTTATCTCCCATCCAAATATTAACCAAGCCCACCCCTGCTTAGCTTCCGAGATCAGACGCTTTTAGGGTAGCGTGGTCGTAGGCTTTTAATTAAATGGATTAGCCTCCCTTTTAGTTGCTGCTGCGCCCCCCCCCTCAACTTTCTCCTTAGCCCGAACAAGGAGCCATTCCTTTTTCTTTTATTTTCTGTTTTCCTTTGGAGAGGTGAGAGCCCCGTGGCGCAGTGTTAAAGCTGCAGTATTGCAGTCCTAAGCTCTGCTCACGACCTGAGCTCGATCCCCGGTGGAAGCTGGGTTTTCAGGTAGCCGGCTCCAGGTTGACCCATCCTTCCGAGGTTGGCAAAATAAGTACCCAGCTTGCTGAGGGGAAAGTGTAGATGACTGGGGAGAAAGGCAATGGCAAACCAACCCGTAAAAAGCCTGCCGTGAAAACGTTGTGAAAGCAACGTCACCCCAGAAACGACTGGTGCTTGCACAGGGGACCTTTCCGTTTTCCTTGGAGAGGTGAGCCTAAGACTCCGTGGCAGCCCTTCTAGGGTTCCTTTCCCTGAAACTAGATAGATCCACGTGGGCAGCCGTGTTGGTCTGATGCAGTAGAAGAACAAAGCAGGAGTCAAGCGGTCCCTTTAAGACCAACAAAGTTTGATTCCGAATCAGGGCTCTTTTTTTTATCAGGAACGCACAGGAACACAGTTCCGGCTGGCTTGGGGACAGGGGGTGTGGCCTAATGTGCAAATGAGCTCCTGCAGAGCTTTTTCTACAAAAAGCCCTGTGTGAAACATTGGTGATTTCAGGGGGTGTGGCCTAATATGCCAATGAGTTCCTGCTGAGCTTTCTCTACAAAGAAAACCCTGTCCAGAATGTCAGCTTTCGTGTGCTAGAAGCACACTTCATCAGACAACAGGATAGAATGGCAAGCAGTCCTAAATATACAGCAAGTGGGTAGTGAATCCGTATGCAAAATCATGGGAATGTTTGTTAGCGGATTAAAAGAAGCACAATTTGGGGTCTGGCGATTGTTAGTTTTAGTGAACTGGGCTGCATCAACAAGGGGGCAATATAAGTCAGAATAGCAGAGTGATGTCTATGTGAAGTGTTGTGTACTGGTCTCGAGTGAAGACCTGGCTCATTGGAGCCATACGAACGGAGCTTGGGGACTCGGGAACAATAGGGAGCAGGATCCAAATCCCTGCTGCCCTGCACCAATCAGAGACTTTACAGGGTGGTTTGCCATTGCCTTCCCCAGTCCCCACACTTTCCCCTCAGCAAGCTGGGTACTCATTTTACTGACCTCAGAAGGATGGGAGGCTGAGTCAACCTGGAGCCGGCTACCTGAAAACCCAGCTTCTGCTGGGATCGAACTCAGGTAGTGAGCAGAGGACTCCAACTACAGTACTGCAGCTTTACCACTCTACGCCACGGGGCTCTTAGGGTTGTATATAGTTGGCCCCATTGGCCCAGTTCTCCAGTCTTTGTAGAGCAGCCACTTACCATGCTGTATCTGATAAAGAGCTGTTTATCACAACCACTTCTCCTCTTCAATGCATAGAACCCACTATGTTATATGAAGTGCCCTAACGAAGAATCTGTTGTGATGTTAGCTCTGGGTTTAAAATGAGGGCATTTGTTTCTCAAGAGGTTTCCTTTCCCTGGAAGAGTCTCCTCACTCCCTCTTGTCTTCTGCGGAGAGGTGGTCAGGGCCCCCGAGGTGATTCCTTTTAAGTGTTTTCTGCAGCAAGTTCTGCTGAGATGCACTGAGCCCCATTTCTCCCTCAACCCCATGCCATCCAACTGCTGGACCTCTGTTCAGGGCTGACTCTAGACTGTCTGGCACCCTAGGCAAGCCTAACTTTGGGCACCCCACCCCCTGCACCGATAATGTCACCAGGTCACATGGGGGGGCACCCAATTTGGTACCCCCAGAAGGCTGGCGCCCTAGGCAATCATCTAGCTGGCCCTGCCTCCATTCTAATTCTGCCCATCCCTTAGGAGTGCCCATCCCTTCCCCTGGCCTGCTGGCGCTGAGTCCAGCCGCGAAGGGGCTTTCTCTTGCGCCAAAGGCTATCCTACATGGAGGCTTCCAAGGGTCCGCCCTGTTTTCCTGTCTGGTTGCTTGCAAAAGATTGATTTTTGAGGCATCCCTGGGAAATTCCTGGAGATCTGGGAGGTATGTCTGTGGTAGGGTTGCCAGGTCCAATTCAAGAAATATCTGGGGACTTTGGGGGGTGGAGCCAGGAGACATTGGAGGTGGGGCCAGGAGCAAGGTTGTGACAAGCAGAATTGAACTCCAAAGGGAGTTCTGGCCATCACATTGAAAGGGACTGCGCACTTTTTAAAAGCCTTCCCTCCATCGGAAATCATGAAGGATAGGGGTACCTTCTTTTGGGGCTCATAGAATTGGATCTCCTGGTCCAATCATTTTGAAACTCGGAGGGTGTTTTGAAGAGAGGCACCAGATACTATGCTGCAAATTTGGTGCCTCTACCGCAACAAACAGCCCCACCAGAGCCCCAGATACCCAGGGATCAATTCTCCATTATGCCCTATGGGAATCGGTATCCATAAGGAATAATGGAGTGCCCAGCAGACATTTCTCTCCCTAATTACCCTGAAACGGGGGGGATGGCTTCCAAACCAGGGGATCTCCTGCCCCCACCTGGGGATTGGCAACCCTAGTCTGTGGAGGGGGGGAATGAGAAGGAATTTCACCTAGAATCTACACTACTCCATAAAGTTCGCCCTTCGAAGCTGCCATTTTCCCCAGTGGAATTGACCCCTGTAGTGTGGAGATCAGTATCATAACTCTAGACCTCCTCTGGAATTTGAAAACCCTCCACTGGCATATCTCTAAATCAAGCAAATAGCGTTGCCAGTCTCCAGGCTGTGACTGGAAATCTCCCACTATTAGAGCTGATCTCCCAGTGACAGAGATCACAGAATCACAGAGCTGAAAGGGATCTCCAGGGTCATCTAGTTCAACCCCCTGCACAATGCAGGAACCTCAGAAACACCTCCCCCCCCATGCACCCCCTTCCTGCCCTCCTTCTCATGATCTGCCTAACTCACAGAATCAACATCCCTGGTCATCCCTGGCCTCAAGGACATCCGCCTTGCCCCTGGCCCCAACCTGGTGGAATCAGCTCCGGGTGGAGGTACGGGCCCTGCCGGATTTGTTACCCTTCCGCAGGGCCTGTAAGACAGAGCTGTTCTGTCAGGCGTTTAGTTGAGGCAGGCGGGCGCCTTCTACTCTGTTGCTTATACCATCGGCTGTCCTCCCCCACAATGATCTATCGTCTGAACTTTTATATCCAGACCACTGAATGATTACTCCTAAATTTGCACTATGTGCCCCCCGCCTCTGTTATTTAATGTTGATGTAATGCTGTTGTTTTAATTGTATTTATTGGTTTTATTATATGTGACTGCTTTTTTACTGTATGTGATCCGCCCTGAGCCCGTCTGGGAAAGGGCGGAATATAAGTGAACCAAATAAATAAATAACAGTGATCCGTTCTCCTGAGGAAAATGGCTGCCGCTGTGGCCACACAGGAGAAAGTCATTTTAAAAGTAGGATGAGAGTCAGGTGTTATGATGGCAATTCTAATTCAAGAAGCATTTTAAGGTAGATGCTGAGCTGATCCAATTCAGTGCAACTTCCAGTGATGTCAGAGGTGTGCGGCAGCTGCAAATGTGTTATGTAAATGATTGTACTAATGAGTTCTCACACCTCTTTTTCTACAAGATGACCCCTGATCATAGCATGCTGTTTTCAGTGCACTTAGCAAGACGGCTCTCTCATGGCCTTCCAGCATCCCCTGGAACTTCTCTGCTGCCTGATTTGATCTTCTTGCCCCCTTTTGAATTAAGTGACTTTATAACACGCAGGGATATGTTGGCCAAAGGATGCCACAAGCAGAGTACCGGTTTTCCATCATCAGACAGCTGTCAGTGTTTGGGGCAAACCATTTTGCTGTGAAATCCAATGCCTGGGCCTGTAAATGGATCTCTTGCGCTCTAGGCCAGGAGAACGGTCCAACGGGAGCCGCTGGCTGTTTTTCTCCTCCAAATTTCAGCCTCTGCAGCAGCACCCTGTTTCTAAGCAACAAGAAGATAAAATGCTTCATTCTTGCACTTCTCCGGAGCAGAAGGGTAGCTCCCATTAGCAGAAGAGAAGAACATCCTCTGTTCCTGGACTGAATGCTTTTCCAGTGATATTCAGAGAATATCGGAGAAATTCCAAAGCCGATGTACCTTTTTTTTAATGCCCACAGCATAGGAAGACTCAGAAAGGTAATGGGTCTTTTTAAACCTATTGTACACTGCGCTATTAATATTCCATGCTTTTTTTTTTTCTCCTTCCGGTGGGTTTGTTTTCTTCACTCTTAAAAGGTAAGCTGCGGTCTTCCCATTTTGCCTTCCAAGCGGATGCCTTGAATGATTTGACTCTCATGCTTTTTTTTTTTGAAAGCAGGAAATTGCCTTGAAATCTGTATCTTCAATTTCTTTTCAGTATCGTATCAGTATTTCCTCAACGCAAGGAGCAGGTGAATTTGGAGAGCAAAGAGTCTGGAAGGAAAATCAGGGAGAATAAAAATCATGGAATGAATAGATGTCACTTGCAAGACTTTTAACTCAATTTATGTTGGGTTTTGTGTGAGTTTTGAGTATGGTAGAGTGTGTTAAAAGTGCAGTGAAATGCATTAAGCGGTCCCATTTTCTTCATGGGAAACCGTGGCGATTTTCTCTCTATTTCTGCTCTGGTTACTGTTATAAATGTACTCCCTGGTGGTGGAATAGAGACGTTACCAAGGGAAAGGCACTGTTATTCTGCTGTGGAAGAATTTCACATTGCTGGATCTTGGAAGGGAGGACGGGGAGAGTTCTTTATAAGACATGTCGCAAATTACATGCTGAATTTGTGAATTTTTGGCCTGGAGTGCAAGAGATCCGTTTTTACATGCCCAGGCATTCGATTTCACAGCAAAATGTTTTGCCCCAAACAGCCCACCAAACTGAGCGGTAACTTTGCCAGGGCTTTGATGTAACTTGTGCTTTGGCTGACTGCCTCGAACTGCAAAGGCTCTGCGGCCCTGTTCAGAGGCACAGTATAATCAGATGTCGCTGTTGTTACCTTCCGGATTTAAAGTGGCTGATCAGACAGCAACATTTGCCTCCAAGTATTAATTTATGGTAGCCCCCCCCCCTCAATCCTTCTCAGAACCGGATTATTTTGTTACCTGCTCCTTTGCGGTGTTTTTTGAGTTCTCCGGTTTCACCTGGTAATTTTCTCCGTCTGGATAGTTCTGCTGCGATATTAACCAACTTCCAGATGTCTGAAGGCAGTCCCAAAGCAAAAGGAGTCTCAGGCATCGGGTTTACGGTCACCATTTTTTGACTACTTAGCGATATGCGCATAACCGCATAATGTTTTCACCTATGTGCATGCACATACGCGCATAGTGCGCACATACGCATAATGCACGCATGTGCATAATAGTGGAGAAAAAAAGAACTGCATGGTGCCGTCGTGTGGACAGCAGAAGACGGTTTCACTGCGGAGTGATTCCAATTGCAGTATGGCAGTCTGATCGATAATATTCGGAACAAAGATATTCGGAACAGAACCGGGTCAGTTTAACATGGACTCAACACGCTGTGTGAACACGGCCTGCGTATTTTTCATCTAATGGCAAACTATATGTATGCTACACGTTAAAAGGTAAATTAGTCAGATGGGAAAAACTTCTAGTAATGCCCTCTTTTTGACCCAGGCTTATATAATGGAGTGATTGACAGACATTCTCACATTTTGACATGTTACTGTTTTATTGCTTTCGCATGCTCCTGCTACCCAGATCAAAGGTTTGTGAAATTTGTTAATTTTACTATTCTGTCATTGGATCTTAAATTTGTACCATTTTGCATTCTAAACCACTGCCTATCACTGGGCTGGAAAATTCCAGGACATTCGGGTGTGAAGTCTGTGGGAAGCGGGGTTCGGGAGTACACTGCCATAGATTCCAAGTTCCAAAGCAGTCATTTCATCCAGGGGAACCAATCTCTGTCATCTAGAGATACATTTAGATAGATCCAAGTGGGCAGCCGTGTTGGTCTGAAGCAGGAGAACAAAGTAGGAGTCGAGTTGCACCTTTAAGACCAACGAAGTTTTATTCAGAATGTGTGTGCTCCAAGCACACTTCTTCAGACGAGGAATTGGGTACAGTGAGCAGAGCTATTTATAGCTCGTAGGCAGTGGTATAGAATGCAAAATGGTACAAATTGGATTTTAAATTTGTACTATTTTGCATTCTTAAACCACTGCCTACCAGCTATATGTAGCTCTGTTCACTGTACCCAATTCCTCGTCCGATGAAGTGTGCTTAGAGAGCACACAAAAGCTTATGTTGTGAAAAAAACTTGGTTGGTCTTAAAGGTGCCACTGGACTCCTACTTTGTTCTACTGCTTCAAACCAACACGGCTGCCCACTTGGATCTAAAGACACTGTGGGTTTGCTGTTATGTTCATTGTGCCAAAAAACTTTTATTCACTTTTGTAGGTTGTAAGTCAGGCAGGCCGATCACTGCACAGATTTCTCTGTCAAAGTTAACTGCGTAAAAGTTATTCTGCGCATGAACACGGAGGCAGAGGGATGCTAATAGGGCTGCCAAGCCCTCGGGCCGAGGTACCATAGAGTTTTTACCTCCCAAAATGCTAGAGCGGCTGGGGAAACCACAGAGTTTCCCCCGGAAACATGTCATGGGTGCTGGGGACCCTTCAGAGGAAGTTGAGTCTGATGAGGAAACTGTGCCCCTGCCACCTGCACCAGTGCCCCTGCCTCCTGCTGGAGAAGATCCCAGCCCCCCTGCCTCGCCCTCTCGGGTGGCTCGTGTGCGTGACCGCCTCCGGCAGGACCTCAGGGATCGGAGGAGGGCGGCACGCTCACAAGCAAGACGCTCCCTGAGCCCTGAGTTCTGAGAGGATTCTGGCCCTTCTAAGAGCAAGGATGCTTGAGTGGTAACAGGATCCTGGCTGCCTCCCTGAGCCAGCAATTAGCCCAAACGGGCAACAGCCAGCAGAGGGCTATATAGCTGTGGGCTTTGGGAGGAAGCTTTGTGGAAGCAACTAGTCATCTCCCTGACATTCTAGCATCCACTCCGGCTTGACTTTGGTTCCTGACTCCCTGACTTTGGCTTTGGACTTCTGGACTCCCTGACCTCGGCTTCTGGACCTCAGACCTGCGATACTTCTACAGTGACTCGGATTTGGCGCCTCGGACCCTCCTGCTTACTGGCTACAGACCTCGGACTGCCTCTGGACTTTGCCTGACCCGGCCCCAGCCGTGACAGATTGCTTCCACCGACAAACACCCACTCCACAGGATGGATGCTGAAGCAAGTGAAACCACAGAACTACTGGCTGCGCTCCAAGCCCAGGTACAGCAGCTAACACAGGCAGTAGTGCACTTGCAGCAACAACCTGCGGCCAGTGCTCCAGCCAAGTGCCCAGTTCCCCCACCTGACAGATTTGGGGGTGCCGTGGAAGAATTTCCTGCCTTCCTAGCACAGTGTCGGCTGTACTTTGAACTGAGAGCACGGGACTTCCTCAATGACAAAACCAAGGTGTGTTTCGTCATCAGTCTGTTAAAGGGGCAGGCGGCCAAATGGGCCACACCCTTACTGGTCGCGTCCTCTCCCCTACTGACTGATTACCAGGGGTTTGAGGCCCACCTGTCTGCTGCTTTCTCAAACCCAGTCCAAGCAGCCACAGCCAACCGGAAGATCAGGGCACTGAAACAAGGCAACTCCTCGGTGGCTCAATATGCCACTGAATTCAAGCTCCTGACCCAGGACTTGGCGTGGAATGAGGCTGCCCAGATGGACCAGTTTACTGAGGGGTTGGCAGAGGAGGTCCTGGATGAACTGGCCAGGGTGGAGCAGCCACCCACGCTCCAAGAACTTATCACCCTCTGCCTCCGCATCGATGGCCGCCTGGAAAGTCGCCGCCAAGCCAAGACCAGAGGGCGCCAGCTCCCTGCGCCGTGCTACCTGGCTCCTCGCCCGTCCCCAGCTAGTACCAGCACCAAGGATGAGCCTATGCAGCTTGGAGCTGCTCGACCCCGCCTGACCCCAGAGGAAAAGACCAGACGCCGCACGCAGAATCTGTGCCTCTACTGCGGCACGGCAGGCCACTATGCCTCTGGCTGCCCTGCTAAGCATCGGATACCTGGACCTTCGCTGCCACCGCCGCCAAAAGGGCAGCCCCAGGCGTAAGTGGACCCCCCAGCCTGGGGCGACTAGCTGGGTCCTCCGAACAGCGGGCTGATACCCCAGGGCCATTCCTGCTACCAGTCAAACTCCGTCTGCCTGACGAACGCTGGCTGTTCGTGTATGCCATGCTGGACTCGGGAGCGGCCCACTGTTTTATAGATGCCGCCTTTGTGAAGCAGCACCAGATCCCTGTGCAGACAAAAGGGATTCCGTCGCTGGTGGAGGCTATTGACGGGCGCCTCCTCCGTTCTGGCCCCGTCACCCAGGAGACCTGTCCCATCACCTTCCACGTCCAGCAGCACCAAGAACAGCTGCGGTTTGATGTCGCCCGCATGCCTCGCTTCCCGCTGATTCTAGGCCTTTCCTGGCTGAAGCTGCACAACCCCATCGTGGACTGGGCCCAGCAGGAACTACGCTTCCGAGACCCATGCCCCCATCTGACTCCTCCCACCACTCTAGCAGCTGGCATCCCGAGTGGTGGTCCTCAGCTCCCTCAGAAGTATGTGGACTTTGCTGATGTCTTCGAAGAGACAGGAGCTGATCAGCTTCCCCCTCACCGGCCCTACGACTGTGCCATTGATTTGGTACCTGGGGCACCACTCCCGGTGGGGCGTCTGTACCCAATGTCGGAGCCGGAGTTGGCAGCTCTGCGAGACTTCCTGGACAAGAACCTGAAACGCGGATTCATCCGACCCTCAACCTCTCCCCTATCTGCTCCAGTGCTCTTCGTGAAGAAGAAAAGTGGGGAGCTCCGGCTGTGCAATGACTACCGGGCCCTGAACAAGATCACCATCCGCGACCGGTACCCTCTACCACTGATCCCTGAACTCTTGGATCGCCTAAAGGGGGCCCAAATCTACACCAAGCTGGACCTCCGTGGAGCGTACAATTTGGTGCGCATACGGCCCGGAGACGAATGGAAGACCGCGTTTGGGACCCGATACGGGCAGTACGAGCACCTGGTAATGCCCTTCGGACTGACCAATGCCCCCGCTGTCTTCCAGAGGTTCATGAATGACATATTCCGGGACCTGCTTGACCGCTTCGCGATCATATACCTGGATGACATCCTAATTTACTCCCGCAATCCTGCCCAGCACGCCGAGCACGTCCGCCAGGTCCTGCAGCGCCTACGAGCCCATGGTCTCTACGCCAAGCTGGAGAAGTGCGACTTCGACCTGCGCTCCGTCGAGTTCCTTGGGCACATCGTGTCACCGCAGGGGATCCTCATGGACCCGAAAAAAGTAGAAGCGGTCCTGACCTGGCAGGCTCCTCAGAATCGCAAAGACCTGCAGCGGTTCCTCGGTTTTGCCAACTACTATCGGCAATTCATCCCGGCCTACGCATCCCTGACCACACCCCTGACTCAACTACTCCGCCCCAAAGAACCCTTCCACTGGTCCCCAGAGGCCGATAACGCCTTCTCCACCCTGAAGACTCGCTTTGCCACCGGGCCACTCCTGAGATACCCCGACCCCCAGCTTCCCTTTACGGTGGAAGCTGATGCCTCCAACGTGGCCCTGGGAGCAGTGCTGTCCCAGCGCGAGGAGCCGTCCCAGCCACTACAGCCCTGCGCCTATTACTCGCGGCAGCTCACTGCTGCAGAGAGGAACTATACCATCTGGGAGAGGGAGTTGCTCGCGATCAAGGCGGCGTTTGAGGTTTGGCGACATTACCTCGAAGGGGCTCGCCACCCTGTTCAAGTGCTCACCGATCACCGGAACTTGGAACACCTCCAGACCACCCGCCGTCTCAACCAGCGCCAGATCCGGTGGTCCCTATTCTTCTCTCGCTTCGACTTCCGGATCTCCTACATCCCCCATACCCAGAACCGGAAAGCAGACGCGCTCTCCCGGAAACCGGAATACGCCCCTGCCTCAACTGAGACCGCGCCCGCTGCTCCAATCCTGCCGCCCTCAGTATTTGCAGCCACCTCCACTTCACCAGCACTCGTGGAGGACATTCGGGCTAGCCAGGCCAATGATCCCTGGGTCCAGCAACACCTCCAGGCTCTCCAAGATGACCCAACAGGGGAGTTCACGACTCGAGGCGGCCTCTTGCTACACCGCGAACGCCTCTATGTGCCGCCCGGGCCCTTGCGGGCAGAAGTGCTACGCCTGACCCACGACTCGTTACCCGCCGGGCACTTTGGACAGCATAAGACCACCCACTTGCTGACAAGGGAATTCTGGTGGCCACGAGTTCGCGCTGATGTTGCCCGCTATGTCAGCTCCTGTGATGTCTGCCGACGGGCCAAAGACATCCCAGCCAAACCCTCAGGGTTGCTGCAGCCCTTGCCCACATCTTCAGGACCCTGGGATACCATCTCGATGGACTTCATCACGGAACTTCCACGCTCCAAGGGTCAGACTTGTATCTGGGTGGTCGTCGACCTATTTACCAAGATGGCCCACTTTGTTCCGTGCCCGAAACTCCCCACAGCTCAGGAGACGGCCCAGCTTTACCTGCAACACATCTTTCGTCTGCATGGACTCCCAGCCCATCTGATCTCCGATCGGGGCCCTCAGTTTTCCTCTCGGTTCTGGCAAGCCCTCCATTCCAGCCTGGGTACTCGAGTGCACCTGTCCTCGGCCTACCACCCACAGACAGATGGCCAGACAGAGCGCACCAATGCCACGCTAGAGCAATATCTCCGCTGTTACACCTGTTACCAGCAGGATGACTGGACCACTCTATTGCCCCTAGCGGAGTTTGCATACAACAACGCGGTCCATTCATCCACCCAAATGACCCCGTTTGCTGCAACCTACGGGTACCACCCTCGGTTCTTCCCAGCGATCCTACCACCCACGAATGTCCCCGCCGTCGATGCCTACCTGCAAGAACTCCGTGCCAGCCAAGACTTGCTCCGAGAGCAGCTACAGCAAGCCAAGGAGGCATATAAACGGGCTGCGGACCGAAAGAGGCAAGAAGGCCCTCCAGTGCAGCCGGGGGATCAGGTGTGGCTCTCAACTCGCTACCTGCGCCGGCCTGGTCGGTCTCACAAGCTGGATGCACGGTTCATTGGACCCTACCCCGTCGTTGAACAAATAAACCCCGTCGCCTTCAGGCTCCAGTTGCCACCCCACCTCCGCATTCACCCCGTGTTTCATCGCTCCCTCCTTGTTCCGGCTGCACCCCCTGACCCAGCTCGGACTCCTTCCCCACCGCCGCCACCACCAGTGTTGGTGGATGACGAGGAAGAATATGAGGTGCGCCAGATCCTGGACTCCCGGTACCATCGTGGAGGCCTCCAGTACCTGGTGGACTGGGAGGGATACGGCCCAGAAGACCGGTCTTGGGAGCCCGAGGACAATCTTCATGCCCCGGACTTGGTGCACCAGTTCCACAACGACCACCCCGACCTTCCAGGTCCCTCGACGGAGGGGGGCCCTGGGGGGGGGGGGATAGTGTCATGGGTGCTGGGGACCCTTCAGAGGAAGTTGAGTCTGATGAGGAAACTGTGCCCCTGCCACCTGCACCAGTGCCCCTGCCTCCTGCTGGAGAAGATCCCAGCCCCCCTGCCTCGCCCTCTCGGGTGGCTCGTGTGCGTGACCGCCTCCGGCAGGACCTCAGGGATCGGAGGAGGGCGGCACGCTCACAAGCAAGACGCTCCCTGAGCCCTGAGTTCTGAGAGGATTCTGGCCCTTCTAAGAGCAAGGATGCTTGAGTGGTAACAGGATCCTGGCTGCCTCCCTGAGCCAGCAATTAGCCCAAACGGGCAACAGCCAGCAGAGGGCTATATAGCTGTGGGCTTTGGGAGGAAGCTTTGTGGAAGCAACTAGTCATCTCCCTGACATTCTAGCATCCACTCCGGCTTGACTTTGGTTCCTGACTCCCTGACTTTGGCTTTGGACTTCTGGACTCCCTGACCTCGGCTTCTGGACCTCAGACCTGCGATACTTCTACAGTGACTCGGATTTGGCGCCTCGGACCCTCCTGCTTACTGGCTACAGACCTCGGACTGCCTCTGGACTTTGCCTGACCCGGCCCCAGCCGTGACAAAACACCTGGAGCTGCCAACGCAAGATGTTGCAGCCACGATGACGTCACTCATGCATGAAAACTGTCCCTTGCCAGAGGTCGCGGGGGACTTGGCAACCCTCGATGCTATTGTTTTGCACTAGGTATTGATCATGCTTCAGATCGGGTGTAGTAACAACCACACGACTCAGAGATGAGGGTTATGCACCAGTCTGCCCATCCTGCTTGTGTCTGACAGTGGTGGTGGTTTTATTTTATACATTCTTCTACACAATCATTTACTAGCATTATACAGAGCAAAGAAACAGCTGTTTACTTTAGCTGTCTACCCCCGATGTGGATTCCAGGAAGGAGGTGAAAGGGCAGCACATTCTGAGACCCCCGGCATACTTGCATAGGTCAAGGTACATGAAGGCTTATTTGCTGCCTTCTGAGTCTTAAGATGGAGTCAGGACAAGGTTGGCCACGCCATTGACCTTCCTTCAATCCGTGGCCATTTTGTAGAAAAAGAGGTGCCAGAGCTCATTAGCACAACTCATTTGCATATGCCACACACCCCTGACATCACCAGAAGGTGGACTCAATTATATCAGCTTCAGCATCTTGCTTAAAATGCTTCTTGAATTATACTGGTCATCAGGGGTCATTCTGTAGAAAAATAGGTGGGGGGAGCTCATCCAGGGATTGTTATGCAGCTGCACCTGCTATTCAATGGACAAGGAGGTGGAACTCTCAGAAGGAGGAGGTGGAACCCTCAGAAAGGTTCAGGAGCTGTGCTCCTGTGAGCTCTCTCTGAATCCGAGGCCTGATGGTCATCATACAACCTTACTCCCATCATACTTTTTAAATGACTTTCTCCTATGTGCCCACAGTGGCATGATGAAGATCTCCATCTGTCTGCTTTATATGTTTGGGTTATTTTCCCATTTTTTTGTGTTTTTTTGTGTGAAAATATTAGAAAGTTTGTCAAATCTTGAAGTTTTTGCACTCTTCATCACCGGTTTTGGGGCCTGCATGCTTTGCATCATCACTAGAGCAAGAATAGAAACAGAGAAAACAAAATGGTGCTGATTGTTAATATATTTAGTACTCTCACTATCATGATGCTTTAAAGAGTAACACGATGTTCTCCATCCAGTTCATTATTTGTTTAATAAGATTACACCTTGCACCAGGGCAGTTTTTCCCCCCTGGAAAAAGAAGTGCTGGAACTCTCAAGAGGAAAATGAAGACGAAACACATGGGTGCTCTTCATGAACTTTTAAACATTTTTTGAGAATTTTGTTTCCACAAAGGTTCCGTAACTCCATTCTGCCATGTTCCCCCAGGGAAAAAACCCTACCCCGTACCCTCTCCCCACAGGGGACTCAGGATGGCTTACAACATTTAAAAACACATTAGAAAACTTTAGACTTCTCCTGCACTGATTTTTCTGGCCTGCATGTTTTCTTTTGATTTTCTGTGCTTCTAGGCCTCCTGGTGCTGGATGTGAAGTGAGCCTCCACTGTGGACCATTTGGCAGCCCATGGAGAGAAAATACGTGAAAAAAGAGATAGGAAAACTTTTGTAAGTAACCTTTAAGTAAATTAAGTAAACTTGAGTAAATCTAAGTAAACTTTAAAGGAACTTGTAAGTGAATAGGTATTGTAAATAACGTCTGTTTTGTAAGTAGTGTTTTTTGTAAGTAAGTTTTGTTTTGAAAACTAACAAAGTTTGTGGCAGAGTATGAGCTGCCTGGTGCTTGCACAGGGGGACTACCTTTACCTTTTTTTTTTTAATGAGCTGTCATAAGGTAGAGTTAGGGTTGCCAAGTCCAACTCAAGAAATCATCTGGGGACTTTGGGGGTAGAGCCAAGAGACTTTGGAGGCAGAGCCAGTAGCAAGCGTGTCACAAGCACAACTGAACTCCAAAGTGAGTTCCGGCCATCACAATTAAAGAGACTGCATGCCTTTTAAACGCCTTCCCTCCATTTGGAAATAATGGGCAGCTCATAGAATTGGATCCCCTGGTCCAATATTTTTTAAACTTGGAAGGAGTTTTGAGGAGAGGCGCTGGATGCTATGCGGAAAGTTTGGTGCCTCTACCTCAAAAAACAGCCCCCCCCTGCCCGAGCCCCAGATACCCACAGATCAATTCTCCATTATACCCTATGGGAATCAGTCTCCATAGGGAATAATGCAGTGCCCCCAGACATTTCCCTCCACTACCACCCCTCCCCCACTTTCTAATGACCATGAAGCAGGGGGAGGACCTCCAAACTGGGGGATCCCTGCCCCCACCCGGGGATTGTGTAAATAAAAAACCTGGAAATCTATTAGATATCTCTTGAACCTTGTTGGTCTCCTGTGAATGTATTGTAAAAGATTGGGTTCCAGTGAAAAATAAGCCTCCAAACTAAAGAAAGACGGATTAAACGTCTTGATATCTAGAACAGAAGTCTTTGGAAGGGCTTCCTTTAGCTCTATGAACTAAATACTGGAATATGGATATTCCTTTGTGATTGGAAAGTTTACTGAACTGCTTTTGAACTGATTTGTGGGAATATCCTTTTGAAGCATGTTTTTGTTCATTTGAGGTTCTGTGTGCAAGCCTGGTCAGAACACCACTGACCTTCACATTACATTGTTTTGTCATTTAAAATTAATGGTGTCTCTAAGCAGTTTTTTATTTACACATTTGTATGCTAAGTTCCTATAGTTTCGCTACCCTCCTGGGGATTGGCAGCCTCCAGATGGGGCCTGCAGATCTCCCCCCCTTTTTTTCCCTCCATTTTCTTACTTTATTAAAGGAAGAATTTAAAAATTAACAACTCCAACAAAAACTTTTACACTATACAAGCTTAGTATCACCTAAACATTATATCTTCATGTTTTCTTCATCTTCTTCCTTCATTCTTCTCTCAAAGATTAAAGAATCAGATTTATAAAATTCACTCGTTAATCTTAGCTCATTATATTAGCTTTACATTATACATTTCAAATCAAGTTTGAGCTAAGTTATTCTACAAATAATATAATATAGCTCAGCCCTGGGAGACCTTAAAAATTAAGGACTGGAGAACAAAACTCCACCTTGCATAGGGTGATTATACCTTGGGGGAACATGCCCAGACACTTACAACAGTCCCACCACTCTCTAATATCAGAGAGTTATGCTTCCATTATAAAATGTACCCAAAACCTCATTTTTTTTAAAGGACTCAACACTCTTCTCAAAATCTCCATGATCTTCAGAAGTGCATAAAGGACTTGCTTTAACTGGAGTAGTAAGAGAGCGCTCCTTCCTCTTGTTTGCTCTGGATGCAGTGTGGGGGGGGGGAGGGATTTACAGCAGCCAGCAATAATTCACCAGAGGTAGAGTCATGGGCAGTATAATAAGTTGAGCCATGTTGCACACAAAGTTTGCCCGTTTGGAGCCAACGATATCTTATTCCTAAGTCCTGCAGTTTAGCTGTCGTGCCTTTAAGATCTTTTCTGATCTTTAAGAACTCAGGAGGGAGATGAGGATACACCTGGATCTTTAACCCTGATAGTCGTGTTCGAAAATCCTTGAATTCTGCCAATATATTTCTGGTAAATGATAATGAAGTGGATTCTTCACATACCGTACCTTGCCAATGCGACAAGCTCGCTGCAGGAGGGGTGCAATTCCAGCTTCAAGACCCAGTGTAGCTGCAAGCCAGTTTGCCATAAATATAGTCATCCAGCCTCAGTGTTTGATGTGAACCCTCCGAAGGGGCCTTTCTTTCCCCCCTTCGAAGCCATCTTTTAAACTTTAAATTTTGATGTTATAGGGGATAAAAATATTTACTCTTTAAGCAGGCTGAGTAAGAGCTGGGCAATGGCTTCCAACCTGGAAATGGGTCAAAGCCACTCCCAGATCTCCCACTTTTACAACCCATCTCCAGCTGGCAGAGATCAGCTCCCTGGAGAAAATGGCCGCTTTGAAGGGGGGACTGTATGGCATTGGACCCTGCTGAGGCCCCTCCCCTTCTCAAACCCCG
Organism: Heteronotia binoei; assembly: GCF_032191835.1. Taxonomy (NCBI): domain Eukaryota; kingdom Metazoa; phylum Chordata; class Lepidosauria; order Squamata; family Gekkonidae; genus Heteronotia; species Heteronotia binoei. Next base: position 43,502,860 of record NC_083238.1, read on the forward strand.
CCCTCCTCAGACTCCACCCCAAAGTCTCCAGGTGTTTTCCGACACAGACTTGGCAACCCTAGTCACTGCTCACTTCTTCAGATAAAACTAGAATGTGAGTCCACTGATATATTAAAAAATGGAGTGATTTCGGTTGCCAAATGACATTAGCAGGCAAATGAGAATAGAAGGTGTGACTGGATTATGCAGAGAAGAAGAATTGCAGATTTATACCCCGCCCTTCTCTCTGAATCAGACTCAGAGCAGCTTACAATCTCCTATATCTTCTCCCACCACAACAGACACCCTGTGAGGTGGGTGGGGCTGAGAGGGCTCTCACAGCAGCTGCCCTTTCAAGGACAACTCTTACAAGAGCTGTGGCTGACCCAAGGCCATTCCAGCAGGTGCAAGTGGAGGAGTGGGGAATCAAACCCTGTTCTCCCAGATAAGAGTCCACACACTTAACCACTACACCAAACTGGCTCTCCAGAGAGGTAGTAGACATTGGATTATGCAGGGAGAGGTGATATGCAGAGAGGTACAGGCATGGAGAAGTCAGCATTGGAAGAGTAGACTCCATACTGTACGTGCATCATGCCACAGAGCTTGGGCTCTCCTTTATAGGTTGTAGTTTATCTTACCACTGTTTTTATTTTGTAAATAACAAAATCTTGATGAATTTTCTAACCCAGCAGCAGCAACCTTATGCATACATATAATCACCCTCTTGTACTCTAGAGATTGGGGAGAACACCCCCCCCCCTGCAAAAAAAAAAACCCTTTCCCAAATAAATCATTACATATTGCAGGGGTGGCCAAGGGTAGCTCTCCAGATGTTTTTTGCCCACAACTCCCATCAGCCCCAGCCATTGGCCATGCTGACTGGGGCTGATGGGAGTTGTAGGGAAAAAACATCTGGAGAGCTACCCTTGGCCACCCCTGACATATTGGATAGGTGAGTGCAATCTGGTTCTAATTCCAAACCACTCTTTTCCTTGAAGGAGAGATTACGTTGGCATCAGAATTCGAGAAAATGCATTCGATCCGCAAGGAAAGCAGCAGACCAGCTTTCTAGATGACTTGGTAAAGTGGCATTTTATTGTCCTTCTGTTTTTGTGTTTTGTTGAGAGGGGTTTTTTTTTGCAAGGTCTGAAACATCCTGCACTTGGAGACAAAAGGAAAGAAATGCTTGCTGTTGCTTCTGGTTACCCCAGGGGGAAGGAACAAAACATAGAGCTCAGTTAATGCCCAACAGCCAGTTCCAGGGCTTTTTTTGTAGCAGGACCTCCTTTGCATATTAGGCCACACCTCCCTGATGTAGCCAATCTCCCAAGAGCTTATAGGGCTCATGGTACAGGGCCTACTGTAAGCTCCAGGAGGATTGGCTACATCAGTGGGTGTGGCCTAATATGCAAAGGAGCTCCTGCTAGAATTCCAAGCAGCAAGAAGCTAGCCTGCTAGACTCTCTTTTGGAAATGCAGATGGGCAAGGTAAGGGCTTTTTTTGAGCAGGAATGCAGTTCCGGATGGCTTGGTGTCAGGGGGTGTGGCCTAATATGCAAATCATTCTTGCTGGGCTTTTTCTACATAAAAAATTGGCGCAAACCAATGGTAATTTCAGGGGGTATGGCCTAATATGAAAATGAGTTCCTGCTGGGCCTTTTCTACAAAAAAAGCCCTGGGCAAGGTAAAAACTAAGACCCCCATGAAGTGACACTACACAGTGGTAAGTTGATGTCAGTGTTTGGCATTGTATTTTTATGTTTTCCCCCCCAGGCTCATTATGACTTGGCTGCCAATGTTGCTTTGCCTTGGCTCTGTGATTCAGAAGTCCAAACATCTTTGGGAAAAGGAAAAACGTAAGTGCCGTGAACATTCAGACCTCGATCTTGCAGTGGAGATATATGTGGCCCAGTGCAACTGGATGCTGCTGTCTACAGCTGTAGGACTCACCTTGATGGTTCTTATGCTCTGGGGGTTGTGATGGGGTCACTCCTGAGTAAATAGGGTTCCCAGCCTCCCACTGTTGGTGGGTTTTCCCCCAATCTTGGGGCCTCCAACCTGCCAGCACAGGATTGGCTGCTGGAGGAGCCCCACCTCCAAAGAGCTTCGATAGCGCCCTACATGCCCGGCATAATGGCATCACCTGAAAGTGACATAATCACACTGGGCATGTTTGAGCTGCCAAGCTCCCAGTCTAGGCAGGGGTTCTCCCACCTTGGAGGTTCCCAACCCACCGGCTCACGCTGGGCTGGCGGGGGGGATCCTTCCCCGATGACACCGGCGCAATTACGTCACTCGACCATATGAAAACCATATGGTACCATAGAATTTTCCCTCCCAAATTGCCAGAGCGTCCAGGAAAACCATAGAGTTTTCCTGGATGCTCCTAGTAGGGTTGCCAAGTCCAATTCAAGAAATATCTGGCGACTTTTGGGGTGGAGCCAGGAGACTTTGGGGGCGGAGCCAGGAACAAGGGTGTGACAAGCATAATTGAACTCCAAGAGAGTTCTGGCCATCACATTTAAAGGGACAGCACACCTTTTTAAATGTCTTTCTTCCATAGGAAATAATGAAGGATAGGGGCACGTTCTTTTGGGGCTCATAAAATTGGACCCCCTGGTCCAATCGTTTTGAAAGTTGGGGGTACTTTGGGGAAAGGCACTAGATACTATACTGAAAATTTGGTGCCTCTACCTCAAAAAACAGCTCCCCCAGAGCCCCCCAAACCTCCAGATCAATTCCCCGTAATACCCTATGAGAATCGATCTCCACATAGGGAATAATGAAGTGCTCAGAAGACGTTTCCCTTCACCCCACCCTGTTTCTGGCGACTCTGAAGCAGGGGATTGGCCTCTCTACTCACAAGTTGCTGCCAACTTCTTCACAGCAACACAGACACACCATCCCAAGAGGAAGCCTTTCAATCGGAGACTGAAGCATCCGGAGGTACAAAGGCACATGGTCCTCTGGGGGAGGGGCTTCCCCCTGCCAGACAGCTGACTGGGGGTGGGAAGGAGTCTGGGAAAGCGGAAGAACCCCCACTGGGACCTGGGGATTGGCAAGCCTAGCTCCTAGAGTGGCCGGTGTGCAATGTCACCGGCGCGATGATCTCACTTCTGAGTGATGTCATCGCGTGAAAACAGTCCCCCGCCGGAGGCAGCAGGGGACTTGGCAACCCTAGGCACATTGCACAGGGACACTGTAGCATGTTGGTATAAAACTATATGAAGGAAGTCCCCTTCAGCAGCCAGATAAGACCTGGCAACCCTACAAGTAAATCATAGCACCATAGAGTTGGAAGGGGCCTTCCCATCCAGTCCCCTCCCTCATCTTAATTCTGTTCTGATCTTTGACTGAAATACATATTGATTGATTGAATTCAGGAAATCTGAAACAATAGCATCCCCAACAGATGACTTCTTTCAGGGAGAGCTCATCAGATACAGACCAGCTAGGCTACTGATTAGATTTTAGGGATGTTCCCTTGATCAAAATCCTCTTCTTCCTCGCCTCATCTGTGACAGTAAAACAGGATAGGCATATTCATTCCGGGGTGCCGAAATGCACCCGTCTCCCTGAATTTGAACCATAGTCCGTGTACATTGCTTGGCATTCCTTATTTATTTATTTATAGTTTAAATTTATGTTAGCTGAGTACACAATGCTCAGGGTGGCGAACAACAGCCAGCATTTGTACAGTGATCAAACAGTCCCATTGATGAAATAAAAATAGCCGAAAACATCCTCAGGTGGAGTTGAAATGCCAAAGTTCCAAACTGTGTCTTGTTGGAGAGGTAAAAAGGAAGCAGGATGGGGCAGGGGTGGGTGGGAGGGCGTGCTAGATAAGGTAGTACCCATCAGTGTCCTCAACCAAAAGCCTAGTGGAAAAAGAGAGCCAGTTTGGTGTAGTGGTTAAGTGTGCGGACTCTTATCTGGGAGAACCGGGTTTGATTCCCCACTCCTCCACTTGCAGCTGCTGGAATGGCCTCGGGTCAGCCATAGCTCTTGCAGGAGTTGTCCTTGAAAGGGCAGCTGCTGTGAGAGCCCCTCTCAGCCCCACCTACCTCACAGGGTGTCTGTTGTGGGGGAGGAAGATGAAGGAGATTGTGAGCCGCTCTGAGATTCGGAGTGGAGGGCGGGATATAAATCCAATATCTTCTTCTTCTCTGCCTTGCAAGCCCTGCAGAACTGTAATAAGTCACGCAGGGCTGCGAATGTTCCTTCCACCAATGGAGAGCCAAGGCTGAGAAGTCCTAGCTCTGGTCAAGGACAACAGTTATGGGACCTGAAAGCATAACTGAGGAAGTTTTTAAACTATTTTAAGGAATTGGACCTTATTCCAGCATCTTTCAGATATGTGAATCCCCTATTTTCAGAATATTGCAAGAGCACATTTCCATGATGCCCAAATACTACATAATCACAATTTTACTCTCATTCTTTTTTTGAAAGAAAGGTGAGTCAGGACCCCATGACCAATGTAGATTTTTGAGGGGTTTCCACAAGGGCCTTTTTTGTAGCAGGAACTCCTTTGCATATTAGGCTACACCTCCCTGATGTAGCCAGTCCTCCAAGAGCTTACAGTAGGCTCTATAATAAGAGCCCTGGAAACTCTTGGAGGATTGGCTACATCAAGGGTGTGTGGCCTAATATGCAAAGGAGTTTCTGCTACCAGAATAAGCCCCGAGTTTCCTCATCTTCAGGTTGATTTTAAAAAGGTAAAGGTAGTCCCCTGTGCAAGCACCGGTCATTTTCGACTCTGAGGGTGACGTTGCTTTCACGTTTTCACAGCAGACTTTTTACGGGGTGGTTCCCCCAGCAAGCTAGGTACTCATTTTACCGACCTCAGAAGGATGGAAGGCTGAGTCAACCTGGAGCTGGCTACCTGAACCAGTTTTCGCTGGGATCGAACTCAGGTCATGAGCAGAGGGCTCCGACTGCAGTACTGCAGCTTTAGCACTCTGCGCCATAGGGCTCTCTTCTCAGGTTGATTACACCAGTGTAAAAAAAGGCAACACACATTCTGATTTATTAATTATTCCATTCTCTCCCCCCCCCCCCCCAATTTAATCTGGACAGGAAATTGCCGCTGTGTCAAAAATTTCTCTCTCTCAGCCGACCTGAAAGAGAAGCTCTGATTTTATCATCTTATGCTGGGATGCTAATGGTATGTATATATTTTAAAACTTTTTGCCCTTACTCTCTACAAGGGCAGCTCTTGGTGGGTTTTACAGTAAATCTAAATACAGAAAAGAATTATGTGATTCATTAAGCATTAACGCTAGGAACATAAAAATCAACAGCAGATGCAAAAAGCATTGGTAAAAGCAGTAACAGTATAAAAGCATTAGAGACAGATAAAAAAATAATTCTCAAAGAGCTGACTTGGAAAGAAAAATCAACTAATTAGGTGGATCATAAAGTAATAAAACATCTCAGCAAACACCATAAACAAGGAATAAAAGAAGAATCACCCCCAAAATCAACAATGTGCTGCAAACCCAGGAAGCTACCAGTGTAATACTACGTGAAGTTGCTAGGGTTGCCAACTCCTGGTCTTGAAATACCTGGAGATTTGGGGAAACTCATTTGCATATTAGGCTACACCCTCTGATGCCAAGCTGTCCAGAACTGCATTCCTGTGCGTTCCTACTAAAAAAAAATCCTAAATACCATCCTCCTAATTTTGAAATGTTTTCATATGAAAGTCTGGACACATTTAAGTCAGTTAATTCCTGGAAACGCATTTAATGGAGGAGGGGGAGGTTAGAGCCAGGAATGAAAAAACAGGCCAGTTCCTCTCTCCTTGCCTGAGGTAAAGGGAAGATGAGAGGCAGACTTGAATTTTTTATCCCTGGCCCTGAAACTGGATGGATGTTTTTCTGGGGTCATTTTTTGCTCAAAAGGGGGAAGGATGGCAAACCAACACTGACCACTAGGTCTGTGTCTACAGAACAGCATTCCTGTGGAAGAGATCTTTGGGATTTATAAGGCAGGCTCTACAGCTTCCAACCGGCAGAGCTCGACAAAAGTAGGTGGAATTTGTGTTCTTGCCATTTAGGCTGTGGTGACGCTCCTCCCCCCCTTCAAGTTTCTTACATTCCACAATTTGCTTTTATTTGTTCTTACAAGTTTCGTGTCCAAATCAGGTTCATGTTCAATGTTCCCTCTAAGCTGAGTTAGTGTGAGCTAGCTCACAGTTTTTTAGCCTCCGGCTCACACATTTTTGTTTTAGCTCAGAGGGGATCCTATCAGGCCCCTGAGCAACTGGGTGTCATCTGCTTCCTTCTCCCTCTCTTTCACTTCCTTCTGCATAACAGCTTGTTTTGCAAGGCTTGCTCAATTGCACAGGAGCTACAGAGCAAAACCTCTATTTTCTCTATTGTACCATAGAGTTTCCCTCTCGAAGGGATGGCTACAGTCGTCTGGGAGGGAAAAGAGAGAATTTCCCCAAAGATGCCTAGAGAGGGCTGCTGCATGACGGCACCGAGGGCATCATTGCCCTGGTGCCGTCATGCAGCAGCCTCTCTAGGCATTTCTGGGGAAATTCTATCTTTTCCTCAGACGCTGTAGCCATTTGAGAGGGAAAACTCTATGGTACAATAGGTGCCATAGAGTTTTCCCCTCCCAAATGGCTAGAGCGTCTGGGAAAACCATAGAGTTTTCCTGGAAACACCTAGAGCAGCTGTGTGCAACATCTGGGTGACATCATCGCACCAGTGACGTCAAGGGGGGGGGGTCAGAACCTCCCAGATGGGGGAACCCCCGCCAGGGAAGGAGCTTCAGTCAGTGGAGAAATGCTGTGAAGATGTGGTGGACTTATGACAACTGCAACCAGGGGGCTTTCTAGGCAAATGAGAAGCAGAGGTGGTTTCCCAGTGTTTCCCCTTTTCCTTGGGGTCTCCAGTCTAAGTAACAGCCAGGGCTGGCCTTAGACTGTCCGGCACCCTAGGCAAGGCTAACTTCTGGGGTGCCCCTCTGCACTGATAACATCACCAAGTCTCATGGGGGTACACAATTCATCATCCCCAGAAGGCCAGTGCCCTAGACAATCACTTAGTTTGCCTAGTGGTAGGGCTGGCCCGGGTAACAGCTCCATTTCCTTCCAAGCTCTAATGAGAATGGGCTACACCACACCATTCCAATTCCCACTGAAAGACTCAGGATCAAGTTATCTGATTTGTGCATAGTTCAATTTCACTTGTATCTCCTTGCAGGCTCACTCGATCCATCCTCATAATCTCTCGCTGCATCCTTTCGCCATGCTGATGGCCCCCCAAGCTGCTGAATATGCCTGGAAACAGAGTGAGTGGTTTTTCCTTTGCTCATATGAACATAAGAGAAGCCATGTTGGATCAGGTAGGGCTCTTGTTTGTAGAAAAAGCGCAGCAGGAATTTATTTGCATATTGGACCACACACCCCCTGCCATCACTGTTGTTTCACGCAGGACTTTTTTGGTAGGAAAATACCAGCTGGAACTCATTTGCATATTAGGCCACACCCCCTGATGCCAAGCCAGCTGGATCTGCGTTCCTGCTTTTTAAAAGCCCTGGTATCAGGCCAATGAACCCAGGTGCCATCTGGAGGTCCACCAGCAGGGTCACAACTCCTAGAATGGAGATCCCAGAACGGCGTCTCCAGACACCTGGCTTGTTCCACCCACTTCTCTCAATCTACAAATGCTCCTTCATCTTTCTTGCTGCTCATAGTAGAAAAGACCAGGCAGAAGTTGATGTGAGCAGACAATATTGACCTTGATGGACCATGGGTCTGATTCAGTATTAGAGCCCCAAATCTAATTTCTAGGCAATGAGACAGCAAGAAAATTAATATGGTTTGTTCTCTTTCTGAAGGTATGAAGTCTCACCAGGCTTCTGCAAACCGAAATCCCATCAGTAGCTCAACAAAAAGAATGGGCACTGATGACTAACAAGGAGGACTGTTGTTTTCAAGAATTCAATGCCCTTCACCCCAAATGCGAACAAATTCTACTAATAATCTCATGTGGCCCAATCCTGTGCATGTTTACTCCTCGAGTTCATTGTTGGGCTTACTCATCTGTCAGCAGACATTGGGCTGAAGCCTTAAAGAGAATTTGAAAGCAAAAAACAGTGCCAGAGTCCAGATTATAAGATGATACCTGTACTTGCACAAGTCTCTGAAGAAGACTGGTGGATTTCCATTCCATACGGCGAAACACAGTGCTGGTGATGGATCAAGATGGGTAGCCGTTTTAGTCCGTCTGTAGTAGTAGAAAAGAGCAAGAGTCTGGTAGCACCTTAAAGACTAACCAAATTTGTGCCAGGGTAGGAGCTTTTGTGAGTCACTGCTCATGAAAGCATGACTGTTGAACTCCCCCAGTATAATCAGCCTGGAGGACTCTAGCGCCAAACCAGACACCCCCTCCGCCAGCTCAGCAGGGGCCCCTACGGATAACCAAGGGTGGAATTCTAGCAGGAGCTCCTTTGCATATTAGGCCACACACCCCTGATGTAACCAATCCTCCTAAAGCTTACAGAATGCCCTATACTAAGAGCCCTTTGAATCATAGAATTGGAAAGGACCTCCAGGGTCATATAGTCCAACCCCCCCGCACAGTGCAGGAAACCCACAAACACCTCCCCCTAAATTCACAGGATCTTCATTGCTGTCAGATGGCCATCTAGCCTCTGTTTAAAAACCTCCAAGGAAGGAGAGCCCACCACTTCCTGAGGAAGCCTGTTCCTTGTAAGCTCTTGGAGGATTGGCTACATCAGGGGTGTGTGGCCCAATATGCAAAGGAGCTCCTGCTAGAATTCCACCCCTGCAGATAACCCAAATAAACATTTGCTGGATTGTCTGCTTTCCATGTTACATTCGCTCAGCATGTGAGCCTTCTCAAAATGTCTTGAGTCTTCTTGAGAAAGGTGGTCTATGAAACAAAATACGTAAAATTGAGAGCAGTTTATGAAATCATGCACAGGGAAGAGAAAGTGGCTCGAGAGAACTTTTTCTTCCTCTTGCATAACACTAGAACACAGGGACATCGAGTGAAATCGACGGGCAAAGAGGTATAGGACAGACAAGAGGAAATACTTTTCGCCTTTATTAGAGGGATTCGCTGCTGGCGGACATAGCAATGGCCGTGGCCGTAGAGGTCTTTAAAAGTGTGTGAGATCCATAGAGAACAAAGTCTGAGTCCAGTGGCATCTTGAAGACCAACAAAGCTTTATTCTGGTCATAAGCTTTCATGTGCATGCGCCAGGCCTTAAATTCAGCAGGAGCTCACAGGAGCACACCTCCTGAACCTTTCTGAGGGTTCCACCTCTTCCCCCCCACCCCCCGCACCTACCTTGTCCATTGAATAATAGGTGCAGCTGCATAACCATCCCTGGATTAGGAGAGTGAGCAGCCAGCCAGCCACCAGGAGCTTTGCCACACCCCCAGCAGCCCTCATTAACCCCTAGAGAAGCCCCACCCCCCACCGGGTTTGATTCCCCACTCCTCCACTTGCAGCTGCCAGAATCGCCTTGGGTCAGCCATAACTCTCATAGGAGTTGTCTTTGAAAGGGCAGTGTCATATTCTCAGGGTGCAGGCAGGCAGGAGTCCAAAGCCAGTCCAAGGTCAAAGTCCAGGAAGTCAAGCAGCAGCCAAGCCACCAATGCAGAATCACAAACCAGAATCAGAAGTCAATGTCCAAAAGCCAAAAGGTCAGGGTGCCAAGGAAATCAAGCAGGTCAGGATCAGGAAGGAGCGTGGATGCAAGCCAGAGAATAGACTTGTTGCTTCCACAAGGTTACCAGGTTCTGGGTAGGAGCTATATGGGAGTCTCAATCAACCTGCTCCCTGGGTGGCAGTGACTCTGCTAGAACTCAGGGCTGAGAGATCTGAAGCATCGGCATGCCTCATGTCTTCACTCTGAAAGTTCTTTCCGGAGTCTGCTTCAAACTCTTGAGATGGAAGGAGGAGAACTTGGAGGAGACTGATCGTCAACAGCTGACACTGGTGCCTGGAGAGTGATTGATGGGTCAGCTGCTGTTTGTTCAGCTGAGGAACTGGCTGCAACACTTCCAGGTCTGTTAATCCTTCTAGCTCGTCGTCATCAGGGCTCTATATCTAGAGGAAGTAAACCTTTGGAACTCAGTGCCACTGTTGTTGTTCAGTCGCACAGTCAAGTCCGACTCTTTGCGACCCCATGGACAAACTTACGCCAGGCCCTCCTGTCTTCCACCATCCTCCAAAGTCTGCTCAAATTCATGTTAGTTACATCAGTAACACTGTCCAGCCATCTCATCTTTTGCCGTCCCCTTCTTCTTTTGCCTTCTGTCTTTCCCAGCATTAGGGTCTTCTCCAGTGAGTGCTCCCTTCTCATTTTGTGGCCAAAGTACTTCAGCTTCAGCATCTGACCTTCAGGGAACAGTCAGGGTTGATTTCCCTTAGGACTCACTGATTTGATCTTCCTGCAGTCCAAGGGGACTCTCAAGATTCTTCTCCAGCACCACAGCTCGAAAGCATCTATTCTTTTGCGCTCAGCCTTGCTTATGGTCCAACTCTCACAGCAATACATTACTACTGGGAATACCATCATTTTGACTATACGGACTTTTGTTGGCAGGGTGATGTCTCTACTTTTTATTATACTGCCTAGGTTTGCCATAGCTGTCCTCCCAAGGAGCAAATGTCTTTTAATTTCATGGCTACAGTCACCATCTGCAATGATCTTGGATCCCAGAAATGTGAAGTCTGTCACTAAGAAGCATTAAGGGAGGGCCTTGGCCTCTCTGGCCTGTTTTTTTTGGCCTTCCAAGACAACTGGGGTTGGCCACCATGTGAGACACGATGCTGGATTTGATGGACCACTGGTATGATCCAGCAAGACTGTTATTATAGTCATATGTATTTAAATTCCCACTTATTTATTGTAATATTTTTGCCTTGTTTTTTGATACAAGTAGGTGTGGAATTCTAGCAGGAGCACCTTTGCATATTAGGCCCCACACCCCTGATGTAGCCAATCCTCCACGACCTTAGACCATATCAGGGGTATGTGGCCTAATATGCAAAGGAGCTCCTGCTAGAATTCCACCCCTGGATACAAGTATCCACAAAATTACATCAGAAATCATACCAAGCTGTAGTTAAGCATAGTGTAATTTGGTATGATCATTAAGTCCTTATATACATTCCGGTGGGCAGCCGTGTCGGTCTGAAAGTTGGAGACCAGTGGCATCTTGAAGACCAACAAAGTTTTATTCTGGCTACAAGGTTTTGTGTGCACACTCACTTCTTCAGGTAACACTTCTGAAGCACTGTGCATGTACACAAAAGTTTATACCCAGAATTAAACTTTGTCAGTCTCAAAGAAACCACTGACTAAACTCAAACTTTGAGTTCAGTGAACCTTTACCAAAAAGGTTTAAATATGGATATAAACTTTCAAATGCATGCACAATTCAGATATGAGCTAGCTAGCTTTCTTTCTTTCTTTCTTTCTTTTCTTTCTTTCTTTCTTTCTTTCTTTCTTTCTTTCTTTCTTCTTTCTTTTCTTTCTTTCTTTCTTTCTTTCTTTCTTTCTTTCTTTCTTTCTTTCTTTCTTTCTTTCTTTCTTTCTTTCTTTCTTTCTTTCTTTCTTTCTTTCTTTCTTTCTTTCTTTCTTTCTTTCTTTCCTGTGTGTATCTGTGTTCTTTCTGATCCCTTTTGCTAATATGCAGTTTGCAATATAGCCACTAGAGGCCAGTGGTTCACTTGCTTTCTATGAGCCAGTTTTTTCTGCGTTTGGTGTGTCATAGGCTTCATCTTTTGGGGTTGGGGGGCAGAATCCATGCAATTATTTTCTTTAAGAAAGAAAACCCTGGGTCACTCTTTGGAACAGGTATTTGGGTGACTTGCCTTTGGATACTCACTATGCCTATACAAAACTACTCAATGATGGATGGGGGGGTGAGGTGTCTGCAGTCTCTAGTGCGAGAGCCAAATTCGAATTAGTTCCAAACTTCATTCGGCTTCTTAAATTTCAGACATTTCTGTTGGGTACATTGGAGGAGTAGATAGGATGCTGGAATAATGAGGGTGTGAAGGGCATGGCAGGCAAATAATTTAACAGGACTAGAGCGGTTTTTAAGAGAGTCTTTACAGAAAGGGGAATTCGAATGATACAAGCCATCCTATTAGGGGGCTGATATGTCATTAAAAGTTAATCTGTCCTGATTTCTTCAGCCCAGATGAAATTGCTGAGCCTATGATAGGATTGCCAATCCCCAGTTGGGGGCAGGGGATCCCCCAGTTTGGAGGCCCTCCCCTCACTTCAGGGTCATCAGAAAGCAGGAGGTGGGAGGGAAATGTCTGCTGGGCACTTCATTATTCCCTATGGAGACTGATTCCCATTGGGTATAACGGAGAATTGATCCATGGGTATCTGGGGCTCTGGGGGGCCCCTGGTTTTTGAGGTAGAAGCACCAAATTTTCAGCATAGCATCCAGTGCCTTTCCTCCAAACACCCTCCAAGTTTCAAAAAGATTTGGTCAGGGGGTACAATTCTAAATGAGCCCTAAAATAAGGTACCCCTATCCTTGGGAAGGCATTTAAAAGATGTTCGGTCCTTTCAAATGTGATGGCCAGAACTCCCTTTGGAGTTCAATTATGCTTGTCACACCCTTGCTCCTGGCTCCACCCTCAAAGTCTCTTGGCTCCACCCCCAAAGTCTCCAGATATTTCTTGAATTGGACTTGGCAACCCTAGCCTATGAACTGTGACTCAGGCGTTAATAACTTCTGCGTATGAACCATGGGTGCTTCTTGCTTTTTTCTTTTTAAATGTGGACTGTGAGAAGATTTTCCTTTTGTTATAAACAAGGATAGAACAAAGGCATTTTGGATAACAGATAGTTCCCTACATCTGTTTTGAATATGAATTGTGCATAGATTAGGGGGGAGGGGAGAGAGCGCTTCTCAGGCTCTGTAAAAGTTTTATTCAAGTCCCAACAGAATGGCCCTTTGTGGAACTGTGACAAGAAATTAAACATGATAAGTATTACAATGGAAACTGCCTCATTTGCACAAACTAATTCACCTAGCTAAGAAAGGGCAAAAAACGGAAGAGCAACCCAGCTGCCTTATCTAGGCTTCTAGTGAAACTATAGGATCTTAGCATGCAGCTGTATAAATAAAAAAACCGCTAAGAGGCACCAGAAATTTTAAATAACAAAACAGTGTAATGTAGAGGTCAGTGGTGTTCTGACCAAGCTTGCACACAGAACTTCAAATAGACAAGAGCATGTAGCAAAAAGACATTCACAGAAGACAGTTCAAATACAGTCTTTCCAATCACAAAGGAGTAACAATATTCCAGTATTTAGTTCATAGAACTCCAAGAAGTCCTTCCAAAGATGTCTGTTCTAGATATCAAAACATTTCATCATTCTTCAGTTTGGAGGCTTATTTATCACTGGAACCCAATCTTTACAATACATTCACAGGAGACCAACAAAGTCCAGAACATGTCTGTTAGATTTCCAGGTTCTCTAGGCTTCTGGCTGTTTATATTGTGGTGCATAATATCCAAATAGTGCCCCAGTTGGTTGAGATGGGCATCCAGGGTACTTACTGTGCTCTGTTGGTTTGGTTTCTACTTGGCTGAACAGTTCCAGAAGGTGGCACTAGAGGACGTTTTGTATTCTAAACCATCGCCTACCAGCTATACGTAGCTCTGCTTGCTGTACCTGATTCCTTGTCTGATGAAGTGTGCATGTACACGAAAGCTTACGTTCTGAATAAAACTATGTTGGTCTTAAAGGTGCAGCTTGACTCCTACTTAGTCCCTGAGCTCAGTTATGGAGTCTTGGCTGGGTTCCTTCTTCTCGCTCTTGCTTTTTAAAATCTCTATGAAACTGGTTGTGGGGGGGTGAAGGTCATCTGGTGCTTTGCAATGAGATATTATCAGTACGCCAATTACACCAGCTCTGTTTCTTTCCCCTTGTCATCTAACTTAGTGCCCTTTTACAAAGTGCAGAGTACAACAGGTTGTGTCTGGACCCCCACCCTGTGTCAGTAAAGTTGTGTCACCCTGTGTCAGTAAAGGTCTGACTAGGGTTGCCAAGTCCAATTCAAGAGATATCTGGGGACTTTGGGGGTGGAGCCAAGAGACTTTGGGGGTGGAGCCCAGAGCAAGGTAGTGACAAGCATAATTAAACATTAATTAAATGACTGTCCTTGCAGTCATTTCATTAATAGATGCTACTGACTGTGTTGACACAGAAAGTAGGCAATGATTTTTATGTTGGTCTTTTAAAGGATGCATCCAACTGCATAGGTACAAAGATGGGATGAAATAGAAGCAATTCTATACCTGGCAGACAGGCCAGTTTCATTACTCAGCCGTGGCAGATATGTGCCTCTTGCCTGGTCATTGAGAAGATTTAGTTCAAGGACTGTGGAAGTGGGGTGGGGATTGCAAGCTGCAACATGAATGTCTTACTTATCACTATGGCATGTCCTAGCTGTGTAGCACAAGCAATTGCTGTGCAAGCACAAAGCTGACAGAAGGAGAAGAAGGAGAAGAGAAGGAGAAAAGAAGAAGAAGAAAAGAAGAAGAAGAAAAAAAGAAGAGAAGAAGAAAAGAAGAAGAAATTGGATTTATATTCTGCCCTATACTCCAAAGAGTCTCAGAGTATCAGAATGGTCACAATCTCCTTTACCTTCCCCCACCCCTCAACAGACACCCTGTGAGATGTGTGGGGCTGAGAGAGCTATTACAAGGACAACCTCTGCCAGAACTATGGCTGACCCAAGGCCATTCCAGCAGCTGCAAGTGGAGGAGTGGGGAATCAAACCCGGTTCTCCCAGATAAGAGTCCACACACTGAACCACTACAGCTTTCTTTGACAGAGCTGGAGACAAATTTTGACAAGAAAACTTGGAGGCAATCTGATCAGAAGCCACCCTTGCCTGTAAGCAAGGATGTCAGATTAAGGTCAATTCTCCTGGCCATTTGTGTCAAAATTCTCGGCATTTCAGTTTTGTATGTCCCAACTCTGGACTTCAAAAAGAGGCACCCAGGGCAGCCCTAGACTGTCTGGCACCCTAGGCAAGGCTAACTTCTGGCACTCCCCCTCCCATACTGATAACATCACTGAGTCACATGGGGGCACCCAATTTGGCACCCCCAGAAGGCCAACACCCTAGCCAATTGCCTAGTTTGCCTAGTGGCAGGGCCGGCCTTGGAGACACCATCTATTATGGTGGTGCTTTAGCTACACTCTTCCAGTAGAGGTTTGCCTGGCTTTTTAAGGTACACATGCCTTTATAGGCATCTTGCTGATTATATCGCGTCTTGCATTTTCTTCTCGGCTTGTCATCCTCTGTGTTCAGACTGCTTTCCCACTAAATTGCCCTAATTACTGCTTGTCTCTACACCAAATTAATTAATTGTACCTGTGTAAGGCTCACCAAACAGTTTTAATGTGGTGGTTTTTTTTACACTGCTCTTTTCTGTGTTACTTTTAATGGGTTATAAGCAATGTTCCCTCTAAGCTGCAGAGTCTTGTGAGCAAAACATTCTATTTTGTGAGCTGCTGGCATTAAAGTTGTGAGCTCCTGCATCAATGAGTGTGCTCTGGGGTCATCCTTCCTGGGCTAAGACAAAAATGTGTGAGCTGGAGACTAAAAACCTGTGAGCTAGCTCACGCTAACTCAGCTTTGGTGTAGCCAAAGTTTGGTGTAGCCAGTTTGGTGTAGTGGTTAAGTGTGTGGACTCTTATCTGGGAGAACCGGGTTTGATTCCCCACTCCTCCACTTGCACCTGCTGGAATGGCCTTGGGTCAGCCATAGCTCTGGCAGAGGTTGTCCTTGAAAGAGCAGCTGCTGTGAGAGCCCTCTCAGCCCCACCCACCTCACAGGGTGTCTGTTGTGGGGGAGGAAGGTAAAGGAGATTGTGAGCCGCTCTGAGACTCTTCGGAGTGAAGGGCGGGATATAAATCCAATATCATCATCTTCTTCTTCTTCTTAGAGGGAACACTGGTTGTAACATATATGCTGTATTGTAAGCCCTTTTGGAGAAAAAGCTGACAAATATCTTAAATAAACAAATGGATGTATTAAACTCTGTGCGTTAGTGCTTTCTGTTTGCTTTCTGGCTCCACCCCCAAAGTCCCCAGATATTTCTTGAACTGGACCCTATATTGATGAGCAGAGCTGGCACAGTGACAGAAACCAAGTACCTGGCTTTCCAGGTGAGGAAGGCAAAGGCCAGATCACCCTGGAAAAAAAATCTTACTTTGAAGACCAGCTCTATTTGCAGCACCACTTTGTTTCCATGCATTATCTTGAGCACGTAGCCCAGTTCTCAGCAGCATCTGCAAGTACCTGCAGGGAGAGGGGGAGGAAGATGGCGGGGTCTGGTGAAGAGGCACATCACCATGGAGATAGATCAGAGCAAATGGCTGCTCCATCAAAAGGAAGGAAGGAAGCGCCGCGAAGACACAAATAAAAGGAGAGAGATCTCATTAAACCCAACACTAATTTTGTAATCAGAGAAATAAAAGTGCTCTTGAAAGCCTCCTGCCCGGAGATGGGATACAACAAAGCAGCACAAAAGGTTGCTGGCAAGCCAGGTGTGTAGTGTGTCAGGGCCTGCATAAGCTCTGTTTCCCCCCACCCCCTTCTTCATCTGCTTTCTTCCCAGATCATCTGGCATAATGTTGGCTTCGCAGTCATCCATCTCATCGTCATATTCAACAGGAGGCAATGGAGCACAAATGGCCTTATTTTGTTAGGTTGCTAAAAGAAAGGCAACTGTGTGTGACGGACGGGTTCCAGATCGACTCAGCCTTCCATCTTTCTGAAGTCGGTGAAATGAGTACCCAGCTTGCTGGAGGGAAAGTGTAGATGACTGGAGAAGGCAAGGGCAAACCACCCCTTAAAACGTCTGCTGTGAAAACGTTGTGAAAAATGGAGCGCCAAGATTGCAAGGCAAAGTATTGCGGTGGGGGGAGGGGGCCTCAAGGGCTTTTAGTTTTTTCCCTTTATCCCCCCCAAAGAGATTCGGAGCCCTGTTTTCACTCTCTCTTTTAAGCCCATGTGCCTCATGACAGAAGACTAAAACAGGTTTTCTTATCTTGTCCTCAGGTTTTTGTCAGTCTTCACACAATGTTGGCATAGGTTTGAGGGAAGCAGAGAACTGCCTGGCAGCCGAGTGACAGTGAGATGTATGAACATAATAGAGCAGGGTCACCTCATCAATATTTTTGACCCTGTGGGGACTTTCACAATTCTGACACAGTGTGCTGGACACAGCCGCAAAATGGCTGTCACAGGAGGCGGAGTCAAACAGTAAATGGCTGCCACAGTTTGCCTTCAAGCACAGAGTGAGGAGCCTTGGGCTGTGGTGGCAACTGCTGCCAAAGCAACATTTTAAAAAGTCTGCACAGCCAATCAGATCTCCAGTGGCCAATCAGAAGCCTTGCTGGGCAAAAGCCCCACCTGGCCCTGCCCACTTTCTAAAAATACTTGGGAGGTACCAAGAAAGTGGTTGGCAGGTGTCACAGTGGCCACAAGGACCATATTGGGTGGAAACCCCTGGTATAAAGTTTTCCACAATCCTCAGAAACACTCTCAATTGGCTAGGGTTGCCAGAGTGGTGTTGGAAAATACCTGGAGACTAGGGCTACCAAGTTCCCACCACGGGCAAGGGATTCCAGTTCCCACTGGTAGGGAGGAGGCTGCCAGGGGGATCCCCCCCCCAAAGAGTCTCACTGCCATGCAATGCGATGACATCACCCAGGAGTGATGTGTCACATGAGGACGCTCTAGCAATTTGGAGGAAACTCTATGGTACAACAGAGTCCCCCCAAAATTGCTAGAGTGTCCCCATGCTAAACCATAGAGTTTTCTGCGATTTCCTAGAGCGTCCCTACACGATGAGCCCAGTGCAATATGTCACTTCCAGGTAACGCCATCGCAGCCAGTGGGGACTTGGCAACCCTACTGGAGACTTTGGGGGTGGATTCGGGAGAGGATGGGATTTGGGGGAGGGTGTGGCCTCAGCATGGTACAATACCCACAGAGTCCACCCTCCAAAACAGCCAGTTTCTCAAGGGGAGCTGATCTCTGCCAGATGGAGATCAGTTGTAAAAGCGGGAGATCTCCAGGTGGGAGATCTCCAGGCCTTTAGAGGCTTGGCAACTAAACAAGGAAAACAGCCAAGGTTGAGCAAAACGCGAGGAGGCTGTGAAACAATATACTTTGTAAACAATAATTACAACCAGTAAATCACAGCTTAATATAAAAATTACACATACTCCATAATCATTATATCAGTGCGTAACTGCACTCTGCAGTGTATTGAGTATTTATGCATACAGTGTTTAAAGGGATAGCACCACAATCAACTTTTTAACAACAATTACTTCTAAGTCCAACATGCAAAGTTTGCCAGGTTTTAAACAGCAATTACTTCTGTGTCCAACATGCAGGGTTTGCAGTATATTCGACCAACAAAGACAATAGTCCTTGAATTAAACGTAGGCTTAGAAGAATGAAATAAAAGTTGTTTTTCTGTTGATTATCCATGTGTATATATTCAGTAACATAGTAACACACTTCTTAAGTTTCTATCTTTGCATGTATTGAACATCGCCTTCTTTGACCATGTCATTATGTCTCTGGAACTACATCTATACAACAAACATTCAAATGAAAGATATAATAAAGGTTTGGGGGGAAACTCTATGATTGAGAAAGTCTGGCAAAGAAAGCTATCCCTCCCCCCTCTCCTACCCAAAGAAGAAGCCTCAGCCAATGGGGAAAACAGAAGCTTTGCTCTGCAGTTCCTGTGTGTTTGAGCAAGCCTGGCAAAGCAAGTTATCCCTTCCCGCCTCACAAAGAGAGGAGCCTCAGCCAAAGGAGAAAACAGAGTCTTTGCTCTGTAGCTCCTGTGAGATTGAGTGAGTCTGGCAAAGCAAGCTGTGATGCAGAAGGAAGCAAGAGAGAGAGAAGGAAGCAAATGACAGCCAATTGCTCGGGGGCCTGATAGGAGCCTTCTGGGGGCCTGATTTGGCCCCTGGGCCGCATGTCTGATACTCCTGTCCTAGAGTGTCATGATGTTACTTCCAGGCATCATTGGAAGTGACATCACTCCATCCTTGGGTTCCCAGCTCCTTCCTGGCTACCGGCAGGAGATGGGGGGTAGGCTTGCCATATCCAAGCTGGGAAACTCCTGGGGATTTGAGGCTGGGACCTGAGAAGGACATGGACCTCAGTGGGGTACAAGGCCACAGAGTCCACCCTCCAAAGCATCCATTTTCTCCAAGGCAACTGTTCTGGAAGACTCAGGTTCATATCCCCACTCCATCATGGAAGCTCGCTGGGTGACCTCGGGCCAGTTATGCACTCCCCCCTCCCAGCTTTCTGATGACCCTGAAGCAGGGTGAGGGCCTTCAAACCGGGGGATCAACTGGCCTCACCTGGGGATTAGGGTAAATAAGGAAACGTGGTGTGGAGTTTAGGCAATTCAAGAAAAGCACTGCGTACCAAATGTTGCAATGTAAGTGCAAAGCACTCTTTTACTCTATCACTTTGCAACTGTAATTCTAAAATGTCCTTCAAAGCAAATAAACAGTCCTTAGTAGAAACTCAAACTTTAAATGTTACCAGGAATGAAAATCTGCTATCTTCTTGCATTTCTGTTGAGAGACACAGATAGCCCGGCTGTTCTTCTTTGAAGAGTGATTCAACAGGTGTAGTAGCAGCAACACGAGTCCTAGGTTCAAGTTCGTGTTTCCTTTACATTTCCTCTGGCCGCTATTTTTACAATCCGGAACTTAACATGCAAAATATAAATGAAACAAATATACAGAGAATGTCTTTACAGAAGTTAACCTTCAACATTTTCTGTGCATGAAGTCTAAACTTACCCCATGCTTAGGCAACAGCTCACAGCCATATCTTATCAGTATGCACGGATACTTCTTACCATAGAGTAATTCAGACATGCGTTATACAGGCTATCCCAGCTGATGTCAATTACATTCTAATTCATGTGGTGCAACGTACAGTTATTTCACAGAATGCACAGAAAATGTTGACGGTTAACTCCTGTAAAGACATACTCTGTATATTTGTTTTATTTATATTTTGCATGTTAAGTTCCGGATTGTAAAAATAGCGGCCAGAACAAGGGTAAAGGAAACACGAACTTGAACCTAGGACTCGTGTCACTCTTCACTCTTCAAAGAGGAACAGCCGGGCTATCTGTGTCTCTCAACAGAAATACAAGAAGACAACAAATTTTCATTCCTGGCAACATTTAAAGTTTGAGTTTCTACTAAGGACTGTTTATTTGTTTTGAATTTCAGTTACAAAGTGATTGAGTAAAAGAGTGCTTTGCACTTATATTGCACTTATATTTGGTATGCAGTGTTTTTCTTGCTTTGCCCACCTGGGGATTGGCAACCCTACTCACAGGGCTGTTGTGAGGATAAAACAGAGGAGAGGAGAATGCTGTAGGCCACGTTGAGAGAAAAGCGGGGTATAATGAAGCAAGGAAATAAATAACCAGCAAGCTCTTGGCACCACATAAGAATGTGAGCCTTCTCCGTTCCCTTTCAAAACAGCTCTAGAGAACCAGTTTGGTGTAGCAGTTATCTGGGAGAACTGGGTTTGATTCCCCACTCCTCCACTTACAGCTGCTGGAGTGGCCTTGGGTCAGCCATAGCTCTCCCAAGAGTTGTCTTTGAAAGGGCAGCTGCTGCGAGAGCCCTCTCAGCTTCACCCGCCTCACAGGGTGTCTGTTGTCGGGGGAGGAAGATATAGGAGACTGTAAGTTGCTCTGAGTCTCTGATTCAGAGAGAAGAGCGGGGTATAAATCTGCAGTTTTCTTCTTCTCTTCTGTTAGCACTTTGTTCTGCATGCTACAGCATGCAGGACTGAAAGGGAAAGGGGAGGGAAATTGTTGCCTGTGCACAATCAAACAAGGCCACACAATACCAGTGAATAAAGAACATCGATAATTTGTCAAGGCTGCTGCGCGTTGTTGCACAGTGAAAGAGGAAAGCAAATAAAGCACAGAGACAAAGAGCTTAAGTGCTTGTTTCCCCAGCAAAGGAACTCCTGCAAAGCTCTGTGCCCTTTTCCTCTCCAGCGTTTCACTCATCCCACCAGTCACAATAGCTTGCAAACAAACACGCTGCCGATGGCATTCCTTGGCACTGTCCCCCCCCCCCCGTCCCCCCACTCCATCCGATTCAGTGAATAAAAGAAAACAGGAGGGGCAGGGGGGAGGATGAAACACACAGTGTTTAGGGTACTGTTTAGTGAACTTCTGGCACAATATTTATAGAGTCTCAGGCTATGCTCAGCTAAGTTTGGCAAAGGCACTTCATCGATTTGGATCTGTGGGGATAAGGTTTTGGGTTTGGCTGTTCTAAAATTCCAGCAGTATGCCAAAAGAAATCATTACAGATACCAATAATCTTGTGGGATGCTGAAATTTCTTTAAACGAACATAGCCACCAGGACAAGTAATGCGGGACACACTGGGTACTACCCATGAAGGGCTGCCAGCCTTCAGGTGGGGCCTGGAGATCTCTCACTTTTGCAACTGATCTCCAGCTGGCAGAGATCAGCTCCCCTGGAGAAAATGGCGGCTTGGAAGGGTGGGCTCTAGGGCACTGTACAATACTAAGGCCCCTCCTCGTCACAAACCCCACCCTCTCCTGGATCCACCCCCAAAGTCCCAGGTATTTTCTGACACTGACCTGGCAATCTCAATTTGGGAGCTCCTGGGAGCCCTGGTGTCAGAATAGCACAGGGCGCTTATTCATGTTATGCCTCTCCTTGAATAATTGGATGTACCTGGGAATTGATACCCTTTTACTCTACCCAGGGCAGGCTCTGCCATTAGGCAAACTAGGCAAATCAAGTCTCCAAGCCAAGCCAGCTGGTGGCTTGGAGAAAGCATTTAAAGTTGCTTTCTACCTCTCTCCTCTATCCGTTTTCCTTCCTTCCTTCCTTCCTTCCTTCCTTCCTTCCTTCCTTCCTTCCTTCCTTCCTTCCTTCCTTCCTTCCTTCCTTCCTTCCATCTGTTTTGTGGCTCTCAAACATCTGATGTTTATTCTGTGTGACTCTTATGTTAAGCAAGTTTGGCCACCCCTGCTTCAGACCAACACGGCTACCTACTTTAACGCTGAATGTGTTTCTTTCTTTCTTTGACTTAATTATATGGTGGCGCTTCTCAATAAGCAGCTTGAGGCCCCAGGATCCAGGAGAGGGGGACAGAAATAAATAAATAGGATGCCCAGACAACGCCTGTATGGAAAAAACATCCCAGTTCCTCAACAGCAAAACAGGATCCAATTGGATCCCAACCACTTTTGCCCTGCCAGGCTTTTTCTCACTAGCCAACAATGGTACCATAGAGTTTCCCCTCCCAAATTGCTTAAGACTCTGGGATAATCATAGAGTTTCCCCGGAAACTCCTAGAGTGGCCGGCGAACACCAGCATGATGACTCCACTTGCAATGACGTCACTTGTTGCTGGTGACATCACTGGAGGCTGCTGGGGACTTGGCGACCCTACCCTGACCACATTTTTAGAAATCCCAGTCCTGCTTCTTTTCACCCGTTTTCCTGACAGCCTTGATCTTCTTGCTCATTTATCTTTGTTTGACTGACTCATACTTGGAAAGATCCCAATAACTTTCCCCGCCTTGGGGGGAGACTGACAACAGTATATTTTTAGATCTGAGAACACCCCCCCCCCCAATACGTCAAGACTATGGCAGAGATGATGAGTGTTCAGGTTCACAAAGTTGTCACAAAGGATATTATGCTGAAGGGTAAATTATGGCTTCCCCAAGTTTCCTTCAAGCCACTTCTCCTCACAGGGAGGAGAGACGGGGGAGGCTGAAGGGAGGATGGAATGGGGTGGGTTGAGCCAGAAAAAAAAACTATTTCATTTGGAGCCATTAGCGGGCCCCTCCCTCTACAACCCCATTAGCGAGCAATGTTAAAACAGCCCAGAGAAAGGAGAGAGATGCCCTCCTTAATGGAGAACCTGCGATAATTACTTGGCCAGGCCCCGGCTTCTTTTTCGTGGCCTGAATGGCCCTCCAATAATGTTTCTCTTGCTGTGGCCACAGACAATGTCCTAGCAGCCAGCTCTAAATGGTGCCAATCCCATTAGCAGAAGAATAGAGGCCCTTTTTTCTGTGGGCTGAGGGGGGGGGATGTTTGTTTGCGCTGGCGACGGTGGGCCTTCCAGCGGGAACGAACTCCCATGCCCACTGCCCACTCACTTCTGTGAAGCGGCCTACAAGCCCTGCCAGGAAAACTGCCTTCAGAAACAATCCCTTGGTTTAAAAAGAACCAGGGCTTAAGTGGCTTGGGAAAGACAGGGCCTGCTGGCCAGAGGACCCTGGGGATGGGAACATCTCTGCCTCAAAAGGAGACAGAAAACATAGCCGAATGTCAAAAGAAAAAAAGTAATTGCTGGTGTGCTGGTTTCCAGGGGGTGTTTTTTTCTTCTGCCTCCTGGGCCCAGTTCCAGGGCTAGTCGTTTGTCTTCTGAGGGAGTGCTTTGGAGTGACTCCTAGGAAAACAGACGGGGAAGACATGACTGATGTCTGCAGGAAGTGTGTGATTGATGGTATTTATTTATTGGTGACTGGAAGAAATGGGGTTGACGCAGGGGAAGAGCGGTGTATTGGACTCCCCTCTGGCTTTCTTTTTGCCTGCATGATCCAAGTGTATTTGCTCCTTTGGTGTGATTTTTTGCCATTTGTATTCCTGACAGAGAAGCACTCCTGTGAAGGCAAAATGTTGAACCAGAGATCATCATCTAACATAATCAGGACACCTGGGAAGCAGACAGAGATTTCCCCACCACTCCAGTTCATAGGGTTGCCAGCCTCCAGGTGGAGCCTGGAGATCTCCTGCTTTTACAGCTGAACTCCAGCTGGCAGAGATCAGCTCCCCTGGACACAATGGGTGGAGTCTTGTGGCATTGTACCCTGCTGAGGCCCCTCCTCACCTCAAACCTTGCCCTCTCCCAGATCCAGATCCAAATTCTCCAGGTATTTTCCAACCTAGAGTTGGCAATCCTATGATTTCATAAATTTGTAATAATGTTTTCCAGTCATGTATGTATGTAACAACATGTTTTTGAAACAATATAGAAATGTTACCAAGCTATTTTTAAAAAGGTAAAGGTAGTCCCCTGTGCAAGCTCCAGTCGTTTTTGACTCTGGGGTGACGTTGCTTTCACAATGCTTTCACAGCAGACTTTTTACGGGGTGGTTTGCCATTGCCTTCCCCAGTCCTCTATGCTTCCCCCCCAGCAAGCTGAGTATACAACAGTATACAGCATAGGCTTCCCAATCCCCAGGTCCCAGAGGGGGATCCCCCAGTTTTACAGGCTTCCCCCCTCCCCCAGCCAGCTGGCCGGCGGGGGAAGCCCCGCCCCCAGAGCCATCATGCACCTCCATGAACGATTCCCATAGGGAATGATGGGGAATTGATCCGCGGGTATTGGGGGCTCTGGGGGGCCTGTGTTTTGAGATAGAGGCACCAAATTTTCAGTATAGCATCTAATGCCTCTCCCCAAAATACCTCCCAAGTTTCAAAAAGATTGGACTAGGGGGTCCAATTCTATGAGCCCCCAAAGAAGGTGCCCCTATCCTTCATTATTTCCTATGGAAGGAAGGCATTTAAAAATTTGTGCAGTCCCTTTAAATGTGATGGCCAGAACTCCCTTGGAGTTCAATTATGCTTGCCACACCCTTGCTCTCGGCTCCGGCCCCAATGTCTCCTGGCTCCACCCCCAAAGTCCCCAGATATTTCTTAAATTGGACTTGGCAACCCTAATACAGCAGGGTGTACCAACACTTGGTATAATAATAATAATAATAATAATAATAATAATAATAATAATAAATTTTATTTGTATCCCGTCCTCCCCGCCTAGGCGGCTCAGGGCCTTTTATACATGTATAATAATAAATAAAAACTTTAAGTTTAACAATAAAAACATTTAAACATTATAAAAACCAGTTAATATTTAAGAATTCATTATTTAAGTTAATTTAAGTTAATTTAAGTATACAACAGTTGTTGTAATTCTGTGTCTTTAAGGTTGTCAAGATATGCTGTAACAGCTGTAAAGAATCAAGTGGTAAGCCTCTGTAAGTGAATATATGAAGGCAAGCAGCTTTTGTGGTTTTGTAGGAACATAACGGGCAGTGAAATTTAGTGTGAGGCATTGCCTGTTAATTAAGACTGAGTCCCAACTAGGGAATGATTGTTTATGGAATTGGTATGTAAAAAGAACAGGGGGGGGGGTCTGATTTGTGGTTTTTGAATGCTAATATGATTTTGAGAATATCTTGTGTACTAGTTTACATCTTACCTTAGGAGAAGTAAGACACAGTGATGTGCCGTGCAACTTATGACTGAGGAAGGCGTGGCTGAAGTAGGTCTCTTATTATTTCTTCTCTGAGGATTCATTTCCATGTGATGGAAGAATACATTCCAAATACAAGATTTTGGACTTTATGAGAGAATTCTTTATACTGGGACTTTTTGTATTATGTATTTTTTGGATGTACTGTGTCTTTAATTAAATGTCTATAATAGAATTGTGTGCGCTACTTGGATAAATTGTATTTTTTGCCAAATATTCATCAGGTATCCTTCGTGTTTACCAATCCCCAGTTGGAGGCAGGGAATCCCCTGGTTTGGAGCCCCCCCACCCCCGCTTCAGGATTGTCAGAAAGTAGGGGGGGCAAGCGTTAAATGTGCTCCGAGCACTCCATTATACCCTATGGAGACTGGACCTCATAGGGTATAGTAGCGAATTGATTTGTGGGTATCTGGGGCTCTGGGGGGGCCTGTTTCTTGAGGTAGAGGCAACAAATTTCAGCATAGCATCTGGTGCCTCTCCTTAAAAGACCTTCCAGGTTTAAAAAAGATTGGACCAGGGGGTAGGGTTACCAAGTCCAATTCAAGAAATATCTGGGAACTTTGGGGGTGGAGCCAGGAGCAAGGTTGTGACAAGCATCATTGAACTCCAAAGGGAGTTCTGGCCATCACATTTAAAGGAACCGCAAACCTTTTAAATGCCTTCCCTACATTAGAAATAATGAAGGATGGGGCACTTTCTTTTGGGGCTCATAGAATTGGACCCCCTTGTCCAATCTTTTTGAAACTTGGAGAGCATTTTGAGGAGAGACATCTGATGCTATGCTGAAAATTGGGTGCCTCTACCTCAGAAAACCAGCCCCTCCAGAGCCCCTGATACCCCCAGATCAATTATACTGTATGAGAATTGATCTCCATAGAGAATAATGAAGTGCTCAGCAGACATTTTCCTCCCCCCCCCCGCCCATTTCTGATGACTCTGAAGCTGGGGAGGGCCTGCTCCCACCCGGGGATTGGCATCTCTTCTCACGAGTTGCTGAACTTCCAACTTCTTCAAAGTAACGCAGAGCAACCAAAGGTTCGAGTTTATCTTTCCTATGCAAATGACCTCTGAAAAGATTGTGCAACCAATGGAGGGTCTGGGTTGCTTTCACAGCCACTGGGAGCAGCCGTCTTGTTCTGCCTGTTCCCCCCACTCCCATTCAGCCTTAAAGACACAGACACATCATCCCAAGAGGAAGCCTTTCCAAGTGGAGTCTGAAGCCTCCAGAGGTGGAAAGGCACATGGGGGCTGTGTGGGCGGGGCTTTCCCCCGCCAGCCAACTGACTGGGAGCAGGAAGGAGCCTGGGAGAACAGGAGAACCCCCACTGGGACCTGGGGATTGGCAAGTCTACCAGGGGGTCTCATTCTATGAGCTCCAAAAAAGCTGCCCCCGTCCTCCATTATTTCCAGTGAAAGGAAGGCATTTAAAAGGAGCACAGTCCCTTTAAATGTGATGGCAAGATCTCTCTTGTCACAGTCCTGCTCTTGGCTCCACCCCAAAGTCCCCAGATATTTCCTCAGTCGGACCTGGCAACTCTAATCCCATTTCTCTCCTGCCTTTCATCTGTCGAGGAGCAGAAGGCTTTTCCATTGACACCCACTTTTCTCAGCTCCACCATGGGGAAGGACTAACAGCTGGAGGACATGCTGGCTGTTACTGGGAATTGGAGGAGCTAGGTAGGGTTGCCAAGTCCAATTAAAGAAAAATCTGGGGACTTTGGGGGTGGAGCCAGGAGACTTTGGGGGTGGAGCCAGGAGAAATTGGGGGTGGAGCCAAGAACAAGGATGTGACAAGCATAATTGAACTCCAAGAGAGTTCTGGCCATCACATTTAAAGAGACAGCACACCTTTTAAAATGCCTTTCTTCCATAGGAAATAATTAAGGATAGGGGCACCATCTTTTGGGGCTCATAGAATTGGACCCTTTTGTCCAATTGTTTTGAAACTTGGGGGGTATTTTGGGGAGAGGCACTAGATGCTATACTAAAAATTTGGTGCCTCTACCTCAAAAAATAGCCCCCCCAGAGCCCCCAATACCCACGGATCAATTTCCTATTATTCCCTATGGGAATCGTTCTCCATAGGGAATAATAGAGTGCCTAGTAGACATTTCCCTCCCCCCCCACGCTTTCTAAAGGGGGGGGAGGGCCTCCAAACCAGGGAATCCCCTGCCCCCTCCCTCTCACACACACACACACACACTCACCAGATCTTCTTCCGGAGAACTCTAGCTGTGAAAACGAAAGCAAAAGAAAGGGAGGGGCCGTTCTCCCAAGCCCTTTCTGCTTCCTGCCCAGCCTTAAAGGGGTGGACGTTTTGCAAAGGGCTCAGGAGCTCTACAACATGCAGCCTACAGGTATGTTCTCCCCCCCCTCCACCCCCCACCCCCGCTTCAAGAGTTTTGAAGAGCGGGAGATGAGGCTGCGATCTCAGAAGTCTCCCGCCAGAGCGGGAGGGTTGGGAAGCCTAGAGCTAGGGCAGGGCAAAAGGAGGGGGGGGGAGTATAATTATAAAAGAAGAGTTGGTTTTTATACCCTGCTTTTCTCTACTCTGAAGAGCCCCGTGGCGCAGAGTGTTAAAGCTGCAGTACTGCAGACCTAAGCTCTGCTCACGAGAGTCACGACCTGAGCTCAATCCCCAGTGGAAGCTGGTTCAGGTAGCCGGCTCGAGGTTGACTCAGCCTTCCATCATTCCGAGTTTGGTAAAATGAGTACCCAGCTTGCTGGGGGGAAAGCATAGACTTCTGGGGAAGGCAATGGCAAACCACCCCAGTAAAAAGTCTGCCATGAAAACATTATGAAAGCAACGTCACCCCAGAGTCTGAAACGACTGGTGCTTGCACAGGGGACCTTTCCTTTCTCTACTCTAAGGAGTCTCAGAGTGGCTGACAATCTCCTTCTCTTCCTCTCCCCACAACAGGCACCTTGTGAGGCAGGTGGGGCTGAAAGAGCTCTGATAGAACTGGGACTGACCCAAGGACATAAAAGATCAAAATGTGAGCGAATAGATCCGTGTGATGTCATGGTTAGAGTGTCAGACTGGAATTCTCAAGTTCACATTCCTCCCTGCTCTGCCGTGGAAGCTTGCTGGATGACCTTTGGTCCTGTCACACATACACACTCAGCCTAACCTACCTCATAGGGATAATGTGAGGATAAAATGGAGGAGAGGAGAATGATGTAAGCTGTTTTGGATCCGTACTGGGGGGGAAATGGGATATAAATGAAGAAAGTAAGTTAAGTAAACAAACATCCTGTTTTGAAGCAGAAGGGTTAGGGTTGCCAAGTCCCCTGCAGTACCAGTGTTTCCCCCATGGGAGCAGGATCATGTGGTTTCCCCTAAAAATTGTTGTGGGCAGATTCTGTGAGGAAAACAGTATATCTTCAGGAACTCCACTTCCTCTGAATCCTTTCCAGGACAATCAGTTTGCTGTTCTGTACCCACGTTTGTTTGCTTGCTTGCATAAAACCAGGCTGATACTGCCCTGGCTGGAACCAGAAAAAGCACTTTTTGTTTTTCATCCTATAACAGATCTCAGCCAAGTGCAGCACTTTTAAGTTATTAGGTTCTGGTTTCCTTTGCTTAGGGTACAATTTAAACCATTCAATTATTTCTGTTGTTGAGGGGGGGGAAGAAGAAAAGAAGTAGGTATGCAGCATCTCTTTTAAAAACCCTAGGAAAGAAAACAGACATTAATATTATTTTATCTTGAATAGAGGAATCCCTTACTTCCTCTTTTTTTTTACACATACCCCCTTCCATGTTTAAACTAGTTCTTGCAATTATAAGAGATCTACTGGTTATGATCCTCTCTCATCATCATTGTAGATAGATCCAGGTGGGCAGGCGTGTTGGTCTGAAGCAATAGAACAAAGTTGGAGTCCAGTTCTGCTGAGAGAATATGCCCTGCCCTTTAAGACCAATGAAGTTTTATTCAGAATGTAAGCTTTTGTGTGCATTAACACTTCACCAGGCAATGAAATGGGGTACAGTGAGCAGAGTTACATATAGTTACATAATGCTGGTGAGCAGTGAAATGGGGTACAGTGAGCAGAGTTACATATAGTTACATAATGCTGGTGAGCAGTGGTTAAGAATGCAAAACAGTACCAAGTTAGAATCCATGGCAAAATAGTGCAATTAACAAACTGAAAGAACAACCAGTTTGGTTTAGATACCAACCAAACTGGTCATTCTTTTGATTTTGTTAATAGCACTATTTTGCCATAGGTACATTCCGTACTGTTTTGCATGCTTAACCACTGCCCACCAGCTATAGGTAACTCTGCTCACGGCTACCTCATTTCAATGTCTGATGAAGTGTGCATGCACATGAAAGCTTGCATTCTGAATAAAACTTTGATGGTCTAAAAGGTACCACTGGACTCCAACTTTGTTCTAGCTCATCATGACTGTGAACAGAGAAGTGGGGAAGGGAGGGGTGGAGAGAGATTGCAAAGCGGAACCTTTTTTTGCCGGCTTCTGTTTCCCCAGCTGCCGAACGGAGGCATTTGACGCGAGGACTATGACAGCCAGATTGTAAACAGAGAAGCCAGCAGCCGCTGAATGAGGCAGCCAATATTTCTCGCGGGTCACTGGAGGGGAAAGAGGAAAGGTGAGAACAAAGGGAAAATCACCTGGTGAGAGTCAACACGAGGCATTGTTCTGTTTGTGGAGGTGCTGGGAGCCAGGTAACCCTGTTCTGCTTTTGCAATTACTTTCCCTTTTGTTATGGGCTTTAAATAGACAGGTGTGCCGCAAATGCCACCTCGGTGTGCAGGGAGATGTTTGTGAGTCGCCTGCTCTTGTGATATCCCAAGTATCTGTTATTTATTCTGCGCTTACCTATATCCAGTTACCCTGTTGTTTTTTTGTGGGGAATACGCCCTGCTCTTCCCCTATCACTTTTGTCTCTGATGTACTCATTGTTATAAAAGCAAGCCATCCTTTGCAGTCTTCAGTTTGAAATGTTGATTTTAGGTGTTGTTGGCTCCTTAAGTAACTCAAGATTAGGTCATTTTATGGGTGTAGTTCTAGCTGTCCTTTCTTAACCAAGAGCCATGACAGTAACAGGGAAAGGATAAAATAACTCTGTAGTCAATTTGTATGTGCAGAGTTTTTTAAAAAAACATGTTTTATTCATTTATAGACTATGTTCTATAGTAGCTGACTTTGAGCATGGTGTATGTATGCATCATATCTTAAAAGCACTCAGAGATGAACTCCAAAGTATATAGATTTTTTTCCTTTAACAGTACTTTAAAAATGCATGTTACCTGATGTGTTCCTGAGGTTAGCATGTAATTCTGACTTCTTTGATGATATTTCTTTGTTACAACTTCAGAATGCAAAGTGCTAAGAGAAAGTGTAGTTTTTATAACTTATCCAAGAGACATCTGTAAATATGTACATATTTTTCATCTGTAGCTATTAAGAGTTGGGCGGTTGTATGTGGCATCAGGAAATGTCTGGGACTACATGTCTAGATAATGAACATATGAAGCTGCCTTATACTGAATCAGACCTTTGGTCCATCAAAGTCAGTATTGTCTTCTCAGACTGGCAGCGGCTCTCCAGGGTCTCAAGCTGAGGCTTTTCACACCTATTTGCCTGGACCCTTTTTTGGAGATGCCAGGGATTGAACCTGGGACCTTCTGCTTCCCAAGCAGATGCTCTACCACTGAGCCACCGTCCCTCCCTAATGTGCTTGAAAGTCCATTTAATTGACTTGTGCATGTCTTACCCTGGAGCAAATATGTATTAGGATTGGCATGGAGCTTATTTTTAGCTGCTTTTGTGACTTGATTCCTTGTATTTTTCAATGCCACAATTTTTTTTGTCATAACTGATAAAATATAATATTGCAAGAATGGCACAATACAATTTAGTTTGTTTTGTAGTCTGCCTTTCTCACTAAGACCTGAAGTAGGTAGACTTAAAGCGAAATACAAGATACATCAGTTATAATCAATAGCATGAGACATCTCATACTGTCCACCCACCACTTAAGATGTGCCTTCCAAGCTCTGCTATCTGTGCCCCCTGCCTAAAGCAGTGCGGCAGTAGAGACAGGACATTTTTTGTGGTGGCACTTAGCCTTTGGAATGGGTTTTGGCCACTGTATGACACAGAAGGTTTGACTGGATGGACCATTGGCTTGATCCAGCATAGCCTCTTGTATGTTCTTAATGCCCCTCCGCACCTTGAAGTTCTCCTGGTGCCTACTTTATTCTTAGATGCCAGCCTAAAACACATCTTTACCTCAGACTTTTAAGTAAGGTTTTATATTATTGCCTTTTTAATGGCCTGTTTCTGTTTTATGGGTAGTGTTAACACTACTTGGGTTTTAATATTGTGTTTTTCGTGGTGAACTGCCTTGAGCAGGACTCTGAAGAGGCTAGACAGAAATATTCTAAATAAATATATCTCAGGAATGCATTGCTGAGTAGTGGAAGAATAAGTTTCTGAACTTGCTACACCCCCAAATAGACTTTGGATCATCCCAGTTTATCTCTGAAATCAGTGATCTATGAATGATGATAGTCCACAACACATCTGGAGTGCAGCAGCCTCAGAATGTATTCCTCAGCTACCGAGCAATGTGATATCGTGGGAGTCTTTGGCTCGCTTCCCTTCGGAGACCTTTGCACAAAATCTAGGCTATACAGTTCGACTCGACAACTGGGAACTGCAGACAGGGGACCAGAAATCAACCTAGCTTTGCAAATAAAGGCATGAAGGAATTAACACAACCCCACAGTGGATGCATTTCATATCGTCCCGTTCTTGCAGTGTTTTGCTTTAGGAGTTCTGTGATCAGAAACTCAGCTTGGACTCAGGTCCTGCTCATTAATGCTTTGTGAGTTTATTTATTGACTTTATTTATATCCTCCCCAGTGGCGAAGGCAGCTTCCATTCTTCTCCTCTCCTCTGCTTTATCCTTACAACAACTCTGTGAGGTAGGTTAGGCTGAGAGAAGGTGACTCTGGCCCAAAGTTACCCAGGGAGGGAGGAATTCAAACCTGGCTCTCCCAGATACAAGTCCAACACTCTTGACCACTACACCCAGGACTTTTTTTGGAGCAAGAACTAATTTGCATATTAGGCCACACCCCCTGATGTAGCTAATCCTCCAAGAGTTTACAGTAGGCCCTGTACTGAGTCCTGTGAGCTCTTGAAGGATTGACTACACAAGAAGGGCGTGGCCTAATATGCAAAGGAGTTCCTGTTACAAAAAAAAGCTCTGACCATACCACATAGTCTCTTGAGGAACAAACGTACTGAAGTGGTCCAGATCTTATCAGGATTTGTGGCTGAACTGGAGGAATAAAGAACCAGGGACTGCAAACAAGAAACTGGGAAGTGACTTTAGTCTCATGCTTTATTTATGGACCCAGTCTTGCCCAGGTACCAATTGAACTATCTTGATTTATTTTCCAGGACAAAATACATTTTCGGTTGGGGAGACATGGCAAAGGAAGGTGCAGGTGCATTAATTCCTGGCAGTCTGGGAGAGAGCTCCCTCAACAGTGGCCAGAAGCAGACATATAAAAAATTGAACACATCATGGACTAAGTAGGAGTCAAGCTGCACCTTTAAGACCAACAAAGTTTTATTCTGAATGTAAGCTTTCGTATGCATGCACACTTCTTCAGACGAGGGGATGGGGCACCGTGGGCTGAAATACATGCAGCTGGTGGGTTAAGAGTGTAAACTGATACAAAGTTAGGCTCAAATGGCAAAATAGTTTAATAAATAGGAAGACCATTTGTTCCAGGTAGCAATAAAAGGTAATAGAAGTTGCTTGTTAATTGCTTTTGCAAAAAGACATGTAGTTCTTAGTGGATTAATAAGTTTCCCCCTGACATGGGTGGCCCAGGCTAGCCTGATCTCATCGGATCTTGGAAGCTAAGCAGGGCTGGCCTCAGTTAGTCCTTGGATGGGAGGCACCAAGGAAGCGCAGGGGTGCTGCACAGAGGCAGGCAAGGGCAAACCACCTTGGAACATCCCTTGCCATGGAAACCCTATGCAGGGGTGTCGAACTCATTTGTTTTGAGGGCCAAATCTGATTTAATAAGACCTTGTGGGGCCGGGCCATGTGTGTACCTTTTTAAGATTAGGTAGCAGAGATACAGGTAGCAGAGGGGATGAGATCCCCACCCTAGAAGAGACTGTTAAAGCCATCAAGCAACTGAAAAGTGGCAAGGCAGCAGGAGTTGATGGAATTCCACCAGAGATCTGGAAGCATGGGGGCACAGTACTACATAGCTCACTTCACAAAGTACTTGTCACCTGCTGGGAACAAGGCAAATTACCACAGGACTTTCGCGATGCAATCATCATCACCCTATACAAGAACAAAGGGGAAAAGTCAGACTGCTCCAACTACCGGGGGATAACCCTGCTCTCCATCGCAGGCAAAATCCTTGCCAGAATACTCCTGAACAGACTGGTGCCCACCATTGCAGAAGAACTCCTCCCAGAAAGCCAGTGCGGCTTCAGAGCTAACAGGAGCACCACCGACATGGTATTTGTTCTCAGGCAGCTCCAAGAGAAATGCAGGGAACAGAACAAGGCTCTGTATGTGACTTTTGTCGACCTTACCAAAGCTTTCGATACCGTTAGCAGGAAAGGCCTGTGGCAAATCTTGGAACGTTTAGGATGTCCCCCAAGGTTCCTCAGCATGATCATCCAGCTACACGAAGACCAGCGAGGCCAAGTCAGACACTGCAACGACCTCTCGGAGCCCTTCCCAATAGGCACAGGTGTAAAGCAAGGCTGCGTTCTCGCGCCAACTCTCTTTACGATCTTCTTTAGCATGATGCTTCAAAGAGCCGCAGTAGATCTAGATGAGGACGATGGTGTCTACATCCGCTATCGCACCGATGGCAGCCTGTTCAACCTGAGGCGACTAAAGGCACACTCCAAGACAATGGAAAAACTCATCCGGGAGCTACTGTTTGCTGATGATGCTGCACTCGTCTCCCACTCGGTATCAGCTCTGCAGCATATGACGTCCTGCTTTGCAGAGGCTGCCAAGCTATTCGGCCTAGAAGTTAGTCTGAAGAAGACAGAAGTTCTCCACCAGCCTGCACCCCAGGAAGATTATCACCCTCCCTGCATCACTGTGGGTGAATCAGTTCTGAAGACAGTCCAGCAGTTCAGCTACCTGGGGTGCATCATCTCCTCAGATGCCAAGATCGACAAGGAGATTGACAACAGGCTGGCAAAGGCAAACCGTGCATTTGGCCGACTGCACAAAAGAGTGTGGAGCAACAAGCATCTGAAAAAAGGCACAAAGATCAATGTTTACAAAGCGGTTGTGATGACAACCCTCATCTATGGCTCCGAATCGTGGGTTTTATACCGTCATCACCTGCGACTCCTTGAGCGTTTTCATCAGCGCTGCCTTCGCACCATCCTCAACATCCACTGGAGTGACTTTGTGACCAACACTGAAGTCCTCAAGCGGGCAGAGGTTACCAGCATCGAGGCACTGCTGTTGAAGACGCAGCTGCGCTGGGCAGGGCATATTTCTAGGATGGAAAACCACCGCCTTCCCAAGATTGCCCTGTATGGCGAACTCTCCACCGGCCATCGAAATAGAGGGGCACCAAAGAAGAGGTACAAGGACTCCTTGAAGAAATCCCTTAGCACCTGTCACATCAACCATCACCAGTGGTCTGACCTAGCCTCAGATCGCAAAGCATGGAGGCACACCATCCACCAGGCTGTCTCTTCCTTTGAGAGCGCACGCATAGCTGGTCTTGAGGACAAAAGGAGATTGAGGAAGAATCGCACTGCTACAGGACCAACCCTAAATCAGACTTTTCCCTGCAGCCGCTGTGGCCGGACCTGCCTGTCCCACATTGGTCTTGTCAGCCACCAGCGAGCCTGCAGCAAACGTGGACTATTGCACCCTTCTTAAATCTTCGTTCGCGAAGCCAAGCCGAGAGAGAGCAGAGATACAAACTTTATAAAGGACACAGACAAACACAATTTATTATTATTATTTAAAAAAAAACCTTAAAACATGCTTAAAACGTTAGCACTTGTTGGTCACAAAGTGCTTTCTTTGTGTTTCTCCCATGGGATCCAGGGAACTGGGCAAAGGAAGCTCTGGCTCTTTCCTTCCTTCCTCAGGGGACCAGGAAGGGGAGGAACCTCAGCCAATAGAAGGAAAAGAGGCTTGGCTCAGTAGCTCTGCTGTGCAATTGAGAGAGCCTGGCAAAGAAAGTTCTCCCTTCTCACCTTCCTCCCCAAGGGAGGAGCCTCAGCCAATGGAGAAAATACAGGTTCTGGTCTGCAGCTCCTATATGATTGATTAAACCTTGCAAAGCAAGCTGTGATGCAGAAGGAAGCGAGAGAAGGAGAAGGAAGCAGATGACAGCCAGTTGCTCGGGGGCCTGATTTGAACCCTGGGCCGCATGTATGATACCCCTGCCCTACAGGATAGCCATAACTTAGCTGCAAATTACAGCACAAAACACCACCACAACGTTTTCTATGTTATTCTGACAGCTGCAACGAATGCATTCCAGCATCCTACGTAGTTTGGATGTACCCCCCTCCCTTCAAGGAGGCAAACTGATTTCAACTATAATAAAGGATACAAGTTTTCTGAATCAGATTCATTCAGAAGAAAAGGATTCCTTTGGCCTTATTTGATTTTTTTTTTAGCAAAGCAAGCTGTGATGCAGAAGGAAGCAAGAGAGAGGGAGAAGGAAGCAGATGACAGCCAGTTGCTTGGGGGCCTGATAGGAGCCCTCCGGGGGCCTAATTCAGCCCCCAAACTGCATGTTTGACACCTCTACTAGAGTCCACTTTCATTTTCTCCAGGGGAACTGTTCTCTGTAATCTGGAGATAAGCTGTAATTCTGGGGGATTCCCCAGGTCCCACTTGAAGGCAGGGCTGGATTAACAATTAGGCCAAATAGGGCTGGCTGCCCCCCCCCCCCCCCAGTTTTCCCCCTGCTTGCAGCCCTCTTGAGCTGCTTTTTGCCCGACTTGCCTGGTGTGGCTGCTGCTGGCGTCGTTGCCAAATTTGCCTCTCTCTGCCTCTCCCCCACAGCTTTGTCAAAGGTGCTTTTGAGAAGGTGCCTGCAGGCTGCAGACAGAGGGGTGGCCGCTCCAACTCTGAGGTATTTTGCAAGGGCCCCCCTGAGATTTTGACTGCCCAGGGGCCTCCACAGGGTTTAATTAAATCCGACCCTGCCTGGAGGCTGGCATCCCTACGAATCTTTCACCACGCAGCCCCTTTGCCGCCTTTTCTGCTTCCAACACAGAAGCAATTGAACTGAAAGGGTTAAAAGAAATCCCAATAGGGTTGCTGGCAGGTCCTTCCCTGGGGCTGAATGACCTCATCTTGGGGCTTGCTGTTGTTTTGTTGTGCGGAGTTTAGGTGATGCTTCAGGTTTGTCTCTGGAGCAGGAAGGAGACCAGCGGGCACGTGGGAAAAGTTTGTTTGTTTTTCATTCCAAGGTCAGCCCGTTTCCGCATTCCTGGGGCGCACCCTCCGAAACAGGAAGGAATCGCTGGGAAGTGAAATGTGCTGCTTGGTGGAGAAAATAAAGCAATTACCTTTTCCTCCTTCCAGAACAGATGGGAGCTCTTTATACAACTGGATCGAGGCGGCTCGGCGGTATTGCTGTTGCTAGACCTATCGGCGGCGTTTGATATGGTCGACCATCGGCTGCTGACCCGCCGCCTCGCCGACGCAGGAATTCGGGGGCTAGCCTTACAGTGGCTCTCCTCCTTTCTTGAGGGTTGGGGACAAAGGGTGGCAATTGGGAGGGAACTGTCTCAGAGATACCCACTTCATTGTGGAGTGCCTCAGGGAGCAGTTCTCTCCCCGATGTTGTTTAACATCTTTATGCGCCCCCTTGCCCAGATTGCACGGAGGTATGGGCTGGGCTGTCACCAATATGCAGATGACACCCAGCTCTATCTACTGATGGACGACCGGGCTGGTGATGTCCCTACAAATTTGGACCGGGCATTACAAGCCGTGGCTGACTGGCTCAGGCTGAGCGGGCTGAAGTTGAATCCGGCGAAGACTGAGGTCCTTTGCGTGGGCCGCGGCGGACCAGGAGGGGAGATTACTTTACCGGCCTTTGACGGTGCGCCACTGATACCGGTGCGCAAAGTCAAGAACCTGGGAGTGCTACTGGAGTCCTCCTTATCAATGGAGGCCCAGGTAGCCGCCACTGCTAGATCCGCCTTCTTTCATCTCAAGAGGGCGAGGCAGTTGGCTCCCTTCTTGGAGCGCACCGACCTAGCAACTGTGATCCACGCAACGGTCACTTCGAGGTTAGACTACTGCAATGCCCTCTACATGGGGCTGCCCTTGTACCGAACACGGAGACTTCAGGTAGTCCAGAACGCGGCGGCCAGGCTGCTGGAGGGATTACCACGGTGGGAGCCTGCGCGGCCTGGGCTGCGGAATCTGCATTGGCTGCCGGTTGTATACCGTGTTCGCTATAAGGTGCTGGTTATCACCTTTAAAGCCCTATATGGCCGAGGACCTGCCTACCTAAAGGACCGCCTCTCCCCATATGTGCCCCAGAGAGCACTGAGGTCTAGTTCTCAGAACTTACTAACAATCCCTGGGCCAAGAGAAGTTAGGCTGAAGGCTACTAGGGAGCAGGCCTTCTCGGTGATAGCCCCTCGTTGGTGGAACGACCTTCCAGAGATGGTGCAAGCCCTGCGGGACCTGAACCAATTCCGCAGGGCTTGCAAAACATTTCTTTTCCAGCTGGCATTCGAGATAGAACCTGATTAACTTAACGAGCGGACATCTAGCCATCTTGTGTACATTACGACTACAGCATTTTAGCACCTATTTTATATGTTTTACCTATTTTAAATAACTTATTGGTAATTGATATATTTAAATTGTTATGTTGTTTTATATGAATCATGGGACTCCCATGTCTGTTATGTTGTTTTAGGTGAATCATGGGACTCCCATGTCTGTTAGCCGCCCTGAGCCAGCCTGGCGGGGAGGGCGGGATATAAAAATAAAATATTATTATTATTATTATTATTATTATTATTATTATTATTATTATTATTATTATTATTATTATTATTATCCAAGGCAGTGGCTGCTGTTCCTTGGTAGGAATGGTGGATTCTTCATACTCGCATCCAGGGGTGGGATTCTAGCAGGAGCTGCTTTGCATATTAGGCCACACACCCCGAGGTAGCCAATTCTCCAAGAGCTTACAAAAAAAGAGCCTTGTCAACTCTTGGAGGATTGGCTACATCAAGGGGTGTGGCCTAATATGCAAAGCAGCTCCTGCTAGAATTCCACCCCTGCTCGCATCCAATGTTCCCTCTAAGTTGAAGAGTCTTGTGAGCAAAAATTCTACTTTGTGAGCTGCTGGCATTAAAGTTGTGAGCCACTGCATCGACTAGTGTGCTCCGGGGCTGTCCTTCCTGAGCTAAGACAAAAAAACTGTGTGAGCTGGAGGCTAAAAATCTGCGAGCTAGCTCCCGCTAACTCGGCTTAGAGGGAACACTGCTCGCATCACATCGCTCCGACTCAGATTTTGGTGGCCTCTGTTGGGGAGGTGGGCAGGAAATAGGCTCTGCGGGGACCTCCTTGCCTTCTCCCAACTGGGCCTTCCCAATTCATGCTGAGCACAAAGCACCAGGCCTGCGCGTATAACGTGCTTGACAAGCTCCGTGTTTTGACAGTTCCGGCAAGCAACACAAACAGGCCTCTGGTCAGCTGCGCTGCATGGGCGGTGAGTCAGCTCACCAGCCATACAAGCCTCTGCGAACCAGCACGATTCAGTATAGTTGTGGGACGTGCCTTCCTGTCTTGGGACTCCCCATCCCCACCACTGCGGTGACAAGCAGTGATGTGGTAGAAATAGCCATATAATATTTTTCTCCCTTGGGCTTTCTTTTCTTTTCCCCCTCCGTGGGTCTCTCTGCCACTCCTTCTGCAGTAAGAACGGATAAAAGGAAGTACTTCTCCACCCAAAGGGTGATTATCACATGGAATTCATTGCCACGGGAGGTGGCGGCTACAAGCATAGACAGCTTCAAGAGGGGATTGGATAAAAATATGGAGCTGAGGTTTATCAGTGGCTATTAGCCACAGTATATTACTGGAACTGTCTGGGGCAGTGATGCTCTGTATTCTTGGTGCTTGGGGAGGGCAACTGTGGGAGGGCTTCTAGTGTCCTGATCCAACATGGCTTCTCTTCTGTCACCCCATGGGTCGGTAACGGCTCAGTGCTTGCGCAGGGGACTACCTTTATCTTTTGTTTTTGTTTAGTAAGTTTGGTAGGAAAATATTTGCAGTTCTTGCATCAGCCTTTTGTTGATCCCTGCCCTTCTTGTTAAGGGAGGGTAACCGGCTACTTCTGGCCAGCTATGTTAGGAAACGCGGGGGTGCCGTGGCAGGAAGGTTGCTTAAAAGCCAGCATCCTTTCTGATAAAGGATGAATTCGCGAAAGCCAAGAAGGTACCGTAACTCTCCCCACCCCTCCCGTTGGCTTCTGAGCACTCCTGTGCTTGTAGGCTTACTTAGGATGACGGAACATGGACTGATTTTGAAAGGTTGCGGCTCTGCATGACTTCCCTGGGTGAGTCAGCCTGAGATGCTTTGCGCTGAGCTGTTTCGTCCTCGCCGTAACTCCAGGCCAGCTGGAGCAGCTTTGAAGCTGGAAGTTGTGGCGAAGAGAGCA
Source organism: Heteronotia binoei (assembly GCF_032191835.1). NCBI lineage: Eukaryota > Metazoa > Chordata > Lepidosauria > Squamata > Gekkonidae > Heteronotia > Heteronotia binoei. The sequence continues at coordinate 43,542,974 of NC_083238.1, forward strand.
GGAAATGATGCAAACCCGCTAATCGTGAATGGTGGGGTTTCCACCCAGGAGGGATGCGGACACAGGAGCACCCTGAGAAAGCTGGCTTAGAAGCAGTGGTCAGATATTAGAACTGTACGTGTGGTGGCTCAGCATCCGGGAGAGGTACCTTTGATGTTGAACGCTGTGTTCTTTCTGTGAGTGGAGGACGGTTCTGTTTCGTTGAACCTCTTCTGCGTTGTAAGGAGCTGGGCCTGGAGTCTGCAGATCCTGCTAGGCCATGAGTTGTTTTCTCGTTGAGATTCAGGCAGCCAATCCTGAGGATGCTTTCCTGGGGCTAAGGTAGATCCAAGCGGGCAGCCGCGTTGGTCTAAAGCAGTAGAACAAAGCAGGAGTCAAGTGGCACCTTTAAGACCAACAAAGTTTTATTCAGAATGTAAGCTTTCGTGTGGGCATGCACACTTCTTCAGACGAGGAATCAGGTACAGCGAACAGAGCTACATATAGCTGGTAGGCGGTGGTTTAGAATGCAAAATGGCACACATTTAAAATCCAGTGACAGCACAGTAAAATTAACAGATTGAGCAAACCTTTGATTTGGGTAGCATGGGCGTGAGAAACCAATAAAACAGTAACATGTCAAAATGTGAGAATGTCTGCTAATCACTCTATTGTTTGTACGTCTGGGCCAAAATGTTAGCATTTCTTAGAAGTTGATTCTACTGAAGATGAGAGTGAAGCGATAGTAAGAGAAAGGAGCTGTGTTTTGTAAAGTGATAAGCTTTGGGCTGAGATAAAGCATGGAAGCGAAACAGGAAAAGTAGAATCGATTGAACCTGTTGCATTATTGATTAATCTGCTGCGAATATAATATATATATGCAGCTAATGGAAATAAACGGACATAGTGGATGTATGGTATATGAATTTGGACCAATCCACACCTTTCCAAGGCTTTGCTTTGTAATAAATTGGATTTATATGAAGAAAATGTTGCTGAGACTTTTTGTAAGACATTAGTATTAGTGTTTGGGAAATCATATTGAAAAGCTGATTTTATATGGAGCCTGTTGGCATTCTCTTCATTCTTCCTTTCCTTGTGACTTTTTGTATCTGCTTAATCCCCAGTTGGGGGCAGGGGATCCCTAGGTTTGGAGGCTTCCCCCTCTCCCCACTTCAGGATTTTTAGAAAGCAGGGGTGGGGTGGGTTTGAATGTCTGCTGGGCACTTCATTATACTCTATGGAGACCAGTCCCCAAAGGGTATGATGGAGAATCTATCTGGGGCTCTGGGGGGGAGCTGTTTTTTGAAGTAGAGGCACCAAAATTCCAGCATAGCATCTGGTGCCTCTCCTCAAAAAAAATTGCCAAGTTTCAAAATGATTGGACCAGGAGCCCAATTCTATAAGCCCCAAAAGAAGGTACTCCCATCTTCCATTATTTCCAATGAAGGGAAGGCATTTAAAAGCAACGTGGTCCCTTTAAATGTGATGGCCAAAACTCCCTTTGGAGTTCAGTCATGCTTGTCACAACCTTGCTCCTGGCTCCGCCCTCAGCCCCCCCCCCCCCAGATATTTCCCAAGTTGGACCTGGCAGCCCTAGAAAATTCCTATCTTTCTGTTTGTGCTTCATTTATTGCAGGGGTCTCCAATCTCTTGAGCCCATGGGCTCCCTTGGAATTACGATGCAGAGTGGTGGGTGGAGCCACAAAATGGCTGCCACAGGAGGCGGAGACAGCCACAAAATGGCTGTCACAGCTTAATCACTTAGTGACGATCCTTGTGCTGAGCTGGTAGCTGCTACCAAACCAACTTTTTAAAAAAAATGGGCACAGCCAATCAAAAACCTGGTGGGGCCAAGGCCCCACCCTCTTTCTAAAAACACTTGGTGGGCAGCAGGAAAGGTCTTAGTGAGCACCGTGTTGGGGATCTCTGGTTTATCGTTTCTTCCAGGGCTTTATCTGTAGAAAAAGCCCAGTAGGAACTTATTTGCATATTAGGCCACACTCCCTGATATCACCATTGTTTCACACGGGTTCTTTTGTAGAAAAAGGCCAGCAGGAACTCGTTTACATATTAGACCACACACTCCTGACACCAAGCTAGCCGGAACTGCATTCCTGTGCTTTCCGGCTCAAGAAAAAGGTCTGGTTTCTTCTGCTTATGACTTTGCTAAGAACTTTGAGTAGCTCCAGAGATTTGGGTTCCCATGCTTTCCCATTCCAGTAAATGTCATGTGACTTCTCAGAAACTAATAGTTCCAGCTGAGAGGGAAATAATCACAGGGACTGGTGCATGACCTGTTCTTTTGATATTCGCATTATCTCATAGATGAATTTCCTTGATCTCCTTTCTGCTGGGAATATTTATTGATGGGCCACAGGATCAAAAATCCGTATCTCTGCTAGCCACACATTTTTTTTTAATTGATAAGAAGAGTGAAATAACCAGGGTCAGTAAGGGTTAGTACTTGGTTGGGAGACCAGGTCTGTGATCTCACGCACTAAATAAGGCACTTTTGATCCACTTTCAGTGCACTTTTGTACCGTGTGAACTGACAGAATCCAGTTGGGAAGTGCACTGAAAGTGGATTGAAAGTGCATTATTTAAGGTGTGTGATCTCATCCCAGGTCACCATAAGTCAGTTGTGACTTGATGGTTCTTAATTATTAATAATGGATACAAAAGCAGGCCAAAAACAGTTTTATCAGCTTTACTCATACAGACGGTCACGGTTGCCAGCCTCATGCCAACATGGTGTAGTGGTTGAGAGTGGGGGACTCTAATCTGGAGAACCGGGTTTGATTCCCCACTCCTCTTCCACATGAGGCCTGCTGGAGAACCTTGGGCCAGTCCCCATGCTCCCAGAACTCTCTCAGCCCCACCTACCTCACAAGGTGCCTGTTCTGGGGAGAGGAAAGGAAGGTGACCATTAGCCACTTTGAGGCCTGCTGGGTGAGTTTGGGCCACTCACGGTTTTCTCAGGATTCACTCAGCCCCACCAGCCTCACAAGGTGCCTATTGTGGGGAGAGGAAAGGAAGGCAATCGTACGCCACTTTGAGGCCTGCTGGGTGACACATGAGGCCTGCTGGGTGAGTTTGGGCCAGTCATAGTTCTCTCAGGACTCTCTCAGCTCCACCAGCCTCACAGGTGCCTGTTGTGGGGAGGGGAAGGAAAGGACACTGTAAGCCACTTTGAGGTGCTTGAGGCCTCCTGATTGACTCTGGGCAGGGCCAGATCTAGGGGGAGGGTGCTTGTCCCAGGCGCCGACGGAGGGGGAGCCCCAAATTGGGTATGGAGTCCATTGTGTTCGATGGGACCATAAAATAGAATGGCCCATAAGGGGGTGCCATTTTTTAATTTTGCCCCCCCTCAAAAACATGAGTTTGGGCCAGTCACGGTTCTCTCAGGACTCTCTCAGCCCCACCTGCCCCACAAGGTGCCTGTTGTGAGGAGAGGAAGGAAGGAAGACAGTTGATCAAGCCAATCAGAATCCTGGTATTTCTATTCTTGACAATTGTGGGACTTATTCAGTCAGCGTATATCTCAGTTCTGACTCTAGGTTTACATGGCTGTTCGTGGCTCCCAATTTCTATTTTGGCAGTTTCAAAAAAGAGAATGTACTTTCAAAGAGCCAGAGGGACCCTAACGTTGCCCAGAGTTTGGCCCCGTAGCTGGAAATTTCAGGATAGTTCTGGGATTTGTTTTGCCAAGTTTCATAGCAGCGCACTCCACCGGGATCAAGAAACAGAACTTGGACTGAAGCTTGTGGACAGGAGTTGGTTTGATTGCCGATGATTCTGCTATGTGTGGGACAATGTAGACAGCTGAGGTTTCACTGCCATGGCCAGACATTTAGGTTACTGCGGCTAGACATTTAGGTCACCAGAAAGGAGAGGCATATGCTTAACCTCTGTTCCAGTGTTGCCACAGAATGCATTCCTGACTGACATAAATTAATGCTTTTCTGGTGCTCTCATGAGGAAGATTGTAGGGTTTAGTGCTTTGGGACAGGCTTTGCCTACAGAAGGGTCTACTTTCTGTCCCCGGGCGCTGCTAGCTAAATTACACTGCTCTGAGACCCTGGAGAGCCTTTGCCAGCCAGAGTAGCCATGACTGAGCTAGATGGGCCAGTAGTCTGACTTAATATAGTGCAGCCAGCATCGTGTAGAGCAGGGGTGTCGAACTCATTTGTTATGCTGGCCAAATTTGACATAAATGTGACCTTGTCGGGCCGGGCCACATGTGTCATAAAATGTAATGCCAGGTAGCAGAGAGAGAAACTTTATAAAGGGCACAGACAAAAACAATTTTTTTAAAAAACCCCTTAAAATAAACCATGCTTATAACATTAGCACTGGTTGGTCTTAGGTGCTTTCTTTGTATCTCTCCCATGGGATCCAGGGAACTGGGCAAAGGAAGCTCTGGCTCTTTCCTTCCTTCCCCAGGAGACCAGCAGGGGGAAGAGCATCAGCCAATCAAAGAAAGAGAGCCTTGGCTCAGTAGCTCTGCTGTTTGATTGAAAGAGCTTAGGGAAACAAGCACTGCCTTCCCCCCTTCCTCTCCAAGGGAGGAGCCTCAGCCAATGGAGAAAATAGAGGCTTCACTCTGTAGCTCCTGTGCGATTGAGCAAGCTTGGTAAAGCAAACTGTGATGCAGAAGGAAGCAAGAGAGAGGGAGAAGGAAGCAGATGACAGCCAGTTGCTTGGGGGCCTGATAGAAGCCCTCCAGGGGCTTGATTCAGCCCCCGAGCCACATATTTGACACCTCTGGTGTAGTGGTTAGAATATCAGATTTAGGAGCTGGGAGGCTGGGTTCAAATCCCCATTCTGCCACGGAAGCTTGACTGGGTGACCTTGGGCCAATCACACTCTTGACCTGACCTACTTCACAGAGTTGTTGTGAGAGTAAAATGGAGGATAGGGAAAGAATCTAAACTGCTTTGGTTCTCAGTTGGGGAGAAAGGCAAGGTATAAAGGAAGGAGGAAACAAGGGTCGTTTTCGCACTCACCTCCAGCCGGCGCGAACCCCCTCTTCACCGCGCAGGATCTGCGCGGATTTCGCACTAAATGCCGCGGAGCAGCCGGAAGAGCCGGAAACTCCCGTCGCAAAAGCCGCGCAAACGGAAACTGCTTTTTGGCGGTTTACGTTTGAGCGGCTTTTGCGCCGGGAGCTTCCGGCTCTTCCGGCTGCTCCGCGGCATTTAGTGCGAAATCCGCGCAGATCCTGCGCGGTGAAGAGGGGGGTCGCGCCGGCTGGAGGTGAGTGCGAAAACGACCAAGGTGACCTTGTTCTTCCCTTTCTTCTACTAAGCATTGCAACCTTGTTTTCCTTGCTGTGTATGGGCAAGGCAAAAATGGCACTCTGGCATTGGTGCTGTCACTCCCTGGCCACAAGCATTGCTCAAAGGGGTGCAATACGTTTCTGTAACTAGAACAAAAGTGGCCAAACTCACTTATTGTAAGAGCCACATAGATTAAATGCCAGAAGTTTGAGAGCTGCAAAACATGAATGTCAGATGTTTCAGAGCAGGAAGGAAGGAAGATGGGGAGGGATGGAAAGAAAGCAGCTTTAATTTTAAATGTATTCTCCAAGCCACCAGCTGACTTGGCTTGAAGAAATGTGTCAAGAGCCCTGACCAGGAGGAGCTGGAAGGGTTGATAAACCTGGAAGAGTTGCCAGCCAGTTCCTCAGCTGAACAAACAGCAGCTGGTCCATCAATCACTCTCCAGGCACCAGTGTCAGCTGTTGACGATCAATCTCCTCCAAGCTTTCCTCCTCCAATCTCAAGAGTTCAAAGCAGACTCCGGAAAGAACTTTCAGAGTAAAGACATGAGGCACGTCGATGCTTCAGATCTCTCAGCCCTGAGTTCTAGCAAAGTCACTGCCACCCAGGGAGCAGGCTGATTGAGACTTCCATATAGCTCCCACCCAGGACCTGGTAACCTTGTGGAAGCAACAAGTCTATTCCCTGGCTTGCATCCATACTCTTTCCTGATTCCTGATCCTGACCTGCTTGATTTCCTTGGCACCCTGACCTTTTGGCTTTTGGACATTGACTTCTGATTCCGGTTTGTGATTCTGCATTGGTGGCTTGGCTCCTGCTTGACTTCCTGGCCTGTGACCTTGGACTGGCTTTGGATTCTTCCCTGCCTGCACTCTGAGAACGTGACAAAGTGATTTAAAGAGACGCTTTCTCCAAGCTGACCGACAGGGTGATGGGGGCTTCAAGAGCCACACAATATGTGTGTAAAAGCCACATGTGACTTCCAAGCTGCAGTTTGGCCACCCCTGATCTAGAGCATAAAGAGCTGTGTTTACAGAGTGCCTTTCAAGATCTAAACTTACCTGGCCCTCCACTTTTTCTCCGCCCATCATAAGGACAGGAATTTGACAGCAGTCCTAATACTGGCGTTTGTTTGCTAGGCTTCTGTTTTCTTGGATGAGAGAGGGTCGCCGCCTTATCAGGACTCGTCTTCTCTGAAATCTTGGGGACTCCTTGCATTGTGGTGTCATAATGGGCCGCTTTCACACATTAAATAACTCAATCCGCTTTCAGTGCACTTTGCAACTGGATTTTACTATGTAAAATGGCAAAATCCACTTGCAAAGGGTTGCTGAAGTGGATTGAAACGGCATTATTCCATGTTTGTGAAAGTGCCCATTGTGTCTTTGGTATTGTGCCACGATGCTGAGTCACTGCTTTACGATTTACAGCTGTCCATATGACTTCTGGCTATAAAATTGTTTTGGACCAACTCGAATGAGTGACGCAGCAGAACTGAAGCAGAGTTTTGTAACAGGATCAGTAGAATACTCCTCCCCCACCCCCACCCCAAAACAAAATGCCAACTAATGCAAAAGGTTTGAATGAATTAATTTTCAAAAGGAATCCTGCAGAACAGACTGGGCTAGTTTTAATTGCCTGTTTAATTTTGTGGGAGTCAAATGCAACGTCTCTGTACAACAACTTAAATTGCTAGTATTTGTTTGATCAGCGCACCGTGTTTTATTGACTGGAAAAGCATGTTGGGTGCCTCGTCTTTGCTGTAAGAAATGAAGAGATTTGTTTGTCCCAGTTTCATTGGCACCGAAAGCTTTTCTCCGGCAGCAGCTGAAATGAAAGCACTGCAAATTAGGCGTGGGGCCACTGAGCATGAGTTTTCACCGCACATTTATTGACTGTGCTGACTGAGGAATATGCTTCTCCATGAGATAGCCAGCTTTTCCAGAACATAAAGCAGCGGTGGGGAACCTTTTTTTTCTGCCAAGGGCCATATGGATATTTATAACATCATTCACGGGCCATAAAAAATTGTCAACTTAAAAAATAGTGCTCTGCCAAGGGAGAACGATTCAGGCCAGCAAAATTAATACAAATAATTGTTTTTCTGTTTCTGGGGAGAGCCTAATCTGGCACACACACCCAGCCCGCCGCCCTAGGCAAATGCCTAGGTCCAGGGCTTTTTTTGTAGAAAAAGCCCAGTAGGAACTCAGTAGCATATTACACCACATCCCCTAATATTAGCATACTAGGTCACACACTCATTAGCATATTAGACCACACCATCTGGGATAATCAAGTGCAAACTGAACGGTGACAGTAACTTTTCCAGGCCCTGCAGCAATTCTGGCTAGCCGGCCAGGCCCCAGGGAGGCTGCTGCACAGTACATCTGGGCCCTGTGATCCCTGCCTGGCCCTGGGGAGGCTGCTGATCAGCACGACTGGGCCCCATGATCCTCGCCGGCCAGCCAGACCCCAGAGAGGCTGCCCCATGGCTTGGTTTGGCCCAGCAATCCTCGAGGGCCACACCAAGTGACCTCGAGGGCCGTATATGGCCCTCAGACAGAGGTTCCCCGCCCCTGACATAAAGGATCTCCCAGATCCTGAAAACAAAAAGACAGTTCATTCTAAAGGGGAAAAAAGTAGCGGATGCAGCTGTTCAGAACTTGGCGTCCCTTAGTACGTCCAAGTGGTCTAAATATGTAAAAACCCCTCATTGGTTTTCCTGCCTTCCTTTCTCTAAGTTTGTTAAATGTTTAGGATGTACTTCCCCCCCCCCCCCAGGGTTGCTAAGTCCCTCCACCGCTGCAGCTTGTGCATGTCACCCAAAAGTGACCTCATCAAGCAGGGTACGTCACACTGGGAGCACTCTAGGATTCGTGGTAAAACTCTGTTACCATAAAGTTTTATTTACCACAAATCTTAGAGCGTCCCAGCACTTTGTGCCATGCACAATGATGTCACTTCCAGGTGACTTCATCGTGTAGGGCATGTCACTCAACGATGGAGTTCTTTGGGGGCAGGGATCCCCCTGGCAGCCTGCACCACGGTGCCAGGTTGGGGCTCCACAAAATGTGGAATCCCCCACCCCCAGCAGGAGCTACAGAAAAATAGAGTTGGAAGGGACCTTTAGGGTCATCTAGTCCAGCCCCCTGCGCAATGCAGGAAACTCACAAACACCTCCCCCTAAATTCACAGGATCTTCATCGCTGTCAGATGGCCATCTAGCCTCTGTTTAAAAACCTCCAAGGAAGGAGAGCCCACCACCTCCCGAGGAAGCCTGTTCCACTGAGGAACTGCTCTAATGGTCAGGAAGTTCTTCCTGATGTTGAGTTGGAAACTCTTTTGATTTAATTTCAACCCATTAGTTCTGGTCCTACCTTCCAGGACCACAGAAAACAATTCCACACCAGCCTCTAGATGACAGCCCTTCAAGGACCTCTCAGCTGCCTCCACTCCAGGCTAAACATCCCCAGCTCCTATTTCCCACGCTGTGTCTCATGAACAGGCACGTATCTACCTTATACTGGGTCAAACCCTTGGTCCATCAAGGTCAATGTTGTCTGCTCAGACTGACAGTGGCTCTCCAGGGTCTCAGGCAGAGGTCTTTCCCATCACCCACAACCTGATTCTTCCTGTAGATGCCAGGGATTGAACCTGGAACCTTCCTAGGTTGCCATTCTCCATGTACAACAGATCTCCAGGTGACAAAGGAGGGACTGTGGCATTAAGGTCGAAGGGTAACTGCTGCTCCATTTTCATGCAAAAATATATAACGTGACTATTCTCATTGACCCCTCCTCCTGGTCGTGTATTTATTTGTTCATGTTCTGTTGTCATTGTTTTTATATTTTTAAAATCTTGTGTTAATGTTTTTATTATTATGACCACCTTGGGGACCCCAAAGTGGATGGAAAGGCTGCTTAAGAATGTTCCAAATAAATATCTAATAACATTTTTCTGTCTTAAAACTATCCAGTTGGGGGCAGACCCCAGAAAGCATTCTATATATTTTGTACCTAATTGGTGTCAACTTTCATCTATGGCAATCAGCCACAAGGTATAGAGGGAACTCTCTGTCTGGGGCAGTCATGCTCTGAAGTCTTGGTGCTTAGGCGGGGCACAGTGGGAGGGCTTCTAGTGTCTTGGCCCACTGGTGGATCTCTTGATGGCACCTGGTTTGTTTGTTTTTTGGCCATTGTGGATGGGCCACTGGCTTTCTCTTATTGTTCCCTAAAAACCTGATCCCTTTGAAAGTCCTCTAATATTGATCTGTACAAATTGGAACTTCTTTTGGGTAGACTCGGGTGGTATGATAGGATTTCAGTTCTGGTCCCATCAATGTGAGCCCGATTCTCCGCTGAACCAGATGGCAGAGAGGAAGCATGGCCTTATGGGTACAGAGTTGGGCTAGGACAGAGGAGACCCGGATTTAGATTCCTGGTGTTCTGTGAAAGCTTGCTAGGAGACTTTGGACCAGCTGCAGTCTCTCAGCCTAACCTGCAGAGATATTGTGACTGAGTGGAGAGCCAGGTATGCAACCCTGGGCTCCTTGGAAGAAGGCCAGGCTACAAGTGTACCAAATGAATAGCTTAAGCTAAAATCAGTAGGGACGCTTGACTCTTGCACAAGAAAATGCTTAAGTGCGTGTCTTTCTACATGTAGAGCATTTCCAGGTAGCCTTGACCACGCACATCAGAAGTGCTGTTTTAATGTTCCTGTTCTCCATAGCCTTTGGCTGTAGGGTGCGTCTGCCTGAACTTGTCCTTGCCGGTTTGCATAGCTAGGATTCCACGACCATTGCGTAGGCGTGTCCAGTTGGGAACTTTTCCTCTTGCCGTTTTCTCTGGTTTCTTGTCACATGCATCAGCAAGCAGAGCAGAAAGCTACAGACGTGATGCCTGGCTGATGATGGTGGCAAGTTGATGCATGAGGAAACCAAAGGTGGGCCACTCAGCTATTTATTTCTGTAGCACGTTTTTATCCCCCCTTTCTTCCAAGGAGCCCGGGGCATCAGTCTTTTGTTTCCTCCCCTTCCATTTTAGCCTCACGACAGCAGTCCTGTGAGGCAGGCTAAGCTGTGAGATCTTACGTGGCCAAAGTTCCCCAAGCACCGTGACTGAATTAATTGGTTCTTATACAAACACATGGCTGAGATTGGGTCCCATTATTAGCCTACTGGGTTTGAAAAAGAGTTACTTGAAACACGGCACTTCTCATTCAGAGAACACGTCCTATTTCTTATGGATTTTCAAGATTCTGCACGAGTCCACTCCCCTTCATGTGTGCACATCAGGCTGGACATTAAAAACTCTGACACAGACCGTCTGGCATCGTGTCCCTCCAGAGCTCTTTCTCCTCTCCAGGCTCCACCTCCCCACCCCCCAAAAAACCCCCTTCAGATATTTCCCAACTTGGAGTTGGCAACTCTAACTGGTAATTCTCACCCCCCCCCCACACACACACACCAAATGCTAGAACATTGTGTGCATGATGTGCCTGGCGTGATAACATCACTTCTGAGTGACATCATCGTGCTGGCATGTTGGGCACCAATAGAGCTCTTAGGGGGTGGGGATCCCCCTGCTGGCCGGCTGTTGGTAAGTGGGTTGAGGGCCCCAAAACCAGGGGAACCGCCACCCACCAGTGAGAGGCTGGGAACCCTATCTCTAAAAAGGCTGAGCTGGAGAGAGGCTGCAGCTAGGAGGGTTCCTTCATTTAAAGAGTGGTGAGTCGGAATTAGAGGAAGGGAACGTATAGTTAGTTGCGTCAGGGCTTTTTATGTTTCTTTATGCCACCTTTACTGTTTTTCATGTTCACTATTGCTCTAAAAAGTTTACAAACTCACTTGTTTATTCTTGAGCATTTACAATAAACGTATTGTTACACTGCCTGGGTCTGCATGCCTCTTTGGTCACAGATAAAGGGTGCTTGCTGAGAAGGAAGACGGGGTCAGGTAGGTTCTCTGGACCCTCCCAGATAGACCCTTACCAGAGTAGTGGCAGCCAGTAGAAGACCCTCCCTGGTCCCCTGTTTGTGAAAGGCTAGCACAAGGTCACCCAGGGAGCTTCCACAGCAGGGTTTGAACCCAGATCCCGTTCCTGTGTCATAACCGCTAAACAAAAGCCTAGCTTCACTAATCCAATTTTGTGCTGTGCTTTTTTTGCAGGGAAATCCAGATTCTGTGGATCGTTTCTGCTGAACAGCTGTGCCCTCACCCCCTGACCTTTGTTAGAGGCTTAGTGTTCAGAATGGTAAACGAGAGAAGCGGTTTTTCAGGGTTGCGTTTCCCAACAGAAGTTGACTCGGTCTCTTAAAATCAGATGGCAGAGCCTCTTCTAGTTGAGTTGTTCCCTTTGCCTGCAGTTGATTACTTCCCTGTGACTCGGCAAAATACTTTATCCCCCCACAAGTTCTGATTCTTCTGACCTGCAAATAAAATGGAGGCTTTAGAAGTCGATGATATCAGCCCAGCCTTGGAGGTCACTGAAGACTTCTTCAGCACCTTCGATGCTAAGCTGGAGAATGTGCAGCCAGCCAAGGTTTACGGGATCCAAGAGGTCCCTGAACTCGTCGGGCACGAAACGTTTAACAAGATCACCGCCTGCGGAGACTTGAGGAACATCGCTTCTTTGGAGAAGAACGGCCTCGTTTGGGAACGCTGCAAAAATGGGCTCCTGGAAGCCAAGGTGGAGGCGGCGTTTCCCGCCAAAGAGCCTTTTGCGGTCCAGAGGGGAACCGTCCCCGACAACCTCTCCTGGATGGAGCAGAGGGAGGACTCGACATTTAACATCTTCAATATCGGGCAGAGGAGGAGGGATCGGCCCCATTCCGTGAACGACATCCTAGTGCAGAGCGAGGAAACGGCCTTCAAGCCGGGCCACAACCGGTCGCGCTCAGATATCAGCCACGTAGACTGGGGGGTGGTCCTAAATGGTGCCCCTCTGCAGCAGTCGTCCAATCAGAGCAACAGAAATCCCAAGCTTTCATTCATGCCAAATGGATTCCAAAAAGGAGAGGACCTTCAAGGGAACACTGGTAAGCGTTCATGCCTCGCTGCAACTATCTTCTCTGTTTACTGTAGAACAAAGTGGGAGCCAAGTTGCACCTTTAAGACCAACCAAGTTTTATTCAGAATGTAAGCTTTCGTGTGCTCTAAGCGCACTTCATCAGATGAGGAATCAGGTACGGTGAGCAGAGCTACATATAGCTGGTAGGCAGTCTTCGTCTGATGAAGTGTGCTTAGAGCACATGAAAGCTTACATTCTGAACAAAACTTTATTGGTCTTAAAGGTTAGACTTGACTCCTACTTTGTTCTACTGCTTCAAACCAACACGGCTACCCGCTTGGATTTTTCTGTTTGCTGTTTATCTTCTTTGAAAAGAAAAGGTCAAAATAGTCAGGAGAACTGGAGTGGGGCAGGGCCGTAACTCAGTGGTGGATCCCCTGCTTTGCACGCAGAAAGTCCCAGGTTCGATCCCCGGCATCTCCAGTTAAAAGGGCCAGGCAGGCGGTGATGTGAAAGACCCCCTACCTCAGCCCTTGAAATATCCAAATAGACAGCATTGTCCTTGGTAGACCCAGTCAAGTTGAGGTGATGAGAGATGAAGTTCTGCATTTGTTGGGGAAATTATAAACCAGTAAGTTGCCATGTCCTGTTGGCATACACCCAAAAGTTCTTAGGGAACTAAGATATGAACTGCTGACCTACTAACCATTATAAGTAACTTGTTAAAATCAGTCCCTGCACCCAAGCACTGGAGAGTTCCAAATGTTATAAAAAGGTAAAGGTAGTCCACTGTGCAAGCACCACTCGTTTCCAACTCTGGGGTGACGTTGCTTTCACAATGTTTTCACGGCAGACTTTTTACGGGGTGGCTTGCCATTGCCTTCCCCAGTCATCTACACTTTCCCCCACAAGCTGGGTACTCATTTTACTGACCTCGGAAGGATGGGAGGCTGAGTCAACCTGAGCTGGCTACCTGAAACCAGCTTCCGCCAGGATTGAACTTAGGTCGTGAGCAGAGAGTTCAGACTGCAGCACTGCAGCTTTACCACTCTGCGCCACAGGGCTCTTAGCAAATGTTATACCCCTTTCTAAAAAGGGATCCAGAGGGGAACCCGGAAATTATAGGCTCATTAGTCTACCATCTGATCCAGGCAAATTAGTAGAAATTGGGATCAAAGATAGAATTCTTAAGCCCAGGGGTCCTTTGCATGTTAGGCCACACACTTCTGATGTAGCCAATCCTCCAAGAGCTTACAAGGCTCTTTTTTGTAAGCTCTTGGAGGATTGGCTACATCAGGGGTGTGTGGCCTAATATGCAAAGGAGCTCCTGCTAGAATTCCACCCCTGTTAGGCCCATCCAGGAACAAAGCCTGCTTGAGGGTGTTATTTAATTTGCTTATAAATGATCTTAAAACTGAGGGTGAACCATTTGCAGATAGCACAGAATTATCCAGCATGGTGAAAAGCAAGGGAGACCAGGAAGGGCTGCAGGAGGATCTCTATAAGTAGGGTGAGTGGGCAGCAGTGTGTCCGATGAAGTTCAGTGTTCGTAAAAAGATGCGCATTGGAACAAAAAAACCCAGCGTCAAGTATAAGCTAATGGAGTTGCAATGTGCCAAGACTTAGGGGGGAAGAGACCTTGGGGTTGTAATGGATAGCTTAATGAAAAGGTCAATCCAGTGTGCTGCAGCAGTGAAAAAGACAAGCAGGGGAGGGGGCAGGAAATGTCTGCTGAGCCCTCCATTATACCCTATGGAGACTAATCCCCATAGGATATAATGGAGAACCAATCCACGGGTATCTGGGGCTCGGGTGGGTGCATTTTAGAGGCAGCAGCTTTTCAGCATAGCCTCTGGTGCCCCTCCTCAAAAGACCCTCCGAGTTTCAAAAAGATTGGACCAGGGGGTCCAATTCTGTGAGCTCCAAAAGAAGGTGCCCCCTCCTCCATTATTTCCAGTGGAGGCAAGGCATTTTAAAAGGAGCACGATCCCTTTAAACGCGATGGCCAAAACTCCCTTTCGAGTTCAATCGTGCTTGTCACGACCTTGCTCCTGGCTCCAGAATCCTGAGATATTTCCTGAGTTGAACCTGGCAATTTTACCTATATTGGGAATTATTAGGAAAGAGACTGAAAATAAAACATCCACTATTATAACGCTCCACTATAGATCTTTGGTGGGGCCTCATTTGGAATACTATGCACTGTTCTGGTCACCGTATCCCAAAAAGGGCCCTGCAGAGCTGGAAAAAGTACAGGAGAGGGAAACCAAGATTATTAGGGGGTTGGAGCACCTTCCCCAATGAGGAAAGGTGGAAGGGACTTCTCCGTTAGAAGAGAGGCAATTAAAGGGGGACTTGATAAGAGGGCTATGCAATTATGTGTAGGACAGAGAGACTGGACAGAGAGAACTTTCCTTCCTCTCCCAAAATACTAAAGAGCATCCAATGAAGTTAATGGGTAGTAGATTCAGGAGGCGAGGTACCTCAGCAGGCTATGATGCCATAGAGTCCTCCCTCCAAAGCCGCCATTTTCTTCGGGGGAACCGATCTTGGTTGGTTGGAGATCAGTGATAATAATGGGAGATCTTCAGAGGCTACCCGAAAGTTGGCAGCCCTATTTCTTAAGCGAGGCACCGTGGCTCAGTGGCAGAGCATCTGCTTTGCATGCAGAAGGTCCCTGGTTCAATCTCTGGCATCTCCAGTTAAAAGATCTGATGGTGGGTGATGTGAAAGACCTCTGCCTGAGATCCTGAAGAGTCACTGCCAGTCTGATCAGACCAGGGATGGCCAGCTGTGGCTTGGGAGCCACATGTGACCCTTTCACACATAGTGTGTGGCTCTTGAAGCCCCCACTGTCCAATTGACCAGCTTGGAGAAGGTGTTTAAACTTAAAGTTGCTTTCCCTCCACCCCTCCTTCCCTCTCCTTCATCTATTTCCCTCCCTCTTCCCCATCTATTTTCCTTCCCTCCTTCCTTCTCCCTCCCTCCTCCCTCCCCCTCCCCTCCTTTCCCCCTCCCTCCCTCTCTCCTTCATAACTTCCTTCCTGCCCCCTCCCTCCCTTCCTCCTTTCCCCTCCCTCCCTCCCACATCTGATGTTTATTCTGTGTGGCTCTTATGTTAAGCATGTTTGGCCATCCCTGAAGTAGACAATACTGACTTTTATGGACGAAGGGTCTGATTAAGTATAAAGCAGTTTCATGTGTTCATGCGACTGGTCGGCTGGCCCTAACCATTATTTTATGTTCAGTAGTAACCCCTGTCTACAGGGCACACCTTGAAGGTGCAGTGAAAATCCTAGTGCCGTCTCCGCTTCTGTAATCACCCTGGCTCATTGTCCGGCTAGCAGTAAACCGGCTAGTGGCTTTTTGGCACTTATGAATATGGAACGAAGGAAGAGTTCAAGGACTGCAGAGGAGGAGGAACTTTGAAAGAGAACTGGACGCTTCCCTGGAGGGTTGGTCTGAGCAGCAGCAGCAGAAGAAGAAGATATTGGATTTATATCCTGCCCTCCACTCCGAATCTCAGAGCGGCTCACAATCTCCTTTACCTTCCTCCCCCACAACAGACACCCTGTGAGGCGAGTGGGGCTGGAGAGGGCTCTCCCAGCAGCTGCCCTTTCAAGGACAACCTCTGCCAGAGCTATGGCTGACCCAAGGCCATTCCAGCAGCTGCAAGTGGAGGAGTGGGGAATCAAACCCGGTTCTCCCAGATAAGAGTCCGCACACTTAACCACTACACCAAGCAGCCATGAGCCATGAAATCTCAGTGAGATGTGCATATTCAAAGGCAGGGAACCTCTGATTGTCATGTTCTGGAGGACACGCGTGATGAGAAGGTCATTGGACCTTCATTAACTGGTATTCAGAGATGGATTAAAATGGGTCGCTGTGTTGGTTTGAAGCAGTAGAACAAAATAGGAGTCAAGCAGCACCTTTAAGAGCAACAAAGTTTTATCCAGAATGTAAGCTTTCGTATGCATGCATACTTCTTCTGACATGTGCATTGTATCCTGTCCCCTCGTCTGAAGAAGTACGGTATGCACGCATACGAAGGCTGACATACTGAATAAACTTTGTTGGTCTTAAAGATGCCACTTGACTCCTACTTGTTCTAATGGGTAGTTATGTTTGTCTGTGGCAGTAGAAAAGAGTAAGAGTCCAGTAACACCTTAAATTTGTGGTAGGATAGGGGCTTTCCTGAATCATTGCTCGTTTCTTCAGATACCAAAGAAGTGAGCAGTGACTCAGAAAAGCGCATACCCCGATGGATATATTAGTCTTCAGGGGTGGAATTCTAGCAGGAGCTCCTTTGCATATTAGGCCACCCCCCTCTGATGTAGCCAATCCCCCAAGAGCTTACAAAAAAGAGCCTTGTAAGCGCTTGGAGGGTTGGCTACATCGGGGGGGGGGTGTGTGGCCTAATATGCAAAGGAGTTCCTGCTAGAATTCCTTCCCTGTTAGTCTTTAAGGTGCTACTGGACTCTTGTTCTTTTCAAAGGTGCACTGGATACAAACTGCTCTGTGCCTTTCCTCCATGTTCCTCTGAGACATCTGGCTGGCTACAGTAGGAAACCGAATCTTGGACTGGATGGAGCTTTGACTAGATCCAGCAGGGCCTATCTTATATTTTCGCATCATTTCCAGTCGAGGACACAAACACAATTAGTGAGCAAATCCTGTAAATGTCTCTGGCTTTGTTTTGACTGCTTTCTGATTTCTTCTCTGTCTGCACCAGGGAGGAAAAAATTTCTCACTGGGCACCCCAAAGAGAAAAATGTTATCCCCCTCCTCCAATCACCTGTCTTCAAAATATAGGGAGCGCGTGCACAACACATTATGATTAGACATAATACAAACAACGCAAGGGGGTGTAATCTTTTGAATAAGAAACCCGGAGCCGTTTTCAGCTGGTGTTTTTATTCCACACACACACACACACCCCTGCCTTCTGTTTCTTCTTTTGGTCCCCCTATCTCGAGAAATTACTTTTAAAGAAAGAAGAGGCTACCCCAGACATAGGCTATTTACTGTGATTATCTCCCATTTTCTGTGATGGGCTGCGATTTGCTTGATTTAATTTCCGTGTTCGGCGAAAGCAAACAGGAAAGGTGGCCCAGAAAGCACTCAGTGGGAAGGTGGAGGTTATTATGTAGCAGTCGTGGTACCTCGGGCCGGTGAGGGGGCCGAGCCGGGAGGGGGGTCAGCTAGACCGGGCAGCGGCTGGCCAGGGTGGAGGGGCGGGTGTTAACGGTTTTGACTCAGCCTCCCTGCGCCAGCCATCCCCGGAGAACATGCCCATGGATTAAACCCTATGGAGGCCCCTAGGCAGTCAAAATCTCGGGGGCCCCTTCAGGGCTGACCCTAGATTGTCTGGCACCCTAGGCAAGGCTAACCTCTGGTGTGCCACCCCCACCCCCTGATAATGTCACCAAATCACATGGAGACGCCCACTTCGGTACCCCCAGAAGACCAGCACCCTAGGCAACCGCCTAGTTTGCCTAGTGGCGGGGCCGTCCCTGGGCCCCCTTGCAAATTATCTCTGAGTCGGAGCGCCCGCCCCACTGCCTGTAGCCCCCACTGCAGCCTGCAGGCACCTTCTCTAAAGCCTCTTTGACAAAACTGCAGGGGAGAGGCAGAGAGAGGCAGCAGAGAGAGGCAGAGAGAGGCAGCAGCCACACCAGGCAAGTCGGGCAAAGAGCAGCTCAGTCGCTGGCTGCGCATGCAGGCTGGGAGGGCTGCAAGAAGGGGGAAAACTGAGGGGGGGAGCCGGCCCAGAGCCTCTAAAGGTGTGGGGGCCCATAGGCCAGTGCCTAGTTGGCCTAATTGTTAATCTGGCCCTGCCATTTCTGAATTTCAGTCAAGCTGGGCCCACTTGTATTGTCCCAATTTGAAGTGGGAGCGGATGAAACCAGTTCCACCGGAGCTGTGGAGAAGGGAAGGCAGAGAGAATGCCGGGCTGTGAGCGAAGGCGAAGGGAGGGAGGCCTTTTCTGTCATTCGACAAAAGCCAGGCCGAACCTCTTTAGTGGCGGGAGGGAGGGGGGAGGGCAGCAGCTGGGGGGAGGGACCACTTATGAATGTGGGAGAAACTTGAAGTGTCATCTGCGCTTGACAGAAAGGAGAAGGCCCAAGCCAAGTTGCAGTCTGGGCTGCAGCAGCCATGCTGTTCCGTTTATTGGATTAGCAGGGAGGGAAGATGGCAGTCGAATATGTACCCATTATCTGCACTACAAAGGGATTAGTGTGGCCTTAAAGGAAATTAATGGCTTTCTGAGCTGGCACAGAAATCCTAATTAATATCGGGGCCAGAGATGGGAAGCAAATAATTCCGCCGCCCTCCTTCCACTCTTTTTATTCATCCATCTCCCAGCACTTCTCTCTTTTTTGCATTTAGGTTGAATTTAATTACCCCCCTCCCCCACCCTTCTGCAACTTGTCTGAATTATATTTTCTTTTTTTAACCTTTCTGCAAGGCATACGCCGCTATTGGTGTGCAGAAGGCGATAAGAAGTTTGTTGGTTTGGCTATTTCAGATTTAAAACTAAATAAATAAATGCCATGTTGGTTGCAATCAATTTACTCGGAAAAGACAAATCTGCTAAAAAATAGTCATGCTAAATATGACGTTTTGGCCATTCTGCTCTCAGTAGTTCTTGGCTTGTTCTGATTATAGGTGTGACCAAAAAAAAATTGTTACCCCTTGTAATTCAAAGCAAAGTGGAATTGTCAGATCTGGGGTGGAAAATTCCTGGAGATTTGGGGAGTGGAGCCCGAAGAGGGCAGGGTTTGGGGAGGGGAGGGACCTCAGCGGGTTATAATGCCATAGAGTCTGCCCTCCAGAGCAGCCATTTTCTCCAGGGGAGCTGATCCTTGTGGTCTGGAGATCAGTTATAATTTTGAGGAGATATCCAGACCCCACATGAAAGCTAATCAACCCAAAAAGTCCCACGGGAAAATGGAGTGAAGGAAAAAAACCCCAAAAGGTTCCGTGTATAAATCAGCCTTCAAATATCTTTCCGCAATAAAGCCCACTTGAACTGTGTCAACAAACAAACTCCAATTTATTTAAGGAAGCCATAAGCTTTAGAAAAGTGTGGATTGCACCGAATCTACATGTAACTTTTCCACAGACAATTTTTTTTTGTGTTCTTCCTCTTCAGCCTTATGCGTTTATTATTTACAGCAGATTAATCATACATGCGACAGGATTAATCAATTTAATTTTCCTGTTTCACTTCCATGCTTTATCCCAGCCGAAGCTTATTTCATTTCAAAAGCAATCTTTATTCATTCTGTATTGCTTTACTCTCAGCCCTTGACATTTGACAATTGGCATTTGCACTGAAGGACAGACAGGACAGACGGACAGGACAGACAAACGGACAGAGTATAGATCTATCATTTGTCTGTCTGTCCAATCTACCTACCTACCTATCTACCTGTCCGTCTGTCTGTCTGATCTACCTGCCTACCTATCTATCTACTTGTATGTCTGATCTACCTACCTACCTACCTATCTACCTGTCTGTCTGTCTAATCTACCTACAGGTCAAGTCTGTACACTTGCAAAATCAGTTCTGTTGCAGGTGGGGTTTCCAGCCAGAGCTGGGATCACCCTCATTGGTGATGTCAATTCTGCGGTGACCCAAAAGTAACATCACGTTGGGGAAATGTGCTAGCATTTGCCAGTAATCCAGTGGTTTACTTATACAGTTCTAGGCAGCTATAGAGCACTGCCTATCCTTTCACTTCTGGATTTTGCCAGAAGTTATGTCATGGCATCGCTTTGATATCAATTGTAGGGATGCCAGCCTCCAGGTGATGACCTGGGGATCTCCCGGAATTACATTTTATCAGCAGACTATAGAGATCAGTTGCCCAGAGAAAATGGATGCTGTATGGCATCGTACCCCATTGAAGTCCCTGTTCTCTTCAGGATCCACTCCCAATCTCCAGGAGTTTCTCAACCTGGATCTGGCAACCCTACACTCTGCCCCCCCCCCCGGCATGGCAACCCTAATTAATTGTCCCCTAACTCCTCCTGTGACCTTTCCCCCCACCCCGTGGTGGCAGTCAGAGCTAGCAGGGGGCAGGAGGGTTCTCACTGAAGTTTTGTGTAGTTGCAGGTTATTTCCACAGACCACCCCCCCATCCCCCTCCCCAATTTCACTGTTGGGAAGAATTTTTGTTTTTTGCTTCTCCACTGCACTGAGGTGTGGGGAATTCTGGGCTTTGCCTTGTTCTTCCCAAAATCTCAAGGTAATTAGTTATTGCACCAGTAGTCATCAGAATGTAAATTATAGTTATACTTCATTGGCTATAACAGGGGTGGCAAACTTATTTAACATAAAAGCCACATAAAATAAAGTCAGATGTTTGAGAGTTGCAAGACATGAACATCAGATGTTTGAGGGAGGGAGGGAGAAGAAGACTGAAGATTTATATCCCGCCCTTTTCTCTGAATCAGAGACTCAGAGCGGCTTACAATCTCCTATATCTTCTCCCACAACAGACATCCTGTGAGGTGGGTGGGGCTGAGAGGGCTCTCACAGCAGCTGCCCTTTCAAGGACAACCTCTGCCAGAGCTATGGATAACACAAGGCCATTCCAGCAGGTGCAAGTGGAGAAGTGAGGAATCAAACCCAGTTCTCCCAGATGAGAGTCCATGCACTTAACCACTACACCAGACAGGAAGGAAGGAAGGAAGGAAGATGGGGAGAGGGAGGGCAGAGATGGAAAGAAAGCAACTTTAACTTTAAATGCATTCTCCAAGCCGCCGGATCTTGCGACTCTCAGAAATCTAACATTTATTCTATGTGGCTCTTAGATTAAGCAAGTTTGGCCACCCCCGTTCTTAGGCAATCATTCACCCTCACACCCCTTCAACTCATATTGTATCAATCTCCAGCAGTTTGACTCCTGTGCTCCCACAAAACCCATTCCTGCCTCTTTGTGGTGAAACTGGTGCGAATACCAGTTCGTTGCCCTGACTGAGCTTGTAGACAGAACTTGAAAGCACTGATGTTTCGTTTGCATTTCTCTTTCAGAACATAAGCCCACATTCTCAAATATCCTGAAGAAAGGCTACCTGGAAGTTAAGAACCACCATGATGGCTATTGGCAGGCCTGTTACGCGAAGCTCTCTCCCTGCAAACTGTACCTGTATCAGCTGGACAGAAGTGGCAACCAAACTCCCCCCACCGTCTACCTGCTTCTGCATTTCCAAAGCATCAACGTGGAAGCCCAGGTGGTCGACGCCGTCCTCTTCGACAACTCGCACCTCCAGCTCAAGGCGGAGTCGCCGTGGGAAGCCTTGGATTGGGGGCAGAAGCTTTGGGAAGCCGTGCGCTCTTCGGTCCCATCTTTCCTGCGGCCCCCAGGGGAGGCGGAGAACTCGCAGAAGCTGGACAATGTGCAGTGCAGCCTCGCTCAGAATCGCGGCACGTGGAAGGAACCTCCCGAGGCCTTCCAAACGACGTCTGCAGCCCCGAGCGTCAAAGACTACCAAACCGTTCTCAAGTCCGGGACCCTTTACAGACTGACGCTCCAGAATAACTGGAAGACGTTCCATTTTGTGCTCAGCCCCTCTTTCCTGATGGCTTTTCAGCCCGGCGGGCTCGACGAGGACCCTCTGCTGAGCTACAACATCGACACGTGCCTCTCGGTCCAGACTGACGTCCTGGACGACTGCGACTCCTGCTTTCAGGTGATCTTTCCTCAAGACGTGCTCCGGCTGCGGGCGGAAACCCGCCAAAGGGCTCAGGAATGGATGGAGGCCTTGAAGTGCAGCGCCAATGCGGCTAAAAGCTTGGGCCCCGACCTGCAAGTGACTCTCCGAAACAAAGCCCAAGACCCGTCTCGGGGGAAGGAGTTGCGGAGGATCAAGCGCCAGTCGGTCACCACCAGCTTTCTGAGCATCCTCACCACCTTGTCTTTGGAAAGAGGGCTGACGGCCCAGGGTTTCAAATGTGCCGGTAAGCAAAGATGTAGAAGAGCTCTGCTGATTTTTTTTTCTCCTGGGTTTTGGTCACTGTGTTATGCAGAGTTTGGAACTAGATGGGCCATTGGCCCAATCCAACGTGGCTTCCCTTATGTTCTTATGCTTTCCTGTCTTTGGCTTGTACTGATCTGGTTCGTGAATGCCTGTGCCAAGATCCTTTTCAACCAGAAACTGAAGGAGTCTTAGTGTCTAGACCAGAGGTTGCCAAGCCTGCTTAACATAAGAGCCATGTAGAATAAGCACTATGTGTTTGAGAGCTGGGAGGGAGATAGGTAGGTAGGTAGGTAGATGATTGATAGATAGATAGATTGATTGATGATTGATAGATGATTGATTGATGATTGATAGATAGATGATAGGGAGGAGAGGTAGAAAGAAAGCAACTCTAAATGGCTTGGAAAAGTGATTTATAGAGACAAATGCTTTCTCCAAGCTGGCTGACAGGGCGGTGAGGGCTTTGAGAGCCGCATGTGGCTCCCGAGCCACTGTTTGGCCATCCTTGGTCTAGACCAGGGTATGGGGTCAAACCTCCTTAATTTAAGAGCCACATAGAATAAAGTCAGATGTTTGAGAGCCACAAGACACAAACATGGCTGGACTTGCTGTGGCCCACTAGCTCCCAAGAAGCTGGCTAGCTTGGCTCGGAGAAGTGATTTAAAGAGAGAAAGGCCTTCTCCAAGCTGGCTGATGGGGCGGTGGGGGTTTGAGAGCCACTCAATATGTGTGAAAGAGCCATGGTTTGGCCATCCTTGGTCTAGTCTATGCAATTTGAAATCCGCCAAGTCTCAAAATATCATACAAATATCTCAGTTTTTTCCTAGATTTCGTTCATACATAACTCTGTTCAGTACCAGAATTCACAAATGTTTGCAGAAGTCATTAATAGTATTCATCAAGTTTTATAACAAAATACATCCTTCAGTGCATCACATCTCCTGTGTCCCTCCCAATAGCTTTCATTCATAATGCAAAATAGCTCTAACGTCCAAACTTTTCCAATGAAGGGGCAAAAGACAAAGTTCATTCAGCCTTCACAGACTCTCGTTCCAGATATTCCAAGATGTATCAATATCTTCCTTGGTTTTCAGGCTGTTTAAACGGAACCTCATTTCCATTGCTTCAGGCCTCGAGTTTATAGCTTTCAAGACAAATCAGCTGGGTTCAAGATGAGAACCATTCCGGAACCTCCTGTCAATTACGAAACACGCACAAACCAAAGAATCCACAGTTGTAAAGAGCAAATACAAGGCCGTATTTCCAACTATGTAGCACTATAATAAAATGTTTATATCACCTTATAGTACAACATTTCTGTGCCATTATTCGCATCATAATCGCTACAAGGAACAATAACACGATAATCAGCATGGAGAGCATCTGTTGAGCTTGTACATCCAAAGGGCTGAATTCCAGTGCCCTCCATGTGGGAAAAAGTTCCAATTGTACCAAAAGCTACAATGAAGTCTCTCCCAAAATTTGATAATGATGGATGCTGGTGCTCCCAGATCTGGCCAATGTTTCCAACCTTCTTCAGACCCAGAAAGTCTGTACATTAACTAGAATTATTATTACAAAGCACCAGTCACAAACAGGGCTTTTTTTGTAGCAGGAACTCCTTTGCATATTAGGCCACACCCCCTGATGTAGCCAATCCTCCTGGAGCTTACAAGGCTCTTAGTACAGGGCCTACTGTAAGCTCCAGGAGGATTGGCTACATTAGGGGTGTGTGGCCTAATATGCAAAGGAGTTCCTGCTACAAAAAAAGCCCTAGTCACAAATAAACTCGACAATAGTTCAAACGCTTCTATACCAGCAACAGGTGGAGGAGAGGCTACACCAGCGAGAAAAGTGTTTGAACTATCGACCCGTGTACAAGCTTAACAGAAGTGTGCAAGCTTGATTATCATGTTATTGTTCCCTGTAGTAATTATGATGTGAATGACCCAGAAATATTGTCCTTTAAAGTGCTGCAAACATTTTATTACACTGCTACATAATTGGAATTACTTCGTTGTCGTTACGAAACACAGCCCGGCAACCCTATGCAGTAGAGAAAGGAAGAATTGCTCATCTCTTGCTGTCCAGGCACACCATGTTAACCCAGTCTTCCTTCGAGGAATTCGCTGCTGTGCTTATGATTCTTCCCATGGTCACAGCCAGGGGTGGAATTCTAGCAGGAGCTCCTTTGCATATTAGGCCACACACTCCTGATGTAGCCAATCCTCCAAAAGCTTACAAGGCTCTTTTTTTTAAGCTCCTGGAGGATTGGGTACATCAGGGGTGTGTGGCCTAATATGCAAAGCAGCTCCTGCTTGAATTCCAGCCCTGATCACAGCTGTGGGAGGAAGAGCCTGAGGTCGACTCCGTGAGCTTTCGTGGCAGAATGAGGATCTAACCCTGAGACTCACCAGTGCTACTCTAGTCCTTGCACCACATGGGCTTTAAAATTGTAGTTGCTGTGTGGGTCTTTGTAGACCAGCGGCAGCCACCGTTTATCTGAATCGCACGGCCGTGGGGTGTGCTGGCAAGGGAGAAGGTCTCTGGATTGCCAGAGCCATCACTGCAGCCTGTAAGGAAACCTCTCTTAAAAGCAGTGAGGTTTAAAACCTGTTCACCCTCAGCTCTAATTGCACGTTTTTCAAGGAGCTGGTTTTAAAACAATCTCTGGAGTTGGGCGCTGCTCTTGCTGGGCAGCTTTCTGAGTTTATAGGTCTCGCCTTAATGAGTGATTCGCCCTTCTGCAAGCAGCCGCCAAACTAACGCAGGGACTGACTTGCCCCGTTGCGCTCGCTTTTATGTTTGCAATTTAAAGGGGGCTTCCCAGAGGAGCAGAAGCAGATGAAGGCGGCAGCAAAAACAGAACACAAAGAGTCATGCATGCTTTGGGGCGTTTGGACCAGTTAATCTGAAGTCGGCTGGCAAAGTGCATTGGAAACCGTGATGTCTCTGGGCTGGTTTGATGTTTTTAAAGATGTAGATGTTGAGGGAGGCCTGAACACAGACCCTGCGTGGGGTGCAACTGAGATGGAAACTTGAAGTACCCTGTTTGCCACTGCCCAGGGGTGTAGCCATGATTAACTCCAGCAGGGGGCAGTGTCACTAAATCATCTTGGGTTTTAAGGCTAAACTGCCTTACTTTCATAGATTCAAGTGGGGAGGCACATTGGTCTGCAGCAGCAGAACAAAGCTTGAGTCCAGTGGTAGCTTTAAGATCAGGGGTGGCCAAACTTGCTTAAAGTAAGTGCCACGTAGAATAAATGTTAGGTTTTTGAGAGCCGCAAGACATGAATGTCAGATGTTTGAGAGGGGAAGGAAGGAAGAAAAATAGATGGGGAGGGAGGGAGAGGAGGAAAGAAAGCAACTTGAAATGCCTTTTCCAAGCTGAAGAAGTGTTTTGAAGAGACAAATGCCTTCTCCAAACCAGCTGACAGGAGAGTGGCAGCTTCAAGAGCCACAAAATATGTGTGGAAGAGCCACATGTGGCCACTCCTGATAAAAACACACAAACACAAATTGAAAACACACAAATTGAAATCCTTACCATATTACAGCAATAAATAACCTATAACCATTGCATAAGAACATAAGAGAAGCCATGATGGATCAGGCCAGTGGCCCATCCAGTCCAACACTCTGTGTCACACAGTGGCCAGAAACCCCAGGTGCTATCAGAAGGTTCACCAGTGAGGCTGGAAGCCCTTTCACTGTGCCCCCCCCCCAAGCACAAGAATACAGAGCATCACTGTCCCAGACAGAGAGTTCCAACAATAAGCTGTGGCTAATAGCCACTGATGGACCTCTGCTCCATATGCTTATCCAGTCCCCTCTTGAAGCTGTCTATGCTTGCAGCCGCCGCCACCTCCTGTGGCAGTGAATTCTGCATGTTAATCGCCCTTTGAGTGAAAGATGGTTACAGCAATAAATAACATCTCTCCTCCCTCTCCCAACACACACATATTTAAAATCCTTACCATATTACATCAATAAGTAACCTATAACCAATGAGATGGCAAAAATGAAACTGCCTTCTGGTCCAGTTGGAGTTTCTGGGTCAGTCTCTAGGGTAGCCCTACATAGAGTGAGTTACAGTAGTCCATTCTGGAGGTGACCATTGCATGGATTACTGTGGCTAGGTCAGGGCAAGACAGTGGGGGGGGGGCAGTTGCTGGACCTGGCACAGTTGGCAAAATGCCAGTCTGGCAACATTTGTGACCTGGACCTTCGTTGATAAGTTTGTGGCTTGTCCCTAGGTCACATGCCAACTGCTGCTTGGGCTACATGAAGCTGTAGCTGTGTCCAGGGCTTTTTTTGTAGCAGGAACATATTAGGTCACACACCCCTGATGTAGCCAATCCTCCTGGAGCTGACAGTAGGCCCTGTACTAAGAGCCCTCTAAGCTCTTGGAGGATTGGCTACATCAGGGAGGTGTGGCCCAGGGTTGGAATTCTAGCAGAAGCTCCTTTGAATATTAGGCCACACCCCCTGATGCAGCCAATCCTCCTGGAGCTGGCAGTAGGCCCTGTACTAAGAGCCCTGTAAGCTCTTGGAGGATTGGCTACATCAGGGGTGTGTGGCCTAATATGCAAAGGAGTTGCTGTTACAAAAAAAGGCCCTGGCTGTGTCTTTTCTGTTGCTGCGCTGCTACTGTGGAACCTATAACTGATCCCTTGCCTCAGTGCCTTCTGCTAAGGCCGTAAAAGCAGAGCTGTTGTGGAGAGCTTCCGGGGCAGCCTGAAATGGGCTCCGGCTTCTCTCTTTTAACTATCTTTTTTGATTGTGGATTTTGCTAGGTTTTTGCATGGTATGATTTCAGTATCTGTGTTGTTCGGAAGATGCTGAGCTGATAGAATTTAATACACCCAGCGCTGGCTCATGGGCAAAGCGCCCTAGGCAGGCGCCGCCCCCCACCGGTGCCCCCCCCCGCCGCGCCCCCTGCCAGCCTCCTCTAGCCCGCTGCCGTGCTCCGCTCGTCCCCCGCCGCGCTCCTCTCACCCCCCTACTACCGTGGCCACCGCCATCCAACTCCGGACCGCTCCACTCGCCCCCCACTGCCACCGTGGTACTCCGCTTGCTCGTCTCTGCCCCGCTCACCATGACTGAAACAGCTCAACAGGCATCTCGCAGCCCGCGCCTGCGCATTTAACCAAATGCACAGGTGTGGGCCGCTAGAAGCCAGTAGGGCTGTAGTCGCAGCGAACCGGGGGGAGGCAAGCGAGTGGAGCAAGGTGGTGGCGGCGGGGGGGGGGGGGGTGGGTGACCAGAGTGTGGTGGCAGGCCGGATGAGGCTGGCCGCCACCGCAGCAGCGGTGGCGGGGGTGAGTGGGAGGCAAAATAGCTGGTTGCCTTGGGCACCGGAGGGGGGGAGCCCAATTCATTGCCCCCTGCCTCTCGGCACCCTAGACAACCACCTAGTTTGCCTAGTGGGCAAGCCAGCCCTGAGTACACCTTCTGCTGGTGTTAGGGGTGTGTGACACATGCAAATGAATTGTGCTCATGAGCTCCAACACTTCCTTTTCCACAAAATGACTCCTGATTTCAGGGTATAACCTGTGCTGTGCATGGATCTGAGGAAGTGTGCATGCACACAAAAATTTATAGCCACAAATAAACTCTGTTGGCCTTAAAGGTACCCCTGGACTCAAACTTATAGTATATAGTATAGTATATAGTATAGTATATAGTATAGTATGTAGTATAGTATATAGTATAGTAGGAGCCCCGTGGTGCAGAGTGGTAAAGCTGCAGCACTGCAGTCGGAGCCCTCTGCTCACGACCTGAGTTCGATCTCAGCAGAAGCTGGTTCAGGTAGCGGCTCCAGGTTGACTCAGCCTTCCATCCATCCAAGGTCAGTAAAATGAGTACCCAGCTTGCTGAGGGGAAAGTGTAGATGACTGGGGAAGGCAATGGCAAACCACCCCGTAAAAAAAGTCTGCTGTGAAAACGTTGTGAGAACGTCGTCACCCCAGAGTCGAAAACGACCGGTGCTTGCTCAGGGGACTACCTTTTTTTACCTTTTTATATAATATAGTATAGTAATTCCTGTTGGTCTGTAGCAATAGAACAAAGTTAGATCCCAGTGTCACCTTTAAGACCAACAAAGTTTTGTTCAAGAGATGAGCTTTTGGGTGCACTTCCTCAGATACGTAGCAATGGAAGACGTGCACACGAAAGCTCATACTTCGATTTAAACTTTGTTGGTCTTAAAGGTGGCGCCGGACTCGAACTTCGTTCTGTTGCTTCAGCCAGGCTGCCCACCTGAATCTTATCACGTCGGCAGTCGTCGTAGCTTTACACCAGCGTCTTTCCGAGAACTGGCTTCCTAGCTGGGTTAAGCTCAAGAGCAACAAGTCCGCACTGCGATTTGTGGGTCAAAAGTGGTCAACGGAC
Organism: Heteronotia binoei; assembly: GCF_032191835.1. NCBI lineage: Eukaryota > Metazoa > Chordata > Lepidosauria > Squamata > Gekkonidae > Heteronotia > Heteronotia binoei. Next base: position 43,571,631 of record NC_083238.1, read on the forward strand.
GTCTCCGCGTTGTATCTTTTTGTTGTTGTCGTTTCCTGCCCGCCCCCCCCCCCCCCCATCCAATGTTGAAAAAGCTGTCTGCTGATTTAACTTCATGGGGGTGGCTGTTTAACCCAACCAGCCCGGTGGTGGTAATTGGGCTCCTGTAGGCCTCACTTTTTCGGCTTCCTCCCACTCTCTTGCCCACCCCCTCACCCACCCAGCTGCAAAAGAGGGGGCAAACTTTATGGAAAGGGGGGGGAGAGAAAAGAAGAAGAAAAGTTTTGCTGCGAATTCTTCAGCCATTTAGTGCAAATTCCTGTAATTACCGTCATTGTGTCCCATCTGAATGGCCCATAATGCCGCAGAAGCCTTTCCTAATTGAGACCTTACAGGAGGTACAAATCCCTCCTTTGTTTGGCCTGACAAATTAGTGCCAGAAAGTGGCCGGGGTCCGAGTGGGAATCAAAGAGGAGCTGCACAAAGATGCGACTTAAGGCTACAGTAATAACCACTCTTGTTCTTTGGAGGAAGAGGGGGGCGGGGAGGGGGAGAAAGAATGGTCAATGGGGGAAAAGAAATGGAAGGTTTTGTTTTGTTATCCATTCCCTTGACATGACGGTACCTTAGGGCTGCCGTATTTATTTAGGAAAAGTGATTAAATAGTAATACAACAGAGCGAGCTATTGTCTCTCCCCACTACCCCCTATTCTCCGGACCCCTGTTGCCTCGGCTAATTGATTGACAATAAGACCTCTGAGAGAGGAGCTGGCTGAGAGGAATTGCCGGGGAGGAAGGTGTGTGCCTTTCTCTGGGGTTTTGCTTTTTTCCCCCCTTTTCTTTCCGCATTTCTTTCTTTGTCTCGACTTTAAGATTGGGGAGAGGGGAAGAAGGGTTGTGGGATCTGGGTTTTGTTTGAATTGCTCTCTGCTTCCCACCCCCCTTCTGTTTAAAAAGATTTTTAAAGAAGAAGAAAAAAAAGCTCCCAGACAAACAGCTGACGCTCAGAAGAGGGCAAAGAAGGATGTCTCCTTCGACAAGTTTATCTTGGGCGCTAGCGAGCATTTTCCAACCTCCTGGGAAAGCCAGGGCAGCCGTGTCAGGCTGAGTGATATGGGGAGGAAGGGGAATGCTGATTGTGGGTGATCTGGAAGGATCGGAAGGGCAAGTTTTTTTTAAAAAAAGAAGAGAAGTCTTTTGTTGGACCTAGGAAACAGGGTTTGCTCATTCATAAAGAGAGTCCAGTGGTCCATCTAGTCCAGTTTGGTGTAGTGTTTAAGCGCACGGACTCTTATCTGGGAGAACCGGGTTTGATTCCCCACTCCTCCACTTGCAGCTGCTGGAATGGCCTTGGGTTAGCCATAGCTCTCGCAGAGCTGTCTTTGAAAGGGCAGCTTCTGGGAGAGCTCTCTCACCCCCACCTACCTCACGGGCAATGTGCCCTCTAAGCTGCAGAATCTTGTGAGCAAAAATTCTACTTTGGGAGCTACTGGTATTAAAGTTGTGAGCTACTGGCATTAAAATTGTGAGCTGCTGCTTGAATTAGCATGCTCTGGGTCCATCCTTCCTGAGCTAAGACAAAAACGTGTGAGCTGGAGGTTAAAAATCTGTGAGCTAGCTCATGCTAACTCAGCTTGGAGGGAACACTGCTCACAGGGTGTCTGTTGTGGGGAAGGAGATAAAAGGAGATTGTAAGCCTCTCTTGAGATTCAGAGAATAGGGTGGGATATAAATCCAATATCATCATCTTCTATTTCACCTGGTAGTGGATCCGTTGCCCTAGAGGGCCAACAAACAGGGCACAGAAGCCTTCTCTTGACATTGCCTCCTGGCACAGGGGTAACATTGCCAGCTGCCTGGAGGGGGGAAAAAAGTCCTGTTTCTTTAATAGAGGCTTAATGGGATGTTATTTACCAGCCGATTATATTATTTATCTCCGTGCCTCGAAAAGCTTCAGCTGCCCATTAAGCCTCTAGAAAAAGTACAGGACACCCCCTCCCCCGTCCCCTTCCCCAGCCTGCTGACAGCCCTCTTCGACTCTCTGTGTTTGGGGCTCCCTGGAGTCACCATGGCCGTGGTGCTTGTCACAGTCTTGCTCCTGGCTCCACCCCCAAAGTCCTCAGAGGTTTCCTGAGTCAGACCCGGCAACCTTGTTTGTTTATATGTAAACCTTTTTAACAACTTCAGCGATGCAGTTAAAAAGTCCTTTGCATGGCGAGGACCACCTTCAAAAATATCTTCCTTTTAAATGTCCTTTAAAGCAGGGGTGTCAAACTCATTTGTTACGAGGGCTGGATCCGACTTAAAGGAGACCTTGTCGGGCCGGGCCGTGTGCATTCCTCTTTAAGATTAGGTAGCACAGATAGAAACTTTATAAAGGACACAGGCAAATGCAACTAAAGATCTTTTTAAAGCTTAAAACATGCTTAAAACATTAGCACTCATTGGTCTTAAAGGTGCTTTCTTTATATTTCTCCAACGGGATCCAGGGAACTGGGCAAAGGAAGCTCTGGCTCTTTCCTTCTTTTCCCCAGGGGACTAGGAGGGGGAGGAGCCTCAGCCAATAGAAGGAAGAGAGGCTTAGCTCAGTAGCTCTGTGCGATTGAGAGAGTCTGGTAAAGCACGGCCTTCCTCCTCAAGGGAAGAGCCTCAGCCAATGGAGAAAATAGCTCCTGTGCAGTCAAGCAAGCTGTGATGCAGAAGGGAGCAAGGGAGAGGGAGAAGGAAGCAGATGACAGCGAGTTGCTCAAGGGCCTGATAGGAGCCCTCCGGGGGCCTGATTCGGGCCCCAGGCTGCATGTTCGACACCCTTGCTTTAAAGGGAACAGAATTGTTCTGAATTTGGAGATGTCGGGGAGCCATGTGGAGAGACAACAACAATGTTAGTGGCAGTACCACCGTTGCATGACATGCAACATAGTCCAAATAATGTTTACTCAGAGTAAGTGCCAATGCCTTCCTGTGGAACTTGCCTTCTTCTGAGTCTGGTTAAGACAGCGACCGAAGCATTGCAGCAGGAAGCGAAGATCTCGCCATATGTAATGCTGGGTAAACATACAACGGAAGCCCTGGTTTCCCCCATCAGTTTTCTTTCTTGAGTTCATCCTACGGACCCCATTGCTATATGACTTATATGCTATTTTTATTTTGGCGATTTAAATGTTTTTGGATGCCAAATGCTTCGTTCACACCCTGTAAAAGCTTCCTGTTCCCAGGCACACATCGCCACGGGAAAGGATGTGCAGGGGAGAAAGTGAAAACCTCTTAAGCAGGGTGAGCATCAGATAAGGCAACCACTTGGAAGGGAAGCCTTCATTTACCAGGGATGTCGAACTCATTCGTTCTGAGGACCGGATCTGACATAAATAAGACCTGGCCAGCCCATGTGTGTCATAAAATGTATCGCCAGGTAGCGGAGATACAAAATTTATAAAGGACACAGACAAACACAATTAAATATTTTTTTAAAAGAACTTGAGAACAGGCTTAAAAGATTAGCACTCTTGCAATATTTTGTTTATTTAACAGTTCCTGATAACTGACACCTCTTGCTTGGAATTATTGCATCAAAATCTGAAGACGGTGTCTGTGCTGTAGCAATCTTGAGTATGCTGTTCAGGAGTTGTTCAGGTTTGTAAGTTGCAAACCAGCTTTTGATTTATTGACATTCATTTCAGAAATCGTATGGGCAGTGCTTTGAGCCTAAGGCCCAGGGGGAAACATGAAATGGCTGGGCATTGTGAGCTTTTGTACATAAGTTGCTTTGTGTGCTGGTCAGCCAATGGAGAAAATAGAGGCTTTGCTTTTTAGCACCTGTGTGATTGTGCATGCCTGACAAAACAAGCTGTGACACAGAAGGAAGCAAGAGAGGGAGAAGGAAGCAGGTGACAGTGAGTTGCTCATGGGTCTGATGGGCACCCTCCACGGGCCTAATCTGGCCCTCGGGCCACACATTTGACATCCCTAATTTATACAGTACTTTAGATAGTTCCAATTGCATCAGATATATGATTTACTACATGTTAAGCTGGTTCACACCTGTAGTGGATGGGGAATCTCAGGTTTGGTTCCTCCTTGCTGCGCTTGGTAACTAGCTAACCATAACTACTGGCCCTTTGAACCTACATTCATGACCCACCCACCCCCAAAAAATCTGTGGAGTGAGGAGCCAATCATCCTTTTCCATGAAAACTTCTACAGGAACAGAATTCTTTAGTCTTTAAGGTGCCACAAGACACCCATTTGTCTTTGCTGCAACAGACTACCACAGTTATTGCCCAGTTCTATAACGTATGAAAGGAGAGCTCTCCTTGCTTTGACAAGGACAGTTTTGAGTCCCATGGCACCTTTAAGACCAACCAAGTTTTATTCTGGGTATAAGCTTTTGTGTGCATGCTCATTTCTTCAGGTGTCTTGTACCAAGAGTAAAAATTTGCTGGTCTTAAAGTTGCCAGTAGAAGATGATGATGATATTGGATTTATATCCCGCCCTATATTTTGAATCTCAGAGTGGTCACAATCTCCTGTATCTTCTTCCCCCACAACAGACACCCTGAGAGGTGGGTGGGGCTGAGAGAGCTCTTACAGAAGCTGCCCTTTCAAGGACAACTCCTACGAAAGTTATGGCTGCCCTTTCAAGGACAACTCCTACGAAAGTTATGGCTGACCCAAGGCCATTCCACTGCTGCAAGTGGAGGAGTGGGAAATCAAACCCAGTTCTCCCAGATAAGAGTCCGCACACTTAACCACTACACCAAACTGGCTCTCAGGCCTTTTTCTGCTGCTTGAGGACAACACGGCTACCCGCCTGAATGTATCTTGCTTTAAAGAAGGGAGTGCTGCTTTGTTAGAAAGAATTCTTCCCGCAAAGGCCAGGGAGATGCCTGCTCACGGGCACAGGGTCCAGAGTAGCATCTTCGAGGGTTTCTGTCCATGAAGCATAATTCCCTGCCACCACCAGGGCTTTTTTTTGTAGCAGGAACTCCTTTGCATATTAGGCCACACCTCTCTGATGTAGCCAATCCTCCAAGAGCTTACAGTAGGCCCTGTAAGAAGAGCCCTGTAAGAGGATTGGCTACATCGGGGGGGGCCTGCAAAGGGATTCCTGCTACAAAAATATGCAAAGGGATTCCTGCTACAAAAATACCCCTGGCCACCACTACCACCATAGTGACCTGAAATCTTCATGCTCATGTAGGTTTGGGGAGGCAGACAGAAAAACGGCGCTTTGTAGGTGGAAATCCGTGTGCCTGCAGAAATGCTAGACTCAGAGTCTCAGAGCAGTCACAATTTCTTTTACCTCCCCGCCCCCCCCCCCACAACAGACACCCTGTGAGGTGGGTGGGGCTGAGAGAACTCTCCCAGAAGCCACTCTTTCAAGGACAACTCCTGCAAGAGCTATGGCTGACCCAAGGCCATTCCAGCAGCTGCAAGTGGAGGAATGGGGCATCAAAGTCGGTTCTCCCAGATAAGAGTCCGCGCACTTAACCACGACACCAAACTGGCTCTCAAGCCTTTCTCTACGTTCTGATAGTGTTTCTCTTGCATCCCTTTCTGAAATGGCAGGTGAGGAAACCCTCATCTTTCTTCTCGGATTCCTTGCTGCTTGACAAACACGAGCAGAAACTGCTCCTCCTCACCTTGTGTTACCTTTATCCCGCCCCTGCAGGCATGAGTGTGTGTGTGCATGAACAGTGCTGTATTTGACTTTTGCAGTCCTGGAGTTATGAAACTGAGGCAATAAAAAGCCGGCTGGTTTCAAAGGTGAAGGTTTCCCCCTGCGCCACTGTCACCTCTGCAGGATAACTCAGGTGTAGCATTATGCACCTTTAAAAAAAATAGCTTGGATTTTGATGTTTGCACAAGTAGCATTGGGTAGACTTTGATTTGTTTCTCTTCTTCAACACAATGCAGTTTGGCCAGCCATGAGAGAGGCCGCCAGGTGGTGGTTAGAGGGCAAAGCCTCTTGGGAGACTGCAACACAGCAACACAGCAGCAGTGCTTTCCCCTTCCCCTTCGAACTGAATTGGCAGAGGGTGAGCCTTTGAAGTTGGCTGTAAGCCTCATTCCACCTCCTTTTGCTCTACCCAGCCACCTGGACTCTCGGGTGGGGTCCCTGCATACAGTATCTCTCAGACTATCATAGTTCTTTTTCACTAGTCATTAACGTTTTCTCATTACATAGCTGTATCACAAGATCTTCTTCTCGCCTGCATTCAAAACGACCTGTCTGTCAATGGCCAGTTAGAAACTCAGCCACCAGCAGAATAAGAACGTAAGAGAAGCCATGTCGGGTCAGGTCAGTGGCCCATCCAGTCCAGCACTCTGTGTCGCACAGTGGCCAAAAAAACCCCCAGGCGCCATCAGAAGATCCACCAGTGGGGCCAGGACACTAGAAGCCCTCCCACTGTGGCCCCACCAAGCACCAAGAATACAGAGCACCACTTGGCCCAGACAGAGAGTTCCATCAATACCCTGTGGCTAATAGCCACTGATGGACTTCTGCTCCATATGTCGATCCAGTCCCCTCTTGAAGCTGGCTATGCTTGCAGCCGCCGCCACCTCCTGTGACAGTGAATTCCGCATGTTAATCACCCGTTGGGTGAAGAAAGACTTCCTTTTATCCATTCTAACTCGACCGCTCAGCAACCTCATTCCACCTCCCTTTGCCCTACCTGCCCACCTGGACTCTCAGGTGGGGTCCCTGCTAGCGTTCCCAATAAGCTGAGTTAGTGTGAGCTAGCTCACCATTTATTAGCCACCGGCTCACACGTTTTTGTTTTAGCTCAGGAAAAATGGCCCCAGTACAAACTTGTGCAGTCGCTCACAGATTTCATGCCAGTAGCTCACAAAGCAGAATTTTTGCTCACAAGACTCCACAGCTTAGAGGGAGTATTGGTCCCTGCATACAGCATCTCACAGACTATTGTAGGTCTTTTTCACTAGTCATTACATTTTCTCATTTAGTAACTGTGTCATGAGATCTTCTTCCTACCTACCTTTCAAACTACCCATCTTTTGATGGCCAGTTAGAAACTCTGGGCTGGATCCAAAGTGCCACCAGCAGAACAAAGGCCGGGTAACAGGCATTCCTTGCTCTCCCCCCTTGAAAATCTGCTTCTGAGGGTTGGGGGACCACTGGAAGAGTGTGAGGGTCCAAGTGTCGAGGGCAGGGCCTGCAGAAGAAAGGGAATTGCTTGCCCTCCACTTCTCTGACAATAAAAACACCATTCTGCAGTACAGTGTTTTAGTTGTTGTCCCTATATTTTTTGTAACAGGAGCTCCTTTGCATATTAGGCCACACGCTCCTAATGTAGCCAATCCTCCAAGAGCTTAAAGGGCTCTTCTTATGGGGCCTTCTTAAAAGGCCAAGTAACTCTCTAGTTCAAGAGCTGTAACCCTGAGGCAAATCTCTTCAAATAAACAAAAAAAACCCTTTATCCTCAGCATCTTTGGCTGTTCAGCCTGGGTGTTGGTACCAAAATGGATTTTTACAGGGGTTTTTTTGTAGCAGGAATTCCTTTACATATTAGGCCAAACACCCTTGATGTAGCCAATCCTCCAAGAACTTACAGTAGGCCTTGTCCTTAGAGCCCTGTAAGCTCTTGGAGGATTGGCTACATCAGGTGGGTGTAGCCTAATATGCAAAGGAGTTCCTGCTCCAACCCCCCCCCCTGGATTTTTGGTTGGTGAGGGGCCATGGCTTAGTGGCTGATCGTCTGCTTGGCATGCAGAAGTTCCCAGGTTCAATCCCCAATGACTCCATTTAAAAGAATCAAGAGATCCATTGATGTGAAAGGTCTCTGCTTGTAACCCTGGAGAGCCAGTGCCAGTCAGAATAGACAGTACTGCCCTTGATAGATAGGACTGCCAGCCTCCAGGTAGGGCCTGGAGATCTCTCGGAATTACATCTGACCTCCAGACAACAGGGATTAGTTCACCTGAGCAAATGGCTGCTTTGGAGGATGTGCTCTGGGACATTCTACCCTGCGAAGGCCCTTCCCCTTAAACCCCGCCCTCCATAGGCCCTGCCCACAACATTTCTAGGTATTTCCCAACCTGGAGCTGGCAATCCCAGACCATAGTCTGGCTTAATATAAAGCAAGCTTTGTGTGTTCACATTGGACTGAGAGAGACGCTTGAGAGCCAGTTTGGTGTAGCGGTTAAGTGCTTGGACTCTTATCTGGGAGAACCGGGTTTGGTTCCCCACTCCTCCACTTGCACCTGCTGGAATGGCCTTGGGTCAGCCATAGCTCTGGCAGAGGTTGTCCTTGAAAGGGCAGCTTCTGTCAGAGCTCTCTCAGCCCCACCTACCTCACAGGGTGTTTGTTGTGGTGGTGGGGGGAGATAAAGGAGACTGTGAGCCACTCTGAGATTCAGAGTGGAGGGTGGGATATAAATCCAATATCATCATCTTCTTGCTTATTCAGCACGGCACATCTGGAAGTTTGATTTGTCACTTCCATCTCTAAAACTGGTAATGAGAGAACATTTTCCATTAAATATAATTGTCCTTAAAAAACAATTCCCCTGGAAGACAATTGGCACTGTAAGCTTTTAAATCCCGGCTGCGTGCTCTGCAGAAGTGGCCAGCCTTGTGTGGAAGCTGTGCCCCGGTCTCTTTGTGGTCCTTCTTTATTTTTTACAAATGGCTTAATTGGTGTCTGCTGCTGAGTTACATTTGTCGCCGCACATCCCTTTGAACCTCGTAACATCAAAGGAATCAACTGCTTTCATAACTCGATATAAGGGGGGGGGATCATAGAAATAACCAGCCTTGTAATGTAAAACCTGCAAAGGGAAGAAAGTGCAAAGCGTGTGTGGCTTTATAGTTTAAAGTGTCAGGTGTGGAGGGGAGACAGAGAGAGTAATGGCCACAACGGCGCTGTCAAATGGGAAACTGCTTAGCTGGCTTCACTGTGTTCTTCTGAAGTTTGCCATTTTGTAAACCTCTGAGCTACACAGGCTCTGGTTCACGTTCTGCTGTGTGACCCAGGTCAAAAATGTGTCATCAAGGAAATGGAGGGCAAGCACAGCTAAGCCCGTACCTTCAGTGGGACCCTGGGGGTCCAGGCCCCACCAATCAACCCCCTACGGGCTCTGGAACATTCTGTCCTGCTAAGGTCCTTCTCCTAAACCCCGCCCTCCCCAGGAGAGGGTCCCCGAACCCTGAAGAGCCAGTTTGGTGTAGTGGTTAAGTGTGCGGACTCTTATCTGGGAGAATCAGGTTTGATTCCCCACTCCTCCATTTGCACCTGCTGGAATGGCCTTGGGTCAGCCAGAGCTCTGGCAGAGGTTGTCCTTGAAAGGGCAGCTGCTGTGAGAGCCCTCTCCAGCCCCACCCACCTCACAGGGTGTCTGTTGTGGGGGAGGAAGGTAAAGGAGATTGTGAGCTGCTCTGAGACTCTTTGGAGTGGAGGGCGGGATAGAAATCCAATATCTTCTTCTTCTTCTATGCAACCTTTCTGACCCCACCAATCAGTCTCCCACCACTTGCCGCCTCTGTGTTCAAGCAGCGACCACTGCCGCCTCTGTTGCTTCTTTCTTTCCCCTCCCATCACTTAACATGCAGCCTAATAAAAAGTGCAGGGGAAGATGAAAGCTCCTGCATAATTTTGTGATAATGAAAGGGACGTGGCATTTGTATTTTTAGGGGCTTTCACAGGATATTTTGAGAGTTGGCACTGAGAACCCGGCCTCCTGGCCCCCCTAAACAAAAAATCCTCTTTGTGGACCCACAAAATTTGAAATCCTGGCTATGGCCTTGAGTACAGCTTGAGTGACAAACCAATAGGCTGCACCAGAACAGGCTAAGGAGACCTGGCTTGCCAGTGAGAGGCCACAGAGCAAAGAGGAGGAAGACGGATGTCTAGTAGAAGGGGAACTTGTCTCCTGTGCTTTGCAGAATGCTGACTAGAACCTGGCAGAGAACTTAACTGTCTGGGAATCTCAGCTTTGAGTTTTTAAAGGCCTGGGTTTCTAGCCCTCATAGTTTCTAGTTTGAAAACACGTCTGCAATTTCTTTGAGAGAGTCTCTCCCTTGTTGACCTGCCTACAGTGATCCATGCCAAGGTCACCTCAGGGTGGACTACTGTAACTCCCTCTACGCAGGTCCAATTGAATACCAGGTCAAGTTCAAGAGTTTGGTTTTAACTTTAAAAACCCTACGTGGTCTGGAACCAACATACTTTCAGGACCGTCTCTCCCAGTATGTCCCCCTGTCACAAACAGTGGACCGGGGGGGGTGCCACTATTCTGATAAGGGTCTCTCAGGGAGGGCCCAGAGCACCCTCCCAACCCCGTCTTCCTTCTCAGCAAGCACCTTCCTATGACTGAAGAGGTGTGCAGATTTAGGCAGTATAACAACAATAAGGTTATTGTAAGTGCTCAAGAACAAACAAGTGGGTTGTAATTTTTAGTGCAATAGTGAACATGGAAAGACGGTAAAGGTGGTGCAAAGAAAAAAATAAAAGCCCTGATGCAACTAGGTATATGTTCCCTTCTTCCTGATTCCAACTGACTCACCACTCTTTGGCTGAGGGAACTCTCCTGTCGATTTGTGTTATCTTTCATCTGCCTGTTCCCCCCAGTGCTAGTTGCCACCCACCTGTAAATATATGGGGAGCCTGCACAGGAGCAGACAGGAGTGGATTGGTTAAATGGTGCCACCTACTGTGTATTGTTAATATTAATTGCTTATTGTTATGTGGGTTTTAAGAATTGCTATTTTATATATTGAACCATGTTATTCATTGTTCTGTTGTAACCCGCCCTGAGTCTGCTTGTGGGGGAGAGTGGGCTAGATGCCAAATAAATAAATATTGATATATGCTGACCTAGCCTAGGGAACTGAAGGGACTTCATTTATCTTTGTGTGATAATGCCCTACAAGAGGCTGATGGTAATTCAAAACTAACATACTGCTTTATTTCACGGTTGAGGGGAAATGGCGCAGAGCTTTTAAGGCAGGTGACAGGTTTAGGACTTAGAAGGTGAATAGGCAACAGGTAACTTTGTATAAATATGAACATAAACAATAGATAGTTTGCCACAAACAAGTAGTTGTTTAGTTATATAGATAGGTCTGAGGAGAGAGATTTCTGGCAGTTTCTGCTTAAATAAATTAGCATAAACATCTTTGTTTCAAAGATACTTAAGTAGGTGAAGGCAGGAACATTCACACAAATTCCAGTCCCCCTTCTTAACCTCTTGATAAGGATTACTTCCCCCCACCTCCCTTACTAGGAGCTATTTCCCTCAGGGAAGGGCCACTCGTCCCATTTCCCTAACTTCCTTCTTGATCTTCTCCGTCTGCTTAACTCTCCTTCACATTCAACTGTCTTTCTTAACTGCTGTTCCTAACTGACACTCACAGCTGTAGAATTCCATTTGAATCCTGTCACTAAGGGTTCTCAAACTATGTTAAGGCATTAATAGTTTACTGTCCACCACATGTCCCAAAACTGAAAATCTGCAAGAGCTCAAATGCCTGGTTTGGAAGAAAGCTTTCAGATTCGATGAGATGCCCTTTTCAATCATTATGTTTTACTGTGCTTGCTACAAGAACATGCCATATACACCATCCTTTCAATAGTGCAATAATCATTTTGTCTGAACCATTACATGCATACTGAGTCAAATTAGGGTTCTGATACACGTGGTCTGGAGTTGAAAACATGCACATTTCCGTTTCCAGACAAAATGGTGACTGCATATATTGAGATGTGTGTGATGTACATTGTCAATATGAACGGTTATTTGGCTCTCAAAATGCATAACCATAACAACTCCCCGCCTCTCCCAGCTGAACCCCCCCCCCCTTCTTTACTGCCCAGGCTTTCTGAAGAAATCTCCCCAAAAGAACATACTGCAAGACACATGAAAGCTCATACCCTGAAGATCACTTCATGGGTCTAAAGTGTCAGTGGACTCCAGTTTTTCTCTCAAACACTGGGAGGGAGGGATAGAAGGAAGGAAAACTGAGCTCAGGTTTTGCAGCCTGTGTCAATCTTCAAGCTTAGCTTTTATCTGCACAACCCAGAGCCGTTGGGGGATGGAAGGAAGGAAAATGTAGCTCAGGCTTTGCAGCCTGTGTCAGTCTTCAAGTCTAGCTTTTCTCTGCATAACACAGATGGAGGAAGGAAGGAAGAAAAATGGAGCTCAGCTTTGCAGCCTGTGTCAGTCTTCAAGCCTAGCTTCTACCTGCATAACACAGAGATTGGGGAAGGAAGGAAAACGGAGCTCAGGCTTTGAAGCCTGTGTCAGTCTTCAAGCCTAGCTTTTCTCTGCACAACAGAGAGACGGGAAAGGAAGAAAGCAGAGCAGAGCTCACACTTTGCTGAGGGCGGGGCTAGCTTTGGTTTAGAGGCTTCCGTGGCCTGGTGCCGGGTCACAACCCTGCAAATGGGAATCGGTCTACAAGATTATGCATGGGATAGAGAAGGTAGAGAAAGAAGTACTTTTCTCCCTTTCTCACAATATGAGAACTCATGAAATTGCTGAGCAGTCAGGTTAGAACGGATAAAAGGAAGTACTTCTTCACCCAAAGGGTGATTAACACATGGAGTTCATTGCCACAGGAATTGGTGATGGCTACAAGCATAGACAGCGTCAAGAGGGGATTGGAAAAACATATAGAACAAAGGTCCATCAGTGGCTATTACCCTATTGTTAGAACTCTCTGCCTGGGGCAAGCGATGCTCTGTATTCTTGGTGCTTGGGAGGGACAACAGGGTGAGGGCTTCTGGTGTCTTGGCCCCACGGATGGACTTCCTGATGGCACCTGGGTTTTTTTGGACTGGAAGGGCCATTGGCCTGATCCAAAATGGCTTCTCTTATGTTCTTATGAAATTTCTATTTGAGCACTTCTGACAAAGTCTAATGCTTGGTACCAAAAACTCATTTAAATGTGGTGCCACGGAAGTTTGTATCTATGGTAGATGATTTAAGAAGTCAACTTTTAATAACAGTCCTGTCTCTTTTTTCCTCCTCCATTGGCAGGCTGTCAGCGTTCCATCGGCCTCTCCAGTGGCAAAGCAAATGTGTGCAGCTACAGCGGCTGGTATTATTGTGGCACTTGCCACGTGGACGACACCTTTCTCATTCCTGCGCGGCTGGTCCATAACTGGGACACTTCAAAATACAAGGTATGAAGTAGCTTTGGCAACAGTGCTCTCCGTGATCGTGAAAGGGAGGGCAGGAAGGGTTGCATCAGCGTGGCCCTTTCTTACATGCCCAGGGAAATGCTGATTGCCACTTTGGGGTCAGGCAGCCATTTTAATCCAGGCCATATGCCAGTGTTTTGTTTACTAGAATCATAGAGTTGGAAGAGACCTCAAGGGTCATCTAGTCCAACCCCCTGCACAATGCAGGAAACGCATAAATACCTCCCCCTAAATTCACAGGATCTTCATTGCTGTTAGATGGCCGTCTAGCCTCTGTTTAAAAACCTCCAAGGAAGGAGAGCCTACCACCTTCTGGGGAAGCCTGTTCCACTGAGGAACTGCTCTGTCAGGAAATTCTTCCTAATGTTGAACCGGAAACTCTTTTGACTTAATTTCAACCCATTAGTTCTGGTCCTACCTTCCACACCATCCTCTATATGGCAGCCCTTCAAGTTCTTCAAGATGGTGATCATATCACCTCTCAGACGCCGCCTCTCCAGGCTAAACATCCCCAGCTCCTTCAACCTTTCTTCATAGGACTTCGTCTCCAGACCCCTCACCATCTTCGTCGCCCTCCTCTGGACCCATTTCAGCTTGTCTACATCCTTCTTAAAATGTGGTGCCCAAAACTGAACACAGTACTTCAGTCGAGGTCTTCCCAGAGCAGAGTAAAGCAATACCATCACATCACGTTATCTGGACACTATACTTCTGTTAATACGGCCCAAAATTGCATTTGCCTTTTTAGCCACCGCATCACGCTAGATACGGTTGTTTCAGTTTTCGCCATGCCAAAATGCAGCTTGGAAGTGGAATTTCAAACTTTTTTTAAAAAAGAAGGTTCCATATTTCAGTGGCCATATAAACTTTCTTGCCACTTTGGCACTGCTTAATTTCTTAAGTGCAGAAAGTTCTGTGCTGCCTGTTATAGTATCCGAAAGACTCTTTTTACTGCTTCGCAGCTTTAAGATGCTCTGTTCTAGCTTGCGTTTTGATGTAACTTTTATAATGAACATATTAAGACAATTGTCTTTTCTAATACTTATTATAGCATAGATTTTTTCTTCTGTGTTGAAGCTTTTAAAATCTTGTTTTTTACTTGGTCTGTGACCGTAAATTAGCTGACTTGACTGTACAGAAAGGAACGGAATGGTGCATTTGTGGGCTTTCATCTCTGTCTCTCTGCGCTGCTACCAGATGGAAATTGGAACGTGTTATTTTTCTCTTCAGCTATTCTGAGGCATGCGTAGGAATCAATGTATGCCCCATATTTGGTAATGTTTATACAGTCGGACATGACTTCTGATTTGTTTCCTCGGAGTTCCCTGTGCATGTGTAATGTCAGTGGTGCTTTACGTGTCCCCCCATTTGCCGCCTTAAAGGTCTGATTCACGTTGAAAGGTATAATCTAGCAAAGAGCTTAAGCTGGTGGTGAGTCAGCATTTTGCTGAACTCAGAAACTTAGTATATTTCTCGTCATCCTATCAAGTGATTTAGAAGGAAGATGATTTTTGCATTGGCTGACTATGTACTTAGCAGACCCAAGCTCCCTGGAACAGGTAGAAGGTGCCGTTATTCATAGTTTTACTAACTACCGTATATACTCGAGTATAAGTCGACCCGAATATAAGCCGAGGCTTCTAATTTTACCCCAAAAATCTGGGAAAACTTATTGACTCGAGTATAAGCCGAGGGTGGGAAACGCAGCAGTTACTATTCCTGTGGCAGGTAAGGCCACAATGCTGCTTGCAATGAAAGATGAGGAGAATGGTGGTGCAGAACACAAATCAACAATACCAAGGCAGAAGTCATTTCTGGTCAGACTGAAAACACCAGTCCCAGCACGACCCCTCCCCCTTCACTGAGGAGAGGAGAGCAGGGGGCAGCTTTAGCTGTCCTTGGAATTCCGGGGATGCGGGCGGAATAGTGACTCGAGTATAAGCCGAGGAGGGGTTTTTTCTGCCCAAAATTTGGGCAGAAAAACTAGGCTTATACTTGAGTATATAGGGTAACTGGATATTGTTTTTTTGGGGGGGGGGGGGCGGAATCTTAGATAATTTGTGTGATTTTTGGCATTCTTCTCACTGTATGCACTGCAGAAACCCACACAGGATTGCCCTGATTTGTTCAATAAGCTGCACTGAGACCATAACTGTAGGCAGACTTGCGTACCTTAGCTCTGCCAGGCAAAACTCTGCCTCCCAACCACCCATGGCACAGCAGAAGGAGAGCAAAACCCAGTGGGTTGTATTCACCTGTGTCATATGTTTTAAAACAGTGGTGTCAAACATGCGGCCCAGGGGCCAAATCAGGCTCCTGGAGGGCTCCTATAAGGCCCACAAGCAACTCATTGTCATCTGCTTCCTTCTGCATCACAGCTTGCTCAATTGCACAGGACCTAGAGAGCAAAACCTCTATTTTCTCAGTTGGCTGAGGTTCCTCTTAATCCCCTAAAAAAAGAAGGAAAGAGCCAGAGCTACTTTTGCCCAGTTCCCTGGAAAGGTCAGCTTCTGCAAGTGCTCTCTCAGCTCCACCCACCTCACAGGGTGTCTGTTGCATGTTGGGGGGAAGGTAAAGGAGATTGCGAGCACTCTGAGATTCAGAGTGTAGAGTGCGATATAAATCTAATATCCTCCTCCTCCTCTTCCTCCTCCTCCTCTTCCAGAGAAGCATTTCTGGTCTCACTGACTGTTTCACCTCCAAAGCAGCTCTCTTTGAGGAAGATGGGCCCAGGTCAGCCAGGGAGTTTCTGTACTAACTCTCACAAGAGCTTGAAGAACGTGAGATGGACACGCAAGGACATTGTCGCTGGCAGCTGCTATCCTAATTTCTTTGATGACTCTCTCGCTGCTGCATATACACATTCAGTTTCCCTCTGCGTCTGCCCTCCGAATAACGAGGACTCTGTTTTTGCTTTGTCCAAGTGCTGTAATTACTTCTCCAATAATGACTTCACGCTTTCATTACTGTTTTTATCAGATCCACAGACAAAACCGTTTAAAAAGAACCCTAAGTGCCTGCAGATCAGTATCTCTGGAAAGATCCCAGTGTGCTGCTTAAAGAAAGAAATGCAGCAGAGAAGACCACAGAAAGACCAGTGGGAAACAGAAACAGACCAAATTACTAATAAAGACATATGCTTGTTTTTATTTCATTACCAGTAACCAGGGCTTTTTTGGTAGAAAAAGCCCAGCAGGAACTCATTTGCATATTAGGCCACACCCCCTGATGTCACTATTGTTTCACACAGGGCTTTTTGTGGGGAAAGCCCAGCAGGAATTCATTTACATATTAGGCCACACCCCTTGACACCAAGCCAGCCGGATCTGCGTTCCTGCTCAAAAAAAGCCCTGCCAATAACATTTCCCTCAAAGATAATTGCTAAGTCCTTTTCAGTGCAATAGGTTCCAATATGATACGCTGCAATAATCCAGTTCAATAAAGTACTTGTGCAGTGTCTCTGTTATTTCTTCCATGAATAGTGCCAAGTATGGAATATTGAACTGGATGCCTCAGACCACCTCTGATGTAGCTTGCTATGCTATGGGCTATGGAGAAGATAACCGCAGAAGATGGCCTGTGCTTGATATGCTTGCAGAAGTGTATAAGTGGCTTGGAACTTGACAATTGCAGACAACTGTTTACCCCTCCATGATTAAGGTATCTGAAACGAGCTATTCGGCTAGCAAGCTATGTCGGAGATGGTTTGAGGCATCCCAAGATTCCATCTTTGGCACCAGGGCTTTTTTTGTAGTGGGAACTCCTTTGCATATTAGGCTAACACCCCCTCCCCCCCAATGTAGCCAATCCTCCAAGAGCTTACCGGGCTCTTCTTACAGGGCCTACTGTAAGCTCTTGGAGGATTGGCTACATCAGGGGTGTGTGGCCTTATAACCAAAGGAGTTCCTGCTACAAAAAAAGCTCGGTTTGGCACTATTCAGTGAAGAAATAACGGAGACATTGCACTTTATTGAACGGGATTATTGCACCGTATTGTGTTGTAATCTATTGCATTGAAAAGTACTTACAATTATCGTTGAATGAAATGTTGTGGAATTGGAAATTAGATAAGAACAAGCAGATTTCTTTCTTAGTAATCTGCCCCCAGTCTGTTTCTGTTTTTCATTCACTAAAGAAAGAAATGGACTGTTTACTCTCGTGATTTCTGTCTTTGCCCATGTGTCGTATCCCGCACGCTTGGCTTACAGTTGTGTTTCTTATCTTTGTGTGTGTGTGGACAAATCATCAGCAACGTTTACTGCGTCTTGCCTTGCCATCTGGAGATCCAGAGGCTTTCACTCGTTTTATAGCCTCACCTGTGTTTGAAAATGCACAGCTGCATACATTGAAGGCGCGCGCTGGCCTTTGCCTGTTGTTTCATGCCCAAATTATTTTTTGCTGTGTTTACATTCGAGGTTAGCTCTCGCTATTAATAACAAATTTATTTCCTAATCTATTTTGAAATAACACGGTTTCCTTCTGACACCTGCAAGCAGCACTTTTGCTTCTTCTTAGAATTGTTCTGTGAGAACAAAGCTAATGTTCGTAGAGTGCTTAGAAAGGTCCTTTATACAGATGAGAGAGATATGATTATATCTAGATCCCTTTATGATTTAGTGCAGGAATCTCCACTTTGTTGCCTGTGGGCACTGTAGTACCTGCTGACACCTTTTTTCTGGTGCCCACTAAGTATTTTCAGAAAGTGGGCAGCAGCGCAGGGCCAGGTGGAGCTTCTGCCCAGCAAGAATTCTGATTGACAGTTGGAGATGTGATTGTCTGTGCAGATTTTTAAAAATGTTACTTCAGCAGCAGCTGCCCCCACAGCACAAGGGTCTCCACTGTGTGACTGAAGGTAAGCTGTAGTAGCCATTGTATGGCAGGCTCTGCCTCCTGTGGCAGCCATTTTGTGGCTGTGTCCACCACTCTTTGTCAGAATTCCAAAGGGGAAGAAGACAGTAGATTTATACCCCACCCTTCTCTCTGAATCAGAGTCTCAGAGCAGCTTACAATCTCCTTTATCTTCTTCCCTCACAACAGACACCCTGTGAGGTGGGTGGGGCTGAGAGAGCTCTGATAGAAGCTGCTCTTTCAAGGACAACTCTGCGAGAGCTATGACTGACCCAAGGCCATCCCAGCAGGTGCAAATGGAGGAGTGTGGAATCAAACCTGGTTCTCCGAGATAAGAGTCCACATACTTAACCACTACAAGCTGGCTACACCAAGGTGCTTGCAAGCTCATAAAAGCTGGGGCCCTGGTTTAGTGTCAGTCTTAAGGATTTGGTTTACTTGGGGTCAGGATCTGAAAATGAGGTCAGACGATATTATTTTGGAGGTCTTCAATATGATAACGTCATTTTAGATGGCTTGGGTTATGACATAATAGATTGACACTGCAATGTTCATATGGCCTTCTCTCATCCTCACTGTGCTTTTCAGTTGAATCAATTCACACATTCCAGGGTCTTTTCTCAAGTTACTCAAAAGCTGGCATAGTACTGTGGCTGTTGGGACCCAAGTTTGCAATGCGTTCTAGGGTTGCCAGCCCCGCCCCCCGCCCCAGTGGGAGCAGGGGAACCCACTGCTTTTGCAGGCTCTTGCCCACTGCCGGCCAGCTGGCCGGCTGGTGGAAATCCCACCCGCAGCTGACCTTTTCGGGCCTACTTCCAGTTTTGGGCCTACTTCTGGCTTCAGGCCTACTTCTGGACAGGGGTAACATTCTGGTTTGGGGGCAAAATTCTATGGTTTGAAACCAAATTTATTGTCGAGTTTTGGCGAACAACCAGAGGGTCACCCCTAACTGTATGTAGACCTGAAACCTGCAGTAGGCCTGAAAATGGCCAACATAACTTCTGGTCCCCTGCTGACCAGGTAGGCTGGCCTGGTAACCCTAGTGTGTCCTGAACTGGTGACCTCTGGGAGATGTCACGTCCTGTGCTATCACTAAAGGATGAAATATCAGAGATATCAGGAAGCATCTTAACAGTAGGCCAGAATAGATCAAGTAATACTCCTGGATCATTATAGAAGTTTCTATGTCAGAGTTATTTGCAGGCCTGAGAAATTAGAGGGCCTGCTATCGTATACCTTTGCACTACGCTGTCGTCAACCGCCCAAGAGCCAGGCCTCACAATGTTTGCGATTCTAAGGTGGTATGAAATCCATAATTCAAGTCTTTTTGGCTGCTTTAGACATACCTCAACTCCATTCTCTTATTTACCTACCTACAATATAGGAATAATAATATATTTGTTTATTTCATTTATACCCTGCCTGTCTCCTCAGTGGTGATCCAGTGGGGATACATTGTTCTCCTCTCCTTCATTTTATCCCCACAACAACCCTATGAGGTAGGTTAGGCTGACAGAATGTGACTGGGCCAAGGTCACCCAGTGAGCTTCCAAGACATCAGTGGGGATTCAAACCCTGGGTCTCTGAGATACTAGACCAACACTCTTAACCACTATACCTCACTGGCTCTCTACAATTGGGCTACTTTATGGGGATATTATAAAGGTGTGGAACGCTTGACATGCTGTATAAATGATAAATAATAGTATTAACCACCATGAAGCAATCAAATTATTCTATACTTGTGTGACCCATCTGGTTCGTTGCCCCTGCATTTCAGGGTCAGGTGCTTTGCTGTTCCTTGTTTCATGAGCTAGGGCCTTCTCAGTGGCAGCACCAGCAATGTGGAATGCCCTCCCAGAGGCCATAAGGGCCCTGCAGGATCTCTCCCAATTTTGCAGGGCCTGCAAAACTGAATTGTTTCGACAGGCCTTTAATATCTTAACAGGAGAGGACTGCCACTACACTGCTAAGCAACATCACTTATGAGGCATTACGGTACATCCACCACAAGATCACTGTCAAGAAAGAAAGTTACGATTCCTCCTATACTGAACTTTGAGTAGCACCATGAAATGTATTTTAATTGTTAATTTTAATTGTTTTAACTTGTAATTTTCAGTTGTGCTTTGATTGACCATTAGCCACCCTGAGTCCGCTTGCGGAGAGGGCGGGATAGAAAACTAAAGTAATAAATAATAAATAATGAAGTAATGAATCATTCCCCCACTATGACCTTTAGGTAGCCATATTTTTGGTGAGCTGGAGTACAATGCGACATTGGGAGGGGGGGGGGGGGAAATCTGCAAATGTAGACGCTCACCCAGAATGGTGGAAGAAGGTATTTTATGAGCAGTGGCGTTCCCACAGAGATAAGAACATAAGAACATAAGAGAAGCCATGTTGGATCAGGCCAACGGCCCATCAAGTCCAACACTCTGTGTCACACAGTGGCAAAAAATGTTATATACACACATACACTGTGGCTAATAGCCACTGATGGACCTCTGCTCCATATTTTTATCTAAACCCCTCTTGAAGGTGGCTATACTTGTGGCCGCCACCACCTCCTGTGGCAGTGAATTCCACATGTTAATCACCCTTTGGATGAAGAAGTACTTCCTTTTATCCGTTTTAACCTGTCTGCTCAGCAATTTCATCGAATGCCCACGAGTTCTTGTATTGTGAGAAAGGGAGAAAAGTACTTCTTTCTCTACTTTCTCCATTCCATGCATTATCTTGTAAACCTCTATCATGTCACCCCGCAGTCGACGTTTCTCCAAGCTAAAGAGTCCCAAGCGTTTCAACCTTTCTTCATAGGGAAAGTGCTCCAGCCCTTTAATCATTCTAGTTGCCCTTCTCGGCACCTTCTCTAAAGCTATAATATCCTTTTTGAGGTGCGGCGACCAGAACTGCACACAGTACTCCAAATGAGACCGCACCATCGATTTATACAGGGGCATTATGATATATCCTCTGTTCTTTTTTTTTTTTGTTAGCAATAAGGATATCTCAGCAGGAATGCCATTAGTCATTAAAGATCTTCTTCCCATAGAGGCTTTAAAGACTAGCAGGTTCACTGTGGCACGGTCAGACCTAGAGATTTTGTATTTTTTAATCCAGGAAGAAAGCTGAGGAGGAAGGCGAAGAGTTCTTCCATTGAGGTAGATCAGGATGGGCAGCCACGTTAGTCTGTCCGTAGCAGTAGAAAAGAACCAGAGTCCAGTAGCACCCTAAAAACTAACACAATTTGTGGCAGGGTACAGGCTTTCATGAGTCCCTGCTCAGTTCTTCAGAGACAGTATCAGTTCGCCTGGAGAAAATGGCTGCTTTGGAGGATGGACTCTGTGGCGTTACATCCTGCTGAAGTTCCTCACCTCCCCAAACCCTGCCCTTCTCAGGCTCCCCCCCCCCAAAAAAAAAAAAAAAGATCTCTCAGTATTTCTCAACACAGAAGTTTAAGGCTTCTGGGTTCCGTACCCAGTCATATGCTTATAAGCAGAAGAAGAAGACTGCAGATTTATACCCCACCCTTCTCTCTGAATCAGAGACTCAGAGCGGCTTACAATCTCCTATATCTTCTCCCCCCACAACAGCCACCCTGTGAGGTGGGTGGGGCTGAGAGGGCTCTCACAGCAGCTGCCCTTTCAAGGACAACTCCTGCGAGAGCTCTGGCTAACCCAAGGCCATTCCAGCAGCTGCAGGTGGAGGAGTGGGGAATCAGACCCGGTTCTCCCAGATAAGAGTCCGCACACTACCATGAACTGCCTCTCACTACCACTGCTTTGAATAGAAGCTAGGCCTGCCTCTTGAGCTGCGAGAGTTTTTGTATTCTAGTCTAAACAATGAAGAAACGAGCCTTAAATCATGGTCTCATTTGGTTGCTTATTATAGTTGGAACAGCTGATGAATTGGATATTTCAGTGCAGCCTGTGGCTCTTGGACATCTGAAAGCCATAATCCTTTACAACCCCACCTGTGTGTGTTTTAAGGCATTGCCGTGTACCTGCAGCAGAAAGCGCTCGGTGGGATTTTAAATTTTTTAATAATTTGAGGAACCCCCCCCCCTTTTTGCCTGTGTCAGGATGCGAAATTTGCATGGTACTTGAACATTGAAGCAGGGAAAGCTTTTATATCTTGTTTTTCTTTACCTTATGGAGTCTTAAAATGGCTTACAATTGCCTTCTCTTCTCCTCCCCACAACAGGCACCAGGCGGGGTTGAGAGAATTCAGAGAGAACTGGGATTGGCCTAGGGTCACCCTGCAGGCTTCCTATGGAGGAGTGGGGAATCAAACCCGGTTCTCCAGATTAGAGTCTACCACTCTTAATCACTACACCACACTAGACCATGCTGAAGCAGCTCACAGTACAAAAATGAAGTTTTGATGAGAACTTCTGGATCGCTTCAAGGGCAGAAAGCAAAGGGCCTTTGTATAAGCATCACCATCGTGGCCCAAGGACAGGAGAGTGCTTGGCTTGGGAGACTTCTCAGACCCAAACCTAGAACTTCGGCATATGATTTTTGTGTAAGCCACTGTTTGGTTCCAGTACTCTAAAACACTTCAGAAGTTGCCCTTATAGATGCATCTGTACGGAAGACATGACCAAGCTGCAGAGTCTTGTGAGCAAGAATTCCACTTTGTGAGCTCCTGGCATTAACGTTGTGAGCTGCTGCATAAATTATTGTGCTCTGGGATCATCCTTCCTGAGCTAAGACAAAAATGTGTGAGCTGGAGGTTAAAAATCTGTTAGCTCACACTAACTCAGCTTAGAGGGAACACTGGACATGACCTTTGTTTCCTCTGTGGAGCTGGTTCCCCTGGGATGTTCGTGTGGCCCTTTCAGGTCTGGACCTCTCTGTATCTCAGCCTATAAAATAAGAATATCAGTTACTTGCCTTGGATGGTTGCTGTGTGAATGAGTAAGCTCAGGAAACATTACCTGGCCAGAGACGGGTAGAGGCCAATTGCAAATGAAAAATTAAAACTATTCCGCATCTGCAGTCATATCTTAGTTTGCTTGGTTACTGGAACATCTTAAAACATATCCAGCTCTGTGACTTTGCACCCATATTGGAAAAATTGGTAGGCAGTAGCCAAATAGCAGGGCACACAATTTTAATCGTTGCACAGTCACCGATCTCAAAACCCGATTGCTTTGATCAAACTCCATACTTTAGCCAAACTTTGCTTGTGCATTTACAGTGACTTTTGCGGGGGGAGGGGGGGGTACATGCATAATTAGTATAGTCTGTAGAACCTTCCTTGAACCAAAATACACTCACTTTCCTATCACCCCATGAGCTCCAACATCCTTGCTTTTAAAGATCCATTCAAGCAGCAGTACTGCAGTACTGTGGTCTGAACTCTGCTCACGACCTGAGTTCAATTCCAGCAGAAGCTGGATTCAGGTAGCCGGCCCTAGGTTGGCTCAGGCTTCCATCCTTCCGAGGTTGGTCAAATGAGTACCCAGCTTGCTGGAGGAAAAGTGTAAAAGACTGGGGAAGGCAATGGCAAACCATCCCGTAAAAAAGTCTGCCGTGAAAGCAACGTCACCCCAGTGTCGGAAACAACTGGTGCTTGCACAGGGGACCTTTCCTTTCTTTTTTCCAAGCTTCTAAATAACATTCCAAGTGTCACCCGATATCAAAGATGTGTCAAGAGAAATTAGGTTGTGTTACAGCTTCAGAATACTTAAGTGAAAACTCGGAGAACACGGCTAAGGAGAGAGTATCGATTGCCTATAAGTATTTAAAAGTCTTTATTAGAAGCTGAGCTAAGCTTAATGGATCTCTCCCCCCGCCCCTTTCCCCTTGCAGGTATCAAAGCAAGCCAAAGAGTTCCTGGAATATGTGTACGAAGAGCCCTTGATTGACATCCAGCAGGAAAACCCGATGTTGTACAGACACGTTGAGGCACTGGCCACCGTAGTCCGGCTGAGACAGCAGCTGAAATCCCTCCGAGCGTATTTGTTCAGCTGTCGAGCAGCCGTGGCCGAAGACCTGCGAAGGAGGTAGGAAGAAGCGGTGGCAGATGAACAAACTTCCTCAGGGAGGGGGTCCCGTCACTCTCCCACCCACCCACCCCCCGCCTCTTTCCTGGCCTGTCCATCTTGCACTTCCTCTGCTTGGTTCCCATGACCCAGCAATTAAAGCGTTGCCCGTTTTCGTCTGCCAAGGAGTTGTAACTGGATCCTTTCAATGCAACTGGAGTTGTCTGCTGCCTTCAGAGGCCTTTGATTTGTCAGCACTTTGCTGGTGTTGGGGGCTTGATATTAGGATGAAAATGTCTAAACAGGCCATCAGCCCTGAAAGCAGAATTAATTTAAGGGGTCCATGACAAGCCATAAATATGTACAGTCACCAGCAGTGCAGAAACGAAACAAGTTATAAAAGGAGGCGTATGTAGCGGCCTTGTGCTGAGGTCACTAGCCCTTGTAAGTCGGTGTTGTCTGCTCCAACTGGCAGCATTTCGGTAAAGTGGGGATGTCAATCTCCAAATGGAGCTTGGGAGATTCCCCAGAATTAAGAAGATACGAGAAGCCATGTTGGATCAGGCCAATGGCCCTTCCAGTCCAGCACTCTGTGTCAGACAGTGGCAAAAAAACCCCAGGTGCCATCAGGAGGTCCACCAGTGGGACTAGAAGCCCTTCCACTGCCTCCCCCCCAAGCACAAGAATACAGAGCATCACTGCCCCAGACAGAGAGTTCCATCAATACCCTGTGGCTAATAGCCACCGATGGACCTCTGCTCTGTATGTTTATCCAATCCCCTCTTGAAGCTGTCTATGCTGGTAGCTGCCATCACCTCCTGAGGCAGTGAATTCCAGGTGTTAATCACCCTTTGGGTGAAAAAGTACTTCCTTTTATCTGTTCTAACCTGACTGCTCAGCAATTTCATTGAGTGTCCACGAGTACTTGTATTGTGAGCAAGGGAGAAAAGTACTTCTTTCTCCAGCACCTTCTCTATCCCATTCAATTATACCCTGCTGAAGTCCTTCTCCTCCCCAAACCCCACCCTCTTTAGGCTCCACACCCAAATCTCCAGGAATTTCCTAACTTGAACCTGGCAACCCCACTGGAAATCTAAATAGAGGTCTTTGCCACCTGAGAGGGATTAGGTAACCTGGATATTTCTGCCTACACAATGTGTTCTTGAAGCAAGCTGTGGGAAAATGTGGCTGGTTTGAGTGTATTGATACCTGTAACCATACAAAGAGAATTACTGCTGGAATCATCAAGTACTTGAAGGGCTGTCATATAGAGGAGGGTGTGGAGTTGTTTTCTGTTGCCCCAAAAGGTTAGGCCAGAACCAATGGGTGTTGAAATTAAAGCAAAAGTGTTTACCACTGAACATTAGGAAGAACTTCCTGACAGAATAGTTCCTTGGTGGAACAGGCTTCGTTGGGAGGTGGTGGGCTCTCCTCCTTTGGAGGTTTTTAAACAGAGACTAGATGCCACTTGTCACCTGCTGGGAACAAGGCAAACTACCACAGGACTTTCGCGATGCAATCATCATCACTCTACACAAGAACAAAGGGGAAAAGTCAGACTGCTCCAACTACCGGGGGATAACCCTGCTCTCCATCGCAGGCAAAATCCTTGCCAGAGTACTCCTGAACAGACTGGTGCCCACCATTGCAGAAGAACTCCTCCCAGAGAGCCAGTGCAGCTTCAGAGCTAACAGGAGCACCACCGACATGGTATTTGTTCTCAGGCAGCTCCAAGAGAAATGCAGGGAACAGAACAAGGGTCTATATGTGACTTTTGTCGACCTTACCAAAGCTTTCGATACCGTTAGCAGGAAAGGCCTGTGGCAAATCTTGGAACGTTTAGGATGTCCCCCAAGGTTCCTCAGCATGATCATCCAGCTACATGAAGACCAGCGAGGCCAAGTCAGACACTGCAACGACCTCTCGGAGCCCTTCCCAATAGGCACAGGTGTAAAGCAAGGCTGCGTTCTCGCGCCAACTCTCTTTACGATCTTCTTTAGCATGATGCTTCAAAGAGCCGCAGTAGATCTAGATGATGACGATGGTGTCTACATCCGCTATCGCACCGATGGCAGCCTGTTCAACCTGAGGCGACTAAAGGCCCACTCCAAGACAATGGAAAAACTCATCCGAGAGCTACTATTTGCTGATGATGCTGCACTCGTCTCCCACTCGGTATCAGCTCTGCAGCATATGACGTCCTGCTTTGCAGAGGCTGCTAAGCTATTCGGCCTAGAAGTTAGTCTGAAGAAGACAGAAGTTCTCCACCAGCCTGCACCCCAGGAAGATTATCACCCTCCCTGCATCACTGTGGGTGAATCAGTACTGAAGACAGTCCAGCAGTTCAGCTACCTGGGGTGCATCATCTCCTCAGATGCCAAGATCGACAAGGAGATTGACAACAGGCTGGCAAAGGCAAACCATGCATTTGGCCGACTGCACAAAAGAGTGTGGAGCAACAAGCATCTGAAAAAAGGCACAAAGATCAATGTTTACAAAGCAGTTGTGATGACAACCCTCATCTACGGCTCCGAATCGTGGGTTTTATACCGTCATCACCTGCGACTCCTTGAGCGCTTTCATCAGCGCTGCCTTCGCACCATCCTCAACATCCACTGGAGTGACTTTGTGATCAACACTGAAGTCCTCAAGAGGGCGGAGGTTACAAGCATCAAAGCACTGCTGTTGAAGACGCAGCTGCGCTGGGCAGGGCACATTTCTAGGATGGAAAACCACCGCCTTCCCAAGATTGCTCTGTATGGCGAACTTTCCACCGGCCATCGAAATAGAGGGGCACCAAAGAAGAGGTACAAGGACTCCTTGAAGAAATCCCTTGGCACCTGTCGCATCAACCATCACCAGTGGTCTGACCTAGCCTCAGATCGCAAAGCATGGAGGCACACCATCCACCAGGCTGTCTCTTCCTTTGAGAACGCACGCATAGCTGGTCTTGAGGACAAAAGGAGATTGAGGAAGAATCGCGCTGCTACAGCACCAACCCTAAATCAGACTTTTCCCTGCAGCCACTGTGGCCGGATCTGCCTGTCCCGCATTGGTCTTGTCAGCCACCAGCGAGCCTGCAGCGGACGTGGACTACTGCACCCTTCTTAAATCTTCGTTCGCGAAGTCAAGCCGAGAGAGAGAGAGAGAGAGAGAGATGGCCATCTGATAGTAGAGCTGATTTTAGGAACTCAACAAGCAAAGGAGACCTGGGGTAATTATATGGCCATAAAATGAAAGAAAAGATCTCGGGTAACAAAAGACTAGAATACTTAACAACACTCTAAAGTATTTGACATCTGTAATGAAGAACAATATGTAAAGCAACAAAGCCAGCTTTAACAAGAAAAATTCTACAAACAACAAAGTAATACAACAAGCAGTGTGACACAGTGCAGTAGCTCAGTACAAATGCGGGTTGCTCTTAACAAATAGATATCAAGCCAGTCCAAAAGTGTGGCTCAGCCAACAGTATTCTTCTCTGGACCACCTTAAGGAAGCAGAGCTGTACCGGTGATCGATAATATCCGGTTTGGGGTAGCTTTAGTCTTTAGCTTGCATAAATCTCAGAGCAATGTCCCCATGTCTGAAATAGATTCCATGAGGGGGAAAAATATTCTGGTTGTCTGGATGTCAATTGCCTTCCTTTGAATTGAAATATGATCCTTCTACTCCTAGGCTCAGTGTCCTAGGAACTCAAGCAGATCATGAGAGGGAGGGCAGGAAGGACTTCATCAGTTCTTACCCACCCAGGGAAATGCTGTTCACCCCTTTGGGGCCAGGCAGCAATTTTTCTCCAGGCCAGTTTTGCCAGGGATCCTGGAGGGTTCTCCTCTCCTGTTTTATCCTCACAGCAACCCTAGGAGGTAGATTAGACTGAGAGAATGTGGCAGTCCAAAGGTCATCCAGCAAGCTTCCACGGCAGAACCTGGGTTTCCCATATCCTAGTATGACACTTTAACCCAGGGGTATCGAACTATTTGTCAAGAGGGCCACATCTGCCATAAATGAGATCTTGTTGGGCTGGGCCATGTGTATCATAAAATATAAAGCCAGGTAATGGAGATATAAATTTTATAAAGGACACAGACAAACACAGTTAAAGATTTTGTATCTCTCCTGTGTGATTGAGGGAACTGGGCAAAGGAATCTCTGACTCTTTCCCTTCTTCCCCAGGGGATGAGAAGGGAGCAAAGCCTCAGCCAGTAGAAGGATAAGAGGCTTGGCTCAAAAGCTCTGCTGCACAATTGAGAGAGTCTGACAAAGCAAGCTCTTCCTCCTCCCCTTCCTCCCCAAGGGAGGAGCCTCAGCCAATGGAGAAAATAGCAGCTTTGCTCTGTAGCTCCTATGCGATTGAGCAAGCCTGGCAAAGCAAGCTGTGACGCAGAAGGAAACAAGAGAGGGAGAAGAAAGCAGACTTGCTTGCGGGCCTGATAGGAATCCTCCGGGGGACTGAACTGGCCCCCGGGTCGCATGTTTGACACTCCTGCTTTAACTAGTTATGCCTCTGACACCCTCCACAATCAGTTATGCTCCTGGAGTGAAAACAAGAGGCTGTGTAAAAAAATGAAAACTGTATCTGGTTTATGGTAATCACCTCAAAGATAAAGGCTGGGGAAGGCGGGTGACCTTTGCTATCCTGGAGACAGCACATATCAGTGCCTTGATTAATCATGTCAAGAACAGCTAAGGAAAGATACCCCTGACAGCGAATGTGCCAGATGTTCGTGGCCCAAGGCCTGCTTTGAACGTCACTCCTGAGCGCGTGTGAGAAAATTTGCACGAGACCGTAATGTGCACAGATGCATTACTGCTGCAGCTGTACGAGGAGGGAACAAGACATGTTTTAAACCTTAACTACCTTGTTCCCTCACACGCATCCGTAGTCAACATTCTCTCTCTCTCTCCTGGTAATATTGTCTCCTTCAATTAGTATAAAACTGAAGGCGGGGCTGGCGTCTGAAGACCACAGTTCAGGGGAGGCATCAGAGAAAGAAATTATCGCTTTTGATTAACACCAAAAGTAGGAAAAGAAGAAGAAGAAAAGCGAACGTTCTGATTAAAATAAAGAGGCAGGGAGGGCCCAGCGGAGTCAATGAAGGGAGTCGAAGAAAAGAGATCAAAGGAAGCAAAGAGAGAAAAGCAACGGGGCCTTGAAGCTATGGGGCAAAGTGGGGAGGGGAGGGGGGGAGAGCGTGGATTCTAGCCAGGGCATGAAGAGCCAGCGCTGATGGAAAAAGGTGATAGAAAAGGGTCCAGAGGAAACTGTGAAGAGGCATTCAGGGGAGCAGAGGAACAAAAGCGAACCTGAGAAAATAGGAACCATCGGGAAGCTACAAAGGGGTGAAACAAAGGAGGATTAGAGACTAAAGAAGAAGCAGCCATGGGGGTAGATGGAGGATGGAAGACGGGGCGGGGAGGGGGGGTAAATTTAGGATGTGGATTTTTTTTGAGAGAGAGCTAAAATTATCAAAATTTCTTAGAAACTATGGGGATGAGGTACATAAAGAGGGTTAAAGTGTTCTTCCTAGGGCAGAGTTTTAAGAAGCAAGATGGGAGATACCCTTTCAAATTCTAAAAAGGAACCAGACTTGCTACAGATTAGATTAGAAAGAATACCCAGACATAGATTAGGTTAGAAAGAATAGATTAGATTAGATTAGATTAGATTAGATTAGATTAGATCAGATTAGAAGAAATACCCTTTAGGGACATATCGGCACCATTCTTAATTCAATCTCAATTCTTCTAAATGGCTTTGGATCTGTGAAAACCATTTCAGCCATGACCTGCAGTATATCACAGGTGCTTTCAAACCCCCCACAACTACCATCCTGAAGGTAGACATAATGCCAAACTAGGACAGAACAGTGACTTGCTGTTCTGGTTTTCCAGGCAAATGATAGTTTGCCTGAACCCTTCCTTGCCTTCCTTGCCTGTCGTGCATTTAATGGCAAACAGTGGCTTTTGCTAGTCAACAGGTTGACACAGGACTTTTTTTTTGTCTCAGGAACTCCTTTGCATATTAGGCCACACACCCCTGATGTAGCCAGTCCTCCAAGACTTTACAGTAGGCCCTGTAGTAAGAGCCCTGCAAGCTCTTGGATGATTGGCTACATCATGGGGGTGTGGCCTAATATGCAAATACAGTCCTGTGATTTTAAAAAAGCCCTGATAACACCTTCACTCGAGCTGGTCTACAAACACAGCAAAAAGAGGGATATAATGGGATGTAAACTTCAATCTGCAAAAAAGGTGATGCATGTGTGTCGTATTCGTCATGTTTCTCCACATGAAAACTTCCTACAAATAAATAAATTAACACATCAGAGAGAGTGAGAGACAAAGGTTTACTTATTGTGCTCATCTGCCATTTTCAGGGAAGTATTGAAAACTGTTAACTTAGAAGTTCCACTGTTTTGTTCCATATTCTGAAATAGTTCGATCCTTCCTACCACGTCAGCACTGAAGCATCTCAGGATCACCTCATTCACCTGCGGCCCAGGCCTTTCTGAGTGCCTGTGGAGGATTACCAATATTTCCCTTCAGTTTACTTCACAGAAAGCACCAGAGGCCCTTTACTGGGTTTCTTTTTACCTCACGGGGCATGAGCAAAATTGTATCCCACTTCTTATTTGCTGTCTTGATGATAAATTCGTCATTTGTGGATAACCGCCATGCTTATCTAAAGAAGTGTGTGTGCACATGGAATCTTATACCCAGAATAAAACTTCATTGGTCTTAAAGGTGCCACTGGACTCAAATTTTGTTTCACCATGCTTATTGTTTCACACTCCTAAATTATAGTTACTGCGTCTTAAAGAATGTGAGGAAACTTAAGGGTTTGTTCTTTTTTTCTTTTTGGTAAAATCCTTTTTTTGCTGCTGCTTCTTCATCTCACTATGCCGATTGCCAGCAGTCCTGAAAACACCATCTTGAATCCTGTCAGAATTTATATAAACAAACGGTTAATAGCGCTGCTTAGAGAGAATTAAGAGCCGACTGATTAATCATGATGGCACTCTGTTGCTTTTACAGCATGGATAGCTTTCCCTTGAGGAAGAAAAGAACATGCTACGTTGTTGTTTTCCTCTTTTCTAGTTTTTATTAACATCCCTGCTGTTGAGGTGTTTCTGAAACTCATGGCCAAAATGGCTACCCAGGCTGTATGTTGATTTTCCTTTATGAAACACTCATATATCTTGTCCCTGTAGCCTCATGTTAGGTGATAGAAACCAGTGAAAGTTACTGTATTCTCCTTCAACATGAAAATGTTTACAACACTGACAAGGCCCTGTTCTTGAAGATTCCCAGATGCCTCCTGTAATGATGGGTTCCACCTAAGGGGCTAGATCAGGGGCTGACCAAACTTGTTTAGCATAGGAGCCACATAGAATAAACATCAAATGTTTGAGAGCTGCAAGACATGAATGTCGGAGGGAGGAAGGAAAATAGATAGAGGAGGGGGAGAGGTGGAAAGAAAGCAACTTTAACTTTAAATGCATTCTCCAAGCTGCCAACTGATTTGGCTTAGAGAAGTGATTAGAGAGTTTTTATATCCCACTTTTCTCTACCCTAAGGAGTCTCAAAACAGCTTACAATAACCTTCCCTTCCTCTCCCCACCACAGACATCCTGTGAGGTTGGTGGGGCTGAGAGAGCTCTGAGAGAAACTGTTGCGGTGAGAGCAGCTCTGAGAGAACTTGTGGCTGGCCCAAGGTCATCCAGCAGGCTTCATGTGGAGGAGGAGTGGGGGAATCAAACCCTGTTCCTCAGATTAGAGTCTGCCACTCTTAACCACTATGGCATTCTGGCTCTCAAAAAGTATTGTTTAATGCTTTCCTTCTAATTTCCTTATATAATAACACAGCAGAGCCAAAAGGCTTGTGTGTGTGTGTGTGAATGAAGGGAACCTCTCCATTCATAGGAGGAAACATCAGGGGAAAGCCTCAGCCTCTATGTCCTGTTTGTTGGCACTCCAGAGGAACTAGTTGGTCACTGTGTGAGACAGGAGGCTGAACTAGATGGACCACTGGTCTGATCCACCAGGGCTCTTATTATGTTCTTAGGAAGGCCTCAGCCTCTATGCCCTGTTGTTAGTCCTACAGAGGAACTGGTTGGTCACTGTGTGAGACAGGATGCTGGACTGGAGGGGCCACTGGTCTGATCCAGCAGAGTGCTTTTTATGTTCTATTTTTCAGTAGCGTACAATTGCAATTCAGTTGTTGTTGGAAGCTCTTGCAACAGTTTTGATGATGATGAAGATACCGGTGATGAAAAGGACCATGTGGATTGCTCTGGCACCTTGCAAAACAGAAAGGATATGTCAGCACATCTGGAACTGAATGCAGAATCATCCTTATTGCTTCTGTATTGGGAGGAATAGCCTCAGGGTGAGGGACTCATGTGATCACTGAGGCTTTTATGTGCACATCCCATGGAATTTTGTTAGAAAGTCTTGAGTTCTGTCATTGGGCACAGCCTTACTACAGGGAAAACGTGAGATGTTACTTATTTGCCATCTGGCCCCATGGAGAAAACAAGGTTTTTGATGCCCGTCTTCAAGGGAAACAAATCCTGTAAACTTTATTTGTCCACATTTTTACCCTGGCTTTCTCCCCAGTCTGGGAGGAAACCAAAGCAGCTTGCATCATTCTCTCCCCATTTAATCCTCACAACAACCTTGTGAGGCAGGTTAGAGTCAATGTATGTCAGGGTCACCCACCCATAGCTGGGTGGGGGTACATGAGGGGGCTCAGGCATTGTAAGGACTGTTTGCCATTCTCCTTTGCTTCTGCATAGGTGTGTGCCTAGTCGGTGAGGATGAGGAGAAGGGGATATGACAGTCTTGGAGTAAGAACCCATGGAGGCTGGCTTCCTCGTGACCCTCCAAGGGGCTTTCCTCCTCACTGTATTCCTTCCCGGGAGAGCCAGCTTGGTGTAGTGGTTAAGTACACAGACTCTTATCCGGGAGAACCAGATTTAATTCCTCACTCCTCCACTTGCACCTGCTGGAATGGCGTTGGGTCAGCCATAGCTCTCACAGAGCTGTCCTTGAAAGGGCAGCTTCTGGGAGAGCTCTCTCAGCCCCACCTACCTCACAGGGTGTCTATTGTGAGGGTGGAAGGTAAAGGAGATTGTAAACTGCTCTGAGATTTGGAGTAGAGGGCAGGATATAAATCCAATCTCCTCCTCCTCCTCCTTTTTCTCCTCCTCCTCCTCTTCTGCTTCAGGCTGTCACACTGATGGCTATTTAGCTAATAATTGCTATACATGTGTGAAGTGAAGCATTTTTTATTTTAAGGCCATCAAATTGCAGGCAATTTGTGGTGACCCCATAAATTGACTGGTTTTCAAGGCAAGAGGCCTTCAGAGGCAGTTTGCTATTACCTGCTTCTGCGTAGCAACCCTGGACTCGCTTGGTGGTCTTCCCATCCAAATACTGACCAAGGTTGACCCTGTTTAGCTTCCAAGTTCTGAGGAGATCGGGATCGCCTGCGCTACCCAAGTCAGGCCTAAACAGCATTAGTGCAGGGCATTTCAAGGAGAAAACGTCAGCAAGGGGTATGGTAACTAAGCCAGTTCTAGGAAGCACTCTTTCCTCTTGCGTTCTCTCCCTCTTTTAATGCACGCTCTCTCCTTGAAACAGATTGTTTAACCCCACCACCACCACCAGCAGCATTCTTTATCACCTCAGATAGTAGTCTCCCAGCTCACTAACTTCCTTCTGTAAACACATCCAGCCCTTAGAATGGAAATCAGAGGGGGTGGTTTTTATCATCCGATAGTGCTCTCTGAAGGCTATGGACCGGTCCCGGTCCGTGGCCTGTTAGCAACAGGGTCATGAGTTGTATAATTATTTCATTATATATTACAATGTAGTCAGAAGAAGAAGAAGAAAATGACAACATTGGATTTATATTCGACCCTCCACTTCAAATTTCAGAGTCTCAGAGCGGTCACAATCTCCTTTACCTCCCCCCACCACCACAATAGACACCCTGTGAGGTGGGTGAGGCTGAGAGAGCTCTCCCAGACGCTGCCCTTTCAAGGACAACTCTGTGAGAGCTATGGCTGAGCCAAGGCCATTTCAGCAGCTGCAAGTGGAGGAGTGGGGAATCAAACCCGGTTCTCCTAGATAAGAGTCTGCACACTTAACCACCACTCCAAACTAATAGATATAAAGTGCACAATTCTATCATCCCGAAAACATCGCTCCCCCCTCCCCCAACCCGTGGAAAAATGGTCTTCCTCAAAACGGGTCCCTGGTGCCAAAAAGGTTGGCGACCACTGCAGTAAAGGAATAATCTTAGCAAAGGGACCTTTAGCACTTCTTATCCTACTTCATGGGTGGTAGAGCGAACAGAAGGAGAGAGGCGCAGAAGCAGCATCTTTGGTCTCTGATCAATCCTTGGTGAGAGTCACTGGGAAAAGGGGACACTGATTCCTGTCTCCCCTTTGCAGGAGAGGAGTGATGGGCTTGCACAAGTCACTCCTGTGTTCCCACACGTGTACAAACATCTCGTGCTCATTGACCTGACTTGGCAGTAACGCTTTGCATACGCAAGTCCTCTTACATCTTGCAGATCTGGCAAACTGCCTATAATTTACAGAGGTGTGAAAGAACAATGTATTTTGTGTAACCAATTCACTCAGGGGTGTTTTCGAGTTCATCCGCCGTCGTCCCAAGTTTCCAGAAGGACAAATCAAATCGGTTTCTATCATAAGACTTTAGAAATGCTGCATTTGCTGTAGATAGGGTTGCCAAGTCCAATTCAATAAATATCTGGGGAATTTGGGGGTGGCGCCAGGAAACGTTGGGGGTGGAGCCAGGAGCAAGGGTGTGACAAGCATAACTGAACTCAAAGGGAGTTCTGGCCATCACATTTAAAGGGACTGCACACCTTTTAAATGCCTTCCCTCCATTGGAAATACTGAAGGATAGGGGCACCTTCTTTTGTGCTCATAGAATTGGACCCCCAATCCAATCTTTATGAAACTTGGAGGGTGTTTTGAGGAGAGGCACCAAATGCTATGCTGAAAATTTGGTGCCTCTGCATCAAAAAACAGCCCCCCCCCCCGCCCAGAGCCCCAGATACCTACGGATCAATTCTCCATTATTCCCTATGGGAATCGGTCTCCATAGGGAATAATGGAGTGCCCAGCAGACATTTCCCCCCCCCCCGGCACTTTCTGATGATCCTGAAGCTGGAGGAGAGCCTCTCTGTAATTTGCCAAATTTGAATTAATTAGTAGAACTCACCCAGAAATGCAAAATATTTGCTTCTAAGGAACATTGCTGCATTTCTGTAGCTCTGAAGAGAGCAAATGCAATCTGCAGCTCTTTAGGGGAGAGATTAGAAAACACTGACTGATTTTTAAACCATGACTGTCAATTCCAGCCTCCCCCCCCCCCCCCGGTCCTTTTTTATAGGAGAAAAATCCCACTGGGATTCAAAATTGTTTCCACTAGCAGAAAAGCGCTGTTTAAAAAATTGGCTGCATGCACCTCCACCGTGCACTTATCACTTTAGGAGATTCTCGCAGCGATCTTTAAAATTGCCCCTGCAGCAACCATAAACACCTCCTTGTTGAAGCAAGATGAAAGGTTGGGCATTTAAATGCTTCATGCCCTGTACTTTATTTTCAGGTACGATTGCTAATGGCAGTCTTTGACAAAAAATTTGTCTATATTAGGACAGGCTAATACGATGATTACTACAAGCTGGAAAGCTGCTTGAGAGATAGAGTAGAAACAGCTACTGGAAACAAAGCAGCCCAGCCTTGTATAAAGCTTTGTGTGTTCCTTTATTTAATATATTTCTAAGCTGCCTTTCCTTCTAAGGTTGCCAGCTCCGGGTTGGGAAATCCCTGGAGATTTTGGGAGGGTGGAGCCTGGAGAGGGAGGGGTTTGGGGAGGGGCAGGACATCAGTGGGGTAGAATGCAGTGGGGTAGAGCCCACTTTCCAAAGGAGCCATTTTCACCAGGGGAACTGACACCTGGAAAATCAGGGCCTTTTTTTGTAGCAGGAACTCCTTTCCATATTAGGCCACACACACCCTGATGTAGCCAGTCCCCCAAGAGCTTGGGGGGGGGGGGTTGGCTACAAAGAGGGGGCATGGCCTAATATGCAAAGGAGTTCCTGCTACAAAAAAAAAAAGCTCTGCCGGAGATGTGTGTTCATGCAAACAGAGTGAGAAAAGAGAGAGAATAGAAACATATATATAGGGCCTTTTAAAAACAAACAAACAGGAATGCACAGGAACACAGTTCCGGCTGACTTGGCATCAGGGTGTGTGACCTAATATATAAATGAGTTCCTGCTGGGCTTTTTCTATCAAAAAGCCCTGTGTGAAGCAATGGTGATGTCAGGGGGTGCGGCCTAATGTGCAGATGAGTTTCTGCTAGGCTTTTTCTACCCCAAAAGCCCTGCATACAGGGCTTTTTTTGAGCAGGAATGCTTGGTGCCAGGGGGTGTGGCCTAATATGCAAATGAGGTCATGCTGAGCTTTTTCCACAAAAAGCCCTATGCGAAACAATGGTGATGTCAGGGGGTGTGGCCTAATATGCAAATGAGTTCCTATTTTGTTCCTAGAAACAAAATAGACACATAAATAGGCAGGAAGGTCTGGGAGCAACACCTTCAGGACTAGGGTTTCCATTCCCCTGCTCCTGCCGGGGGTTCCCCTGATTTCAGGGCTTCCAACCAGCTTCATGGAGATGGCCAGCAGGGGAGCCATGCCCCTGAAGAGCTCCATCGTCACCTGACATGCCCCGGCGTGATGACATCAGCCGAAAGTGATGTCATCCCACCGGGCATATCGTCTGTGAGACAAGGTACAAGGCAGTCTGCCAGCCAGTCATTTCGTTCTGAAGACAGTGCAGCACAGGTGTAGGTCTAGGATCCAGGCCATTTTGAGGATTTTAATGCAGCCATTTTTAAAAGGCCTTTAAAAGCTTAACAACCCCCCCCCCCCAATACTGTTTTTAAAAAATACAGAAGCAAATATTGTATGCCTGATGGAGGAGCTGCTACTGCCGGCAAGTACGGTTTAAGAGCTTTTCATCCCCGGGGTGGAATTGATCAGGACAATTCTGTGCTTCTTTTTCTTTTTTCCACTTGGCGAGAGGGGATTGCAAGATGGCGAAGCCTTGCTGTTGATTAAAAAAAAAAAAAAACCTGGCACCACACCCGATTATTTTTATTATGAGTATTTAAATCTCTCTCTCAAACACACTTATCCTCCAGTGATACAAGAGCGCTGAATGAATTTGTCCCTACCTGCCCACCTTTCTTTGCACGGCATTGTCAAAGGCAGAATGTACTCTGCACTTATCACATTTGTACTTTGGCTGGTAGCGTAAGGTTTATTTGTGGTCGCTTTAGTCTAGCTGTCAGGGTGTTTAACTCGTTGGAGAAAAATTGCTCCGAACCCATGACAAACGGCCTTTTAAATGCCCGCCTGGGTATTTATGGTTGGCAAAGTGACACGGCTACACACCCTACAACTTCAGCCTCGGATGCAGCAAAACAAAACCTTATCTGCTTCTCGGTTTGCAGTAGTGAGCGTAAGCGATAACCTTTTGTTTGGGCAGAGACATACCTGATCAGGCCAAGAGGTGAGGGTGGATGAATGAAATGTCGTCTTGTTTTATCTCATGTCACTGGCGCGTCCAGCTAATTGCCAAGGGGATAAGAAATCGAATCACGCAGCCTACAGCCAATATCTCCAAGGCCCTGATTTTTGTAGGAACAATGAACGATCCATGCTTTAGCCTGAGTAATAGTTTTCTGTCCAAGAATTACTGTGTTTATCCAAAAGAACAAAGTTTGAGTCCAGTGGCACCTTTGAGACCAACAAAGTTTTATTCTGTGTAGACGCTTTCATGTGCATGCACACTTCTTCAGATATCTTTGTTCTCAGGGATCATTTTGTAGAAAAAGAGGTGCCGGAACTCATTAGCGTAACTTATTTGCATAACTCACTTGTGTTAGAGGTACTTCTGTTTGAAATTCACTTTCTATGACTCAACAGTTCGATGGATTGGTGGATCAAATGAGATTAAGAGAGTCTTTTATATAAAAAACACAATCATAAGTTTATTACTACAGGGATGGGGGAACTGGGATAGAAAATAACAAACTCTAAGAGCTGCATCTTAACACAATGAAAGACACATGGCTAGTGGAGGAGATTGTCCCCTTCTCCTTGACCTCTCTACCTGGACAAAGGAAGTCACCTGACTAACTGACCAGTTAACACAGATAAACAGTCTCCCCCCCCCCCATCTCTTCATTTGGAGAGCTCTTCTTCATAGGTCAGGCACACAATAGGGAAACAGGTAAACAGTATTAACCCTATAATGACCGGAACTTAGAACATTGCAAATTCCATTGCAGATTCAGAAACACTGCGGATACCACACACCCCTGACATCACCGGAAGGTGGACTAAATTATATCAGCTCCGCATCTACCTTAAAATCCTTCTTGAATTAGGATTGTCATCATAAAGCCTTACTCCCATCATACTTTTAAATTGCTTTCTCCTATGTGGCCACAGTGGCATGAGGAAGATTTCCATCTGTCTGCTTTATATGTTTTGGTTCTTTCCCCATTTTTTGTGGCGGGAAATATTAGAAAGTTTGTCGAGTTGAGCAAAATTCTCACAGGGGGGTTTGAACAATGGAGCCCAGATGCAGTATTTGGGGGGGGGGGGGAGAAAGAGCACAATAAAATTTAGAAGTTCCAGAGCTCCGTTCCTTTGAGCTCCTGCCCAAAATGAGGCCTGTTTTTCTACTGCTTTGGACTAGCACAGCTACTCACCTGTATTTACCCAAAAGGAAGACTGTTTTTGATTTCCATATGTACTGTCAAGAAAAAAAGAGGGGGGGGTCAGCTAATATTTGCGTACAAATTACAATTACAGCTGCCCATTAATAGACTTTGTGTATACGATTGGGAGGATCCACCTTCCTTTGAGAGTCATTGTTACTATTTCTGGTTTCTCAAACAAGGATACTCGAATGAGGGGAAAGAGCAAATGGTATATTGAGTTGAAGAGCATGGCCTAAGAGTAGGGTTGCCAAGTCCAACTCAAGAAATCTGGGGACTTTGGGGGTGGAGCCAGGAGCAAGGATGTGGCAAGCACAATTGAACTCCAAAGGGAGTTCTGGCCGTCACATTTAAAGGGACCATGCTTTTTTAAAATGCCTTCCCTCTATTTGGAATAATGGATAGGGGCATCTGCTTTTAGGGCTCACAGAATTGGACCCCCCAGTCCAATCTTTTTGAAAATTGGGGGGTATTTTGAGGAGAGTCACCAGATGCTATGCTGCAAATTTGGTACCTCTACCTCAAACAACAGCCCCCCCCCCGGGCCCCAGATACCCATGGATCAATTCTCCATTATACCCTATGGGAATCAGTATCCATAGGGAATAATGGAGTGCCCAACAGACATTTCCTCCCCCCCCTGCTTTCCGATGACCCTGAAGTGAAGGGAGGGCCTCCAAACTAGGGGATCCCCTGCCCCCACCTGGGGATTGGCAACCCTACCTAAGAGATTCAAGAGCTGTGCATTACCTAGGGACATCTGATTGATAGTGAGCATTTGAACCAGCTGACTGATAGCTCTGCTTTTCAGCTTTAGTCCTTGGGGGGGCATGTTTAAAGAATGACTGAAAAAGTATGTGTAAACTGTTTTGAGTTTCCTCCTTTTTTTTTGGCTGTCAGGTTGTAGCCAACTTATGATGACCCCCATCGGGTTTCCAAGGCAAGAGATGAGCAGAGGTGATTTGCCATCGCCTGCGTCTGCATAGCAACCCTATTATTCCTTAGTGGTCTCCCATCCAAATACTAGCCATGGCTGACCCTGCTTAGCTTCCAAGATCTGACAAGATCAGGCTAGCCTGGGCCATTAGTGCTATATAAATACTGTAAACATTTGTCCTTCGAAATCAATTTGTATTTTATTTTATTTTAGAATTTTCCCCAGAGAATATCTTCTCCAGCAGATCCACCTGTATTCCCTTTCAGATCTACAGCAGGTAAGCTGTTTGTCCAGATACTATACTTTTGAGAGAGTGCGTGTGTGTGTGTTTGTTGAGTCTTAAGAATTCTTTTTTGTGTAAAAAGAGAGAACCTGTTTGGTGTAGTAATTAATTGTGCAGACTTTTATCTGGGAGAACCGGGTTTGATTCCCCACTCCTCCACTTGCAGCTGCTGGAATGGCCTTGGGCCAGCCATAGCTCTCACAGAGCTGTCCTTGAAAGGGCAGCTTCTGGGAGAGTTCTCTCAGCCCCACCTACCTCACAAAGTGTCAGCTGTGGGGGAGGGAGATAAAGGAGGTTGTGAGCCGCTCTGAGATTTGGAGTGGAGGGTGGGATATAAATCCAATTCTTCTTCTTCTCTTTCTTCTCCTTCTCCTCTTCCTCCTCCTCATCTTAGCTATAATTATTTATTACTATTAATATGAATGAGCCGATGTTTTTTTTTAATGACATGGAGATGATATAATTTCCACAAACTAGACTACAAAACCATTCTGTTGCCTTAGAGGAGGAGCTTTGGCTCACTGGTAGGGTATCCGGAAGGTCCCAGGTTCAATCCCCTGCATCACCAGTAGAAAGCCAATGTGATGTGAAACTCTGGAGAGCTGCTGCTAATTTTCAGCAGACCAGTGATCTCCATGACTCACGGAGAGCCAGATGTGCAGTCACCATCAACTAAAAGAGCTTGTTTCCATCTCTGGCACAAGACTTGCACCTCAGGGAACCTTGCAGCTTACTCATCCCTCTGGCAGGGGTTGTTTTGAGATGGCCCCATCTGCTAACCACAAGCCGCACCAGAGCACAGCCTCGCCTACTTTCCTGAAGCACGGAGTTAATGCCACACTGGTAAATGGCAGGTAGAAGAGCTCTAGGTGGCATGTTATAGAGCCTTAGGGTTGCCAGTCTCCAGGTGGCAGCTGGAGATCTCCTGGAATCACAACTGGTCTCCAGGTTACAGAGATCAGTTTCCTGCTGGCGAAAATGGCTGCTTCAGAAGGCAGTCTCTGTGGCATTAGACCCCACAAAGGTCCAAGAGTATCCCAACCAGAGCTGGTGACCCTAGCCATATGTGGCTCTTAAGCCTCTAAGGAGCGCTGCAGTAAAGGTACCGAGCTTAATAGACCAACAGTCTGATTCAGTATAAGCAGCTACATGTGTTCAGAGGTCCATAGGTCCATTTGTAATTGTGGTGTGGTAAACCTGTGTCAGGGCCAACTGTCCCATTTTTGATGGTAGTTGGGGGAAGCTGACCACATGATCGAATGGCTCCTCGGCTTGAAAAACAGTCCCCTTCATGTAGAAAACTAGCATATCAAATTGAATCATTTTAGTTTAGCATACTAAACTAGGCGGGTACAAGGACGGCTGGGGTTAGAGAACCTTCCCTCCCCCAATCTGTGTTCCTAAGTGGTACAGTCCAAAACTTGTACTTCATGGTAGCTTAAAGGAACAT
Source organism: Heteronotia binoei (assembly GCF_032191835.1). Classification (NCBI taxonomy): domain Eukaryota; kingdom Metazoa; phylum Chordata; class Lepidosauria; order Squamata; family Gekkonidae; genus Heteronotia; species Heteronotia binoei. Next base: position 43,613,119 of record NC_083238.1, read on the forward strand.
AAGAGAAGCCATGTTGAAGTTTTGTTGAATAAATGTTGGGAGTACTTTATTTTAGATAAAATCATTTATAATTTGGATGGAGGAGGTCTTTAAAAACAGAGGTCTAATCTTTTAGTAAAGTGGTCTCCTTTTCTGAGTTATTTGTCACATGGAGATTTTGGTTCAAATGAGCAAAGTATGCTGGTTTGGCATTGGCTTGCATTACTTGATTAATGTTGTAATCTGGGTTTCTTTAGGTTTGGGGGGGTGGGGTTGGTGACTGGGTGGGTTTGATCTTGTCTGTATAATCCTGTATATGATTCTGTGTGTATCTCTATTTTGAAATAACTTGTTTGAAAATTAAAAAAAAAAAAGAAAGAAGGAGCCATGTTGCATCAGGCCAATAGCCAATCCAGTCCAACGGTCTGTGTCACACAGTGGCCAGAAAAACTGCTGCGCATTTCCCCGTCTCTCTCCCTTTTCCATACCCTAGAAAGGGAGGGACAATGGCTCAGTGGTAGAGCAATCTGCTTGGTAAGCAGAAGGTCCCAGGTTCATATCCTCGGCATCTCCAACTGAAAAGGGTCCAGGCAAGTAGGCATGAAAAAAACCTCAGCTTGAGGGCCTGGAGAGCCGCTGCCAGTCTGAGTAGACAATACTGACTTTGATGGACCGAGGGTCTGTTTCAGTATAAGGCAGCTTCATATATTCAAATTTCGTTGAGTTGTGTATGTCTAGCTCCTGCCCTGCAACTCACCTCACTCTGTAGGATCCACAACTGATATTTTCCAAGGTTTCCACCCCCACAAATATCATGCCTAGAAACTCGCTATTATTTTAATACAAAAACATCATTTCTTTGGGAATCCAGGTGTAGCTTGTCAGCTTCTGTGTTCAGAGCACTCATTGGCAATGGATGGCACATTCAACATAGAGGGTTTTGACATCAATCCAGTTAAAATTAGTCTTGCTCAAGCCCTCTACAAATGGAATGCGTCAGCCGATTTCCCCAATTTCAGCGAGACTTTCTGATGTGGCAGTTTATCACTTTTTAAAAAATCCCTTCCTTCCTTCCTTCCTTCCTTCCTTCCTTCCTTCCTTCCTTCCTTCCTTCCTTCCTTCCTTCCTTCCTTCCTTCCTTCCTTCCTTCCTTCCTTCCTTCCTTCCTTCCTTCCTTCCTTCCTTCTCCTTCCTTCCTGCTAGTCAGGACCATTTAATACTTTAGCTGTTATTAATGTTTTGTGAGTTAACTGGAGATTTTTCAGTTCTTGCACAATATTTCAGCAAAGTCACTTCTGGATTTAAAGGTAGGATCGCAACCGGTTAACTAGCAATACATCTGTCACTTTCTGCTTTCTGTCCATTACATCTTCTGTTCTGACATGAGGGCCTAGTTGCGTTTTGGTTCCCTGTAGACTTGGCCCATGGAATTCACTTGCCAGTGGATATAGTGATGGCCACTAGCACACGTAAGTGATAGGTCCATCAATGGCTCCTAGCCATAGTGACGAAAGGGAACCTCCACATTCGGAGGCAGTAAAACTATGCAAACCAGGGCTGGGGAGGCAGCATCAGGGAAAGGCCTTGGCCTTTGTGCCCTGTTATTGTCTCTTCAGAGTAACCAGTTGGCCAGTCTGTGAAGTGGGATGCTGGACTAGGTGGACCACTGCCTGACCAGCGGACTCTTCTGAAGTTCTTGGGAAGGCCTCTGCCTCTATGGCCTGTTGCTAGTCGTCCATAGGAACTGGTGGGACACAGTGTGAGACAGGATACTGGACTAGATGGACCAATGGTCTGATCTAGCAGGGCTCTTCTTATGTTCTTATGAAAGCCTCAGCCTCTATGCACTGTTGTTGGTCGTCCAGAGGAACTGGTGGGACACAGTGTGAGACAGGATGCTGGACTAGATGGACCACTGGTCTGATCCAGCAGTGCTCTTATGTTCTTAGGAAGGCCTTGGCCTCTGAGACCTGTTGTTTGTCCCTCTGGAGTATCTGGTTGGCCACTATGTGAAGCAGGATGCAGGACTAGATGGACCACTGCTCTGATCCAGCAAGGCTCTTTTTACTTGGAACAAAACACAACTTTTCAAATATCACAAATGAGAGCAAAGAAGGGTGGTTATGTAGAATTCAAATTGGTGACCATGTGTTTGAATTGTATGGTTTATATGTCACATAATCCATTTTAATATCAAGAAAGCCAGCTTCCCTCTGTTTTAGTGAGCCCACACGACTGCGGTATAAATGTAAGGTGGATTTAAAAACTGCTTAAGTGAGCAGGTGTTTTGCCCAAGGTGGTCGGTTTGCAGTGTAATTATAACACCTTCTAAGGTAAATCCCCTACACAATAACTGTTAATGCTTAGGGGCTCTGCAACTTGTGTAAATACAAATTGCAGGGTGGGGAGTTAAGCGAGGAGGACTGAATTTTGGAAACCTATCAAACGTCTAGAAAGTAATATTGTCTCTTCCTGTTATGATTCAGAAAGCAACCTTGAGTACAAATGAAAAGACTGCAGCAGGCCTGATCTTTATGCAAAGAACAGATGGGTAGTGTTTCAATCACAAGGGACACGTGTGTGTAGGGTTGCAATCCCCAGGTGGGGGCAGGCGATCCCCTGGTTTGGAGGCCCTCCCCTGCTTCAGAGTTATCAGAAAGTGTGGGGGGGAAGGGAAATGTCTGCTGGGCACTCCATTATACTTATGGAGATCGATTCCCATAGGATATAATGGATCTGTGGGTATCTGGGGCTCTAGGGGGGCTGTTTTTTGAGGTAGAAGCACCAAATTTTCAGCATAGCATTCGGTGCCTCTCCTCAAAACACCCTCCAGTTTCAAAAAGATGAACCAGGGAGTCCAATTCTATGAGCCCCAAAGGAAGGTGCCCCATCCTTCATTATTTCCAAATGGAGGGAAGGCATTTAAAAGGTGTGCGGTCTCTTTAAATGTGATGGCCAGAACTCCCTTTGGAGTTCAGTTATGCTTGTCACAACCTTGCTCCTGGCTTCACCCCCCAAAGTCCCCAGATATTTCTTGAATTGAACTTGGCAACCTGGCATGTATGAAGTGCCATCAGGTCGCTTCCAACTTACGACAGTGCTAT